>NC_084843.1:57445473-58070473 GCF_033115175.1 Lepus europaeus
AAAGTTTTTGCTCCCTCTATAAAAGGAGTGACACATGCTTGCCATGGCCCTCAGTCTTTCCTTCTCCTGACTGTACTATGATGCCTGGAAATAAAACAGTGTGACCGAAAAGCTGAGGAGGGAAAATGACAGGACAGAACTACAGAAAGGGCTTGGATCCTTGATGTCACCTGCTCTGAAATTCTGACACCAGACTTTAGTTTCCAATTAATATAATGAGTTGTTTTTCCCTTTATTTTCCATTCTACCAGACACATTTATAATGCATTTTATCAGCCCATATCCCTATTCAAGAACATTTATGTAATATCCAACTCTTTGCTATGGAAAGCAATGTTGTAATAAGCATTCTCATATGTGCCCATTTGAGAACCTACTTCAGAGTCCTCCTGGAATATAACATTATAATAAACTGAATTGTGTCCCCTTCAAAATTCAAACATTAAAGTCTTAACCTCAGTATCTCATAATATGACCGTATTTGGATATAAGTCCCTTAAAGGGGTGATTATGTTAAAAACAGGCCATTAGAACGGGCCCTATTTGATCTGATTCAAGTCCACAAAAGAGATTAGGAAATACAGAAGACAGATCAGGGATGTGCACTCAGAGGATAACTATGTGAGAGAGGCGGCCATACACCAGCCAGGGAAAGAGGCGTGAACCAGCGCGGATGGAAGACCTTTCTTTCTGTCTCTCCCTCTCTGTCTGTAACTCTGCCTCTCAAATAGATTTTTTAAAAAGATACTGCATGACATTTTAATTTCTATCCACACAGAAGTACAACTGGATCTCATTGCTGTTTAAATCTGTACTTCTGATTACCAATGTAATGAGCAATCTCTCTTTAGGTTGATTAGCCAGCCATTCAAATATCTTTTCTAGATATCACTTCTTTATAGTCTTTCCCTATTTTTCTCCTAGGCTACCTGTCTTTCTTAATGATTTTAAAGAATTATCCACATATTCTAAATATAATCCTTTGTCAATAATATTCCTTGAAAATATATTCTCCTTACTTTCTATATCTTTGTCTAGAATACCCTCCCTTGAATATTTGACCATCTGCATACAAAAATTCTATTTTCTTCATATTCTTACAAATAAGAGGCCATTGCCAGACATTAATTTTTACCAAACAATAAGTATAATAAGGCATCCATTTTTGTACTAATTTGTATTACCCAATAACTAGTGAGACTGGTCATTTTCTTTCTTTTTTTTTTAATTTATTTGGCAGGCAGAGTTATAGACAGTGAGAGAGAGAGACAGAGAGAAAGGTCTTTCTTCCGTTGGTTCACTCCCCAAATGGCCGCTAAGGCATGTGTTGAGCCGATCCAAGTCATGAGCCAGGCGCTTCCTCCTGGTCTCCCATGCAGGTGCAGGCGCCCAAGGACTTGGGCCATCCTCCACTGCACTCCCGGGCCACATGAAGAGCTGGACTAGAAGAGGAGCAGCCAGGACTAGAACCCGGCGCCCATATGGGATGCAGGCGCCGCAGGCAGAGGATTAGCCAAGTAAGCCACCGGCGCTGGCACCTGGTTATTTTCTTTTTAATGAGTTACCTTCTCACATATCATTGACCCTACTGATGGTTCATCTTTCCCTTACTAATTTTTAGGAGTTTTTTATAAAATAGTATATTAAATCATTTTCATTAAGTGGTCTATTTCCACAATAACATTATATAATAAACAATCCTAAAACTCAATAGCATAGGACAATATTTATGCTCTCGTATGAATTTTCAGATTGGATGAGAAGTGGCCAATTGAGGATAGATATGGCTGAGTTTGCTCCAAGTTACAGTTCTGGGGTTCAGATATGCTCCACACTTTTCTCATCCTGCATGGACAAGCAGGCTACCTAGAGCCATGTTCTTCTCATGATAATGGTGGAAATACAAGAGGGGCAAGTAGAAATACGCTTTGCCTCTTAAGGTTTAGTCTACAATCTGGCATCTGTCTCCTCTGCATATGTTTCAATAGGCAAGCAAGTCACATTAGCAAGTCTAACACTGATGAAGCCAGGAAATATACACAGTCTCTAGTAAAAAGAAATGCGAAGTTATGTGACAATAGCAAAATTCATGGGGAGAAGAAGGGGTAGTAACAATGCAACCCACTTCATGTGAGTGAGTTTAAAGATTTCTTCTCTATTAAAGCCTTCATTTATCATATTTTATGGTATCTTTTTCACAAAGGAAGTTTTTAATATTGATGTAATCAGGGGGGAGGCGGCAAGATGGCGGAATAGGCAGGAAGCACACTTAGTCCGGGGGGAGAGAAAGTTTAATATAAGTGGAGATACTGTAGAGTCAAGGAAGAGTAGGGGATAAAACAGCAGAGGAAACTCTTCCGGAACTAGTGATTCACAGTGGACCTGCGTGGAGAGCGTGGGAGCCCAAGTTCGGGACACCAGCAGCAGACTCAACGCACCAGCGCTGGAACGCGAGGTGAGCCGAACCTCCATAGCCCGAGATACCAGCAGGCAAGCAGAAAGAGGAGGCTAGAGGGAACGAGGCTTGAAACTCCGTGGGGAAAAGTTCACCAGGCTAACTAGAAGAGAGAGAAAAAAAATTTAAAAAGTGACTGATACGGACACAAGTTTCTCTCTCTCCACTCACCTCTCAAAGGCGAGCAAGACAGAGCAGGCGCCATTTTGGACATACGTCATAAGCAGGGCGACCTCAGGTCTGCACCAGCCCTGAGCCTAGCAGAAAAACCTGACTCTGTGGGGAGGGGTGAAATAACAGGAGATTAGCATCTAACTTGGCAACCCAGTGGGAGACTGCAGGAGAATTGGAGCCCACACTGAGGGCAGCACAGATTCCCTGTGTGGTCCTTGGGAAAGAGCTTCCGATCTCTGGCTCCTGTGGGTATATCATTTGCCTGCTAACTACCTCCAATTACGTTCAGCTGTGCGGAATTACTTCCCTTTTAAATCAAAAAAAGAAAGAGAGATTTACCACACCTAACCTGGGAGTGTCATCCTTGACACACCCTCAACCCTGAGGAACCAAACACAGCTCTCAGGCCACACTCATCTCAAGCCTCTAAGGCTCCACTAAAAGCAGACAGTCCACTTAATATAGAGCCATAGTGTAACAAGAAAAAACACCACAGTGAAGAAACCAAATATCTCCAACATGCCAAACAACAAACGCAAAAACCAAGCTAACAAGAACAAGGAAGAAACTATGACGCCCCCAAATGAAAAAGACACCCCAATTCAAGATTATGAAGATGATGAGATCGAAGAAATGCAAGAAGCGGATCTCAAAAAATTGATAAGAACATTAAGAAGTTCTCAAAAACAAATTCTTGAACTACAGAAATCCTTCATGGACAAGATAGAAAATCTCTCTCGTGAAAATGAAATATTAAGGAGGAATCAAAATGAAATGAAACAACTACTGCAACAAGAAACTCTGATAGTGACTAGAAATCATAATGAAATGAAGAGTTCAATAGATCAAATGACAAACACATTAGAGAGCCTTAAAAACAGAATGGGCGAAGCAGAAGAGAGAATATCAGACTTAGAAGACAGAGAACAGGAAAGGAAACAGGCAAACCAAAGAAAAGAAGAAGAAATTAGAAATCTAAAAAATATTGTCGGGAATCTACAGGATACTATTAAAAAACCCAACATTCTGGTTCTAGGAGTTCCTGAAGGCATGGAGAGGGAGAAAGGATTAGAAGGCATTTTCAGTGAGATACTAGCAGAAAATTTCCCAGGTTTGGAGAAGGACAGAGGCATCTTAGTACAGGAAGCTTATAGAACCCCTAATAAACATGACCAAAAGAGATCCTCACCACGACATGTTGTAATCAAACTCACCACAGTGAAACAGAAAGAAAAGATCCTAAAAGGTGCAAGAGAGAAACGTCAGATCACTCTTAGAGGATCTCCAATTAGACTCACAGCAGACTTCTCATCAGAAACCCTACAAGCTAGAAGGGAATGGCGAGACATAGCCCAGGTACTAAGAGAGAAAAACTGCCAGCCCAGAATACTATATCCTGCAAAGCTCTCATTTGTGAATGAAGGTGAAATTAAGACTTTTCATAGCAAACAGAAACTGAAAGAATTTGTTGCCACTCATCCTGCCCTGCAAAAGATGCTTAAAGATGTGTTACACACAGAAACACAGAAACATGGTCACCAATATGAAAGAAGGTAAAGGAAGGAAACCTCACAGCAAAAGATCACAGGAAGCTCAACTTCTCTTTGACATAGAATTAAACTCTGATGCTCTGTTAAAGCAATGTGTTAAAGTAATCTATTATCTTCTCTTGATGTCTGTTACCAGACTTTAAGTTTCTATAATGGAAAATGCTATTAATACAAATGTTTGAGAATTAAAAAGTCTAATGATCTTGTGTTACTAGACATGATAGTTATCTTAATGAGAAAGCCCCAGAGGCCTAAAGGGTTAAATACCTGTAAAATCCTACAGGTGCTTTCAAAAATACTGTGAAGTAAGCAAGTGCCTCTTGTTGGTTGATGAGTTTATAATTTTAAACATGGCGACTTAAAGTCTTTTGTCATCCACAGTTATATATGATCTGCTGCTCATAAAACTAAAGCGTTGTTAAATGGTGGAGTTAGAAATGTGCAGGGGATTCCAACACAATTCCATCAAGATGGCATGTACCAATGCCATCGCACTAGTCCAAGTGATCAATTTCAGCTCACAATTGATAGCTCTGATAGGTCTAAGAGTCAAAGAGATCACACAAACAAGACAAGTATCTGCTAATACTAACTGATAGAATCAAAAAGGGAGAGAAAGATCCAACATGGGAAGTGGGATACACAGCAGACTCATAGGATGGCAGATGTCCTAAACAACACTCCGGCCTCAGAATCAGCCCTCAAGGCATTCAGATCTGGCTGAAGAGCCCATGAGAGTATAGCAGGCATGGAAAGCCAAGATATCATGGGAAAAAAAAAAAAGACCTAAATGAATGATCTCTGTGAGTGAGATCCCAGTGGAAAGAACGGGGCCATCAAAGAAGGAGACACCCTTCTCCGAAGGGAGGAGAGAACCTCCACTTTGACTATGACCCTATCGGAATAAGACCAAAGTCAGCGAACTCTAAAGGCTTCCATAGCCCTGGCAACTCATGACTAGAGCCTAGGGAGATTACTGACGCCATGAACAGGAGTGTCAAATTGTTAAGTCAGCAACAGGAGTCACTGTGTACTTACACCCCATGCGGGATCTGTCCCTAATGTGTCGTCTAAAGCCAAGTGATGCTATGACTGGTACTGAAACAGTATTTTTATACTTTGCGTTTCTGTGTGGGCACAGACTGATGAGGTCTTTGCTAATTATATACTGAAGTGATCTTCTGTATATAAAGAGAATTGGAAATGAAAAAAAAAAAAACAACCTGGTGTTAAAATGGAAATGGCATAGAAAATTAATTATTTTGAAAAAAAAATTATGTAGGATCTCTGTCTTTAATGTGCTGTACATTGCTATTTAATGCTATAATTAGTAATCCAATGGTAGTTTTTTCACTCGATATTGCTATATGGGCAAAATGTTGAAACCTTTACCTAATATATACTAAATTGATCTTCTGTATACAAAGAGAATTGAAAATGAATCTTTACATGAATGGAAGGGGAAAGGGAGCGGGAGGGGGGAGGGTTGCGGGCGGGAGGGAAGTTATGGGAGGGGGGAAGCCATTGTAACCCACAAGCTATACTTTGGAAATTTATATTATATGCATTAAATAAAAGTTTAATAAAAAAAAAAATATTGATGTAATCAAATACTTCAGTCTTTTATTTTATGGTTATGATTTTGGGCTCTTAAATTATTTTCTATTTTAAAATAATAATTTAAATTTAAAAATAATATATTTCTGCCTAGAAAATATAAACATAATAATCAACAACCAAGATATTTTACAATTAACATAGATATTAATATAAGATCACATAATATAAACTAAGGGGCCAGGCCAAAGTTAAATAAGTAATCAAATTTAAAAATGCTTAACCAAGGATGACTACTTATTATAGATGAGTTTTTGAACTGGGTCTTTAAAACATATTAATGATACAAGTTTGTAAAGAAGAAAAAGATGCAGGAATCATAATCACAAAACTTGATATTCTTTTATAAACAGACCTGTATTGATTTATGAAATGTATTCAAAACTGCAAAGCACAAAACCTTAGGAAAGTACAATCTTCTGAAGTCAAGCCATCTTGGAAAAACAAAGAACAAACTTTCACAGAACTTAATGATAAAATAATATATGCTACGATGTCATAGCTGTAAAATTTACATGTATATTTGGTAATAAATGGATCTATTTCAATAATTTTGAGTAAAGTGAGGTTATACCTATTATTTTTTTCAAATTTTTCAAGCGCCAGATCATCAGAGTGTCTACTATGTCTCTTGTCCCTCAAATTGTTAAAAAACTCTGGGGCTTCTCAACCTACAAGCCTCAGAGGAAAAATACAAAAAACAGATTAGAATAAAAGGGACCTCTTTTGAAGGATGCTGATGTTCTTCTCCTGGCACAAGGTTTACTGAGGACAATCGTCCAGTGTGACATTTCCACTTGCTGCAGCAGATGCTGTCACATGTCACAGTGATTCTCCAAGACAGAGTAGCTTGTTCCCTCAGAAGTATGGCATGGCACCCATGCCTTCAGCTTTTTAGCTTACCCAGCATAGTGGCTGGGTCAGGAGGGCCTTCCACCTCAGTTACACAGGTACCGGAGACAACCACTTATGGAGTAACGCATGTCTGAGGGGGGTTCTATGTTAAGGGTCCTTGATGTTCTTTCTCACTAGTAAATCTTAATCAGGACCAGTTCAATCCAACAACAACACAATCTTTCTAATAACAGATCTACTGTAAAAGGACGGTGTCCAGGTCTTCACTATTTTCCTCTCTAAAGGTCTGAAGTCCCCCAGATCCTTTGCAAATTTCCTCCAGTCTTCACAGCACTAAATAGCCCTATAGCTGAAGGAAAACAGGGAAAGGCAATGTTTCCCTGTCACAGAAAAAAGATCCTATTACAACAGTATATGAGACACAAAATTATAAACAGTCATTTATGATTTGTAAACATGGGCAGAAATTTTCCCTTACTTTATGTTCAAAATAAAATAAAAGTCACTCTTTTAACTCTGAATTTCAGATAAATAATGAATAATGTCCTGGCATAAGCATGTCCTATGCAATATTTAAGGCATAATAAATATATGCAAATTTATTGTTTACTTGAAATTCAAATCTAACAAATCTAACCTGTATTTTTGTTTGTTTAATCTGGCCATTCTACATTATCTACTTCATAAATGGAATAAATTGGGGGAAGAGGGAAATGCAACTCCCTTGTGTCTAAATTTACAGCAGTCACAGAGCCAGACCATCTTATACCACCTGTGTGTCTTCACTTCCTATCAGAGACTTGCAGTTGGTACAGCCAACCAAAAAGTCAGTCACACCTCCCTTATTGCACAAGAGCTGCTTTTGAGATAGCCAGTGAAGTTTCCTGGTCATCTCCCATCAATACATTTCTAACTATGCTCAGTCAGAATATTTTAGTTCCCAGAAATGCAATATAAGAGGAAAGGGGACCAGGAAACAATGATATATTGTTCCCTAGGATGTGAGAGTCCCATATCCCAGACATAAGAAAAACAGGGGTACTAGGGTACTCTGGAGATTAGGTTTATGCATCACTTTTAGAAAAGTGAATCCACATTGCTTCAAATTATTTGTAATTAAATTTGTCTCCAACTAGAAGAACAAGTAATAGGAAATAGAGAAAGAGTTACCCCAATGGATATATATTTCATGTAGTCCAGAAATTTAACAGGATATTTGCCACTGACTTTAAGTGATACCAAAGTTAATAGTGATGGAGCTGGGCCGGTGCCGCGGCTCACTTGGCTAATTCTCCACCTGTGGCACCAGCGCCCTGAGTTCTAGTCCCGGTTGGGGCACCGGTTCTGTCCCGGTTGCTCCTCTTCCAGTCCAGCTCTCTGCTGTGGCCCAGGAAGGCAGCGGAAGATGGCCCACGTGTTTGGACCCTGCATCCACATGAGAGACCAGGAGTAAGCACCTGGCTCCTGACTTCGGATCAGCACAGCGCGCCAGCCTTAGCGGCCATTTGGGGAATGAACCAACAGAAGGAAGACCTTTCTCTCTGTCTCTCTCTCTCTCACTGTCTAACTCTGCCTGTCAAAAAAAACAGTGATGGAGCTGAAAGAGAAGATATATATATATATTATTTATTACAAACATTAGTTCTAAATAGATCACTTTCAGAAATGTTTAAATAGAAAAAAATTCCAAAATTCAAATACTATATAACATAAAAGAGACAGATGTCTTAAAGCTGCAAGAGGAAATTATCTCCAAGACAAAACAAAGTTGAGAACACATCTACAATGTGTTCTCAGTGAAATACCCAAAAACACCAGTTCTGGAAAAGAAGTTATAAAAAGGCTAAATAAAATTAAAGAAAGTTTATTGAAGTAAGAGACTGAGATTAAAACATACTTGGCGGCCGGCACCGCGGCTCACTAGGCTAATCCTCCGCCTTGCGGCGCCGGCACACCGGGTTCTAGTCCCGGTCGGGGCACCAATCCTGTCCCAGTTGCCCCTCTTCCAGGCCAGCTCTCTGCTGTGGCCAGGGAGTGCAGTGGAGGATGGCCCAAGTGCTTGGGCCCTGCACCCCATGGGAGACCAGGATAAGCACCTGGCTCCTGCCATCGGATCAGCGCGGTGCGCCGGCCGCAGCGCGCTACCGCGGCAGCCATTGGAGGGTGAACCAACGGCAAAAAGGAAGACCTTTCTCTCTGTCTCTCTCTCTCTCACTGTCCACTCTGCCTGTCAAAAATAAAAAAATAAAATTAAAATTAAAAAAAAAAACATACTTGGCAAAGATTTAAACATTCAAGAATTGGACAAAGCCAAAAAGACAATAAAGTCATTAAAATGTGAATTGGAAGAATCATTGCTCTCCTTTATATTCTGCTGTCTACCAGTAACTTCATCACTCAGAGAGCAAAAGAAGCCAAGAATGGAACTGCTATCCTGGACTTAATTCTTACCAACAAAGAAGAATACGTTAGTGAAGTAGAAGTGACAGGAACCTTGAGGGAAATTGAACATGTCACCTTAGAGTTCATTACAGCCAAGAAAGAAAACACAGAACAAAGTAAGACAAGTATTTTAGATGGTTTGGCAGTTCAGAGAAAACAGAAGAATGTCCCAGAGCCAGATTCTAAAATGAAAAATAGGTCAAAAAATAAAGTTCACCACTACAATCACAAATGAGGAAAAATGAGAAAGAATATATACAAATAACTCAGTGTGGTGTGCAAGGAGTTTCTAAAGAGCTGAGATTTTAAAAGAACATACAAACAAAGAAAGAGGATGGCAAAGGTAACAATAAATACATCCACATAGCATTGGCCTATTAGATGAATGGACCAAACCCAGAATGAAAGAAGTCTTTTTTAAAAAAAAAAAAAAAATGTATAGGCTGTATGTAAGGATGGAAGGACAAGAAGAGTACAACTCCTCTCCTCCAGCCCCAGGCAAATTTCACAGTGTTAACAAGTGACAGAGAAAGCAAATGACAATACATCTAGTTTGTTTTCATTTTGTATACCAAGAATAATGGTCTTTAAAATGGAAATACTGTGCCAACAATCTTAAAAGGAAATTGATGAACAGGAACAGAGAAAGAATAGGAAGGGAATAGTTAACTATTTTGATAAATGTCCACTTCTGGGTGTATCCTAGGTTGATCCAGGATACTTTTGCTCTCAATGGTATATTTGGCAAACTCTGGACACATTTTTGTTGTCACATCTTGGGAGCAATGACATTGGCATCTAGTGGATAGAGGCCTGGGATACTATAAAACATACTGCCACACACAGGACAGCTTCCCCACAATAAAGAATTATCTGGTCCAAAATGTAAGTAGTGCTGAAGGTAAGAAAACTTACTATAATAGAATAAACTCAGAAATGGACACCTAGAAATAGACGATTAGATAGTTATGTGTCCTCTTACAATATATACATACATATTGTAAATACATATATTATCACAGAATTTTTGCTGGTGTCTGAGTAATAATGGAAAATTATGTAGTAACAGAAGACTAGGAACTGACAAATCTCACATATGTGTCAGAAAGTTAGGTCCCAAACCTTAAAAATAGTAAAGTTTATGCAGATTCCTTAAAAAAATTTAAAATATTAATTAGAAAAGAGAAAAATGTCTTGTGATTCCTTGGTATAGGTTCATTAAAAGCTACTCATGTTAAATTAATTTTCTTGTCATCCCCTTTTTAATTCAATACGACTAAAGCAAGTAAAGCGGTTTCACTAAAACATTTTTTAATCTTTTGTGAAATCCTCCTAAACAAGATAAAGAAACGTGAGCTGTCTCATACACTGTTGTTCAGAGCACATTGGTAAAATTTCTTTGGAAAGCACGCTGCCAAAAAATTGTACATGCACAGCAAGGGCATTTAGCCTACTGGTTAAGATGCCAGTTAAGAGTCCATGTCCCACACTGGAGTACTGGGTTTGATGCCCAATTCTAGCTTCTGACTCCAGTTCCTACTAATGCAGATCCTGGGAAGCAGTGGTGATGGCTCAAATTACTAGGTACCTGTCACCCAGGTGGGAAACCTAGAGTGAGATGCCAGTTCCTGGCTTTGGCCTGCCTCAACCCCAACCATTGTGGGCTACTTAGAGAGTGTATCATCAAATGGAAGACTGATCTCTTTTACACACACATGCACACAGATAAATAATTTTTAATTATAAATGTACAAATTCTTGGACTACACAATAACACCTCTAGGAATCTGAATATATGTACAGAGATGTATGTCAAGGATAGCTGTACTGCTTGCAGTAACAAAAAGCTAGGGAAAAAACTAAATGTTCATCAACAAGGGGGTAGTTAAATACTAAATTTTAATATAGTCTTTCATTGGTATGACTTTAATATGACTAGAGGGAAAGGAAAAACCTTAGGAAACATATAAAATCTAGTCCAGCTTTGAACTAAGACAGTACCTCTTTTGGAGAATCTTGGAGAAATTGGTTTTATTTCTTTTTCCTCCTTTACCCTCACCCACAAAAACATACACACTAGAAAGGAAACACCACAGGGCCTGTGCTGTGGAGCAGTAAGTTAATCCTCCATCTGCGGCACCTGCATCCCATATGGACGCTGGTTGTAGTCCCAGCTGCTCCCTTTCAGATCCAGCTCTCTGCTATGGCCTAGGAAAGCAGTTGAAGATGGCCCAAGTGCTTGGGCCCCTGCATCTGCATGGGAGACCTGGAAGAACTCCTGGTTCCTGGCTTCGGATGTGCCCAGCTCCGGCCATTTCAGCCATTTGGGGGGAGTGAACTAGCTAATCGAAGACCTTTCTCTCTGTATCCCCTTCTCACTGTCTGTAACTCTACCTTTCAGATAAATAAATAAAAATATTTAAAAAAAGAAAGAAAAGAAAAAGAAAACACCACCAAGGCAGGATTTCATTTGGCTTACTGGTACCTGTCCCAGCACTGAGAACTATGTCTGGCACACAAGTCAACAGAAATGAATGAATGAACGAATTTCAAAGCCCACACTAAAGCAGACTCAACCCCTTTGGAAGTCCTGCCTCTCAGTCGTTCTTTGGGCCCTCCCTCAATAAGCTATCTCAGGGCTTCTCTGCATTGATATGCCTTCCAGGGGCCTCATCAACTGAGACCTAGCAATCCATTTATTATCTAGTTAATTGTACACCTTCATATACATTCTCTGCCCTCATGCATCTAGGTAAATACTTAATTGCTGTAATGAAAACTTTGCTACTCATAGTACAGGTCAGCTATGAGATAAGGCAGTTGTGCCAGAACGTAGATAGAGGATTGCTTCCTAGGATATAGCTGATTTACATTCTCAAACAAGCTCCTTATCTCTTTGCACGGACCAGTAACAGATTGAGAACAACAGATCACAACTTTGAATAGCACTAATTTAAAGGAGGGGTCTAATGTGCTCAAGTTCCAATACCTGAGAGTCTTTCTGTAAAACAAACATTGTCTTCTCCATAAAAACAATTTCCCATTGACAGAAAGGACTTGAAGCAGTACAGGCATATTGGTTAGGATAATAAAAAAGCGGGGGGAGGGGGGGGGCGAAGTGACAAATTAACTTGACCTAATTTATAATTTTGCATATAGGTACTCAAAATCACTTCTCAGAAACTAGAAGTTGGTGATTAAATTGGTAGCAGATTACTAGCTGAGTCCCTGGCAGCAATAATGTAGCTAAACACAGTAATTAAGCATGTGAAAATCAGGTGCAGCAGCTAATAGTCCTGTTCAGTCTCAAAACTTCTGCAACTTCAATTATGTCACTTTTAATTAGATTTGTAACTTGGCTAAACTCAGGAGTTCCACCCCATAGTACCATGTCATTTAAAATCCAGTAACCAAGCAAGAATCAGAAAATCATGCTTTTTGAATCTCTGGACTAACATTCCCAGGAGCCAATGATCCATAAATAAACACTATTTTTAAGTCTTCATTACAAAGCACATAGTTTCTCTCCAGGCAAGATTGGGCTGCCAACTTCTTTTCTTAAATCTTAATCCCTTCTATTCCAAAGAAAAAAAATAGGAACACACAAATAGAAGTTCATAGGGAATAGAGAATGGAACTCCCATTTGTCCATAGCTATAACTGCCCTCTAAATACGCTGACAAGGAAAGCTCCACAATTTAAAAACATTTTTAGGATGAGCAGAACATATTCTTTAAGAATTCCTAACACCACACTTCGTTTCTGACTAAATAACATTAACATCTGTACTGTCTCCACTTTGATTTCTCTGTAACAGCCACCACCTCCAATAATTTATTTATCACTAATTCCTTAGCTTTTTTCCCTTCAACATATTCTGTCTTTACAACTATGGCTCCCATATTCAACAAAATTTAAACTTGTTATCTTTCATGACTCTCAGCTTCACCACATTTTATTCCATTCTCATGTTTCCCTAAATAGAAAAACGCAATACTGATTTTTTCTTTCCACTCTGCTGTCAATAATTTTTTCCAAATATTTTCATTTTCCCAAAGTCTTACTATAATTATAGTATTGATTCTTCCTATTTCTACTATTTCTTTGTCATAATTAGTTTTTAAAGGTTCACATCAATCAAGACTTTATCAAAAGTTATTTATAAATTCCATTGTTCTACAGTCCCAGGTAACATAGGTGGTCAAAAATACTATCTACTAATTCAAGCAGAGGTGAAGCATCTTGAATTCTAATGTAAAGCTTTGTTGCAATCTGTGAAAGTTTAAGTGTTGAAATTTTGTAAGGAGAAAAACAGTATATCCTTCCAAACATTTAGGATACTGCCTGATAACAATGCATACCAGGGGCACTTAATAAATATTTCATTTGGTAGACAAGGAATTTTATAATGTTTTAAAAGAAGAAAAACAGTACAAACACATCTTCTTAAGATTCACAACCTTTGACTTCAAATGTAATGGTCTCTAATCCAACAATTCCACACTTAGAGATTATGAATTATGTTAAATATAAAAATTACTTACATAGATATTCATAAATAAATGCACAAAGTTGTGTACCATGGCACCTAGATATTCAGCAATAATTAATAAAATTATATTCATTCATTTGGAAGAGTGTTACATAGCAACTTAAAATAGAATCAATGTAGACTACATAATATTACATGGAAAATATTTTGGATAAAGTTAAACAAAAAAGCAAAGCTCTAAATTGTACCTACAGTATTACTGAATTATTTTTAAAAGCTATGAAAAAAAAACTATAATACATCAATGAGATTACAGGTAATTTTTCTTTGTGCTTTCAAAATTCCTACAATGAGCATTTATTACTTTTATAATGAAAAAAGTAAATTTTATGGGGCTGCCATTGTGACACAGTGGGTTAATGCCCTGGCCTGAAATGCCGGCATCCCATATAGGTGCCAGTTCCAGTCTCGGCTGCTCCTCTTCCGATCCAGCTCTCTGCTATGGCCTGGGATAGCAGTGGATTATGGCCCAAGTTCTTGGGCCCCTGCACCTGCATGGGAGACCTGGGAGAAGCTCCTTGCTCCTGGCTTCGGATCAGCACAGCTCAGGCCATTGCGGCCAACTAGGGAGTGAACCAGCAGATGGAAGACCTCTCTCTCTCTGCCTCTCCTCTCTCTGTGTAACTCTGACTTTCAAATAAATAAATAAATCTTTTTAAAAAATTAAATTTTATTATAAAATTCCAATCTTTCACTCAAGAAAGAATAAGGACTCAGACAATGTGTAGAAGATAAAAAACAGAAAGAACAGTGACTATATAGCCTGTATATTGGACACTGCACAAATTTGCCATATGCTACTATTTAGGTTATTTTTTTGTAGTGGGTGATGAAATTTTAATAGCATATCCAAACATGCAGATTTGATTGCTAATAATACACAACTTCAAATTATAACTGTTCTCAAAAAACATATATTGGCCGTTTGGTCTGTCTAAATAAGCTAGCCACAAAGCCAGAACCAAGGCTAACTTTAAATCCTATTTCTTCCCATGGTTGGTTTTAAGCAAGTCACTGAATCTCATATATCTCCAAAGATGTTTCCACAGTCTTTGCATCTATCAGTGACTCAAAGCCTCTAGAGTCAACGAACTTCCTGGAGCCTGGCCTCAGAAAGAATCTGCCCGCAATCACCTACACTCTATTGGTTAGAGACGTTCTCTTTATGTGATTGATTATTATATTCCACATCCACTCTATACGGTGATTTTCATGTGATCACAAATGATGGTCAGTTTTGATCCTAATACTACTGCCAATAATAAACCAACTTATAAGACAAATATTAAATTCTGAGATCAATGCATTTGTCACTGTCTCATTTGAAACAGCTTCCATTTGCTGTGAACAGCTTTGGTTCAAGGCAAAATCCTTTCAAACATTTTCCATCCCTCTTTCCTTTTCCCAGTCCCATGCCAAAGCATGAGCATCCAGGCCATATCTTATCTTTCCCTGCACAGAATCCAATAGGCTTTTTATAGCCAGAAACTCTCTGAATGCAAAGCACGACCTTGGCTAGTAGCTTCCCCTGGCACTACTTTGAAAGTTATTTATAACTTTAAAATTAGCGTGAAAGCCCACATTTCTCATCATAACTAGTCAAAACATTCTATTTTATACATAGTGCGATCTTCTTTAATCCAGAAGGAAACCACACATTTTAAACCTACAAGATCTTATTAAAACACAGCTGTTCAAGGCAAGAATGAGAATGCACTGAAGTCCAGATCTTCTCTCCAGTCTTGATTCTTACCTTTCAGTTGCTTCCTATAAAGTAAATATGCTTAAAATTCCGCTCTTGTAGGGAATTTTCCAAAAAGAGGTATGAGGGTGAAAAGAAAGACTTCTTGACAGTCACGGAGTTATAGAATCCCAAATTGAGAGGCAGTGACAGTGGGGCAGTCACTTTAGCTGAGCACTGTTCACCCAGGATAAGAAAGAAAGGGGAGGTTACAAGCCAGGGTGGGTGGTATCTAATCCTGAACCACTAGTCACTGGCCTCACTGACAACTTGTTACTGAAAATACTTTGTTGAAAAAGGCCAGACACATACTTTGCCTAGAGACCTACAAACATAGCTGATAGGAAGTTCTGAATAAGTTAGATTTGCATTTCTCTAGTCCCTTTCCAAAATAAGAACTTCTTACATCTAAGTAAAGCTGAAGGCTGGTATTATTCAAAGTGAAAAATGATAAACCAGGGATAACTGGGATCGAGGAAATCCTCACAGGAAAATATAATTATATAAAATTCAGCATCTTTGGAAACCATAGAGATAACTATATTAGAGCCACAGATGACCTCTAAGATGCTATTTTTCCTCTGAAATTCTGTATGTCTCACACCCTTGCACCAAGCCTTACACTCTCTGCATCCACTATTTATGAGGAACCACATAATCACTAGTAACAAATTTAAATTGAAGATGTACCAAAAACTCCATAGGTGGAACCATCAAATTTAAGTTACCAAAAGAAAAAAAAAAAAAAAAGTCTTCACCAAAATTTCTTTTTTCTTTCTATGGCTACCCTTTTTTATATCCCCCTTCCCTTTTTTAAATAACCTCTCCCTCAATAACTTAATTCACTGGAACAACTCTGCATATCCTTGTTTATTCTCGATCATTTCAAGTTCTTGACATAATAATGGAACATTTTTGTTATTTTCCGGGATATTGCAGGTACCATTTTTCTGTTTTTCTTCTAAGAGCTTCTAAAGTAAGAGGTGGTAACTCAAATATGAAGTGCTCACTCAAGTCCTATTGTTAAAAGGCTGAATGTAAAAGGAAAAAAGAAAGAATTCACATATTTGCTCTCCAGATACTCTTAAAACAAATATCAGGGACCCTAGAGGAAAGGCAGGGTTCAGGGATCATCAAGAAAGAATCAGGAAAAGGTTTTAGTTTCATATAACTACCAAGGAAACCTAAAAAGTAACTATTTTATGTAATTTCCTTTAAGATGTGTGTAAGTGACATTACATTTATCTCAAGAGTCTTCATGGCTAATATATTGTCCCTCCCAAGATTTTTTATAAAGCAGCTTTTTCCCCCTGGAGAATCTAGGAATAGCCTCTTTTCACAGACAAACAAAGAGAAAGTTTTATGTCTCTCAATCCATCTTTTCTTGAATAAAGAAATCACTTGACACTTGGAAAATAGCTAGTTTAGTTTTAGAGCTTTAATAATGAGTGTTTTCCAAATTCAGACTGTTGAACTGAGCCCAAGATACGACACCCAACATTCAAGTTCTAGTCTAAATCCAGGCTGCCTTTCTATAAAATCACAGTCAGTTATTTACCTGCTCAGTATCTCTCCTTTCCATCCTCAAAATAAAGATGAAAATTCCTATTCTTTCTACTTTTCAGAGGATATATGAACCAAAGGGATAAAATCTGAAGTACTCCAAATTCTTACATTGAACCCCTCAGAGATTCAATATGATAAAACTGTATTACAGTAATTGATATTATCAAAATAATATTATAAATATCTGAAATATAATTTTAAAGAGCTTTTGTTGAGTAGTTTGTTTTTTAATTCCCTCATAAAAACATTTGCAGCCTCCAAGATAGGTTTTAGCTGAAGTATTTCCCACTGTAGCCACAAGAGGTCCTCTCCTAGCAATTCAAATCACGTTGGACTGGTTGTACAGGGGCTCCATGGCCCTCTCTATTTATATCTATTTGCTAACAAAAACACAGATCACCTATGTCAAATTTCCATAGCTAGCTATAGGGCAGCAAACAAAACCAGAGATCTGGCTTTCTCTGTGTGATCGCTGAGGCATGCTGAACACTAACTAGTTCCTGTAAACAACACAGCCACTGCATTTTGCATCCTGGCCTCCTTCCAGATTTTCACAGTAATTCCTTCTTGTCACCTTGCCCAGTCTTGTTCAGTATTTATTCTCTCTCTCTATTTATTTATTTGTTTCTTTTCTTTATACTTTTCCAACTTGAAAATTTTGGCTCACGTTCTTCTTGCAAGCAAACAAAGGTTAAGAGTAGAAGAGCTGAAAATGAGACAGACAGAAAAAGAGGAAGAATAAATCAAGGCCATTAGTAGCAAATCCTCCCAAGGTAATCAAAATGTGTTTTTAGTGCTGGGCTTCAGAGCTGGTCCCAGACAAAGTCATCCAACTGCATGTGCTGAGAAGCCCATTAATGCAGAGCCCTTGCTAGGAGCCAGCTGAGAAGTTAGAGACAAAAAAAAAAAAGGCCTCCAAAAAGAAAATAACTCTTTCCCTATTATTATACCCTCATGGAAAATAAGCACTTCTGGGTGTTCTTTAATCAGAATTGAATAGAGTTTCTTCTTATTAAAATCCCTTAAAGAATGAAAATGAACCATGAGTCCATTTTATTCTATACATGATACCTCCAAAATACTGGCAATCTCAGTTTGTACCTTTAAAACTGTCACTTCCCAAACAGCTACAATTTTAAGTGATATTTAAAACTAGGGATAATTCCTGCTTATGATAATTAAGCTATTTTATTTCAAGTATATGTGGTAAATATCTCTGGTACCTTGTCAGGAGTTTTAGATGAATTTAAATTAATCTGCTCACAATTCAAAGGTCTAATGATTTTACTCTCCTTTCCCTCCTTCCCGTATTATTTGCTGCCAACCAATGCTTCTACCTCAGAGGGAAACAGAAACCATCCAGAAAGATGTCTCACATCTACCCATCATCAAATACACAAAAACCACCAATACCAAACCCCATCGTCTCTACCTTCCCACCAATTACAATGCAAGAAGTGCCCTTGCTCCTACCAAAGACTGATCTCTACTCTTTACTCTGGATCTCTTCTTCTGCCTTCTCAAGGACTCTGCTCCTTCATTCTACCTGATATACTGAAATCGGACAAGACCCCCCTAAAATTTACACTAAAATGTGGCCCCTTAAAGTTCCCTAGAAATGCTATCCGGGACGCCACACGTGCTACCAGAATTTGGGGTGCCTTACGATTTCACCACGGGCTTATTACTAAATCCCCAATGTTAATAAGCCCAAGAGGGTTCTTGCCTAATATTTAGAGAAGAATTCTAAATACTGGCACAGATAAATGAGGCAGCATGGTACATTGTAAGCTTTTATTTAGTGAGAAAGATGCATAGGAGAGTGAGAGCTTTATTTAAGAGAAAGAGGTGAATAGGGGATCATCCCGAGCACCGGGAACCAGCCATGTGGAAGAGCATCTAGGCCTATAACTGGGCCAGGAAGCCTAGAGCACATGGCCCAAAGGCCATGCGCCCTGGATGCACAGGGCTACAGCAAGCCCTGTCCTGGCAAGAGGCCAGGGAAGAAGAGCGGGCCGGGCCACACCTTGTCCCAGCTTTTAACCCCCTTCCAAAGGGGAGTGGTTAATTAAACTGATTGGCTGGTGGGCACCCAGGTGTGGCCAGGTGGGGGAATGAGGCCACACAGGGGTGTGGCAAAGGCATCAGGTAGGGGCATGAGGTCACACAGGGGCGTGGCGAAGGTGTGATCTTCCAGTTCACAAATCTAATCAATTTAACCTATATGCCTGCCTACTTCATTCCCCCCTCAGAGACTCCAGTCCTTAATCTTTTTTTTTTTTTTTTAAATTTTTGACAGGCAGAGTGGACAGTGAGAGAGAGACAGAGAGAAAGGTCTTCCTTTGCCATTGGTTCACCCTCCAATGGCCGCAGCGGCCGGCGCACTGCGCTGATCCGAAGGCAGGAGCCAGGTGCTTCTCCTGGTCTCCCATGGGGTGCAGGGCCCAAGCACTTGGACCATCCTCCATTGCACTCCCGGGCCACAGCAGAGAGCTGGCCTGGAAGAGGGGCAACTGGGACAGAATCCGGCGCCCCGACTGGGACTAGAACCCGATGTGCCGGCGCCGCAGGTGGAGGATTAGCCTATTGAGCCATAGCGCCGGCCAAGACCTTAATCTTAAGAGGATGTTGATGGGCGTTGAGTCTCCATCTTCTGTAGCTACTTCCTGCTGATTAGGGGCGCAGACCCTGCCTGTTCTTGGTCTGGAAGTCTCTGCCTATCTCATCTAATGAGTTCACTTCACGAGCTGGATCTCTTTCAGTCACCACCATCCTCAGTGTCTCCTGCATGGTCATCATTATTCTCAGAAGCTGCTGGGTTTTGCTGGGTTATTTTAGATATAAATGAAGGTCCATTGTCACTCTGGAGTGACTGTGGGAGTCCAAAGCGTGGCACGATGTCTTTCAACATGGCTTTAAACACCTCGTGTGCTTTCTCCATTTGGGTCAGAAAGGCCTCTATCCATCCTGTAAAAGTATCAATAAAGACTAGAAGGTACCTATAATTGCTTTTTGGGAGCATATTGGTAAAATCAACCTGCCAATCTACACCTGTTTATGTTCCCCTCCTCTGCATAGGAGTCAACAGGGGATGTGGCCTTACATGGTGAGGGTTATTCTGTAAACATAGTGGCCAAGAGCGAGTCATTTCCTTTATGACCGGATTTAGTCCCTTTCCTCCAAAAGCTCAGGAGACCAGCTGTACTAAGGCATCTCTTCCCAAGTGGGTAGAGTTGTGTATCTCCTTTATAATTTTCCATTGAGTGGCCATTGGTAGCATAATTCTATGATTTAGCATCCACCATCCATTTGTGTTTTTAGAATAGCTTCACTGTTGGGCCCATTCATTTTCAGGCTCCATATAGTGAGGTTCCTTAGATACTTCCACAGATTGAGGTATAAGGGCCATTTCCAAACTTTCCTGTGTAGCTGCTCTATCTGCTAATGCACTTCCCTGGTTAATATAATTATCTCCCTTCTGATGTCCCTTGCAGTGGATGATGGCCACTTCTAAAGGCTCCAGTACTGCCTGAAGTAGAGCCAGTATCTCTTTTCCATATTTAACAGGGGAATTCTTTGCAGTCAGTAAGTCCCCTCTCTTTCCAGATTGCTGCGTGTGCATGTAACACAAGGAAAGCATATATGGAATCTGTATATATATTAACTCGCTGGCCATTTCCCAGTTGTAAAGCCCTAGTCAATGCAATAAGCTCCACCTTTTGGGCTAAAGTATTGTGTGGTAGTGCTTGGGCTTCTATCATCTGCCTTTCTAACTCCTTCCTTCATATAGCCGCTGCCATCAGTAAACCATTCGGCATCTGGATTTTCCAGAGGCTCATCTTGTAGGTCTGATCTACTAGAGTACACCTGCCTACTTCATTACCACACTATCACCCCTTCTCAAACGAAACTGCAAAATTATGCCACAGGACCAGACTGAAAAATACCGAACAAATGAAAGCGTCACTTTCACCCTACAGCTCCCTTCAGTTGCAACTGCAGTCACCATCCCCACACTTTCATCTTGATTCACTCCACAACCCACTTCGCGAGATTTCTCTCTCCTTTCCTGATCTGAAAACAACCTACATGTGGCCAAACCCGTACTGTCACCTTAAGGAATATTTCATCCATTCCTATGGCTTTGAATGAGATCTGTAATAGGATATTGAGGAACTTTTCCTGTTGCCCAGAATTGAAACTAAGACTCAAAATGAAAGAAAAGAAGCCATCTACATACATTGAAGAATTCTCAATATTTGAGGACATCTCACTCAGCCTGCTAAGAGACAGTTTTAAAAAAAAGTTGCATGCTCTTTCTCTTCTATTCCCTCTCCTAACACTACAGGAAAAATCAGTGGACTTGAAAGTTAGAACAAGAAAAACTATTTCCTTTCCTCGCAGAGATACAAGAACAGAAGTAAATACAATTATTACCAGCACAAAATTGTTCAAACCAAATCCTAGGAGTCATCTTCTGTTCATCCTTTTCACTCATAACTATCAAGAATTTCACTGATCCTACTTCTAAGACTTATCTTTAATACTAGTGTTTCACTTATTCCTATATCCCCTACCCTAACTACTCCAAAACTTAGAGTCCATAGTCCGTTCTCTATATATCTCCTAAATGATCTTTTAGAACAGTTTAGTGAGCTGTGTTATCCTTCTGCTTCAAATCATCAAGTGGCTTTCTACTACTCATAACAGAAATCCAAATTTTTTAGACCATGCATGCATGATCTGGTTTTGGCCAACTATTCCCACCTCAAATCACAACTCTCTCCTCTAATTCACTGATTCCAGTTGTACTGTCTGTTTATAAAATACTGAATGGTGGGGCCAGCACTGTTGTGTAGTATGCTAAGCATCCACCTGCAGTGCAGGCATCCCATATGAGTGCCAGTTCACCTCCCAGCTGCTCCTCTTCCAATCCAGCTCTCTGTTATGGCCTGGGAAAGCAGTAAAGATGCCCAAGTCCTCAGGCCTCTAAACCCACGTGGGAAACCCAAAAGAAGCTCCTGGATCCTGGCTTTGGGTCATCAGTTAGGCTCCAGCCATTGTGGTCATTTGGGAGAGTGAACCAGTGGATTAAAGACCTTTCTTTCTGTTTCTCTCTCTCTGTGTCTGTAACTCTACCTCTCAAATAAAATTTAAAAATCTTAAAGATAAAAATTTTAAAAAAGATTTATTAGAGTTAGAAATGTGCCAGGGGATTCCAATTCAATCCCATCAAGGTGGCATGTACCAATGCCATCTCACTAGTCTAAATGATCAGTTTCAGTTCACAATTGATCATACTGATAGGTCTAAGAGTCAAAGGGATCACACAAATAAGACTAGTGTCTGCTAATACTAACTGATAGAATAAAAAAGGGAGAGAATGATCCAACATGGGAAGCGGGATACACAGCAGACTCACAGAATGGCAGATGTCCTAAACAGCACTCTGGCCTCAGAATCAGCCCTTAAGGCACTCCAATCTGGCTGAAGAGCCCATGAGAGTATTTTAGGCATGGAAAGCCAAGACACCCTGGCAAAAAAAAAAAAAAAAAAGGACCTAAATGAAAGATCTCTGTGAGTGAGATCCCAGTAGAAAGAACAGGTCATCAAAGAAGGAGGTACCTTTCTCTGAAGGGAGAAGTGAACCTCCACTTTGACTATGACCTTGTCTAAATAAGATCGAAGTCAGTGAACTCAAAAGGCTTCCATAGCCTTGGAAACTCATGACAAGAGCCTAGGGAGATTACTGACGCCTTAAACAAGAGTGTCAATTTGTTAAGTCAACAACAGGAGTCACTGTGCACTTACTCCTCATGTAGGATCTCTGTCCTTAATGTGTTGTCCAATGTGAATTAATGCTATAACAAGTACTCAAACAGTATTTTACACTTTATATTCTGTGTGGGTGAAAACTGTTGAAATCTTTACTTAATATATACTTTTTTATTTTTTTTTATTTTTATTTTTTGACAGGCAGAGTGGACAGTGAGAGAGAGACAGAGAGAAAGGTCTTCCTTTGCGTTGGTTCACCCCACAATGGTCGCTACAGCCGGCGCATCATGCTGATCCGAAGGCAGGAGCCAGGTGTTTCTCCTGGTCTCCCATATAGGTGCAGGGCCCAAAAATATCCTCCACTGCACTCCCTGGCCACAGCAGAGAGCTGGCCTGGAAGAGGGGCAACCGGGACAGAATCCAGCGCCCCGATCGGGACTAGAACCTGGTGTGCCGGCGCCGCAAGGCAGAGGATTAGCCTATTGAGCCGCGGCACCGGCCTACTTAATATATACTAAATTGATCTTCTGTATATAAAGATAATTGAAAATGAATCTTGATGTGAATGGAATGGGAGAGGGAGCAGGAAAGGGGAGGGTTGCAGGTGGGAGGGAAGTTATGGGGGGTGGGAGGGAAAGCCATTGAAATCCATAAGCTGTAATTTGGAAATTTATATTTGCTAAATAAAAGTTAAAAAAAAGAAAAAGAAAATAATGAATGGTTTTCCCCTAAGTTGACTGTATTTGCAGTTTCTTGCCTGAAACCATTTGTTCAAGCTATTTACATGTATGGATGATTCTCATTCTTAATACAAGCCTTCACCTTCTGAGAGAGGTATTTTTTGATTGCTTTCTCTCTCTCTCTCTCTCTCTCTCTCTCCCTCTGTGTGTGTATGTGTGTCTGTCTCACACACACACACGTACACACACACACAAGTAAAATCATAATCTTGTATATTTTTCATATTGGTTTACTTATTCTGTCTTCACCACTGGAATAAAAGCCAGGGACAGCAACAGTGTCTGTAACTGCTTGGTATATTCAAATTAACTGTAATACAAGGTAAACCATCAGTAGCTCTTGAAGGAGGAGGTAATCGAGAAAATTTTCCTGGAGGAAGTTACACTTGCCTTCATGCAGAAATTAAAAATATCAGAAATGGTGTCTTATTAACTTAATTTCTCAAATATTCCTCAAACCTATTGTTTTATCTCCTTTACAGCCACTACCCTGGAACAAGCTACAGCTATGTCTGCTTATTATCTTTCTGTGTTACATTTACCACCTAACTTCTCTTCCCATTATTTCACTTTGCAAAAACTCATATATGGCATTTAGATGGTAGTATTTAGTACAAAAATGTTAAGTCTCAACTGAAATATTTCAGAAAAAAATTACTAAAACTGACACATTAACTTTATTACCTTGGTGATAACAGAATAACTAAAACAAATGTTTTCTCATTAATTTTCCTCATGTAATTTTCCCAAGGTGCCATGTCTCACCTTTGACGGCCATCTTAACAGTGGTCAATAACCTTAACAAGCACAGTAATTACAGTCAATCACGTCTGCATTAGTTCATTGATTACTCTGTTATTTCTTTTTCAACTTGTTAATGAAAAGTCCTAGCACATACGTTCTAGGTGGCATTTCTTTTATTAATTAACCATCTTATCAGTCTCTTGAATATATTAATGAACCAGAACATCATGTATTGTTGCTTATAAAAACAGCTTGCTCCTTCAACTTTGAAAATCAGTCATTTTCAGATATATACAATATCTAGAAGAAAACTGACATTTACTATAATTTAAACTTCTTGTTTCAAATTAAATAGTGATGTATAATATTACTTCTAAGGCATTGACATACGCAATTGATACAACTCTTAAAATACTGAAGAAATTAGCCTTTCTTTGTGTTCTAATCTCAAAAATCCTCTTAGTTCAGAGAAAAACAAAGACTGTGGATTTCCTACTTGTACAAATGTAAAGCATGTCTTACCTAAATGTGATGAAGAAAATGAATGCAACTGTTTCAGGCAGAAATTCAATGAGCTGTGTCTCAGCAAAGTTGCATTGTTTCTTAGAGAGAACTGGCCATTTTCCTTATATGAAGTTACATGGTCTTGAAGTCCATCAGCACTTACACCTCCTTTATAAGACAACTGTTCCCCAGTGCCCTTTTCCAGCATTCTGAAATTAAACTCAGCTGCTAGCCACATACCCTCTATACTAAGTCATTAAAAAAGACTTTATATATAATGCATGCATATACACAAATTATATATTTGCATTTCTTTTCACTAGTGCTCAGGCACACTTAACTATGGAAGACAATAAAACAGTCACTTTTTTCCTCTATGCACAGAATCACAATGAATGTGACAGCGATAGAAGTAGACTAATAAGGACATGTTGTATAGTCAATTCACAACCACAAGCAGCAGTGCAATAGTAATGTGAATAACTCTTAAAACAATATGGAATAAAATAATCTTCCTCTGATATAACAAAGTGATTGCACTTATAGAAATTCAATATATATTAAAGCTTAACAAAAAATATTTTGTGTTTATAGGTAAAACCAGTTAGTTCCTAGACTTAGAAAATTATAAGCAGGACACACAGGAATGTCTGCAGTGGGATATTTGAAAGCTGAATGAGATGTGGGACAATTCTTTATTTCAGAGGTGAGTTAAACACATTTCAAAATATTTAAGCTTCTTTCACCTGACAAAGATTCTTTAATCAAACTTTGCTTGGACTTCTGAGTCTTCTCCTAAGCCAATCTGTGCACTTCCTTATACAACCCACTTTTTTCCAAGAGCCCTGCTAAATCAGTTTAGCAACCACCCTTACATCTGATTGTCCTTCATATATGATGGAGTTCTTCTTTGTCCATCATGCCCTAAGTGATGTCTGATCTGACCACCCTGGCCTGTCTTCTGTAAAAACCCCATTAGGCTGCTTTTGCTAGAATCCTCCTTACTTCTGAAGTTTATTTCCTCTTGGTAGTTTTCCATCCACTGACCCCTACCCTGCCTTGCCCCTTTGCTATAAATTCCCACTTTCTCATGCTGCATTAGAAGTTCAGCAGAGTCTCTCACCCACTTCAAGACCCCAGTGCAATGGTCCCTACACCTATTGCAATGGTCCCAGATAAAGTCTTCTTTACCATGCTTTAATGGGTATCATTGAATACTTTCTTATTTAACAAACCACAGAAAATTAAATGCCATCTGTAAATACTGTGATAAACAAAACTTCTCCTGGAATGAAAAGGGAGAAAGGAGATGACAGAACCCTGGTATTTACAAAAGCCCTAAGACTGAAAAGAAGGAGAGAGAGGGAGAAGGGAAAGAGGAGGAAGGAGAGGAAAATCAAGGAAGGAAGATTGGGAAGAAAGAATGATGCATTTTGGAAAAAAGCCCTAGAGGAATTGGCACAACACAACCTACAATGGACTGCTGAAATTCCAAATATGCTGTTAAAGGAGTCATTCAGATTTCTAGGAAATGCATTTGAAGACAGCAATGATAGTTACCTGGAGGATACAAAAAGGTGAACAGCACTCCCATGATCAGACATATCCTGTGAGTAAAGAAGTGGGGCTTCTCCTGAAGAGAACAGATATGCCCATGATTATTTATTCTAGGGAAGAAAATGATTCTAGGACAAAAATAGAAGGAAATAGAAAGCCAGGCTTTTAGCTAAGAGAGGAAAGTCCTATGGTTTGAGAGCCTAAACTCCAGATAGAAAAAGACAAGTGACAATTACATGGTGATGAGGCAAGTCAGCATGTCCAGAACAGTGGTGGATGGAGATAGGTAGAGCACAACTTTTCAAAGATGCCTTGGAAATGGCCCAGAACTTGGATCAGAGGGTACTGAGCATAGCCACAGTAACTAGCTTAAACTAATACCCGTGTTGTCTTTTCTTTATCCTGCCCTTTTCTCTAAATTATGGCTAAAATGCAATGCTATGGAAAATTAAGGAAAGGGCTTGTGTCATGACTGGGATGTGACCTGGAACACAGAAGGGAGCAAACACAGCAGTGCAGCAACAGAACAAGGCATCCAAAATAGAAAAACACAGTGGATACCTAACACAGCAGATATAGTGAACACCACACAGACTATGTTTTTTTACTTTGTTATTTTTTTTTCTTTTACGTATACACTAGTGGGCAAATGTAGTGCATACAGAGTGGATACACTGAAATTCATGTCCTGGGCAGGATGAAACATGAAGGTATGAGATCTTATCACACTTCTCAGAACAACATGTAATATAAAGTTTATTATTTTTGAAAATTTCAATACTTTTGGATTGTGGTTGACCATGTAAAACAAAGCAAAACTGCAGACAAGGGGGAAGTACTGTACATAGTTAAGTCTTTAATAAATTTTTAACTATTTTTAATCATGTTAACTGTAGCAAATGGTACGTGTTCTCACTGAATTCTAGTCTGACTCCAACTCAATTTTAGCATTAAGCATGTACAAAAGATAGAATGGAGCAAGCAACAATAAGGCTAGGAGAACTGACATCCCAAAACCAAAACAGCAGGCCACTTAAAGTAGCATGAGGGCCAGAGAAACACAGCAAGCTTCTGTTTAATTAATTATAGTGTTCAAATCCAACAGTTTAGTGAGCAAAGAGTACTGCAGCAATAGCCTCCTTCCAGCAGTATATTCTAAGTTAGGTTGAGGACATGCTCTGTTTTGAATGGTTAAGTTAGAACCCTAGCCAAGTGCACAGGGCAGAAGTTCAGTTATAATGGCAAACAGTAGAACAGGAGCTGTGATTCAAAAGACCTAAGAGTGTCCAGGTGAAACCTGGGCACATCAGATATGGGACTAAAATTCCAGATTCCACCTAAAGAGTAGGTTAACTTGGCAGCAGGTCTTGTTGAGGCTATACATTTCAAACATTACTATATACACGGGTGCAAAAATTGGGGGTAGGCATTCTTTATATAATGGCAGCTGGGTTCTTTCTCAAGTAATCCAGATAAGTGCATATAATGTCCTAACTTGGGAGATCCACTTTCATATATCCTTAAATGTAGGCTAAGTATAGCTAATTAGATGGAGAAGCAGAACTTTTACTATAAAGTGCCTGAATATGAGTGATCCTTGTTTGAATGCATTACTCTTTTTACCAAAGCCAACATAAAATCAATTTAGGAACCAACATCTGGCTTAGCAGTTGTCACTTAGGATGTCTACATTCCATCTCAGAGTACCTCCAATTCTGTTCAGCTTTCTAATAATGCACACCTTGGGAGATGACAGCTCAAGTACCTGGGTCCTTGCCCCTGATATGGGATACCTTGATTGAGTTCTGGGCTCTTGTCTTTGACCTGACCCAGCCCTAAATGTTTGGAGCATTTGGGAACTGAACCAGTGATGTAAGATTTCTCCCTCTGCCTCTCCCTCTCCCTCCCCCTCTCCCTCCCCCTCTCCCTCTCCCTCTCTCTCCCCCCTCCCTCTCCCTCTCCCTCCCTCTTCCCCCTTCCCCTTCCCCTCCACTCCCCCTCCCCCCTCTCTTCTACACACACACACACACACACTCTGTCTCTCTCCCCCCACCCCGCCCCATACCTTTCAAATTAATGAAGTTATTTTTTAAAAACGTAGACTATGACATAAGACCCTTTCTAATTCTGATTGATGATTTTAAATTTAAATAAGTTAAAACTTCTATTAACAATTTCAAAGATATCCTCAGAAATCAATATTTTACCTCAGAAACTAGTGTAAACACCAAAAATCACATTTCAAAAATTCAATATTGGGATTTACACCTAGCAGAATTTCATAGGATCTCAGACTGTTCACTAGCTTGGGAATTGTTTATAGAAAAAGACTTACAAGGGAGATAAGTAATCAATAAAAGAGATTATGAGAGTAGGAATAGGCAAGCTATTGTTTTTGTCCTTTCTAAAGAAAGCAAAGCAAACCATGAATCAAATGTCATACAGTTTTTCTATCCCACCTCTTGCTCTCCTTGAATTTTTACAGTTACCTGTAGGAAAACAAATACACACACAATTCACCCCTAACAGGGGAAATAACATAAGAATGATATTCCCAAAGAATGTGTCAGTGATGTAGATGTTAGAAATGTAGCTTGAGACAATATTGATGTTTTCTATTTATTATTTTAATAAATGGAAATTCTAGCAAACACACACAGTACAAGCACAAACACCTCTAATAGTATTATTTAAAAGAAACAAAAAAGCAACAGTTAATGCCTATGTATTATCAAAGGTGGTTCATATCATCTCTCATCACCTATAAAACCTAAAAAACATCTTTTAAATGACTTCATGATTTCATATATGAATTCTATATTTGAAAATTTCCAATATTAACTATTCATTAGATAAACTAACATACTTGCTCACATATTTTAAAGTGATAGAGATTGAACTTGATGAAAATCTTTTCCTGGGTTTCTTTTTTCTTTTCTTTTCTCTCTTTATTTTAAAGTCAGAGTTACAGAGAAAGAGAAGAAGAGACAGAAATCTTTCTCTTCTTTAAGATTTATTTTACTATTTATTTGAGGGTAGAGTTACAGACAGAGAGAGGGAGAGAGAGAGAGAGAAAGGTCTTCCATCCACTGGTTCACTCCCCAAATGGCTGAAACGGCCAGGATGGACCACTCTGAAGCCAGGAGTCAGGAGCTTCCTCTGGGTCTCCTACGCAGGTGCAGGGGCCCAAGCATCTGGACCATCTTCTTCTGCTTTCCTAGGCCATAACAGAGATCTGGATCCAAAGAGGAGCTGCTGGGACCAGAACTGGCACCCAAATGGGATGCCAGCACTGTAGCCATAGGCTTAGTCCACTACACCACAGCACTGGTCCTGAGAGGGGGAGAGAGGGGTGGGGAGAGAGAGAGAAAGGGAGAGAGGGAAAGAGGGAGAGAAGGAGAGAGGGAGAGGGTGGGGGGAAGGGGGAGGGAGAGAGGTGGGGGGGAGAGAGAGAGACAGAGACAGAGACATATCTTCCATCTGCTGATTCACTCCTCAAATGGCCACAAAGGCCAGGGGTATGTGACACTGAAGCCAGGTGCTAAGAGCCAGGAACTTCTTCCTGGTCTCCCAGGTGGTTGCAGGAGCTCAAGGACTTGGGCCATCTTCCTCTGCCTTCCCAGCTGCATTAGCAGAGAGCTGGATGGGAAGTGGAGCAGCCAAGACTGGAAGCAATGCCCATATGGTATGCTGGCACTACAGATGGCTGCTTAACCCACTACACCACAATGCTGGCCCTCCTGGATTTTTTATAACAAAGAAATGCTATATAACCCAGAATTTTACTTGTGGAAGAAGAAGACGGGAGAATAACAATTAAGTTTGCCCTAAAAATTCTTTCATTTTTATAATAAGCAATTTAATCCCACAAAACCCTTAATTTTAGTAGCTTCATTGTGAATAAATGTTTTTAGTCCATCATCTAAAATGTAGTAAACCAAGTATCATCTGTATCAGATGCTTCTGGTGCCCTGCCCATATCTCTGGAGCCTCACCTCTGCTTCCAGTCACAACTGAGGAGGACAGTTCCTGGAAGGCTGTAACTCCTTCACATGGTCAGCACCACACTTTCACTTTCTGCCCTGGGGCTTCTCCACAGCCACAAATGACATAGGAAGCCCAGTCAGTATGTGCATATCTCTCGAAGTTCAGGGGATTTACAGTTGCTCTTTCCAGTTGACACTTAGATGGTTAATTCTAAGAAACGCTCTTCCCAATCCTCAGAAAATTCCAGGTAGAAACAAGTCCCGGCCGGCGCCGTGGCTCACTAGGCTAATCCTCCGCCTTGCGGCGCCGGCACACTGGGTTCTAGTCCCAGTCGGGGCACCGATCCTGTCCCGGTTGCCCCTCTTCCAGGCCAGCTCTCTGCTGTGGCCAGGGAGTGCAGTGGAGGATGGCCCAAGTTCTTGGGCCCTGCACCCCATGGGAGACCAGGATGAGCACCTGGCTCCTGCCATCGGATCAACGCGGTGCGCCGGCCGCAGCGCGCTACCGCGGCGGCCATTGGAGGGTGAACCAATGGCAAAAGGAAGACCTTTCTCTCTGTCTCTCTCTCACTGTCCACTCTGCCTGTCAAAAATAAAAATTAAAAAAAAAAAAAAAAAAACAAGTCCCAGAAGAGTTCAGCGGTAAATGTTGATAAAATGAGTTTTGCAGGGTCTTAATCCACCTGAACAAGGATGGACTGGGTCCGAGGAAAGGTAAGTGCGCCGCTCACCTGTTCCCCAGCCTCCCGATCCCAGAGACAATCAGATGCAGCGAGGAGTGGAGTCAAGAAGCTACTCATTTATTACACGCATAGCAAAGCCTTTTAAAGCACAAAACCGCAGGATTATTGGGGCAGGGCATAAGGACCAACCAATTACTTAAAAGGTCATTTTACAGGGCAATTTTTTACAGGACCAGCCATATGTCTGTCAGTTGTCGTCACCTCTCCTGATGCTGCACGGCCAAACGGCTTTGGTGGTAAACAACCTTGGGTACCACCCACCTTACTTCCTTTGGGCGCCATCTTTGAATTGCCTTGTGTGCCTAATATCCCTGCAGAGTTTATCCTGTATTATTCTTTCTTACTCAGCATAGTCTTCATCCCAGCTCCCTAGTGTTACCAAAAAAAAAACTCCCTAAACACAAGTAATTATCTCAGGATCTTGCTTACAGGGAGAATCTAAGCTAAGACTCTTTATACCAGGAGTGAGTGAGCCTAGAAACAAGTCACATGGAAATGAGGGTCCACTGCCAGTGATAATTTCTGGTATGTGATATTTCACTAGTGTGGACTGAGATAAGGTATAGGTTTAACAGCTGATTCTAAGCAACAATTCCCAACTCTGCATTGAGTAACAACACAGACAGGCTGATAACTGTCATGGTAATAATGTTTATAGGGGTTGGCACTGTGGCACAGCAGGTAAAGCTGCTGTCTGCAGTGCTGGCATTCCATATGCTCACTGGTTTGAGACCTGGCTGCTCTACTTCTGATCTAGGTCCCTGCTAATGAAGCTGAGAAAGCAGCGGAGGATAGCCAGAGTCCTTGGGCCTCTGCATCCACATGGGAGAGCAGGATGAAGCTCTGGCTCCTGGCCTTGGCTTGGTCCAGCCTCACCCCACCATTGGGGAGGAAACCAGCAGATGTAAGATATATATATATATATATATATATATATATATATATATATATCTCCCTCTCTTTCTGTAACTCTTTCAAATAAAATAAATCTTTAAAAGAAAAAAAATAGAATATTTATAACAGAAATAGCCAAGCACTGTGTGTCTAAGATTCCCCTAGATGGCTGAGACTTGTAAGAGTCTCAGAATTTCAGCCAACACTCCAGCTTTCTGTTTCCTTCTTCCCATAATCTCATTTTAAGAGGCAATGGTACATATTATAGGCTTTATGGTCAAATCACCAAATCCTAAGGCAGTTCCTGTAGCTGTGGCATAAACAGCTGCTTCCACTATGACCAGTCATTTAAATGAAGGAAGTATATTTTTTTAACATTTAGAAAAATATTTCAATTTGGAAATTTTCTAAATGCATCTCTATTTTGTAGTTTTCCAGTGCTTAGGTAAGGATTCCATAAATTAATTAAAGTAGAACTTTAATTCTTACTACATAAAGAATAGTACATACTAGTCATATTCTACTTTTTATAAAATTATATTCATTTGTATTGTCACTACAACTTATTTTCTTTTTTTTTTTTAAGATTCATTTATTTATTTGAAAGTTAGAGTTACACAGAGAGAAGAGAGGAAGAGAGGCAGAGAGAGAGAGGTCCTCCATCCGCTGGTTCACTCCCCAATTGTCCATAATGGCCAGAGCTGCACCAGTCCGAAGCCAGGAGCTTCCTCCGGGTCCCCTATGAGGGTGCAGGGGCCCAAGGACTTGGGCCATCCTCTACCACTTTCCCAGGCCACAGCAGAGAGCTGGATTGGAAGTGGAGCAGCGGACCTCGAACCCACACCCACATGGGATGCCGGTATTTCAGGCCAGGTTGTTAACCCGCTGCGCCACAGCACTGGCCCCACAATTTATTTTTAACTCTTCATTTTCTCAAGGCATATACTGTTTGATGATGATTAAAGTCTCTGAGTTACTGAACTACATACTCACTAAAATAATACTGATTATTATTTTTATTTTTTTGACAGTCAGAGTGGACAGTGAGAGAGAGAGACAGAGAGGAAGGTCTTCCTTTTCTGTTGGTTCACCCCACAATGGCTGCTATGGCCAGGTGCTTCTCCTGGTCTCCCATGCAGGTGCAGGGCCCAAGCAATTGGGCCATCCTCCACTGCACTCCCGGGCCACAGCAGAGAGCTGGACTGGAAGAGGGGCAACTAGGACAGAATCCGGTGCCCCGACCGGGACTAGAACCCGGGATGCAGGCGCTGCAGGAGGAGGATTAGCCTATTGAGCTGCGGCACCAGCCGCTACTGAATTCTTTCTAAAGTATAAGTTGAGAGCAGGCCATTAGGCCAGAGGTAAAGATACCCACATCGGAGTACCTGGGTTTGGGACTGAGACCCAGCTCCAGCTCCAGTTCCAGTTCCAGTTCTTTCCTCCAGCTTCCTACTAATGCTAACCCTGGGAGGCAGCAGTGATGGGCTGAGTTCCCAGCTCCAGGCTTTGGCCCTGGCCTTTGTGGGTATTGGAGAGTGAACCAGTAATTGAGAGCACTCCCCACTCTCTCTTTCTCCCTCTCAAAATATTTTTTTTTAATTTTTTTGACAGGCAGAGTGGACAGTGAGACAGAGAGAAAGGTCTTCCTTTGCCGTTGGTTCACCCTCCAATGGCCACCGCGGCTGGCGCGCTGCGGCCAGCACACCGCGCCGACCCGATGGCAGGAGCCAGGTGCTTCTCCTGGTCTCCCATGGGGTGCAGGGCCCAAGCACTTGGGCCATCCTCCACTGCACTCCCTGGCCACAGCAGAGAGCTGGCCTGGAAGAGGGGCAACCGGAACAGAATCCGGTGTCCTGACCGGGACTAGAACCCAGTGTGCCGGCGCTGCAAGGTGGAGGATTAGCCTAGTGAGCCGCGGCGCCAGCCCTAAATATTTTTAAACATAAAATAATATAGAAACTTATTATTTCTGTACTCTTCCATCAATCAATGAACATATAATCTTGCTTGAGGTACATTTCTGTTTAAAGGTACCTTATTTAACACACATTGTTAATTCATTAACATTGAATTCAAGACCAACAATACTGTAACTCATGTCTAAACAAAGCTTATCTAACACAAATATTTCCTTCATAAAGCATCATAGCCTCCATGGGCTTAAGAACACTATAGAGCATTCGAGCACTATTTTTGGGGCCATTTTAAACAATAAGATCATTATCAAAAAGCACCAAAATACAAAACATGTCACTAAATACACCATGAAAGGGACATATGTTTAGAATGTGAAAGCTAAAACAAGAAGATAGAGCATGGGTTTGTTCAAATGGAAAGTACTCACTGAGCAACTCAAATTTTTCACCACTGTGCATGTCAGTGAATAATTTCAAAAATCCTGAGTATATTGATTTTGTGCTTATAAACAAATTTTAGCAAGAGCATGAATTTGCAAACACACATTTGTTAATAATGAATATCAAATATATACATGGTCTGTCACCAAAATATTAAGCCATCTCATTGGTCTATGTATAACATTAAGGTTTTTAGTGTGCTAATATCTACTATGATAAGTCCCTGCCTTTTTAGGTTTTTTTAAATTTTTTTATTATTTAATTTATTTGAGGTATTACTGGTGAATGGCAGGGTTCTTGTCTTCCCGCAAGAAAGAATTCAGGCATGAGACAGAGTAGTGGAAAGTAAAAAGTAGCAAAGTTTATTAGGGTAGGGACATCCGCAAGAACGGATGGGCACCTCTCCAGACAGGACCTGAGAGAGAGAGAGTGTGCAGTCGCTTGGAATAGGGGGGGTGGGGGGGTGGAGCAAGGTTACATGGTTGAGTAGAGAGATTACACCTGACTAGGCCAGGCAGGTGGCTCAGCAGAGAGGCAGAGGGCTGAGCATGCAGTCTGGTTGAGGCCGGGGGTTTTTAAGGAGATGGGTCTTACTTCCCCACCTCTGCTCCTCTTGGAACAAAGGGCTTTTTGGATGTAAATAGAAAAACTACTCTCTGAGTTTTCCCCTTAAGGTATCAGACAGGAGGAAGGCTAGCTGGCGCTGTCCTCCTCTGTCCTCCTGAGTTTAGAGGAACGGTGGGCAGGAGCCCCCCCCTGGAGAATCGGGATCCAGAGCAGGGTGTTTGAAATGCAGATACTGGGCTGCATCTGGAAGATTATCAGGCAGAAGGGGCAGGGACCCCCACCTGGCAGGTTATCGGGTAGAAGGGGGCAGGGCAGGATGCAAATACTGGGTTGTCCCTGAAACGTTATCAGGATGACTTTGGGATGCATATGCTGTACACAGATGTCTTCTCTTTAGGTCTTTGTCACACACACATAAGTTCATATCTGACTTCCTACCTAACACTTTTATCTATTGTTAATCTTTTCTTACAGTTTCAAAGCTTCTGCCATTAACATTTTGTATATGCCTAGATACTTTAGGGCTATTGTTACACTATCAATGGAATTTTTTTAATATTCTTTAGTTGGCTATGATGGATGTAAAGAAATGTTATTATTCTTTGTTAGCTGGTCTCATATCTGACAATTATACAGATTTCCTTAGTTTTACGTTTCTCAGTTGATCCCAATGTTATACATAATTGATGGCAGTGCTCTTTTTACAATTCCCTCCCTATTTCCTTGGCCCCAGACTTACCAGCCAGAGCATTCTGCTTGTTTCATTTTTTCAGGGCCCAGTTCAAACAGCTGCTCAGCACATGGATAAAAAAAAAAAAAATCAGCATTAATATAATTATTTGTATGGGTAATCTATATTAATTATATTTCTCAAATTCAATAAGTATATGCACAAAATCCCCAAAATTTATACAAAATAGGAATACAATCCAGTTATGTTTCTTTTTATTTTTCAGTTAGTATATTAAACATCAACACCAAAGAATTAAAAAAGTATACAGATTATAAGAAAAACTTGAAAGGAGTTTATCATTTTAGTACATTAATACATAATTCTCTCCAAAAATTTTTAGAAAATCTGTAATATTTACCTTAAAGACAGTAAAATGTAAGTACTCAACCAAATATAACTTCCTCTAAATACAGAATTCAAATTTATTTCTTTACTTTTAAAGATTTAATTTGAAAGAGAGAGAGAGGAAAAAAGTCTTCATTCTACTGGTTCACTCCCTGAATGCCTGCAACAGCCATGGTTGATCCAAGTAAAAGCCAGGAGTTGGAACTCCATCCATGTCTCCTATGTGGTGCAGGGGTCCAAGTACTTGGCCCATCAACTGCTTCTTTCCAAGGAACATTATCAAGAAGCTGGATTAGAAGCAGAGCAGCCAGGACTCAAACCAGCACTCCAATATGGGATGCAAGCAGCGCAGGCAGCAACTTAATCTGCTGTGTCACAATTTCAGCTCCAGAATTTAAGTTTTAAAAAAGAAAAATAAAGTAGGGATCTGAGATAATACCTTCTTAAAATAATTTCCCCATAAAAGTTCCAAAGTTTAGGGACCAGCACTATGGTGCAGCAGACTAAGCCTCTACTTGTGACACGGCATATCTTATTAGAGTGCTAGCGCAAGCTCCAGGTGATCTGCTTTCAATCCAACTTCCCGCTAATGTCCCTGGGAAGGCAGCAGAAGACAGCTCAAGTACTTAGGCCCCTGCCACCAATACCAGGAGTTCCTGGCCCCTGGTTTTGGATCAGCCCAACCCTAGGTGTTGCAGCCATTTAGGGGGTGAACCAGTGAATGGAAAATCTCTCTGCATCTCTACCTGTATATGTCACTTTGCCTTCCAAATAAATATTTTAAAAGTTTTAAAGGTTAAACATAACTGCAAGAGAAAGTAGAGCCAATTTTATGTTAATATGAAATGCAAATAAGTTAGTCACAAGAATCATGACCTAAACCAGAAGCTCAGCAACTATACAAATTGGTTCTAAGGTTAAAAACCAATGGTACTTCTGAATGTAATAGCTAATGGTTACTGAGGATTTGTTAGGTGGCAGATGCTATGCTAGCACTTTAGATTTAATGTGATTCTCCTATCTGTAAATTACATACAATGCCACCCCCATATATTTTACAGAGGCAAAACCCTAACATCCAAGCAGTTATTTGCTAAAGACATATAACTAATAAGTGGACAGCTGGTTTATTTGACTACTCCAAAGGCAACTAAGTTCAAGGAAGCAAGTGCCTCTGTGCTGAGATTAAAGACAAGGAAAAGCAAGTATGTTCCAAGATATCTTTTTCAATTGTTTATCATTGCTTCCAAATTCCTGCTTTTACAGGCTTCAAGATCCTGTGAAGGAATGTGCAAATATTTGATGGAATAAGTGATTCAAAAATAACTAAGCCAGAGAATGCAGGCCCTCAACAGTAAAGGGACAAAAAACAGAACGAAGCACATAAAGGAAGTATCAAAAAAGGAGGCATTAAATGAAAAACACAAATAACAATAAATTATTGGGCTCATATTATTATTTTACCTATTATATATTTAATAATATATATTTTTTTCTTTGGACAGGCAGAGTGGACAGTAGAGAGAGAGAGAGAGAAAGGTCTTCCTTTTGCCGTTGGTTCACCCTCCAATGGCCGCCGCGGTAGGTGCCCTACAGCCGGCGCACCGCGCTGATCCGACGGCAGGAGCCAGGTGCTTCTCCTGGTCTCCCATGGGGTGCAGGGCCCAAGGACTTGGGCCATCCTCCACTGCACTCCCTGGCCACAACAGAGAGCTGGCCTGGAAGAGGGGCAACCGGGACAGGATCGGTTCCCCGACCGGGTAATAATATTTATTATATAAACTTATCTAATAAACCAACATTTTTCAGCACCCACTATCATCTGCTTTACAGCTTAACCAACTTTGTCTATGCTTCCCAGGCAATGTGAAGAACTATTGGGGCCAGCGTGGTGGCGCAGTAGGTTAATCTTCTGCCTGTAGCGTTGGTACATATGGGTGCCAGTTCTAGTCTGGCTGCTCCTCTTCCAATCCAGCTCTCTGCTATGGCCTGGGAAAGCAGTAGAAGATGGCCCAAGTCCTTGGGCCCCTGCACCCATGTGGGAGACTAGAAGAAGCTCCTGGCTCCTGGCTCCCGGCTCCCGGCTCCCAGCTCCCGGTTCCCGGCTCCTGGCTTCGGATCAGCGCAGCTCCAGCCGCTACCACCATTTGGGAAGTGAACCAATGGACAAAAGACCTTTCTCTCTGTCTCTCCCTCTCACTGTCTGTAACTATCTCTCAAATAAATAAATAAAATATTTTTAAAAAAGAAAAACTATCAGTAAATAACTAGGTAAGCAAGGAACTGCTCTTTCACTGTCCCTAAACAATCTTCCACAGCACAAAACATGGGAAATTAGGATAAAATTGTGAATTATTAAGAAGTTTTTAAATACTGTTTTTACAGTTTTTTTATGACTTAGAGAATGTTTATTCTACAGTTAGTCCAAAAAAACCAAAATCAAAAATTGTATGGCTATTTTGTAAAATGTGTAAAAATATACATAGAAAAGAGTCTAGAAGGAAACACTAAGGGAAGATAATTTTAAAACACACACAGAAAACCCTTTCATTTCATCTTTACATGAGGATTTCTAGGCCAGGCTACTTATTTTTCAAATGTAATTTCAGCAAAAAATGAAGGGCAACCTATCAGTATTTAATAGATCTCAAATGTGAGCATGGTTCCTCGACAGAACCACCTGAAGGGCTTGTTACACCAGATGAATCTCACCCTTAGAAACTCCATTTCAGCGGAATCTATTGGCTAATGCATCTGGAGAGTTTAAGGACAAGTCAAAGCTGATTTATCATTCCAAAATCCTAGGGCCTTTAAAAATTATATTAAATCTATTCTAACCTGTGCACTATTAAAGGAACCACAAAGCCTGGATGATAGTACATCTGTTTACAATATTGGTTTACTGAACCTTTTAAGCCTACTGTTGAAACATACCACTCAGAAAAAAAAAAAAAAAAGTCCTTTCAAAACATTACTGCTCATTGACAATGCACCTGATCACCAACAGCTCTGGTGAATATGTACAACAAGATTAATGTTTTCATGCATAATAACACAATATTCATTCTTCAGCCCATGGATCAAGAAGTAATTTTGAATTTCCAATCTTACTACCTAAGGATTCTAATTTGTAAGCCTATAGCTGCCATAGGGAGTGATTCTTCTAATGGACTAAAAGCCTCCCAGAGAGGCCGGCACTGTAGCAAAGCAGGTAAAGCTGTTGCCTATAGTGCCAGCATCCCATCAGGCACTGGTTTGAGTCCTAGCTGCTCCATTTGGAGCCAGCTCACTGCGAATGTGCCTGGAAAAGCAGCAGAGGGCGGCTCAAATCCTTGCTTTGGATCAGCCCAGCTCTGGCCATGTGGTCATTTGGGGAGTGAACCGGCAGATGGAAGACCTCTCCTCTCTCTCTGCCTCTGCCTCTGTAACTCTGCCTTTCAAATAAATAAATAAATCATTTTTAAAAAGGACAAAAGCCATTAATAGAAAAAGCCTTCCAGAAAGGATTCACCATTCTAGACACCATTAAGAACATTCATGATTTATGAGAGAAGGTCAAAATATGAACATTACTAGGAGTTTGGAAGATGTTGATTCCAAAGTTCATGAAATTCGATATTGAAGGGCTCAAGACTTCAGTGGGGAAAATAACTGCAGATGCGGTGTAATAACAAGATATGACTGAATTATCACAATTTTGTGATAAAACTTGAACAGAAAAGGAGTTGCTTCTTATGGGTGAGTAATGAAAATTATTTCTTAAGATGTAATCTACTTCTAGTGAAGATGTGATGAACACTGTTGAAATAACAACAAAGAATTTATAATATGACATAAACCTTAGTTGATAAAGCAGTAGTAGAGTTAGAGGACTGACTCCAATTCTGAAAGACTTTCTACTATGAATAAAATGTTATCAAACAGCCTCAAATGCCAAGAGAAATCATTCATGAAAGTAAGACTCAATGAATGAAGCAAACTTCATTGTCTTAAGAAATTGCCACAGCCACCCAACCTCAAACAACCACCACCAGTCAACAACAATGAGGCAAGACCCTCCATCAGCAAGAAGATTACAAGTTGGTGAGAGCGCAGATGATCATTAGCACTTTTTAACAATAAAGCATTTTTAAATTGAGATACATTTTTTGCTCTTTTAGACACAATGCTATTGCACACATAACAGACTACAGTAAAGTGTAACTGTAACTTTGATATGCAGTAGAAAACTAAAAAGTTCATGTGAATCAATTTACTGCAATATTTGCTTTATTGTGGGGTCTGGACTGAATGTGCAATATCTTCAAGGTATTCCTATATTTATATACATACAAATATTTAATTAGCATTTAATTAGAATACACAATTTAATTTTTATTTATTGCTTTATCATCTAATTTATCTGTAATCATTAAAAATTACAGCTGTATGCTTTGGAGCTCAATAAATTAGATTTGCTAGGCCTACCCGCTTGCTATGTGGTATATTATTCTATACTAAAACAAACAAAAAACAAAATAGACCATCTGTATATTTGATTGATAGAATGAGACAAGAAATGTAGCTTAACTACAACCCACAGCTAACCAAAGTTGGTGGGTCTGCTTTCTAGAGAGAATGTTGCCCCTTTTGAAGTTTCCTTATTAACTTTTAAATCTCACAAAATAAACAAAGAGCAGTTAATAAGAGAAGCAGGAAATTGAATGCCATCTAATTTTTTCAAATTAGAGTTTTTAAATATTTAAAATTTAAATTTTAAAAAGAATTTTAGGAAAAAATACTTGAAATGTTTAAAAACAGTTGCTAGACCTTTTCCTTCCTTTATTCATTATCCCATAAATGTGACAGAAATTATTTTCCATGTAACTTCACCCACTTTAAGCTCTGTAAGAAGACGCTCCATCATAGAATGTCAGTGGTGATCATCCTACACCATATGATAAATGACAACATAATGTGCTGCCAAAAAAAGAAACAATTACAGATCTATTAACTTATTTGTTAAATGAACCATTTCTGGATGAAATTTTTCTACTCTCTAGTCTGCATTTTCAAAGTTCTGTAGTAGCACCTTTCTAAATATATCAAAATGAAAAACATAAAGACAAACTTAATATAATTTTTAATACCAAGTATGTTCTAATTTAATGTCTATATTTCTAGATTCAAAGAATACAACAGGTAGGGAGGACATTAAAGTCCTTTTGTGATTTTCTGATTTGAAAAATTATAAACTATACAATGTAGAACTGAAAGAACTGCAAGGTTGTTTCCAGAGTTACTGATAAATGAATACCAAATTTTGAAGCCAAAGTACAAGTCTACATTCTAAGAAAGGAATCACTATTCAAGTTGAGCAATCTTTTCAGGGTAATGAAAATTACAACTAAATACAGAAGGTAGCTGTAGAACATTATGACTGTTCTAAATGTTACTGAAATATCTGTTTTTAAATGGTTTACCTTATAGTTGATGGTTATAACAAATTTGCCTCAAAAACTGTACCAAAAAAAGTTGGCAAGACAACTTTCAGAAATTTCAAGTTAAGAATCTTGCTCCTGACACTGTATAAGAAATAAATAAATAAAAATAGATTTCTTATCTATGGGAAGACTTCAGCAATTTTCACGATTGTTTTGAAGACCCTTCATTTAAGCCAAAGGGCAAATAATCTTGAATGCTAACCCCACAAAAATGTTTTATTTGATTGGTGCCCCCACCCACCTGAATCTTCACCTACTCTCCTTTCATGGAAGAGCAGTCCCAATTTGATTCAATACATGGTCTTTGTGATTCTAGAGAAAATTAGAAATTTCTGAGCGAAACTACACATCGAGGGCTAAAAAGCAGAGAGGTAAACAGGTTACTTTTAACTATATCAGACATAGACGGCTCACATCTTCTTAAAATTAAAATTAAGCCCTCATGGGAGATTTTTTTCTTAAGACTCTTAACACTTCTGATTAACTTTGATTAAAACTTCAGTTTTTTACTCAGTCACACTATCAAATAAATGCAAGAATAAAGACATTTCAGACTTTTACACCAAATACAAAGTTTAAAAACAACTTTCCCCTCTCGTGTGCCCTTTTTTACCTCTCATGTCCCCTTAACTAAGAAAGTAAACAATGAAAAAGGAAAATGTGATCAGAAAACAACAAATGATGTTAGGAGAGAACTGAAGGGAGATGCCAGGATGACAGGAGAGCAGTAGGCTCATTATAACCGGTCCTAGTTAAATGCAAGCTTGCTGTATTTCTCAGATCTCTTGGGAAGGGGGTGTCAGTTCTCCTAGCCTTATTGTTGCTATTTCCATTCTATTCTTGTACACGCTGAATGCTAAAATTGAGTTAGAACCAGCCTAAAATGCAGTAAGAACTAGGTACCATTTGCTACACAGATACTGTGATTAAAAATGGTTATCATTGGGGCCGGCGCCTTGGTATACTAGGTTAATCCTCCACCTGCGGTGCCAGCATCCCATATGGGCGCTGGTTCTAGTCCTGGTTGCTCCTCTTCCACTCCAGCTTTTGCTGTGGCCTGGGATAGCAGTAGATGGCCCAAGTCCTTGGGCCCCTGCACCCACATGGGAGACAGGGAAAAAGCACCTGGCTCCTGGTTGGTGCAGTTCCGGCCGTTGCAGCCATTTGGGGAGTGAACCAACAGAAGGAAGACCTTTCTCTCTCTGTCTCTTTCTCTCTCTCTCTCTCTCTCTCTACCTGTCAAGTAAATAAATAAAATCTTTAAAAATAAATAAATAAATAAAAATAAAAATGGTTATCATTTATTAAAGACTTAACTATGCACAGTATCTCCCCCTTGTCTGAAGTTTTGCTCTTGGTTATACAAAAGTCAACCACAATCCAAAAGTATTAAATGGAAAATTTCAAAAATAAACAAGTTTTAAGTTACATGTTGTTCTAAGAAGTATGATAAAATCCCATGCCATCCTGCTTAGGAGATGAATTTCAGTGTATCCACGCTGTATACACTACCTGTCTATTAGTTAGTAGTATATACAAAGGAAAGAAAACTTAGTCTATGTGGGATTTAGTATTATCCAGTTTTAGGATAGTCATGGGATGGATAACTCAAACATCTGAGACTCAACATCTGTTTTATAACATAAAGCCATATATCCTTTGAAATATAGAAATTTCAAAAGCATAAGCTTCCACTTTCTTAAATGATAGAAATTAGCTCTCTAAAGTATTTCTTGGCTGTTTGTGAATCATTCCCAGGGCTCTCTCACTGATGCTCACAAGAGGCCCACAGTGTTTTTCTATTTTGGATGCCTTGTTCTGTTGCTGCACTGCTGCCTTTGCTCCTATGCTCCAGGGTATGCACTATTCCATCCCAGGCAGAATACAAGTCCTTTCTTTAATTTTCCACAGCATTGTATTTTAGCCAGAATTTACAGACAGAGGAAAGATAAAGAAACGACAAAACAAATAACAGTTTAAACTAGGTACTGTAGCTATGTTCAGTACCCTCTAACCCAAGTTCTGGATAATTTTCAAGGCATCCTCAAAAAGTGGTCCTCTATCTTGACTCTATCCACCACTGTTCTGGATATGCCGGCTTGCCTCTTCACCATGGGATACTCTCTTCTTTGTCTTATCTACCTAGGGTGTAGGCTCTCAAACCGTTGTGTATGTATTACAGCATTTAATGTTTAAATTTTTTAAAAAATAGCATTTAAACTCCAGTTGTGGAAAAGCTGAGATTTTAAAAAAATGAAATGACCAACATAAATTTTCTTCAAGAAATTGCTGCTCTATTTCTAGTTCATAAGGTTTGATTTAGTCCAAAAGGGTACCTACATAAATTATGACAAATTCATTTGAATGTGTCAAATATATTTCAAACATAATACATCTAAAATGGAATTCTGAGAGTATGGGCTGTTATGAGAAGGAGGGGGGCCCTGGCTGCATTAACTCTGCAGTGGCTGCAAGGCCACTTGGGCTATTCTCCAACTGATATAAAATTAAAATCAAGAATCTTGACTGGAGGCTAAGGCTCTAAAATTCAAGTCCTTTCAAGTGAAGTACAAAAACACAAACAAGCAATTAAGTCAAAATGGCCACACTCTGGTCACCCCCCTTTGGTTACTACATATGTGTTTTGTGTGGGATTTCTATAAATAATACAGTTGTATACAGGAAAGAACTTGAGATTTTGAATCTGATTGTCCTGGCTTGAAGGATAGGGTAGGCAAATTCTAAGATGGCCCCAAAGATTCCCACCCCTGCTGTTACACACCCTCTTTAATCTCCCTCATGAAGTAATAATCACTTCTGTGATTGCATCCAAAACTCCATTGTAGCAAATCAAAGAGACCGAAGTACTATGTTGCGGAAAGCACCACCTGGCAAGAACAGTAAGCAGCATCTAGAACCTGGGAATGCCCACCCCTCTGTCTCCACCCCACCACCACCAGACCCCAACCCCTGAGAATCAACAAGTCCTATAATTACTGGAGCTGAATTCTGCCAACAACTAGTATTCTCAGAAGAGGATCATGACCTTCAAATGAGATCACAGTCCCAGATCCTCATGAGACTCCTAAGCAAAGGACTCAGTCAACCCAGGATCACACTGCTAACCAACAGAAACTGTGAGATAATAAGTTTGTGTTGTTTAAAGCCACTAAACATGGTAATTTCTTATGCAGTAATAGAAAACTAATACTAGCCACATTCCTGTTCCTTGGTCCAAGGAGAGTGAGATACTTTGATTAACAGCCAAAGTAAGGTTTCTACCAATAGAGATGGAGTGGACCTCCTTAAACACAATTGATGTGTCATTATCCGTTGGGAGGATGGGTGCTGAATAAAAAAGAACAAAAAATATCAGACACAATATAATCAGTGTCCTACATGTGCCTTTTCATTCAACTTACAACCCTCTCCTACTAATGGCTTTATCTACTGCCACATACACACTTCTTGATTTGCATACCACTCTACCAGAGAATAACAAAGAACACACGAGGGCAACAAATTTTAATAAAAATATTAGGTTATTAACACAAGTTATAGTCCAGAATCTGCCACTAATTAGCTATGTGACCCAGGGCAAGCTACTAATGGGCCACAGTTTCCTGTCTGTAAATGAAGGGATTCAACTAGCTTGAGTGTTTCTTCCAGAATCACACTTTTGTGATTTTACAAAATGCTTTCCAAAAAAGACCCATCAAAATGATTCAAAATAAATTACTGATTTGTGATAAAGGAACAAAGAAATGCTACTCTGCTCCCAACTGCATGCCCTAACCCAGTATTCCACTTCTGAAAGTGGCACAAAGAAAGGTTTTCCGAGGAAACCACAAGATATCTGCCTTCCACACCCAAGTTTGTCCAATATGGACCACACACAAAAGAACAAAATGGGGAGAGGCAGGGAGAAGTAGACCAACAGAACACCAGGGGTCTTACAAACTAAAATTTACATAGTTGCAAACCAATGTTTTACAATGTTAGTGTCATGAACATATTATACTTATAACTATGTTGGAACAGATGTACATTACTTCTTTTTCCCTAACTTTCCACTCACTGCATTAAATGATGATGATAAAGATCTAAGATGAGCTCTAAAACTTATTTGGAAAAACATACTTTGGGGTAAAAATCATTTTGATCTCATGTTTCAATTTAACATGATCAATCAGAAGAAAAGATGACCTCATTTTTAAGGAAAGGTTACATTAACTCACAACATGCTGAAAATTAAATGTTAAAGATAAGTATTTGGGCATTCCGATCTGGCTGAAGAGCCCATGAGAGTATTGTAGGCATGGAAAGCCAAGACACCCTGGAAAAGAAAAAAAAAAAAAAAAGAAGACCTAAATGAAAGATCTCTGTGAGTGAGATCCCAGTGGAAAGAACGGGCCATCAAAGATGGAGGTACCTTTCTCTGAAGGGAGGAGAGAACTTCCACTTTGACTATGACCCTATCAGAATAAGATCAAAGTCGGCAAACCCTAAAGGCTTCCATAGCCTTGGCAACTCATGACTAGAGCCTAGGGAGATTACTGACACCATAAACAAGAGTGTCAAATTGTTAAGTCAACAACAAGAGTCACTGTGTACTTACATCTCATGTGGGATCTGTCCTTAATGTGTTGTCTAATGTGAAGTGATGCTATAACTAGTACTAAAACAGTATTTTTACACTTTGTGTTTCTGTGTGGGTGCAAACTGATGAAATCTTTACTTAGTATATACAGAATCGATCTTCTGTACATAAAGATAATTGAAAATGAAAAAAAAACCTGGTGTTAAATAGGAAATTGCATAGAAAATTAATTAACTTTTTAAAAATATCATGTAAGATCTCTGTCTTTAATGTGCTGTACTCTGTTATTTAATGCTATAACTAGTACTCCAACAGTATTTTTTCACTTTGTGTTGCTATGTGGGTGCAAACTGTTGAAATATTTACTTAATATATACTAAACTGATCTTCTGTATATAAAGAGACTTGAAAATGAATCTTGATGTGAATGGAAGGGGAGAGGGAGCGGGAAAGGGGAGGGTTGCAGGTGGGAGGGAAGTTATTGGGGGGGAGAAGCCATTGTAATCCATAAGCTGTACTTTGGAAATTTATATTCATTAAATAAAAGTTAAAAAAAAAAAAGATAAGTATTTGGGGGGCCGGCGCCGTGCTCACTTGGTTAATCCTCCACCTCACCAGCATCCCATATGGGTGCAGGGTTCTAGTCCCGGTTGTTCCTCTTCCAGTCCAGCTCTCTGCTGTGGCCTGGGAAGGCAGTGGAGGATGGCCCAAATGCTTGGGTCCCTGTACCCGCATGGGAGACCGGGAGGAAGCACCTGGCTCCTGGCTTCGGATCGGCGCAGCACCAGCCGTAGTGGCCATTAGGGAAGTGAACCAGCGGAAGGAGACCTTTCTCTCTCTCTCTCTCTCCCTCACTGTCTATAACTCTACAAAATACATATTAATTTCACAATAGGTTCTTTTCCTTTGTAGTCTTCTTTTCCCCTCTCTCAAAAAAAAAAAAAGTAAAAATTGTGATTGAACAATTTTAACCATAATCAATTTCCATTACTGTCAAGCTTTTAAGCAAGTGAAGAGAATTCTATTAAGGGGAGAGGGGAGGTTAAGAGAGAGAAGCAGCTCTCAGTAAATACTATCTTCCAACTGCACAGAGGAAAGAAAAAGAAATACCTCAAGATCAAGATACAACTAATGAAATGCTAAGATTCTAGACTATTCTAATATTCTAATTCTAGACTATCTCAGAGCTCATGTAGAATCTAAGAACAAGAAAAAGGAAAAAACGCATTTCTTCTTGGATAGGGTATATTGGGAGAGGTCCAAGTGAACTGCATGTATATCATGAAAGTTGTGCCTGGGGACACTGGTAATAACTTTGTTCCCATGAATTATTCATAGGGAAAAATGGGACCAGATTTACAGCTCTGCCAAATTAAAAAAAAGAGAGATAAAATTCCTAAAACAACAACCTGGAATTAGAGAAAACTTATTCTTACAATTCTCAAGTACTCTGCCTCCTTCCACAATTAAATGGGCTCACACTCTCAACACCATCCTTTACCTAAGGGCAATGCTAGCGTCTCGGAAAAGGCACGCATTTATCAAGTGAGGTCACTTAACACCGGAGTTTCCAGAAGTCGACGCGCCTCCTTGCCTTGTTAGAAAGTTCTGCGACTTTCCAGGAACCCTCTGACGAGTACAACCCTCTAAAGGGCCTTCGGTCGCTTCCCTCAGCTTCCGCGCCCACCGACTCCAGGCGGCGCCACCGGCCGCGGCCTCGAGGTGCGCATGCGCCCTGGGCCCCGCCGCGCCCGCCGCGAGCGCCACCCCCCGGCCTCGGTTCTCGGCGGGTGGGGGAGCGCGGGCTCCCGGCTCTCAGAGCTCTAACGAAACAACGCTAGGAAAGCACCCAGGGCACCGCCACACTTCACTTGTGAGGGACCTAATGACGTGTAAAGGTAACGGCTGCGGACCTGAAACGCAGAACCTGGGTCTCTACCCCATCTCCTGAGAGAGCCCCCATCTCTCCCAGTCGAGCTGGACAATGAAGGGATTACTGGGAGAGGAAAATGAAACAGCTCGGAGAGAGGCCAGCCCACTGCCGCTGGCTCCTCAGCTTCCCGCCCGCCCGGTCCACACAGCAGAGTTCGGAAGACTCCGCGGGAAACGCCGCAGAAATGCGAGAACTTCCGGGCGCGCGGGCCCGCACCACTGAGCAGGACAGATTACTGTTCCACAACTCTCTCCCACACCGAATGCAGAAGCGGGAGGGCAAAAAAAAAAAACCACGTCAGCGCTAGAAACCTGGCGAGGTTGCGATTTTCGTAGCGCAGCAAAGACAGGGGTTTCTCAGACCTATCTGTACCCCCTGCTTAAGAGGATTTCCATCATTTTTCGTGTCCACAGTGTAACCCCTGTAACCCGGTCCCTCAGGCCGGGCTACCTCAGAGTGAAGCGCCGGGCATTTGCAGGCTCCGCCTCTTCGCGGGCCTGGCGCGAGCGCAGTGGCTGTAGCACTACAGTGTCTCCGCCTTGCTGCTCTCTCTGTGGCAGCGATGGCCGAGTGGTTAAGGCGTTGGACTTGAAATCCAATGGGGTCTCCCCGCGCAGGTTCGAACCCTGCTCGCTGCGGAAACGGGTGCTTCTGTTTTCCGTCTTTTAGTAAACGCTTAGAAAATCTCACCTCTTCTTGTGGTGATTTCCAAAACCTGCCACCTAAATGGCGTGCCTAGGGAATGGGTGAAGGAGCCTGAGAGTAGCTAGCACGTCGTCCTGCGGCAAGCACACCATTTTCATCAGGAAATCTTCCTGCATCTTGAAAGACAAAGTGACACGTATTAAAGTCTTTTTTTTTTTTTTTCCAGTAAAACAGATTAGACCAATAGAAATAAACAATGTACATGCTGACGTTTTCAGGCTATCTAAACTGGACACCATCACACTAAAACTAAGGATGAAATTGTGCTGCCGTCCTTCCAACCCAGAATCACCACCATCACCCGCAAAAGTGCGGGGAATAGATTTTTTTTTTTTTTTTTTTTTTGGATTTAGGTTCTAGAATATAGCATGTTAGATAAATTCAATAAGGGAAGAGTAGGCGTGTAGCCATTACAATGATGTTCATGATATGGCAAGTCCCTGCCAATGGATTGTCAAGTGCAAAAAGTGGACAGATCAGAAAACAGTTTATATAGGGATCACATTGTTGTCAAACAATTCATTTGCATCCCCCATTCAATTGAGGAAAGGGGGAGAGAGCAAGGGATACAGAAAAAATGAATGTTAGAAACAAATACATCAAAATGTCACTGTCATCAAGAATAAGAATTGAGGGAAGGGAGGGGCCCAGAAACCAGGGCAGAGCATCTGCAACAGTTTACGCATCAGTTTGTTTTTCGGGGTGTCCCTGGGAAGCTTATTTTGCAGCATTGTGCAAGGCTGCAAGAAACCAGTCTTGAGTCAGAGTTGCTGCAAAAGCAAATGTCTTCTTAGGGGGGCCGTTTCTTTGGGGAACTATACCTTTCTACTGTCTGCTTTATTTGGCGTGAGTAAATAAAGCTTTCCACGGAGCAGCTCCCTCTAGAGGCTGATTTTTTGGTGATACCCCAAGTGAACAGACCCCCTTGTGACCATTAACATTAGCAGTGATTATCTCTGGGTGATGGGACTTAGGGGGGGTGGGGCATCAATTGTCTTAATACATAGTTTTTTGTTTAACTAACTTTTCTGATTTGTGTAAATTGGCCCAATGTTTTACATTAGAAAAACATACTGTGAGGTTAGTGTTTGGGGCCCTGCACATCTCAACCCCACACTTCCTAGATGCTCCTGTGTTGTTTCCTGAATCCTCAAGGGTAGGCTGGTTGCCTGTGACACGCGAAGTGGAGTCCATCCCCAATGAGACTTGGTTACACACAGACTCAACGTTTGCATCCTCAACTCACCCTTTTCTCAAACCTTACCCCTGCTCCTATTCAAATCACTAGAAGTAACTGCATTCATTTCCTAGCTAACCAGCCTCTTTCCCTGCAATCAGTGAGGATCAATTCAGCAACAAATAACAGAAAATCCAACACTAGTGGCTTAAACACTTAGGTGTCTGAAGAAACCGGGGAGACAAATACCATTCCTGTATCCAAGAGACTGGACTAGTATATAACTTCTCATGTAGTCTGCATCAAAAGCTTAGTTTTTTGTCTATATTACAAGATTAATCCAAAAAAGGGAGAAACCTACAAACTATAAATTAAAATATGCCCTCAAAAAATCCAAATACACTGTGCAATGAATGCTCAATTTTACTTTTAAATGGTGTTCTACAAGCTATACAGTGTAGATTCATTTGACAACTCTAACTCCTTCTTATTGCTAAATCCTATCTTGTCTCAAGAGTTATTTCAAATAAATAAGAAATAACATATGAAACACTAAATAAAATAAATCTGAGAGTAGGAAATTCTCAAATGGAAGAAGAAACAGGACTCATGCTTTGTCATATTTAGTATGTAGGCCTCATCCCCTCCCTGTTGCCTCATAGGCCCAACATCTGCAACATGCCAAGAAGCAAAAGACAAGAATTCTGTTTACATCTCATTTACACCAACCATGTACTCCTACTACCACTAGCTACAAAGAATCCTGGGGAACTTAAGTAATTTTAGCTGAATGTATTGCTATCCAAGTTGAAATTGGAATTCTATCGGTAAGGAAGACAGATAGATGACACTGAAAGGTAAAACAGTTGTATTTGTCATACTCCTGTACCCAGAAAGTAGAAATTTGGAGACACGGTGCCTTCAAGACCAGCTGTCCCTCTTTTCCCCCTTCTCTGTGTTGACAGGCCTCCCCGCACTGCTTGCTGTCTGGCCTTTAGTTTTTGTTCACATGCAACTACATGCAGTATCTTCTCTTGCCCTCACCTTTGTCCCCTCATTTGTGTAAGAGGGATTTGAAACCCTTTCCTATTCAGGGGTCTTGCTCTCCTTTGGAATCTAGGCTTGAATCTTCAATTCACCTTTATTGCCACCCACTTCATAAAACCTACATGCTTGCTTCCCCACCTCCTTTGCAGCTGGGAAGGCAGCATGTGACCTAGGCCCAGTCAATCTTGTGTGCCTACCTCCAACTTTCAATAAGGAGCTATTAATACCAGAAGCAAGAAGGGTGGGGATCCATACTGGTAGTGGGCGGAGACCACATTGGGTGCCACAGGGCCAGAGCGGCAGTTATAGCTACAGTTGTTCAGCAGCAGGATCATAGTGTCTGCATCAGACTGACCTGAAACCATCCCCCTGTGATCTTGAACTCTACCTAAACTAACTCCTGCTCCCACCTTCTAAAAGTCACTTCGCAAACCTTCTTGGAAATTCTAAAAACTGTCCAATAGTTATAGGTTCCAGTAAGTTTCTGCTTAAATCAGCCTGTTCTTTTTCTTCCTCTTCTTCTCCATCTTCTCTTCTTTTTCCTTCTCCTTTTTTGGCTTTCAAATACCAGATATAACTTCTCATTTTACCCCACCATCAGCTTCTGGGAACACTCTTGTTGATGTGGACTAACAGGGAGCCAGTTAGTGAACAAAATAGCAATCTTCTTGCCACAGCCTTGCACCACTAAACCCCACCCAGTTCCTTGCCTATTCATCATGGCAGCAGCAGGCTTGGCACACCCACTTCCCCATGATGCACCTGAGCCCCACTCCCCCATCAGGCTGAAGACACCATGATGACAACATGTATGCTGAACTTCACACGGAGATGCCAGGAAATCTTTCCAGAGACTGCCACACACACTGAACCTGTCCAAACTCTGTACCACCGTCTACCCTATACACCTCAGGATAGCAGGTACAGCAGTAGGCAGTAGCACCACCAGCAGTTACCCTTCTGGTATCCATGAAGGGAGGCTGCCTGCACTTCTATCTGGGTGTGTACTATCTCTTTAATATCTTTAAATAAATCCTGTGCCCATTCCTGCACTTCTTCTATGTCTCTGGTTTGAATTCATCTCTCACACCAGATTAGTAACAGAAAATAAATCCAGCTAGGGATGCCAGACACCATTAGTCCATGATGGTGTCAGTTTCTGGGTAAAATATTTCTTGCAATATCCTAGGCTGATTCAGAAATCCTCTTTTAATCTTCCAATAGCCTATTAGAGCCAGGATCACATTGCACTATTTCTGCCTGTTTGCTTCTCTTCCCACTGAATAGTAAACTCCCTGAGAATATATAAAGGGGCCATATCTCTCATCTTTGGGCCTCTGCCTCCCACAAGAAAAATACTTGAATTTCTGGTGAAGGAATGTATAAATATGTAAGTGAGCACACAGCTCCACATTCCATCCTAGAATGCCCAATAAAGGGAAGAGGCAGAGCTCAATTTATTGTCCTTGATGGACAGGTCACTAATCCTTTCTTTAATTAATACATTGTGTCCCCCACCTAGACTGATTTTAGTTTCAAAGAAGGAAGAAGGCAGCAGCCTGACAATGTGTCCCTCCTTCCTTTCCCATTGCCTTCCCTTTCCTTAATTTTTCCTTGCCTCATCCCCTAACACTGATAGGGCAGATTGAACCAGCATTGGTCTCTAGGGGCCAATCCTACCTGTCTCCCTGAGAGTGTCCACTTTCAGTTTGACCTCCATGCAACTCTGATGTCAGCGCTTTCTCTGTGGAGAACAAAGGAAAAACAGCAAACCATATCAGGAGAGTTGGAAAAGGTTCTTTACTGTACTCTTCTTCTCAGAGGCAATTGTTTCAAGTAATCTTTCCACGGTTCTATTCTCCCCAGGACTCCCCCACATGCAATATATGGGGGAACTACCCAGGAAGATTAGATAGAAATAAACAAGCTGGAGTCACAATTTCTGCAAGCCCTGCACTGTAACTCCACCTCTTACCTGTCTATTCAGTTGCCCGCTTTCTCATGATGTACCTGACTTTCCCATGATGCACCTGTTTCATCAGAGACTAGGAAGCAGGAGATGCCATTATGGCCAGGTGAAAGTTAAGCTCCTTGTGAAAGTGCCATGAAACTCTCAGAAAGCTTCACACACACTAAATTCCACCCAATCTCCAGCTTGTTTCTATGTTCAATTAGGATTTCACTCTCTAGCTGATAGACAGGGGAGGGACTCTTTTTTTGCTTTTTGGCTTCTGGACCATGATTTTCAGTCCTTCTCTGGGCTCCTCCCATGCTCAATCCTCAGAAGCAACTCTCTGACCCACTCAAGATGGTTTTCTCTCCATGTGGGAGTGCCCAAACATGAATATATTCACTCTCTCACCTTTAAATAAATCCTGCTTGCACTTGTGCACTGAGTATATGTCTCTGCTTTGAATTAGTATCTCTGTGGGAGCAATAACTTGGAATAAAAATCGAGATACATATACCCATAATACCCCACCCGCCACAAACTCTCCTGTACATTCTCTGGAGCTGGCTCATTCTGAGCCAGACTCCCACAGCATACAGCCTTGAAGGTTGTCCTTAACGACCCCAACTCTTTCATTCTTTTATGATGCAAAGCAACTCAATCTTGTCTTGATGTGCTGACATCCAAGAGCCTGGCTAACAAAGACCCCTATCCAGAAGGCAGAGGGTATTGTAAATGTAATCACCAGGCTTCCCTACCCCAGATGTTTCCCTACCCACTTCTTTTATTTTTTTTTAAAGACTTATTTATTTATTTATTTATTTGAAAGTTGGAGTTACACAGAGAGAGAAGGAGAGGCAGAGAGAGAGAGGTCTTCCATCTGCTGGTTCACTCCCCAGTTGGCTGCAACAACTGGAGCTGGGCCGATCCAAAGCCAGAAACCAGGAGCTTCTTCTGAGTCTCCCCCAGGTGCAGGGGCCCAAGGGCTTGGGCCATCCTCCACTGCTTTCCCAAGCCATAGCAGAGAGCTGGATTGGAAATGGAGCAGCCCAGACTCAAACCAGCGTCCATATAGGATGCTGGTACTGCAGGCGGCAGCCCTACCCACTACACCACAGCACCTGCCCCTCCACTTCCTTTAGAAGAAGATAGATCCTGCCACTGCCCAATCAGAGTTTAGATGGTTTAAATGTGAAGAGACCAGAATGATTTTTTTTAGAAAATTGTAATATGTAAATTAATGCTGAGATCATAATCATTGCTTCACTTCTAAATTCAGGACCTTTTTGTGTTCCTTATCCCAGTTTGTGACATCTCCAGCCAGAGGAGGACCCACCCCTTCAAATCATCCTAATATTTCTCTGCCCCTCAGCCTACGTCCTATCCAACTCAACTGCCAATGAACTTGCCCCTAAATATGCTGAGAACCCACTTTGTGTATGTACCATTACCACCCAGTCTAAATCAACACCATCTCTCATCTCAACCTCCTAATCCTATTCTTCATCCACTCTCCCTCCCTTTCAATCTGTTCTCCATAAAACAAAATTTTCTTGAAAATTGCACATCTGGGGGCAGGTGTTTGACTTAGTGGTTAAGATGACATATTGAGGAGCTGGCACTATGGCATAGAAGGTTAAGCTTCCACCTGCAGTGTGGGTATCCTATATGGATGCCAAGTTGAGTCCTGGCTGCTCCACTTTGGATATAGCTCCCTGTTAATGCACCTGGGAAAGCAGTGGAAGGTAGCTCAAGTACTTGGGCCCCTGCACCCAGCTGGAAGACCCAGAAGAAGCTCCTGGCTCCTGGCTTCGGCCTGGCCCAGCCCTAGCCATTGCAGCCATTTGGGGAAATAAACCAGTAGATGGAAGACCTCTCCCTCCCTCCCTCCCTCCCTCTCTCCCTCCCTCTCTCTCTCCCTCCTCCTTTATCCCTGCCTTTCAAATAAATAAATAAATCTTCAGCTTGTGTTTCTTGTTTTTGCTTTTTTTTTTTTTTTTTTGAAAGGTGGAGAGAAGGAGCAACAGAGAAGAAGGATTGAGATCTTCTATCCACTGTTTTACTCTCAAAAATGCCCAAAACAGGGCCCAAAACAGGATTGGCCAGACCCAAACCAGAAGCCAGGAACTCTATCAGAGTCTCCTATGTAAGTGGCAGAGGCACAAGCACCTGGGCCATTTGCTGCCTCCCAGGTGCATTAGCAAAAAGCCAGATGGGAGGTGGACTAGCCCAGACTCAAAGCAGCACTTATACATGGCTGTTTAACCTGCTGTGCCACAACTGCCCGTTCCCAAAAAAAGTCAGAGGAACTGAACTTCAAATCTAGGCTCCTTTTCTTTTTAGCTGTATGATTTGGAGAGGTGTACTTAACCTCTCTGGGCCTTAATTTCCTTATCTGCCAAACGGTAATAACAATTACTTTCACCTTGTGGGCTTGTAAGTAGTAACTGCAATTCCCTGAGCTCCAAACACTGGCAGGTGAGCAGATACTGTGATAAGTGCTGGTCTCATTTAACCTCTAAAACAGGCCACAGCTTGTTCACAGATAAAGAACTACTGAGGATTAAATCTCAGCTGTTACTCTTTTCCCCTTTCCTCATAGAAGTGGGGCCCTCATAGAAGACTCTGCAACCAACGTGAAGGGGCCATTGGACAGGAACCAAAGAAGCTCTTTGATTCAGTCACTGACAGACTGGAATGTTCTTTGATCTATTGTCACATTGAGCTGCACAAAGGAGGAAACAAGTTCCCTGGGTGTTGACCCACAAAGCTGCCCAGAGCTGGCTCTGGCAGGGGATGTGTTTGCGACCCTTTGAGACCTTCTTGAAGAGCCTAGCAGCAGCTCGGATGTTTTACTTGGGCTTTTTTTTTCTTTGATGCCTCTACGACTCAGGATTGGTTTTACAAATATAATTTCTCAGCATGTAGTCCTCCTTCCAGTTCCAGCCCACCAGAACTTCTCAGAACACTCATCAACGGCAGGATAGCTGTCAGTGACCCCCGAGTGTGAAGTACGCTGTCCCCGGGAAGGAAAACTTGGCTTCGGGAGCCTTCTCTCCTGGGGTTCTGCACTGGGTAAGTTTGTCTGGTCACCACTGCCATTGCTTCTTTCTGGGTGCTGCTCTGACCATATTTTTCCCCTGCCCTCAGACCCCCTAGAGCTCTCCACGGCCAACAGAATAAAGGTCAAACTTCCCAGCGTTTTAAGCAAGTTTCTTTATAATTTGGCCCTAACATCTTTTTGACCTCTTCTCAGTATTTCCCAACAGGACCCCAGAGGAGCAGACAGATTAGTGATTTCTGGCGCTGTCACACATGGACACCTTAAGTTACAAACTCCTCTGTCCTTGATTGTTGATTTGGAAGATACACACCCACCAACACGCATACAGACACATCACTCCACGTTGACTTGAGGACACATATACAGATACATTTAAAATATGTGCATATCAGGGAAAACCAACTCATGTTCCTCTCGTTCTGTCTCATTTTCAAGATATCTCCTAGAAAAGCTACCAGGAACATCAGAGACAACCAATAATGGAAACATCAGGAATATTATTTGTAGAAAGGCAAAAAAAAAAAAAAAAGAGCAGAGTTTTTTTTTTCCTCAATAAATGACCTTAATTCACTTATTGCACAGGCACATATGCTTGTGGCTCAAAATCGGGGTGGCTCCTGCTCACCCATGTCTTCCTGACACTGAGCTCCCTTTTCTGGAGGCCACCAGTTACCAGCTTCTGATTTTTTTTAATTCAGTATACTCTTCATGCACATACAACAATGTACATGTATTCTACACAAATGTTAGCATATAATTCTGAATGTTGCTTGTGTCATTGACAGATGTGTGCTATCTTTCTATATGAAGAGTTTGCTCATGAAAAATGACCTCAGCTGACTAGAGGGTGGGGTGTGGAGGAGGGTTGGAGGGTGGTTGGGTAGCAGGTACCAAAACATCGTTAAATCAAAAGAATAAGTTCTAGGGTTCAGTAGCACAGTCAGAGGCTCTATAGCTCACAATATTGTACTATGCAATGTATGAAGAACTAGAAGAGAGGAGCTCATAGGCTCCAAAGAAAAGCTAAAGAAATGGAAATACTAATGATCTGACCTGATCAGTTTAAGCTGTGTATATGTGTTGAAATATTGCACTGTATTCCATAAAAATGTGCAAGTACTGCATAATAGTTGACAATATTTTTTAAATGCAGGGGGGTGTAAGGAGGTAGGCTGTCATCTGCTACCTCAAATGCCCTCTGCAGGTAAGAACTCACTCTCTCAAAATGAATGGAAATTCATTCATTTAGCCAACCCACTACTGATAACCATTGAAGTTATTTCCAATCTTTTCCCTTTAAAATTTTTTTATTTAATTGATTAGAGAGAGAGAACCAGGCAGGGAGAAGGAGAAAGAGATAAACAGCTCTTATCTGCTGGTTCATTCCCCAAGTACCCACAAAGGCAGGGCTGGACTGGTCTGGACCAAAGCTGGGAGCCAGGAACTCATTTTAGGTCTCCCAAAATGGTGGCAGGAACCCAATCACTTGAGTTCATATTAGCTGGAAGCTGGAGTCAGGAGCCAGAGCTGGGCCTTCAACTCAGTATTTTAATATGAGATGTGGGCATCTTAACAGCTAGGCTAAACACCCACTCCTGAATCTTTTGATTTTACTGAAAGAAAATGCTTCAAAGAAAACTCTTGTGTATATGGCATTTCTAGTTGTAGTAACAGTTTCATGATGCTCCAGTAATAATCTCCGCGGCCACAGCCTCTGCCAACTCCACTGCCCTCTGGGTATAGTAATCACTGCCTCTAGTGCAGAAAAAGAATGAAAAAAAAAAAAAAAAAACTGCATTGACAAAGAATGCTGGTCTAGAGCCTTCCTTACAGGGGGAGAAGGGCCACTGCTAAAGCAAGGGCATGCTGGGAGGTCTGTGAGATCCACTCTCAGCTACTGCCTGCACTGCCTGCCTTCCAGGGCTGAGATGTGTAACTCGATGAGTTTCTCTTCAGTATGAACATGTGTATCATGGCACAGTCTGAACTCCTTTGCAAAACTGACTTAAGGGTGGATTGATTTTAGAAACTCATTTATTTCTAAAATGTGGGCAAAAAGGCTCAAAGATGCTGTCCTCCATTGCTTTCCCTGTTCCTGCTTTTGCCATAAAAATTAGCCAATATATCGTTCAGATCTACTTGTGACAATTTGATTTTGGTTTACATTCATCCGGGCTTGAAAAATGACCACTACTCAGGCAGATTGATGCCTTCTGAGCCAGTCATTTCCAGCACACATTAATACATCAGCGCTACCTTCAAGTAGGATGTCTTTCTAAATTATTCTTTTTTTCCCCTGCTGCTTTTTAAGCTTCATTTAAAAAAATAACCCTGTAACCATTTTTCTCAAAAATGTCTCTATAAAACATCCAGCCTGCTACTGAGGAGGCCGCATCTTCACATTTCAATTGATAGTTGCTCTTTTTTATTGTTTATTATTATTACTGAAGCATTTGAGGATTTCTCATTGGAAGGAAAGTTTGATTATTGGGGAGATAGAGATTTCCATCTTTCCAGCTAAAAACCCCCCACAAAGCTGTAACATTTTCCAGTTGTGACTTTTAGGCTGCAAGGTCACATGTTCTGGTGTATGCCCAGAAATGATAAAAAAGCATCAAATTGCTTGCATGGGTAAGGATCTCAGAAGGCACACTCAATTTAGGATAATTCTATATAGATTTCATAAAGAGATGGTTTTGAAAGAGACAGGATGTAGAGAAACCATAAGGTACAGCTGAATCCTTATCCCTAGGAGCGGCAGAGCAGCCACTGGAAGCAAGAAAGTTCTGAGTGAGCTGCCCCAGCGGAGCAGGGACCTCCTTCAGAGTGTACAACCAGTGTAGGGAGATCCTGAGGGAGAGAACTGGGCTAGTAACACACCCCCTCCACCATCCCCCTTCCTTCCTACTGGCCAAACGAGCCTGCCAGCCTCTGCAGCTGAGAACAGGGCACAGAGTGGGTCTGCAGGGACAAATAGGACATAGTGAGGACTCTACCCAACAGAAAACTTGGAAAATAGAAAAAATAAGTACTCATAATCCAGCACCGTAACATACTGACTTTATCACTGTGGCATGTTTTTTAATTGCAGCATGACAGTTTAGGTTTTATTTTATTTATTTTATTTTATAACCAGAGAGAAACAGGCAGAGCTCCCATCTGCTGGTTCACTCCTAAGATGCCCACAGTGGTCAGGGCTGGGCCAGGCTGAAGCAAGAGACAGGAGCTCATTCCAGATCTCCTATATGGGTGTGAGGGACTCAACCACTTGAGCCATCGCTGCTGCCTCCCGGGGTACACATTAGCAGGAAGCTGGAATCAGAAGTAAAGCCAGGACTCAATTCCAGGAACTCTAACATGAACTGTGGACATCCAAAGTAGCATCTTCACCGTTAAACCAAATGCCTGGCCTTACCACTGTGATTTAGTTCACTTTTGTATAGTTTAATATAATAATGTACCCCATAAATGTACACAGTTATGTATAAATTTTTAACTTTCTAAAATAGGTATACTCTTATGATCACATTAAAATGAAATCATTGACTATGTAAAACATAGAGATACAGAAAGCAATGTATCTTATATTTTCTTTTTTTAAAAAAAAAGATTTATTTATTTAGTTGAAAGAGTTACACAGAGAGAGGAGAGGCAGAGAGAGAGAGAGAGAGAGAGAGAGAGGGGTCTTACATCCACTGGTTCACTCCCCAGTTGGCCGCAACAGCTGGAGCTATGCTTATCCAAAGCCGGGAGCCTCCTCCAGGTCTCCCTTGTGGGTGCAGGGGCCCAAGGACCTGGGCCATCCTCTACTGCTTTCCCAAGCCATAGCAGAAAGCTGGATCAGAAGTGGAGCAGCTGGGTCTTGAACCGGCGCCCATATGGGATTCCAGCACTTCAGGTGTTAACCCGCGGATGTTAACCCACTGAGCCACAGCACCAGCCCCAATATCTTATATTTTCTATTGAAATTATTTCATGAGCTTGCTGCAACTTCTTTTTCTTCATGATCATGACTTTCATAGTGATTGCATCAAATCTAATATATCAGTTATTACACATTTAGTTTGCTTCTCTTTATGTGCTATGACATATTGAGATGTTCATCTTTGTGATATAAGCCTTTTCCCATGTTTTGTATTATTTCTTTAGGATCTACACCTTTAAGAATGGGAAGAAAGAGGCAAAGAATGAATATCTTTATGGCTCTGAAATATATTTCTAAAACTACATCACTTTAGAGTGTGACACCCATGTGTAGGGCTACCAGTAAGAAATCTGGGATCATGGAACCCTCATCTACACTGGGTATTATCACTTGCAGCATTTTTTTCTGACATACTAGGTAAGCACGCATTTTTGTTTATTTTTTCCTTTAGATACTAGTAGAGTATCTGTGTTTTACCATATGTTTGTTTACTAGTTGGATTTACTGCTTAATTGCTGGCTTTCTACTGTATTCTACCCTGAGAGAATTCTTCTGAAAACATGAATGTCATAGTGATGAGATATCAATTTCAAATGAAAGAGGCTAATGAATTGCAAGCTGAGGGTTTATGGTCACAATAACTACTTTTTGGAAAGTTTATATCTCTATTAGATTACCAAATTTACCCACCCCTCCTCTGTTACCTTTCTGGCTCCATGTTCTAGCATTTAAAATAACTGGTGCAAAACTAAACGAAGCCTGAATGATAATCATAATCAGTTCACTCATTGGCAATGTGATGGTTCAAATTCCTCTTCAAGAAATATTAGGGGTAGCTGGGCTTGACTGACTGAAGAGAGATAAATGTAGATCTCTTATGGCCTAAGCTTTCATTCTTTTCTCCATTTCCTCACTTCATAGGCTATTTGAGGAAGTATTTTCCTTAACTTACCAGGTTCAAGGTTGTGGAAGCTTCTCTTTATACCAGAGATTCTCAAACATTGGAAGCATCACCTAGGAAACTTAATAAAAGCACAGTTTTTGGTCCTCACTGTTGGACATTCTGATTCAGTAGATATGGGTGAACCCAGGAATCTACCCTTTAGAAGTGATTTCAAGCCAAGGAGTATCTATCAATCACACTTTGAGAAACACTGATATACTTCCTTGGGATAGGAAGTTTCCCTATACTGAAAATATTTAAGGTTGGAGCAGAAAAGAGGCTGGGAAGTAAGGGAAAGGAGTGTAGGCCAGCAACAGTTCCTTTTAAACCCATCCTCCAAAAGCATCGATGTGGAGGAAGCTGGGCAATGAGACCGTGATTTGGTGAGAAAGTAGTCAGTGTGCAGCAACTTGCTAGGGACGCACGGGTTAGCAAAACAGAGGACTCCCTGCCATGCTTCTGAAGGATACATGCAGTGACAATTCATGGTGACACCCTTTAGTAACATTCATATTTTCAGTGTTGTAGCACCTCTCTATACCTTGTTTCCTGACCTCCTGAAATGTACAGCTGAGCTTCTACACCAGTCTCACTCTCCTCACAAAGTTTCAAATAATAAAATATTTCGAATTCATGGCACACACAGGTTCCCTAAGCAAACAAAAGGACTTCCCTTCTACACAGTTTGACATCAGTACTAGACCCAGCAACTTACAGAACTGCTGGATTCCTTAAGGCTTCTTCAAACCCTTCTAGATTTTATTCATGTAATGCCTGCAGTGGACCCTGTAAGCTAACCACACTGTAGAGCTGTTAGAGGCAAAGAACACAGCCATTTGCAAATGCTTTCTGAGCACAACCATCTGCTACTGTCAGCCCAATGCTACCATCTTGTGGTGTTCTAAGGAACAAAGGCCCAAGTTTACAGATAGGAAGAGTTTTTTTATTTTTCTGGGAACCATGTGAATCTATTGGGAGGTGAAAAAAAAATCTTCACATTTCCTTGTCATGTCCTCCATCAACTTTTAATCTAGGTAGAACCTTCTTTGGAGAATTTTAAAAGTAGAATAGAAAAAAAATTATCCTCAAATAAGCATAGAAGGTTAGATCTTGGAGATCACCTTGTAAAGAATGGCCAGATTTTTTTTTAAGACAAGTTCACCCAAATACTAACATCTTGATGTAATCAATCTGCTAAATTACTAAACAGCACTTTACACATTTTTCATATGGTAACCGTGCATCCTGAAATTCTTTTTTTTTTTTTTTTTTTTTTTTTTTTTTGACAGGCAGAGTTAGACAGTAAGAGAGATAGAGACAGAGAGAAAGGTCTTCCTTTCTGTTGGTTCACCTCCCCCCCCCCCCCAAGTGGCCACTACGGCTGGCGCGCTTCGCTGATCCGAAGCCAGGAGCCAGGTGCTTCTTCCTGGTCTCCCATGCGGATGCAGGGCCCAAGCACTTGGGCCATCCTCCACTGCCTTCCTGGGCCACAGCAGAGAGCTGGACTGGAAGAGGAGCAACCGGGACAGAATCCAGTGCCCCAACCGAGACTAGAACCCAGGGTGCCAGCTTCACAGCTGGAGGATTAGCCAAGTGAGCCGTGGCGCTGGCCTCTCCTTTTTCTTGAAACTGAATCATTCTCAAGGAAAGATCTCATTCAATATTCTGCAGAAATCAGCCTGCATTGCTCTGAAATGTGTTCCCTGGCTCACTTTTCTCCAGAGAATGCAGGTGTATGCAGGTGTATCTAGAGTTTTGATGTCTTCCCTTGAGCAAAGAAAAACCTTCTTCCAACTCCGAGTTAAATACCCATGGTACCTTGTCACCTTCTTGCATCCTCTCAGTTGTAACACTTAACTGTCATCACTAAACAAGCATAAAACTTCTGAAACACACAAAAATCTACTCTAGAAAGTCTTCGGCACAGATTGGGGCATTGTAGCAAACACATGAGCAGCATCCCAAGGTGGAGCCTGACTCTGGGAGTAAAGGAGGGGGCCTCTCGGAGAATGACCTCCAAATGGGAAAGTGGAAAAGCAGTAGCTGGCAGAGCCCACTGTAAATGATTAAGATGAGCACACCAATTGTTAAATCAACAACAGGAGTCACTGTGCACTTACTTCCCATGTAGGATCTCTGTCCTTAATGTGTTGTACTGTGAGAATTAACGGTAAAAATAGTCTTCAAACAGTACTTTACATTTTTGTATCTGTGTGGGTGCAAGCTGTTGAAATCTTTACTTATATATTATGTATAATATAATATATATATATTACTTAGTATATACTAAGTTGATCTTCTGTGTATAAACATAATTAAAAATGAATCTTAATGAACAATGAGATGGGAAAAAGAGTAGGAGACGGGATGGTTTGTGGGTCGAAGGGTGGTTATGAGGGGGAAAAACCACTACAATCCAAAAGTTGTACTTTCAAAATTTATATTTATTAAAAATAAAGATGGACACACATGACTTCTCTACCCCTCCCAGAGAATCTTTACCCTATGTCTGTGCAGATGTCGTGTTAATGGCATGCTGCCATGGCAGGCTGCTTTCCTTGATTGCCTTCTGTGTGTGGGGCCAGGTGCTCAATAAGGAGGGACCTAGAGGTGAACAAGCCTGTTCCCACTCAGGAACTCACAGGCTTGCCATTGGGATAAATGGTGCCCCATGGCAAGATAGAGTGATGCTCATTACAGGAAGTATAAATTGATTCCTGCACTGAAGGAGCACACGAGTCAGTGGAAGGCAAGCAAGAAAAGCTCCCTGGTTTGAATATGGATGAAATGTCTAAAACTGCATTTTTACCTAGCTGTACCATCAGCCCCTCTACACACACATACACACACACACAACTCCCCAAACTTGTCCTTCATCTGCTCAGGTGTTCCCTTTTTTGTAGCTAGGGCAAAAAGGGGTTTGGATAGGGCCAAGATGGGAAGGAGGGGGGTGCTGAGAGCGAGCCAGCCACTCTGGATCTGTGACCACAGGGCTAGGGAATGAGTGCCACTGGGAAGCTGTTCAAGAGAAGAAAGAAAGTTGGTGAAAAGTAGCCTTTCTTCCTGTGGTCATGGGCTCAGCCCCAGCAGGGGGAATGGAAGACAAGAGGGCTCCTAGGAGATAGAGCAGTGGTTATCGCTCCAAGAGGATGTCCCTGCTGCCAGAGGACCCCCAGAAACGACTGTTGGCACCTGAACCTCCACAAGCTCAGCATCCGGAAGCCCCCAGAATCGAATCCTTTGACAGTGGAGAGAGCTGGAAGTCCCAACCCTCTAGTCATGCTTTGGTCTTTCCAGTGATGAGCCCTCCTCCTGAAGCTCTCTGGGGATCCCCAGCCACCAGTCATGTCATTAACACAAAAGACATCTATCACTCAAGAGATTCTAAGGGTTTTAGGAGTTGTAGGTCAAGAAATAGGGAGGAAGACCAAGAGTACATTTCAGAAGATCATAATTACAAACCAAGGTTTTCAGATTCAGGTGATTCTAAGTCTGGGAACTAATGGTTTAAGGAAAAAACAATCTATTTGCAATTGTACTGTGATTTTTAGAATGTCATGAAAGCTAAAAACTTAAGAAAACGAGGTTAGATATGAAGTTCAAACAAGATAGACAAAGAAAGGCTTTGGAAACTATTAAAGGTAGGAGTTATCACTAGTATTATTGTTAGATTCTATCTTAGAGCCTCCAATAATGAGCCAGAAAGTATTTAGTATAAAAACCTCACCACTATCTTCAGAAGCAACAGGTATCAAGAACAGCATCAGACGCAAGTGAATGTGATAAGACAGTTGAGGTATTTGGAGCTGATGTGTGTAGAGATACCTACCTCTCTATCTTGGCCCTTTTCCTGAAAAAGCAGTGATAAAAGATTCATAAAAAAGACACATCCTCTTTCCTCTGCCTCCCCTGTCCTGGCTAATCAACTTCCATTCTTGGCCAACACTCTCTCACCTGTTCCCACACTATCTTGGCTCTCACACAAGGCACTAAACTGGCCAACTCTGGACCTGGACCTTGGCCAAGGTCCTTGTTCTACAAATGGGGAAAGCCTGTTATTCAGCCACAGTAGAAGAAACAGAATCTGAAGGCTCAGGTAATCTGCTCTAAATCCCACAGTTGGTTTGAGCCAGAGAAAAATCTAGTTCTCTACAAACTTAATCCAAATCTCAGAATTAATACAAGAAACAAAATGAAAACATGGGAATAAACAAAGTGAAAACATGGGAAGAAACAAGAGCCCAGCATGGAGGCGAAAGGATGAGAAAGAGCTGCCTAATGCAAAATATCCCCCATAATGAGGGTGAGATGACACAGAGAACCAAGAAGCAATAACACCAAAGACAAGGCCATCCTGATCCATATCACAGAGGCTGAAATTGAAGGGAATTGAAGCCCTTCATTGTGATACTTTCATCATTTTCTCAGTAATTTCATCAGTTCTGTAATTTCTCCCAAGTCATCCCGGCACTGTCTGTCTGTGATGTGGAGGTGGTGGGTAATGATGTTTGCCTCCAGGAAATTAAAGGCTCCTCTCCATAACTGTATTAGTCATCGACACTTGCTGCTGCGATTGATCTTGTAACCACCGTCAGATCTGGGCAGGGAAAGGATATGAAAATTCATATGCAGGAAAACAATCTTATCTTCTCTTTATCCAATTCTCTCTTTACAAGAAATATCTGCAATGGTTTTTCTTCATTTCTAATTCGCTTATTAGGGGCATGTTTTTGACAGGCTGGGAATATATCCTTCAGGTCCTGGAAACTATTTAGATTCAGAGAAAATTGTGAATTCTGCCTAGGTTTTCCAGAGTTGCTCTGTTGAGATGCCCTTTACTCGAAAGAGTAAAAATGTTTCAAAATTGTATTTCAACATGTCAGGACACCCAGAAGGCAAGTAATGGTAGCACTGGGGAGGAAAAAAAAAAGGACTGTTCTTTTCCTTTGTAGAAGTTGCAAGGAAAAATGTGCACTCTGGTTCTGTTACTGCTTTACATCTTGGGCACTCCCTGGTATTAGGGGTTAGGAGGTGCTGAGCAAATCATTCGATAAGCACAGTGCTTCAGACAGAGCCACTCAAAAAATTAGCCTAGAGTGAAAAATAAGGACAAAATAGGTAAGAATCTCAATGAACAAGCACTATTTCCTAGGTTGTTCAATCCAATGGCCCTAAAGCCTCTGAAACTTACCGTATTGCTACATTTTATTTGCTTAAGAATATGATGATAGAATTCTGAATGTACACATATACTCTTTGATCCAGAAATTTCAGTGCTAGGTATTTATCCTACAGGTAGACTTCACACACAAGAAATACTTTGTATAAATCTATTCATTATGATTTTATTAGTGACTGCAAAAACATGAAAGTGCATCAATAAATGACAATTTAAATAATTGATGACTTATACACAAAATGGAACACTATGCAGCAATTAAAGAGAATAAGGTAGCACTAATGTACTAACATAGAATAATTTCCAAGATACATTAACTGAATAAATTGAAGATACACAGCAATGGGTATAGTATGCAACCATTTAGGTAAAGTGTAGAAACACATACATGTATAAATGCACAGGATATGTGAGCCAAGATACAGCAGAAAAAGTGCCTCTGAGATGGGGAACTAGAAGGAATCTTGTGTTAATCGATTGTTTTAACTGACTAACATAAGATTTAACACATAAGAATATAGTAAGACTAGAAATAAACACATACTACTTCCGTGTCATGTTCTAAGCACATTACATATGTAAATTAATTCAATATACTCCCTCTAAACCACAGACACTCTTAACTAGAATGTCAACTTCTTGAAAGCATAAAATAATCCCTTTTTAAAAGTACTTATGTATTTATTCATTTGAAAGGCAGAGTTATAGAAAGAGAAAGAGAAAGATTTTCCATCTGCTGGTTCAATCTGCAACAGCCAGGGCTGGACTAGCCAAAGTCAGGAACCTGGAACACCATTTGGGTTTCCAACATGGATGACATGGGCCCAAGCAACTGAGCCATCTTGTGCTACTTTCTCAAGCTCATTAGCAGGGAGCTATATTGGAAATGGAGAAGCCAGGACTCAAACCACTGCCCATATGGGCATCCGGCATCACAGGCAGCAGCTTAACCCACTGTGCCACAATGCCAGCCCTCAAAATAAGCACAAATGCTAGTATGTAACACAAATGCTAGTATGATACTTACCACAAATCATGTCCTCAAGACGTATGGGCATCATTCATGTACTCAGTATCAGCATCAGCATCAAATATAAAAGAAACTGTCTTCACCAGTTGATTTAAGAACTGAAAAATTTTATGCAAATTTTTTCATCATCATTTTTCTGTGATATGAGGGTAAGCCACAGTGCAAAAATAAGTGTTAGAAGTGTGCTGTTACACATGCCTCTGATTGTGGTTGTGTTGGACACACTGGGGAGTTCAAACAAATGACTGAAGAAAAGTTATCCAGTTGCCCACTTACTTTCCATTCAAATGACTACATTATCAAACACAGTCCCCTTTTTTTAAAAAGGGTTTATTTATTTATTTGAAAGGCCAAGTTAGAGAGAGAGAGAGGAAGACACAAAGAGCGAAATCTCCCATCTACTGGTTCACTCCCCAGATGGCCACAATGGCAGGGTCGGGCTGGGCCAAAGCCAGGAACTTCATCCAGGATCCCCACATGGCTTCAGAGACCCAAGCACTTGGATCACTCTCCACTGCTTTCCTAGGCTCATTAGCAGGGAGCTAGATTGGAACTGGCACAACTGGGACTTGAACTGGAGCCCATGTGGGATGCAAACAGAGGCTTAACTTGCTACACAACAATGCTAGTCCTTGACCTCTCAGTTCTTATGTGGCAGCTTTGGGCATGATGGGAGAGAAAAGTGAAGTAGAGCTAGTGCACAATCTTGTCAACAATTGGGTAATGAATCTAACAAAAGTAGAGTGGACCATGCAAGTGGGAGTGTTTTCCTTTTGTAAGTCACTAAGAGTGATCCATGGTATAAATCAGACAGTCTGGGAATGGGAGAAAGGAGAAAAATAAACCTGTTCTTAGATTCAAAAGTTCATTTACTCAGTATAATATTCAAGTGTCTACATGGTCAGAAAGGCACTATGACAGGCAATTTTTTCCAAAAGTTAACTTTATTAACTTAATATGCTATATTTTTTCCATTTATATTCTATTTTAAAGTAAAATTTGCAGAAATGATAACAATGCCTAGCTACATTTTTCTGAAGTGGTAAAACATTGATATGATTAATTCTCTAAACAGCTGGCCCTGACTTTTGAATTTCATGAAACAGTAAAAATTTATATAAAATCAAGGAGAATAAGATAGGGTTATAACAGTTAATGGGCAAAAAATATTAATTTCATCTAAGTTATGAACTGAATTCTGTTCCCCTCAAATTCATAGTTTCCCTCAGAATGTATGTTTGTTTGGCAATGATGTCTTTAAAGAGGTTATTACGTTAAAATGAGGTTGTCAGAGCGGGCTCTAACACATTATGACTGGTATGTCTTCATAAGAAGAAGGAGAGACATGAGGGATGTGCATGCACACAAAAACGATCATGTGAAGACACAGCGAGAGAAGGAGACCATCTGAAGTCCAGAGTGGCCTAAGAAGGAAACAAACCTACCAACACCTTCATCTTGGACTTCTAGCCTCTAGAACTGAGAGAAATTTTTTTAAAGATTTTATTATTTATTTATTTGAGAGTAGAGTTACAGTGAGAGGGAGAGACAGAGAGAAAGGTCTTCCTTCCATTGGTTCACTCCCCAAATGGCTGCAACGGCCGGAGCTACACCAATTCAAAGCCAGGAGCCAGGTGATTCTTCCTGGTCTCCCATGTGGGTGCAGAGGCCCAAGGATGTGGGCCATCTTCTACTGCTTTCCCAGGCCACAACAGAGAGCTGGATTGGAAGAGGAGCAGACAGGACTAGAACCAGCGTCCATATGGGATGTCGGCACCGCAGGCGGAGGATTAACCTACTGCACCACGGTGCCAGCCCCAAGAGAAATGTTTTTAAGCCATGCAGTCTGTGGCATTTTGTTACAACAGCCTGAGCATACCAATACAATCTACTCTGACGCCATTTCATAAAAGCACATTTTAAACTGCAATTGCTGGGGGCTGATGCTGTGCCACAGTGAATTAAGCTGCCACCTGCAGTGCCAGCATCCCATATGGGCACCAGTTCAAGTCTCAGCTGCTCCACTTCCAATCCAGCTCCCTGATAATGCACCTGGGAAAGCAGCAAAAGATGGCCCAATGCTTGGGCCCCTGCACCCATGTGGGAGACCTGGATAAAGTTCTTGACTCCTGGCCCAACCCTGGCTATTGCTGCCATTTGAGGAGTGAACCAACAGATGGAAGATCTCCATCTCTCTCTCCATTCCTCCCTCTCTATCCCTATGCCTCTCCTACTCTCTGTAACTCTGCCTTTCGAATAAATATATACATATATTTTTAAAATTTATAAAAACTGCAGTGGCTGAAAAGATAGAATTTCTGAATAAAGACAATCTTTAATGTAGAATATATTTAGCTTTAAAAAAAACCTGCTGACAAGCTACTATAACAAAATAAAAATAACATAAATTGAGTTGTTTATATACAACAGAAATTCATTTCTCACTATTCGAGAGGCTGGCAAGTACACGATCAGTGCAGATTCATTGTCTGGTGAGCCCACTTTCTGGCTCGTACAGAGTGCCTTCTTGCTGCGTCCACACATGATAGAAGGGACTCAAGGGCTTTCTCTCTCTCTCTCTCTCTTTCTCTCTCTCTCTCTGGCCTCCTTGCCCATTCATAAAGCCTCTACCCTCATGACCTAATCACCTCCCAAAGGCCCCACCTTCTAACATATAACATAACTTTTAACATATGAATTTGGAGAACACAAACATTCAGACCATAATGCTTACTGTATTTTTATTTTGTCCCATTCTGTTGTAGACCAGTGAAAACTCTGCCATTGATTAAAATCGTTTTTATTCTTAATTTTTCATTCACTTGTTCACAAACTAAAAAATAACCATAGACTACATGTGAACATCGGGAATTCCAGTCTAAAAAGGTTGTGTTATCAAACAGGCCCATTTTCAATTAGAACATAATTTCTAAGTGTATCATTTGCTTATATACCACAAGAAATCTTGTAGAAATGTATTTCCTCAAATAAATTATAACTTTCCAATTCATGATTTTTAAAGCAGAAATTTCTATTCCAATTATTTTTTAAATATAGTTGAATTATAAATTCATTTACGAACTTTGAATAAATTACTTATTTAACTCTGTGGAGTTTAAACAAGTAATTTCACATCTCATTTTAAGTCAAGGGCCACAAAACATTTCCTGTGCAGCTACACTAACAGAGATCAAGGTGCATCAATAAAATGTTTAAACACAGAGATCAAGTTTTAAGTAGATTTCTATAAATTGCATTAACTGGAATGTACATGTAATATGATCTACTCTGAATCTAAGAACCTTAATGTATTTCAGATATTTGAAAGAAACTAGTCTTCTGAAAGCTTTCTCACTGTGTGGGACAGGGCACAAAGATGGAGGAATCAGTGGGCACTCGGCAAAGTGTGAACATGACACAGACACACGCCTGGTTTTAGCTGTGAACAAAAACTACATGGCAGCAGCACAGGGGCCAGTGTCGCTCTCCATCTTTTACAGCACAGGGACGTTTCATATTTCATAGTTTCTGAACTTTCTCAGGAGTTCTGAAGGAGCATCCCCAGACCAGCGGAAGCGAAGGTGCCAACAGTTCACATCGGAAAAACCTTGAGAAAAAAAAAGATAAAGCCCAAAATATTAAAAGTCAAGATGGTTACAGTAAAACAGCTTAGGGATAAGATTTCATTCCAACAAGTAGAACCTTAAGAGCGAGTCTCTGATATGAATTATAAATATCTGGTAGAAAAAGATTAACTTAAGCAGATTTTGGAATTCTGATGAACATGAATTATAACTTATATGGATGAGAGGACCTCCCACCCAAAGATGCTGAATGATAAAAGGAAATTTATAGATGCTGCCAGTGGCCAGAATTTTGACAGTCCACCTACTAAGGACTTGGAAACAACTTTCACACAGCTTTCAAAACCCGTGGAAGAAAAAACAAACTTTCCAAAAGCGAAAGGTCAGTGGTAAAGGATTCCTGGAAATACAAGTAACTGAATGCCATGAAAAATAAGATCTTTTTTATCTTTTTTTAAAAGATTTATTTATTTTATTTGAAAGAGAGAGAAGAAGAGGCGGGGTGGGGGGGTCTTCCATCCACTGGTTCACTCCCCAGATGGCCTTAATGGCCGGAGCTGAGCCAGTCCAAAGCCAGGAGCCAGGAGCTTTTTCTAAGTCTCCCACGTGGGTGCAGAGACTCAAGGACTTGGGCCATCTTCCACTGCTTTCCCAGGCCATAGCAGAGAGCTGGACTGGAAGTGGAGCAGCCAGGACTCAAATTGGAGCCAAATGGGATGCCAGCACTGCAGGTGGCAGCTTTACCAGCTATGCCACAGCACCGGCCCCATGATCTATTTTATAATAATAAACAACATTGTTGAAAACTAAAGAAAAGGTTATTTTTCTTTCTTGTAAACTGGCAAAACTTCAGGAAGCAACTTGGCAGCATTTATTTAATTCATAAAATGTATAAACCTTTGATCCAGTAATTCTACATCGAGATATTTATCCTATAGAAATAATAATGGATATGCCCAATGGTTTAACTATAAGGATGCTTAAACTTTTTTAAACTCAATAAACAACCTAAATCTTCAGCATTAGGAAGTTAGCTAAAAGGCTTTGATATAGTCCTTAACGCTTTTTAATACTTACTATTATGGGAAAATACTCATAGCACATTGCTAAGTGACATATAATTAGAAAACAGCTTATATGGTATGATTTCATTTCTAAATTCATTATGGATGGGTACTTAAGTAAAATTTTTAAAAATCTAAAAGGAAATACCCCAAAATGTTAACAGTGGTTATCCCTGGATAGTTGGATAGATGAGATTTTTTTTTTTTTTTGACAGGTAGAGTTATAGACAGTGAGAGAGAAAGAGAGAAAGGTCTTCCTTCCGTTGGTTCACTCCCCAAATGGCCGCTACAGCCGGCGCTGAGCCAATCTGAAGCCAGGAGCCAGGTGCTTCCTCCTGGTCTCCCATGCGGGTGCAGAAGCCCAAACACTAGGGCCATCCTCCACTGCCCTCCCGGGCCACAGCAGAGAGCTGGACTGGAAGAGGAGCAGCCGGGACTAGAACCAGCGTCCATATGGGATGCTGGCGCCACAGGCGGAGGATTAGCCAAGTGAGCCGCCGTGCCGGCTCCTGAGATTTTTATTTTTATACTCTTTTTCTGTTTATTTTACTTTCTTGTTTTTCTGTAATAAGCAAACATAGTAACTTTCTTTTGTTTATAACATTGTTAATGAAAAAGCAGTTTACATAATAATATGTAAAATATGCTTCCATGATTTTTAAAAATACTATCTAATATCTAGTCAGGAAAAATATACACAGACCAACTGACAATGCTTATTTCAGGAAAACACATTTTTAGGAATTATCAGAGGGTAAAATCTAAAGAATTTTCATTTGGGGGAAAAACCAAAAAGGAAATGTTTCTGACAACTTGTAATTGAAACTTTCTTACAAAATATGTACAGTCAGATCCTTTTAGGTTTAAGAATATCAACACACATGCAAATACACCAAAATATTAAAACAGATACATCCCTGGGTGATAAGATTATGAGTTCTTATGTTTTCTTCCTTTTACTTGACCATATTTTCTCCCATTTCATTTTTTAGTTGAAAGGCAGAGAGACAGAGACAGAAGCAGAGAAAGATCTCCTGCCTGCTATTTCACTCTCCAAAGGCCCACAACAGCCAGTCTAGACCAGGCAGAAGCTTGGGGCTAGGAATCCCATCTGGGTCCTTCCTTGTGAGTGGAAAGGACTCAACTACTTGAGTCATCTCTACTGCCTCCCACCATGCACATTCGCAGGGAGCTGGAATCAGAAGCAAAGCTGAGACTCGAACCCAGCCACATCGACATGAGGTGCTGGTGTCTCAACTGGCATCTTATTTGCTGTGCCAAACACCTGCGTGTTTTCTCACATTTCTAAAGTAAATAAGTGCCATCTTTGTAGTTTTAAAAAGATGTAGTCTCAATTGGGTTCCCCTCAGAAGAGACCCTCAGACAAGAATTCGAATCAAAGTGAATGATTTGAGAGGTGATCCCAGGAAGCACTGGCAGAGGAATGGTGAAGGGCACCAAATCCGTACAAGACACATTACCACTACCACCATGGGCTACTGGAGCTTGTCCTACTGGGAAATCCTAGGAGACAATATAAAAACTCCTTAGAGCTATCCCAAATGAGGGCTGAAGAAGCTGGGGAATTGAGCCCCCTACTCCCACACTTACTGTCTGGTGCCTGCATCCACAGGACACTCACTCCCTGGCACTGACTGCCTATGATTTGGTGTCAGGCAGGCTTCACTGCCAAAGAAAGCCCTCTGGCAAAGAATCTCACAGTAGAGAGCTGGCTATGCCTGGGCAGGTAGGTGCCCAGGGGACATGGTGGTATCCCAACAGCATCTGCTGCATTTGAGTTTTCCTTCCTCCCTCCCTCCCTCCTTTCTCCCTTCCCTCCCTTCTCTTCTCTATCCAGGATGTTACACAAAACTACTTGATTCTAGAATCGCACTTCTCACAGGCATATTTATTGCATGTTTAAACAGAAAGTAAAAGTGAGATCGTTTGCACGCTGGTTGTAATCAAGAGTCAGAATGTGGTGGGGACTATTTGGTGGCTCTTCATCACAGAAAAGGCATCAACAGCAAACTGCAAAGTAAATACCAAGCACTGCCTGAGGAAATGAACAAAGATGCTGAAAAGAAATAGATGAGAAACCACAGAAGGCTTGCTCAGTCAAGTTGACATGAATAATATTTCTTAAATGCTGACGCTGTAAAAATTCACACTGCGGGAAAATGAAATTACAAATAATCACACAACTGCACTTTGATATGGCAAACTCCAACTCCAAGGCACCACTCAGAAGAGCCAGTATACCTTAAACAGCATTTAAGAAAATACTATCAAATGCAGCCTTTGGCAGAATTTTCTAATTCTTCTCCAGCAGCGGCTTCTCAGATCAGTAATCCTTCCTCCCCTCACCTCCTCCACTTCATCTTTAAAACACAGAAAGAGCTTACACTGCACATGAGGGCATCTAATCTGGCATCACAATTTATTCTGAGTAAATTACAAGAGATCTGCACTGTGAATATTATCAGCTGTTAACAAAGAATGACTTCTTTCGGAATGTAAGGATCTAAGAAGTCCATAACATTAAAAGCTAACACTCAAAATGCGTTTACCATGTGCCTGTAACTGCTGCAAATATTTTATAGATATTAAATTACATACTCCTCCACAAACACCTTACAAGGCAGAAGTTAATATCTGAGGATGAGAAAACTCAGACACAGAGAAGTTAAACTTACCGCAGGTCACACACCTCACTGGGGAGAGTGAGGATGTGACTCCAGAGCTTTCTCTCTTAACCCAATGGCACATAGTGGAATATTATAAAGAAATACCCTTCTTCCTTTTTATAGTTCTCGTAAATACACTTGTGTTTGCGTGGGGAAAGTATGAAAGGAAACACACCTAAGCATTCATGTTTGTTCCTTCAGGAGGTAGAAGCAGAGAAGAACAGGAAAGAGAGGTAGATGCTAAGTTACTTGTATATATGTGATTGAATTTTCAAATTACAAATTTCTATTACTTGATTTTTAAAAATATCTAAATGTTTTTTAAAGTCAGGGATGGGATTAGGCACAGTGGTTAAGTCACCACTTGGGAAGCCTGCACCCCATATCGGAATTCCAGCTCCTCCACTTCTGATTCTAGCTTTCCTCCTAATGTATATCCTGGCAGGCAGCAAGTGAAGGCTCAAGCAGTTTGGTATTTGCCACCCATGTGGGAGACCCACACTGATTTCCAGGCTCCTGGGTTCAGCCTGGCCCATCTTGGCTGTTGCAGGCTTTTAGGGAGTGAACCAGCAGATAAGAAAATCTTTCTCTGTCCCTGTCTCCCTGCCTTTCTGCATTTCTTAAAAGATGAAAATAAATCAATTAGCAGAATCCTTCAGAGGGGCTTAAGTGGCTCTGCTCCCAATTCCAGGGGAGTTAGATTTTGTCTAAATCTTACTGAAACACAAAACATAAGGGGCCTCAGGGGTTCAGGAAGCACAGAACTGAACATTCTAGGGCTGAAAGGAGGAGTGTTTGTGCGTGCATGCAAGCATGTAGCGGGGGAGGGTTTTGTACGTGTGTTTGCTTAAAACACTGTCTTTCTGGAATCCAGGCATCTGCTTTGATCCATTTGTTATATTATAACCATTTCCAGTTATGAGGCTGATGCAATCAATGAGTGGACTCTGACAGAAGGATCTCTTGGGTAACCAGCAGAAACACTTAAATCAAACTCCAAGACTTTATTCACAGCAAGTACAGAGCACGTGCGAGTTCTCTCCCAATGACAGGTAGGAAGTAACTGTTTCTAGAAAGACTATAATTCATCACAAGCTGTCTAATTATTTTATTTCTTTACACAAGTGTTTGAGGGTGTACAGGAACCTCCTGATGAACAGCTAAATTCTAATGGGTACTTCATCACAACCCTGAGGATAAACAAATACCAATCTGAAGAAGTTACAGTGCATGTATGTAACACACCAAAACTAAATAAGCACGGTTGGCTAGATAGATAGCTACCCTCATATGCATGGTTTTCAAAAACATTTTGTACCATAAATCAATACATGTATGCTCTAACTCCATTTCCCATGAACTCTTTGAAGTATGCTCATGTAGAGAAAGACAGAAATGATAACTACATTTACCCAAAGCCTGCTATAGAAGAATCCTGTGTACGCATTTTGCATGAATTTTCCCATGTAATCCTCATGCGAATGTCCTAGTACAATCCCTATTTTATAGATAAGGAGACTAGCATAGAGAAATTAAGAAACCTTTGCAAAGTGATGCAGATAATAAATAGTAGAGCTAGGAAGTAACCTTGGTAGTAGAGCTGTTGGGAGCCAGGAGTTGAACTTCTCTAGTAGCCTGCTTCAATGGATCTGTAAGTGATTCAGAATGTCTGCAGAGCCACCACCAAAGGCGCTAGCATCTCAGAATAGTATAGTCCCTTGGAACATGAACTCTAAAGCCAAATCACCCTGGTTCAGACCCTTCCCTGCTAATACAAGCTGAGTAAATCTCTCAATTTCTTCGGGCCAGGAAAAAGAGTTACAGACAGAGAAAGGGAGAGATAGAGAGGTCTTCAGTCTGCTGGTTCACTCCCCAGCTGGCCGCAACGGCCAGAGCTGCGCCGATCTAAAGCCAAGAGCCAGGAGCTTCTTCTGAGTCTCCCACGTGAGTGCAGGGGCCCAAGCACTTGGGCCATCTTCTACTGCTTTCCTGGGCCACTAGTAAGGAGCTGGATCAGAAGTACAACAGCCAGGACTCAAACTGGTGCCCATATGGGATGCTGGCACTGCAGGAAGAAGCTTAATTTGCTACGTGACAATGCTGGCCCTAATCAGTAAGTCTTAAATAATAATAATAATAATAATAATAAAAACACTTAACCAATCCTCAAGTTTGGTACTACTGTACATATTGGAAAAGCTTGAGGATAAATATTGGTTTTAGACATTCTCTGTTCTGCAAAGCTGATTGACATGACTTACTTGGAGAATCTGGATTCTGCTGGGAGCTTGACTTCTCCAGGGACTCACATTCTTTTTGTTTCATTTTTTCTGTGGTTGGACCCATTTCCTCCTCCTTTATTTCTCTTTGTTTGTCCCAGTCCTCATTTCCAATCTTGTTCGTATGAGTCTGATCAGATTCTTCCAACATCAGATCCTTTTTACCTCTAACAGCCCAATGCATTGACTAAATTAATTAAAAACAGACACATAAAAATTAAATCAGCATTATATGGGTTTTTTTATGTTTAAAGTTCAATATGTGTAGCCGCTGACCTACTATTATAGTGCTTATTTAAAGAATGTTAGACTTAACTATGTGTTGTAACCAGATATTCATCCATTAATCCTTAATATTAATTAATTAGTTAATCCTTACTGTTCTGGAAGACTAATGCTACAAGGAAAAGTCAATATCCTGGTACAGTCTATATCATCGCACCTGGTATCAAGGGACCAGCATCAGGGAGGTCAAGATTCAGGCAATTCCTCAGAAAGTTAAATTCAGATTTACTACGTGACCCAGTAATTTTACTTGTAGATATATATCCAAAATAATTAAAAACAGGTGTTAAAAGAAAAACTGGAACACAATTGTTTATAGGAGCACTATTCATAGTAACAAAAATGTAGAAATAGCCCAAATGTTCATCATCTGATAAATGGATAAATTAAAATGTAGTACTTTTATACACATACGATGGAAAATTATTTAGTCATTAAAAAAATGAAGTATTGAAAAAATGCTACAATATTGTTCTTTTAAATTTTTTATTTGTTATTTTTAAAATTTTCAATTAGTTTTTAATAGATTACAGCATTCTTAAACCTTGGAACATTATAGTAAGTGAAGCAAGCCAGATCAAAGTAGGTCACATATTGCATAATTCCACTTAACTGAAATATCCAGAATAAACAACTTTAGAGAGCTAGAATGCAGATTAGTGTTGAGGCCTAGGGAAAAGGGAGTGGTCGCTAGTAGATTTTTTTTTTTGAGGTGATGAAAACATTCTGAAACTAGACCTGGTAATGGATGAACGATATTATATATGTAGTTAATGTCACTGAGTTGCACATTTAAATGGTGAATTTTTTTAAAATTTATTTGACAGGTAGAGTTTTACAGACAGTGAGAGAGACAGAGAGAAAGGTCTTCCTTCCATCAGTTCACTCTCCAAATGGCCGCAACGGCCAGAGCTACACCAATCTGACGCCAGGAGCCAGAAGCCTCTTCCTGGTCTCCCATGCGTGTGCAGGGGCCCAGGGACCTGGGCCATCCTCCACTCCTATCCCAGGCCACAGCAGAGAGCTGAACTGGAAGTGGGACCAGAACCCGGCACCCATGTGGAATGCCAGCACCACAGGGGGAAGATTAACCTAGTGCGCCACAGCGCCAGCCCCTAAATGGTGATTTTTTAAATATATATTTAACTACATCTCTTTGTCTCTCTCTCTCACTATCCACTCTGCCTGTCAAAAAAAAAATATATATATATATATATTTAACTACAAAAAAATTGAATAAGGCTTTTGTTTGGGGACATGCTAGAGATTAACTACTGTTGTGACTACCACTATTGTAACTACTTGCTATGCTATGAATGAGTTCCCCAAAGCTCATGTATTGGAAACTTAATCCTCAATGCAACAGTGTTGAGAGGTGGGACCTTTAAGAGGTGATTAGGTGAATGGATTAATGTCATTGTCACAGGCATGGGTTTGTTATGAAAGCCAGTTCAGTTCCTTGTTGCTCTCTTACACTCCATTGCCTTCCTACCTTCTGCCAAGGGATGACACAGCAAGACCCTTGGTAGGTGTGGGTCCCATGACCTTGACTTTCCAGCCCCCATATCTGTAATAAATAAATCTTTGTTCTTTATAAATTAGCCAGTCTCAAGTATTCCATTAATTCTAAAAAGAGGCAGTGGCTTTCCATCGTTAGTTTGGGCTTGTTATCGATTTGTTTTGTTACCCACGCCAGTGGCTTCCTCTGAGGAGGGGAAAGAATATTAGGAAGGTTAGTGAAAACACAGTAAGAAACTTAACAATTCAGGGCCCATGATCTGAAAATGTGAATGTAAGTGTCATAACAGGGCTAGATGGCCCGTACATGATGTATTAATATCTGTGTCTCAGTATTTTTCTCCTGAAATCAAAATGGTTATGATCTACCTTAGATGAGTGGTGAGGACTAATGACTCACCAACAATAAACACTTTGAAAGCCCTCAGTGAGAAGATTTTTTGAGATAGTAGTCTTACTCATCCATCTCCTTTATGAGTAAATCTGAATAAAGCATTTCATTATCATCAGACCCCAGGATCTGCCCATCCCAATCTGAGAACTACTCAAAGGACATATCCAAACTGTTCAACATGTGTATAGGTGTTTCTCATGCTTCATGATTCAGTCAAAGGACTAATGTAGAAATTATGTTAAGCAGCCTGGTTTGCCAGGACAGAGCCTGAAAATCACTACAGCACATATTCTCAGTTCTACTGGGGTACTGGATGCTTAGAACACTGAACATCAAGCAAATTGGTCTGTTGTAGAGACACTCGTTCCAATAGAATGGGCATCAATAAAACTATTGAATGATAGCAGCTGGTGGACACTAAGAGAGAGATTGGGAAGAGAAGAGTCTGTATAGCAAATCATAAACCACACAGGGCAGAGTATTGGTTTATGTGAGGAGGGAACTAAAACTCAACAGATTTCAAGCCCAAGTGCTAAGGTCAGTAATCCCAACTTCTGTGAAACTGGTGTGTAGTTATTCTGCCTTCACTATTTATTTATTTATTACCAGATTTCCTTATTGGGTCTTTTTTTCTCTAGGAAGCCATTCTTTTACATTGTATACCTTGGTCAATACTTAGAAATAAAAATTTTATCTCTGTGCCAGCAAACATTGGGACAAATAGAAAAAGAAAAAAATCATTTGACTCAGATGAGCCATCGATCAGCTGAACAACTATCCCAAATGGACTGGTTGTTTTTGTCCTGGGGACCATGAGTAGGGCTTTTACTTGTCTAGGTGATTTCTATCTTTGGATAACATCCAGTTAGGACAGATTGCCTTTTGAGCAGGCCCAGAAGGTGTTGAATTGCACATTTGTTTCCCAGCTGACTGGCAAACTGTAGCTATGTGGGCATAGCAGGAAGCTTCCCTGCTAGTCTGTGACCAACTGGACTCACCTCTAGAACACCTCACTCAGCCAGGAACCCAGAAATTATCAAGAGACAAAAGGTCCACGTGGGGGTGACTGGCAGCCTCACATGTCCTCCCAGAAAGCAATTTATCAGTAAATTCACCAAAAATGTGTTTCTATTGACTATAAAATGTATTACAGTTGATGTGGCCAGGGACAATTTTAACAGTTTATAAGAGTTTTTCTCAGTGTTTTTTTTTTTTTTTAATTTTTTTGACAGGCAGAGTGGACAGTGAGAGAGAGACAGAGAGGAAGGTCTTCCTTTGCCATTGGTTCACCCTCCAATGGCTGCCGCGGCTGGCGCACTGCGGCCAGCACACCACGCTGATCCGAAGGCAGGAGCCAGGTGCTTCTCCTGGTCTCCCATGGGGTGCAGGACCCAAGCACTTGGGCCATCCTCCACTGCACTCCCTGGCCACAGCAGAGAGCTGGCCTGGAAGAGGGGCAACTGGGACAGAATCCGGCGCCTGGACCGGGACTAGAACCCGGTGTGCTGGCACCGCAGGTGGAGGATTAGCCTATTGAGCCGCGGCACCGGCCTCCGTGCTTTATTTTGACTCTGACTTTGCTGCAGCCATGGTACCACAGTCGTCCTACAGCCATCCCACCACATATTTTGGAACAGGAGGGAGAGCCAGCCACAACCTAGATCCCTGTGGGTAAACCATTTACATGACAAAGATGAATTTCTCTGATTCTTTGAGCTAGAGAGCTCTCCCTTTCAAAGGTCTGCATTATGGAATCCCTCACCCCACACACTCTTTTTTAAAATCAACACCACATGTCTACACTTCAGTGTCCAACATATTCATTGACCTGAGTGAATTCTTGAACTAGTTTTACAAAGTAAAGTATCAGGGAAATTCTAAAAGAGAAAAAAAGAAATGAATAACTAGTGAAGGGATAGACTTGGTGGGGGCAAAAAATACTAGTCACAACTTAATCTCTGTGGATGACATAAATGTGTCTCTCCTGAAGCTGTGGCTCTTCGGGGGAAATTCTCCCAAAAGAGATTCCCATGATATGGTCTTGTGAGTAAATGCTGTACAAGTGCACTGTGGTTTGTCCTGCCTTGTAGGATGAGGACAAATACTGTTACCAAGAATGCTTTTCCTTCCAGAGGGATTATATTGCTTAAAGAAAAAAGAGAAATATAGAAGGGGTGGGCAATGTAGTACAGTGGGTTAAGCTGCTACCTGGGACACTAGCATCCCATATTTGAGTACCTGATCCAGGTTCCTGCTGGTGTGCCTGGGAAGGCAGTAGATGATGAGCCGTGTACTAGGACCCTTGCCACCCATGTGCAAAACCAGGATGGAATTCCTGGTCCCTGGCTTCAACGTGGCCCAGACCCAGCTGTTCCAGGCATTTGTAGCGTGCACACTGATCAGAAGGTCAGTCTCTCTCTTTCTCTCTCTCTCTCTCTCTCTCTCTCTCTCTCTCTCCTTCTCCCTCTGTCATTCTGCCTTTCACGTCAATAAATCCTTTTTAAAAGACAGAAATACAGGATTGATGAAGTGAAGGAAAGGGATTTTATGAGACTTAACAATCAACAAGTATGCAGGGCAATTGAACATGAAGGTGTTTTAGATAAATTTCACCTGAAATTCAAATCCAAATGTTACTACCATTTTATTGTCAGAATAGCACATATATACCTGATCCAAACACCCCAATGGAGATGTTTATCTACAAATGGAGAGACAATGATGCAGTAATTGAAAAACAATGCTAAATATGGTAATTACTATTGATTTTCCCAGAGTAATAAGTGTGAAAGGATAAATAATGAAATGCAGAGAGACTGCAACAATTAAAATGTTAGAGAGAAGTGAGGCTCCACATGCGGAAGTCAGTATGAGGATCGTAACAGGAGATGTGAGGGAAGCAAAAGAAATTCTATCAGATGAAGTTCAGAAGAGATGAAGCTTAGTGCAGGGGATTCAAAGTCCACTAAGAAAGACAAACAAAAGGAAGTCAGAATGAGCAAAGTTTCCCCCGAGGAAGACAGGTGAGAAAAAAGATTGCTGCTGATTTAAAGTACAGACTTAAACCTCATCATTTTTGTACCACTAATAAAAATAAACCTGAAACCAAATGCTAGCCTAACATATTACTTCAGCTTTGCTGCTAAGACAAATGATGCAACCAAAATGTAAAATGTAAAATCCAAAATGTAATTACTGTAAGACCTCAAGCAGTTCTTTCTTAAGCAAAATTCTAAGCAAAAATGTTGTATTTGGAGGTAGGAAATAGTACTTAATGGTAAGGCATTGCCAGTATAAGTTAAGGTAGAGATTTGGAGAACAGCTTTTGAAAAATCCACAGCTAACTTGATATTAGCTGTTAATTAAGTGCTGGGTCCGGTGCTGTAGCATAGCAGGTAAGGCTGCTGCTTGCAATGCTGGCATCCCATATGGGTGCTAGTTCAAGTCCCCGCTGCTCTACTTCCAATCCAGCTCTCTGCTATGGCCTGGGAAAGCAGAAGATGGCCCAAGTCCTTAGGCCCCTGTACTCCTGTGGGAAGACCCAGAGGAAGCTCTTGGCTTCAGATCAGCACAGCTTCAGCAGTTATGGCCAACTGGGGAGTGAACCAGCAGATGGAAGACCTCTCTCTCTGCCTCTCCTTCTCTCTGTGTTTAAATCTGACTTTCAAATAAATAAATAAATCTTTAAATAAAAATGAAGTGCCAGGGTTGAATGGATAATAATGCAAAATGAATTATGAGTCAGAAGGTATCAAAATGGCAAGCGTTACTAATTCAGTTGCAGTTAGAGTGTGGCTTAGTTAAGAGACTGGAAATATGGTTATATAGAGTTGTTATAACAATGTTTATTTAACTAGTGTCCACAGAAATTTTTAATATCAGAGGATATTTCCAAAAACTCAAGGAAACTAGAATTAAAATATAAGTTTACTTTGGTGTAAAAACGTTTTTGAAACCTGTACACACGAAGGGTCTTCAACAAGTTTATGGAAAACATGTATTTTGGAAAACTATGCAGACTGCAAATTTTTGCATCAGTATGGGCCACATGGGTTAAGCTACTGCTTATGATTCCAAAACCCCATATCGGAAGACCAATTTGAATCCCATCTTCTCTGTTTCCAATCTAGCTACCTGCTAATGTGCCTAGAAAAACAGTACTTAGGCCCCTGCCACCTATGTGGGAGACCCAGATGGAGTTCGTGGCTCCTGACCTCAGCCTGGCCCAGCCCTGACTGTTGCAACTGGGAGTGAACCAGCAGATGGAAGATCTCTCTCTCCCACCATCCCCCACCATTATGACTTTCAAATAAATATTTTTAAAGAAAAATTTGCATCAAAATAAGTATATCTTTTTTAAATTTTTCAAGGTAAAGAGAAAATTCCTATCCATTGGTTCATCCCCTAAATGCCTGTAACGCTTGGGCTGGGCATTTAGCCTAATGGCTAAGACTTTCACATCCCATATCAGAGTGCATGGGTTCAATATCTAGCTCTGGCTCCTGACTCCAGCATTTCCACTAATGCAGACCCTGGGAAGCAGCAGTGATGGGTCAAGTTGTTGGTTCCCTATCATCCACATAGGAGATGAGATTGAGTTCCTGGTTCAGCCTGGTCTAGGGATTTGGCATTTGGGAATTAGATCAAAAGATGGGAGCTAGCTAACTTGCGCATGCTCTCTCTCTCTCTCTCTCTCTCTCTCTGCCTCCTTCTATCTCTCTGTATCTCTACCTCTCAAAATAAATTTTTAAAAAGAAAGAAATAAAAGAGAATAAGTTTGTATGAACTAAAAAGATGGAGAAGATGAATTTGCAATAGTTCAAAATTCAGTAGTAGATGAGCAAGTTGAGAATCACATTCATTAGCACTCATAAAACAGGAAATGATAACAGAGCATAAATGTGGACTTCAAAAAGTTTATGGAAAAGTAGAATGAAAGATAAAGCAAATTTTTCATGAACTTGTTGAAGCTCCCCCATACGTACTGAAACAAAGAGACTGAAAAATGTAGACACAGGATCTTCTGGCACTGTTGCATTGCCTTATTCTGGTGGATTTCACTTTACAAGATTTTGTGGATACTGAGTTATACTGATAACTCTTGGACCTCTCCATTCTATCGCATATGTACTCTTTAAGCTATCTCTGGAGTCTACTCTATGAGTAGCCTGAGCTTCATACATTCATTTTATCCCCAGAGAGAAACTCACTGTTTTCACAGAGTCAGTCAAAGCCTCCCACTGCTGAAATGGTATCGACATCTGGCTCCTTCTCCAGTGATCATAACGGGCTCGACTCTCTTCATTGGTCAAGATCTCCTTTGCCTTTTGCAGTTTCTGAAAAGTCTCTACTGGAAAACAAATCAAGACATGAGCACATCTCTCTTGCAGGGTTATTTTTAAAAGCACCGAATGGATGTCTCTAGAATCATGACTCTGCCACTCACTAGTTGTGTGACTTTGGGCCAGTTTACTCAGCTTAAACTTTAGTTTATCATATAAACAAGCAAGACCATGGAAGTAAACTGCCTGACCCACAGTGATTGCACTCATTCCACTGTGCTCCAGGCATGAGCCGGGTGATGTTCCAGAGGTGATGTCACAGGCGCTCACAACATAGATGAGAACAATAGACATTGTTAGTGGGAGAGACAGACATTTATAAACGTTGTTCTAGGAATCAAATACTTTTTTCTAGTGCTAGTTGTAAAGGAGGTTAGTGACCAGGCAAGAGGGATGCTATGAATGAAGACTCTAAGGCAGGAAGGGGGATGAAACTTTACAGGAAGTAGAAATTGCCATTGTGGCTGGGGGAAAAATCATGAAGGTTGAGGCTGCAGAGAAGATGAGGGCCCAGTCATCCAAGGCCTTGGACATTGTGCTAAGGAATCTGGTTGTCTTTTGTCATAAGAGCAATGGGAAGCTACTGGGAAGTTTCAAGTACAGTAAATACACAAGGTCTCTTCTGTTCCTCATTGAAGTTAAAAAAAAAAATTCACCCCAGGTGGCAGTAGTAATTATGGGTTAAGGGGAAGACCCTAAAGATGGGGTTATTGGAAGCTACAGGAAAACAAACAATGAAAATCATCTTGCCGTAGCAACTAATCTGAATGAGCAATCCTTCCTGTGCTGACAACAGTGTCCGGTTGTATAAATTGAGATGTCACTTTTTCCAACAGGAATAAAAAGTTTATTAAATTATCACCAGTGATGCACATGACAGTGCCATGATTGTAAAGACTTTCATTTTTACCTGTGACTCATCTTCTCATTGCCTACTACTGTTGGACTTACTCTGCAGCATTTCTAGAATGCACGAATCCCCACTTGGAACTATTCTGATGTCAATCCTCAAAAATGGTAGATAAGCAGAAGGCAAAAGAGATCTGATCTTTCCTGCTTTGTGGCTTTTTCTTGTTCTCTCTCTTCATCACATTTAATAAAAACGAGCTTGGGTTTATATTTTTCCCTTAATGTATCAGCAAATCAAATGAATCACACAAATGAATCACACAAGATCAACAGTTACCAGTTCTGTTACCAGAGCTCATTATGTAAGCTTATACTCATGTGAGCAAAGGACGTAAGCACCCTAGAGACACATTCTGATTTAACTGCTCAGTCTACTTTGAAAATATAGAGGTTCTTTTAAATTCATACTTCACAAAATTATTTGTATTATTATATCCACATTTTAAGGTAATCTATCATTATTTAAGAAGCAATAATAATAATATGTCAGACATGCTTTGTAAAAATTCTGGAGAAAAATACAACTGGTGACAGAGGTTCTCTGGCAGGGAAAGGTAAGGATAGACTTTCTCTTTCAGCATTATTTATTACTATTACATTGTTTTTATTCTAAGGAAGCAAAGCAATAAAGTTTTTTTTTTCAAGATTTATTTATTTGTTTGAAAGAACTACAGAGAGGGAGAAACAAAGAAAGAGGTCTTTCATCCATTGCTTCACTCCCAAAATGGCCACAATAGCTGAGCCGGGCTGAAGCCAGGATCCCAGAAATCCATCTCGGTCTCCACATGGGTGACAGGGGTCCAAGCCCTCAGGCCATCTTCCAGTGCTTTCCCAGGCACATTAGTAAGGAGCTGTATTGGAAGTGGAGCAGCCAGAACTTGAACCTGCATGCATATGGGATGCTAGTGTCACAGGCTGTAGCTTAACTCACTGCACCAAAATGCCAGCCTCAAGATATTTTAAAGTAGAAACGCATTGAGATATTAAGAGATCAGTTAGCATAGGACCAGCTGCCCCAGCCTTCAAAAATCCAAATGTTTTTGAAGTTTGCACATTGGTAACAAAAAGAAACATTTCACGGGTTCTTAATTTAGACTACAATCTCCTTTCTTCATGGTCAGAGAAATAAAGTGTTGATCTTAAAGTTACTATGCACAAAGGAACAGCATGTGCACCAGCTGGGAGCTTTTGGGCTAACATGACTTCAATAGCACACCAGTTGCCTGCATCACCACACCTGGAGAAGGGATTTATAAAGGCCTTAAATTCAGAGTTTTTAATGAATAAAAGAAAGATTTAATGATTACCTATGAAAAAATAAAAATATCCCATTGTGTTAAATTTTTATCTCAGGCTGCTACACAAAAACAAGAGGGAAAAGTCCACTGAATCATAATTACCAAAATTCACTGAGCATTTCCCACATGCATGAGAGTTCATTTCGTCTTCAAGCAGATGCGTGGAGTATATTATGTAGTCTACCCATTTTACTGATGGGACTGCTGAGGCTCAGAGCAGCTGCCCAAGATCAACCAACTCATAAGTGGGAGATAGGAGCAATTCACACAGTCAAGCCTATGTTCTCATGCGCTACTCCATCAGGCTCACAAATCAGTAATTTCAGTGGTAATGGTTGAGACTATATTTAGTGGACCAAAAGGATATTTAATTTCTCCTACCGATAGTTTTTCTTCAGGCTAGCTCTTCACCTTATTGAGATACATTTAGAAATCTGTCCATTATATTTTAGATTTCTGTCAAGCTAAAATTCAGCATCTGGGTGAATTATTTTAAATGTTTTTTAAAGATTTATTTATTTATTTGATAAGGCAGAGGCAGTGAGAGAGGTCTCCATCCTCTGGTTCACTCCCCAAATGGCCACAATGGCTGGAACTGGGCCAATCTGAAGCCAGGAGCCAAGAGTTTCTTCCTGGTCTCCCACGCAGGTGCAGGGGCCCAAGGGCTTGGGTCATCTTCTACTGCTTTCCCAGGCCATAGTAGAGAGCTGGATCAGAAGTGGAGCAACCAAAACTCGAACTGGCACCCATATGGGATGCCAGCCCTGCAGGCAGCAGTTTTACCTGCTATGCGCCACAGTGCCAGCCCCTTAAATATTTTTTTAATATATTTTCATTGGGAACATTAGTCTTTTCCAAGTGCGTAGAGAAGGATTTAAATTTTCAAAAAGTTATATTAATCCAAATTGAGTAAAAGGATGCTTAAATTGATTATAAAACTATCTCCAAGTGGGTGTTGTGGCACAGTTGATGGGACTACCACTTGTTGTGCCCACATCCCATATCAGTGTCCCTGAAATCAAGTCCTTCCTCTGCCTTCAATCCAGCTTCTGGCAGATGCACCTGGGAGGCTGTAGTGATGGCACAAATTAGATTTCTGCCATTCATATGGGAGGCCCAGATGGAGCTCCCGGCTCCTGTCTTGGACCTGGTCCAGCCACAGCTTTTGCAAGTATTTAGGAGTGAATCAGCAGATGGAAAATTCTCTCTCTCTCTCCCTTCCCACCATCTTCTCGCCCTTCCCTCTCCCCAACATCAGCCTGCCTTTCAAATAAATAAATAAATCTTTAAAATAAACAAAATAGAAAATTGTCTCAACCCAAAGGTTACATCATAACTAGCTGCAAGCTGGACAGAGGAAGATAGTGATGTCTGTGTACCTTTTCACTTTAAACAATATTTACACAGTCCAGTATCTCTCTGAACAAGAAACCTTGAGGCAGCTCACACATGAAAACTCGTATCACTATGGCAACTGGAAGTGGCAATGATTGCACAGTGAATCATCATAGATCCCAAATAGAAATTGTTTGTTAGGGACAGAGAAACAACTCAAAGTCATGCTCCACTAAAAATGAGCCTAGTTAAAGAATAACCTGTGGTAGTGGTTGTTTTTAAGTGTTTATCAAATGTTTATAATTTTATGCTAGGACACCTATCTTACATTAACTCCAGTTCAGACAGATATTTAATATCTCCCAAAGAAATGTTCGTGCAGTCATTCATTCATTCACTCAAGCAAGAAATTGCACACAGAGTAGGCATATTTGGCCTAGTAGTTATGACACCACTTAGGATGCCTTCATCCCATATTGTGTGACTGGATCTGATTCCCTGCTCTGGCTGCTGACTCCAGCTTTCTTCTGATCTGCACCCTGGGACACAGCAATGATGGCTCAAGTAACTCAGTTCCTGGATTGAGTTCCCAGCTCCTGGCTTCTGCCCCAGCTTGAAACCATTGCAAGTATTTGGGGAGTGAACTAACAGGATTCTCTCTCTCTCTCTCTCTCTCTCTCTCTCTCTCTCTTTCTCTCTCTCTCTCTCTCCTCCTCCTTTTCAAATAAAAATGGAAGTAAATAAATAAAATTTGAAAAAGAAAAATCACACTACATGTCTTTTATACACATATAGTCAACATAATCATCCAATTCAAGCTCTACCACCTAATTTGAGGATAAAAATCAGAATAGTAATACACAAGGTACTTCAACTGCATTGGTGAAGTTTTAAGTTGGTAGCACATGGGCATCTGTGATAGAACACTTTCCTTCTTGTTCTACATATTAAATCTCTTATTTTTCCATATTAAAAAAAACTATCTGCAATGTGAAGCAATTAAAGGAATGCATAAGAATTCAGCCATGAAATGATGGTGGCTCACCTATGGCACTGGTAGTGAGGACGGAGGGAAGAGGACACAGTGGAGAAAGATTTGGAAGATAAATCAATGGCACTTGGTAGTCAGCCAGATGTGGACATGAGAAGAGACGGGACTGCTTGGCCAGTTGAGTGGAAGGTGATAGCATTCATTGAAATGGGGAAACAGAAAATCAAGCAAGACTGTATACAGGGCATGAGGAGAACAGCAAGCCCAGTTTGTGACGATGACTTTCAAATGTTTCCAATGGAGATTTCCAAAAAGGTGTTGAAACTACAGTTTGAAGAGAGGCAGCAAGAACTAGGTGAAGGTTGCATTTAGGAGCCATCAATAGAAAACTGGTGATAGAAGCCACAGACTTGGACAAGGCTTCACAGGTAAAGTGGGGATCAAGCCAAGAAGAGAATTTAGGAGGGAAACTTGGGGCAACAGAGAAGAAGTCACAAAGGAGACAGATAGAGAAGCAGACCCAGAGGATGGAGGAAAACCATGAGTGTCTGTTGTCATGGAGGTTCAGAGGAGAGTACTTCAGAAGGCAATGTGCAAGGTAACATGAACTTCAAACAGATCACAGAAAGTGGAATTAAAAGCCAAGTTTAATTTGGTGTAGAAAAAAGTGAGAATCCCCACATACTTGTATGATCAACAATGACAAAATTTGATGCAAACTCAGGGACGAAACAGCAACCATTGCATTTGGCAATCAGGAAAATTTTGGCTCATTTTTTGAGAAAGGTGGAAAGAAAGTCAGCGTGAGACCACTGGAAAAAGGGAGGAAAGGGAAGTAGAGACATCAACTGTGGACATGCTTTTCAGGAAGTTTGACTCGAGCAGAGAAACATTAGAGGGGCCTGGCGCTGTGGCTCAGTGGGTTAACGCCCTGGCCTGAAGCGCCAGCATCCCATATGGGCACCGGTTCTAGTCCCGGCCGCTCCTCTTCTGATCCAGCTCTCTGCTATGGCCTGGGAAAGCAGTGGAGGATGACCCAGGTCCTTGGGAAAGCAGTGGAGGATGACCCAGGTCCTTGGGCCCCTGCACCCACGTGGGAGACCCGGAGGAGGCTCCTGGCTCCTGGCTTCGGATCGGCACAGCTCCGGCCAACTGGGGAGTGAACCATCGGATGGAAGACCTCTCTCTCTCTCTCTCTGTCTTTCTCTTCCTCTTCTCTCTCTGTGTAACTCTGACTTTCAAATAAATAAATAATCTTTAAAAAAAAGAGAGAGAGAAATATAAGGAAGATGAAGGGATGAGGCAGGCTGCTAAAGGACTGTTGATTTGTTGTATTTTCTCAAGCGTGGACAGATATAGTATATTTAAATGATGATAACATGATTATGATAAAGAAAAGAACCAAGAGTGGGAATACATGGACATATTCAGATCACTCAAAATGAAGAAAACATAGAAAAGACCCTACACAGTCCTCTCTCCTCCTACCACCCAACAGCAAAACAGACTTTGGCAATAAATGAAAGAATGAGTTTGAACATAATAGATAAAAGGAAATTAAGTTATGATGCCCCCGAATGAACAAGACACCCCAAGCCAATATTATGAAGATGATGAGATGGAAGAAATGCAAGACACGGATTTCAAAAAATTTATAAGAACATTTAGAAGTTTTCAAAAACAAATGCTTGAGCTACATAAATCCTTATTGGACAGGATAGAAAATCTCTTGTGAAAATGAAATATTAAGGAGGAATCAAAATGAAACGCAGAAACTAGTAGAACAGGAAAGTGTGATAGTGAACAGAAATCAAAATGAAATGAACAACTCAATAGATCAAATGAAAAACACATTAGAGAGCCTTAAAAACAAGGTCAGTGAAGCAGAAGAAAGAATTTCAGACTTAGAAGACAGAGCACAGGAAAGTATACAGTCAAACCAAAGAAAATAAGAGGAAATTAGAAATCTAAAAAATATTGTTGGAGCAATGCCACGGCTGAGAAAGAACTGCTAAGATCAATCCCACTCACAATAGCTACAAAAACAATCAAATACCTTGGAATAAACTTAACCAAGAATGTTAAAGATCTCTACAATGAGAATTACAAAATCTTAAGAAAGAAGTAGAAAAGGATACCAAAAAATGGAAAAATCTTCCATGCTCATGGATTGGAAGAGTCAACATCACCAAAATGTCCATTCTCCCAAAAGCAATTTATAAATTCAATGCGATGCCAATCAAGATACCAAAGACATTCTTCACAGATCTAGAAAAAATGATGCTGAAATTCATATGGAGATGCAGGAGATCTCGAATAGAAAAAGCAATCTTGTACAACAAAAACAAAGCTGGAGGCATCACAATACCAGATTTCAGGACATACTACAAGGCAGTTGTAATCAAAACAGCATGGTACTGGTAGAGAAACAGATGGATAGACCAATGGAACAGAATAGAAACACCAGAAATCAACCCAAACATCTACAGCAAACTTATATTGTATCAAGGATCTAAAACCAATTCCTGGAGCAAGGACAGTCTATTCAATAAATGGTGCTAGGAAAACTGGATTTCCACATGCAGAAGCATGAAGCAAGACCCCTACCTTACACATTACACAAAAATCCACTCAACATGGATTAAATACCTAAATCTATGACCCGAGACCATCAAATTATTAGAGAACACTGGAGAAACCCTTCAAGATATTGGCACCAGCAAAGACTTTCTGGAAAAGACCCGGGAGGCGCAGGCAGTCAAAGCCAAAATTAACATTTGGGATTGCATCAAATTGAGAAGTTTCTGTACTGCAAAAGAAACAGTCAGGAGAGTGAAGAGACAACCGACAGAATGGGAAAAAAATATTTGCAAACTATGCTACAGATAAAGGGTTAATAACCAGAATCTACAATGAGATCAAGAAACTCCACAACAACAAAACAAACAACCCACTGAAGAGATGGGCCAAGGAGCTCAATAGACATTTTTCAAAAGAGGAAATCCAAATGGCCAACAGGCACATGAAAAAATGTTCAAGATCACTAGCAATCAGGCAAATGCAAATCAAAACCACAATGAGGTTTCACCTCACCCCAGTTAGAACGGCTCACATTCAGAAATCTACCAACAATAGATGCTGGAGAGGATGTGGGGAAAAAGGGACACTAACCCACTGTTGGTGGGAATGCAAACTGGTCAAGCCTCTATGGAAGTCAGTCTGGAGATTCCTCAGAAACCTGAATATGACCCTACCATTCAACCCAGCCATCCCACTCCTTGGAATTTACCCAAAGGAAATTAAATTGGCAAACAAAAAAGCTGTCTGCACATTAATGTTTATTGCAGCTCAATTCACAATAGCTAAGACCTGGAATCAACCTAAATGCCCATCAACAGTAGACTGGATAAAGAAATTATGGGACATGTACTCTATAGAATACTATACAGCAGTAAAAAAACAATGAAACCTGGTCATTTGCAACAAAATGGAGGAATCTGCAAAACATCATGTTGAGTGAATTAAGCCAGTCCCAAAGGGACAAATATCATATGTTCTCCCTGATCGGTGACAACTAACCAACCACAAAAAAGAAAACCTGTTGAAGTGAAAGGGACACTATGAGAAACAGTGACTTGATCAGCCCTTGTCCTGACTGTTGATGTACAACTTAATACTTTATCCCTTTTAGTATTTTTTTGGTTCTAGTTAATACTATTGGTTGAACTCTGTAATCAACACACATTTATTCTTAGGTGTTGAAATTTAACAGAAAAGTTATCCCTGTTAAATATAAGAGTGGGAATAAGAGAGAGAGGAGATGTACAATTTGGGACATGCTCAAGCTGACTTGCCCCAAATGGTGGAATTAGAAATGTGTCAGGGGATTCCAATACAATCCCATCAAGGTGGCATGTACCAATGCCATCTCACTAGTCCAAGTGATCAATTTCAATTCACAATTGATCACACTGATAGACCTAAGAGTCAAAGGGATCACACAAACAAGACTAGTGTCTGCTAATACTAACTAATAGAATAAAAAGGGAGAGAACAACCCAACATGGGAAGTGAGATACACAGCAGACTCATAGAATGGCAGATGTCCTAAATAACGCTCTGGCCTCAGAATCAGCCCTTAAGGCACTCCGATCTGGCTAAAGAGCCCATGAGAGTATTTCAGGCATGGAAAGCCAAGACACTCTGGCAAAAAAAAAAAAAAAAAAAAAAAATGACCTAAATGAAAGATCTCCGTGAGTGAAATCCCAGTAGAAACAACGGGCAATCAAAGAAGGAGGTACCTTTCTCTGAAGGGAGGAGAGAACTTCCACTTTTACTATGACCCTATCGGAATAAGATCAAAGTCAGCGAACTCAAGAGGCTTCCATAGCCTTGGAAACTCATGACTAGAGCCTAGGGAGATTACTGACGCCATAAACAAGAGTGTCAAATTGTTAAGTCAACAACAGGAGTCACTGTGTACTTACTCCTTATGTGGGATCTCTGTCCTTAATGTGTTGTCCAATGTGGATTAATGCTATAACAAGTACTCAAAACAGTATTTTACACTTGATGTTCTGTGTGGGTGCAAACTGATGAAATCTTTACTTAATATATACTAAATCAATCTTCTGTATATAAAGATAATTGAAAATGAATCTTGATGTGAATGGAATGGGAGAGGGAGCGGGAGATGAGAGAGGTGCAGGTGGGATGGAAGTTATGGGGGGGAAATGCCATTGTAATCCATAAACTGTACTTTGGAAAATTATATTTATTAAATAAAAGTTTTAAAAAATTTTAAAAAAAGAAAACTTGTAGAGACCATAAAGAAAAAAAAAGGGAATTAAGTTACTATTCAAGGGTTTCTTTGGTTGTATATGCTATATATTTCTTATGAAATAGGCATTTTTAAGTTCTTACCAGCTTTGGAGTTTTCCGGATGCTTGTCAGGATGACATTCCAAAGCTCTGACCTTAAATTCTGCCAGGATTTGTTCAACCTAAAATAAAAATCAGTGTTTAAAAAAAAAGAGTTCAATTTAAATTACATGAAGGAAGAAGTTTTCATTGGTCTTCCTCAAAACATTTTTATTTTGACCAACCTTTTTATTTTGATCTTTACAGTTCTACATAATTTTTTACTCTAAGAAAAAAAAAAATGCCTTAGAGTAGGTATTTGACCTAGCAGTTGGAATGCCTGTGCCCCAAGTTTTAGTGCTTGGGTTCAAGTCCTGGCTCCACTCCTGATTCCAGTTTGTTGCTAATGCACATCTTGGGAGGCAACTGGTAATGGTTCAAGTGCTTGTTCCCTGCCACCCACATGGTAGACCCAATTGAGTTCCTGGCTCCTGACTTCAGCCTGGCCCACAGTCCCAACCACTGCAGGCATTTGGGAAGTGAACCAGTGACTGGAAGACCTCTCTCTCTCTTTTTCTCACTCTCTCTCTCTGCCTCTGCCTCTCTGTAACTCTGCTTTACAAATAAGTAAATAAATAATTTTTTTACAGTAGTTTGTCTGCCCCACTCTTTCCCATCTTTTAGAAGCAGCTTTTTTTTTTTCTTTTCTAAGATTTATTTATTTGAAAGGCAGAGTTACAGAGAGGAAGAGGCAGAGAGAGAGGTCTTCCATCCTCTGGCTCACTCCCCAAAAGGCCACAATGGCAAGAGCTGGGTTGATATGAAGCCAGAAGACTGGAGCCTCCTACAGGTCTCCCATGTGGGCACAGGGGCCCAATGACTTGGGCCATCTTCTACTGCTTTCTTGGGCCACATAAGAGCTGGATTGGAAGAGGAGCAGCCGGGTGCAGGCACTGCAGGTGGCAGCTTTACCCGCTATGCCACAGCACCAGCCCATAAATAAATCTTTTTTTAAAAAATTATTATAAGTTACAAATTGCCCATTTTAAAGTACTTTCTTCCTGCCTCCTCCCTTCATTTTTTATTAAGAATTGCACAATTAAAATATAAAGGACATGATGCAAACTTGACAACTTTTTTTTAATCAGTTAGCAGCTTGGTTAGAGGTTTTGAATGGAAAAACAAACTCCAGGTCCAACTAAAATGAAGTTTGAGGGCCATTCATAACTTGATTTGACTTTGCTTATTCATCTAATGCTTATTATCATGAATTATAAAGACTTGGCTTTATTAATCATGATCTCAGTGACGAAGCAGGAAGCAGTAGTGGATATGTGGCTGTGAAATCTGATTCCTTGGTTTTAAATCCCAGTTCTTCCACGGTACTTTAGGCAAGTTACACAGCTTCCAGATGACAAGGTTTCCTTAACTTTACATCAGGTGAGCAACATAAATAGAGCATTTAATGCAAAGTTTGGTCATAGTAAGAACTTGATAGCAGTAGCTATTATTTTAGTATCATTCGTTAAATAACCTTTCCAAAATCATTCTGCTAATTACTAAAAAGTCCTAATCTTTTTTTCAGACTTTAAACCCTATAATCTTAACCACTGTTTTATATAACCTAATTCTTCAGGCTTAGGGAACTACTTGTGTTATCAGGCTTCCATATTTAGTAATCACTAATGCAATCAAATCATCTCTTATTTGAGAAATGAATACTCAAGCAACTCAGATCAATATTGTCTTAAGATTCATGGGAAATGTATACTCTTATCAGCTGCATGTCATCTTTAGTTAAGTCTCATTTTAAAATTTTCATTTTTGTAATCAAAGTCAGACTGTATTTAGTAGGCATATGTATAAATCCCAGACTGAACTAATAACTCTCTTTTTTTAAGATGTATTTATTTATTTATTTATTTGAAAGTCAGAGTACAGAGAGGGAGAAAGAGAAAAAGAAAGAGGTCTTTTGGGGCTGAAACTGAGCCAAACTGTAGTCAGGAGCTTCCTCTGGGTCTCCCATGTGGTACAGGGGCCCTAACACACAGGGCATCACCCTGTGCCCTTCCCAGGGCACTAGCAGGGAGCTGTATCAGAAGTGGAGCAGCCAGGATTTGAACCAGTGTCCATATGGGATGCTGGCATTGCAGGCAGCGGCTTTACCTGCTATGCCGCATCACCGCCCTGATAACTCTATTCTTTCCTTGTTACGCTTTTACTGAAAACCCTTGGAATAATGGGAAGAGAATTACTGCCTTTTTAGAACCATAATTAATCTGTTTTTCCTCTTGCTAGGTGCTTTCCTTAACCATCAGTCATCATAACCTGTTTAAGTAACAAAAAAAGATAATTAAACTTATTTTCAAATTTTTAAAGAGTGTAATAATAAGCATTTTTAAATTAATAAGTAATATATAAATATTCACAAACTCTGAAAAATTTTATCAGTATAGAATAAAAATTAAAAGCTATTTTACCCCTCTTTCCCCAAGATGGCAGGTTATCTAATAAAACACAATTTTTATATCTATTTTATGTACATAAGTATGCATATGTATTTTGAGGGTTTTAAAATAGCATAAATGGACAACATTAATCCTATTAGTTATCAAAAGTAGAAAGCTTTAAGTTCTATTACTGCTTTTTTTAAAATTCACATCCTGTTAGGAATCATTCTAGTATTAATTAGTACATGGAAGAAAAATGTACCAAAATGGCTAATTCTCAGTAGTGCTAAGGTACATGATCATTGTTTTCTTCTCTACGTTTTCTGGGTTTTGCCAGTTTCATTTAAAAAGAATTCAGAAAAATCCATAGCTGCCTTTCATTACTTGACATAATCCTACTGTCATAAAGTTCATCTCAAGCTTTCCATGTAAAACTGGCCCTGGATAAATTGGTAAAGAGGGTTAGTTTGCCTTGGACACATTCTGTTTGTCTCTGGTCTCCCCCCGCCACGTGTGCAGTGCCAAGTGCAGACCACGGGCAACCGAGGCCTCCACATCAAGATCTACTGGATCCTGCCTTCCTGAGCCAATGTCCAAGCACCTGGAAAGCTGCCTATATTATTGGCCAGTAAACATACAAAAAAAAAAAAAACTTCAACTTTACTCATAATCAAATAAAACAAAACAACTAGTGAATGATAAGGACCAGTGTTACTGATGATGCAAAGAAATGAACAACCATTTGGCAAACAGACAAGATCCACCAAAGGATGTTAAACTCAATGAATAAATGTTTGAGGACAATCAGGATAGTCTTGAAGTACCTGTAAATTACAAAAGGAAAAATAATAACCCTAACGTGGAAAAACCTGACAGATAAAACCTCACAGACACCACCGTAACCAAGTGAGCAAGGTCAATATTTAAGCATATCTCCATCATGTCTCCTGATACAATTCACTGAGAGAGGCACAACTTCACTTTTTGATGCTCTTCCAAAAAATGCAGGACCTCGATCTAGGCATAAGAAAAGATCATACAAGGGGCCGGTGCCATGGCTCACTTGGTTAATCCTCTGCCTATGGCGCCAGCATCCCATTTGGGTGCCGGGTTCTAGTCCCGGTTGCTCCTCTTCCAGTCCAGCTCTCTGCTGTGGCCCAGGAAGACAGTGGAGGATGGCCCAAGTGCTCGGGTCCCTGCACTCGCATGGGAGACCGGGAGGAAGCACCCTGCTCCTGGCTTCGGATTGGTGTAGCTCTGGCTGTTGCGGCCATTTGGGGAGTGAACCAACATAAGGAAGACCTTTCTCTCTGTTTCTCTCACTGTCTGTAACTCTACCTGTCAAATAAATAAATAAAATCTTTAAAAAACTAATAAAAAGAAAAGATTAGACAAAACCAGATTTAATTACAATCTGCAAATAACTGACCAGAACTCTTCGCAGTGTCCAGGGCATGAAAGATGAGGAAGGTAGGAGAAAATACCAAACTGGAGGAAGCCAAGGGAACATGACGACTAAGTAATAGGAATCCTGTTTGGATTCTGAGACAGAAAAAGAATAATATTCGTAGGAAAACTGATGAAATTAGATAGGACTTATAATTTGTGTTAGGGATTAATTAACTCTAATCCTTGGGCCAAAACTGGCCTGCTTCTTCTTTTAAGTGGTCTTAAAATCTTATTGAAACAGCCTTAATCATTCACTTACATATTTTCCGTGGCTGCCTTTTCAAAAGGGAAGAGCTGAGTAGTTGTTACAGAGACCTAAGATCTATAAAGCCTAAAATATTTGTTGTGTCTCTGGGCCAGCACCAGGCAGGGCAGGACATGTAGGTTTAATGAGATTCATTCTCACTTTCACTCGATTCTTTACTTCTGCACCTTGGGAGTCTGTGCCTCCTTAGTTTTGTAGCCTCAGCACCCTGCCAGCCTCACCCTAGTCCTGACCTTTTCTATTTTTACCAAAAGAAAAAAAAATGCCAGCCCCCTAATTGAGTTAATAGATTGTACCAATATTAATTTTCTGATCTTGATCACTCTAGTACCATTAGGTATGATGTCAACATTAAGGGAATTTGAGTAAAGGATGTACAAGAACTCTGTATTATTTTTGAAACTTTAAGTCGAAAAATTATTGTTCAATAAAAAGCCTTAAAAATAATGCAGATTATAGGATAAAATAAACTTACAAATTTCCAAGTGCACAGTAACACTGTGAGGACAAAACAACAACTGGGACCACACCAGTTTAACCAGTCAGCACTAGGCTCTACTCGAAGCACTTTGTATGTCATGCTGCACTGTCTATAACAACACTATATAGCGGGTACTATTTATCTTCATTTGCGAATTAGGAAACCAAGGCATAAAAAATACAAGTAATTTCCTCAAGGTCATACAACCAGTAAGTGGCAGAGTCATATCTGAACCCAGAGAGTATGAAGTCAGTAAAAAAAAAAAACTGGGGGGTGGGGTGGGAGGGTGGGAAGAGGATAGATGTTTCCATTTGTCCGGTTTGTGCTCAATTTCCAGGTCCACGAAGTCTTGAAATCCCCTATCATTACTGCTGAAACGGTAACCACATATTTAAAAACCAGAGTGGGCACTGTAACACAGTCGGTTAAGTTGCCACTTGAAATGCCTGCATCCAATGTCAGAGTGCTGGTTCTCACTCTGGCTTCTGATTCTGATACAGCTCCTGCCTAATATGCAGAAGCGGCAGATCATGGCCCAAGCCTTGGGTGCATGCCACCCACTTGGGAGACATGGATAGAGTTCTAAGCTCCTGGCTTCAGCTTGGCCCAGGCCCAGCTACTGCGGGCATATAGGATGTGAACCAAAGGATAGAAGAGATCCTCTGCCTCTCTCCCTCTCTGTTTTTCTCTCCCTCTCTCTCTGCCACGCCTTTGCCCTCCTCCTTTCCCTCTCTTCCTTTCTCTGCCTTTCAAATAAATAAATCTTTTTTGAAAAAAGTTAAAAATCAAATGAGATCCATACCAGAGAAGATGCTATATAACTGTAATGTGTGGTGTATGTATCAATAAAAAACTTAGGGTTTTATAGCATGTGTATTTTGGTAAAATCCAATGATATAGGGAAAGGAGGCTGGCTGATTTAGGATTAAATTTTGGTAAATTTGTTTAAAATGAGAGTATGTTGTGTTCTATACAACAGCGTGGAAATCCTCTCATGCTTATGCTCTGTCATGTATGGAAAGTAGAGAACAGTTTCAGAATTACTATTCTAGAACCATTAGAAAATGTGAAAATTTACTTTGAGTTTAAGGAATTTAAAACACAAGCTTTAAATTAAGAACTATACGCCCAAGCAACACTGTTATATTTCAGCACAATTCAATTCAATTGTTATAAGTAAAATAAAAATATCAAATTTTTTAAATCAAAATATCAAATGTTTTAAAAATCATTTTGGGTATGAAGAGTTCTTGTCAATTTTAGAGCATCAAATCAAGGAATATTTGAAGTAAAAGAAATGCATTCAACATAAATCAAGTTAAGAAAGTCACACTGAATAGTCAAAAATGCCATAAAAATAATTTTAAATGGGAAGGGTATCTATGAAAATAAGAGAGGAAATGACACATATGAAAAGTAAGGACATTATTAACAGTCGAAGAAGCGACTGGATAGGCCTGGATAGGCCACATTATTGACAGATCAGTCAAGTACATCCAGAAAAAAGAACACTGAAACAGTAATTTCCTTTTCCTCTTAAAAGTTGCCACCATATATACAGAAAAGTCTGATTATTCCTGGGAACCAAGAAACTAAACTGTCATAAATATTACACACAAACAAAAGAATCTTTTTTGTGGATCTGTCCTTCTTTGTAGGCTGAAAAGACAACAGTGTAGCTACAAAAGACTGACTGACTCATTCAATAGGTTTATTACGGGAATATAATGACCTCTACTTTATAATCCAGTGCATATCTTTTAAAGTCCAAATTATAAAACTAATCAAGTTAAATTGTGTTCCTATGATTTTTAATTATTCCTTCAACAATTATTTGGCAATAGTATAACCAAGAATGTAAGTGACATATATGCTAAAAGTCACAATAAAGCTTTTCCAACTGTTATAAGCATTCCCCACCTACGTAAACATGAGAAACACACAGCTAAAAGAGCCTTCTAACCTATTCTCTATGTGAGCTTTTTTTAACATAGAATACCTAAGATAACTTCCTCAGTCTGTCAAAAATAGAGATTTTAATCCTTTGTGTCAGTATCACACCCTATTCTCAAAACACAACTAAATACATTATATTACTAAACTCCTATGAAAAAGAATAAATGTAAAATATGTTGCTTTAAATATTAAGTTTTATTTTAATAATAAAACAATCATATATTATATAATATGAAATGTTTAAATATTAATTTAATTTAATAATAAAAGTCTATTACTCATATAATATATAATAGTTCTATTTTACTAACATAATTAAATATAATGATGTAATAATAATGGCCATTTCATATTCATCTCAACACCACTTGAACTTTTTAAAAATTTAGAATAAATAAAACATTTAACAATAAGAGAATAATTTGACTGTAGTAATACAGTAAAGCAAAATAATTTCTATCCATTAAAATATATGATAGCAGAGAGAAATCTTTGTTACATCAATGGGTAAAAATGTAGGAATCAATGACTACATTTAATATCCTCCCACAAGTGTCTTCAAGAGATATATATAGAAAAATACCAGATTAATATGCCAAAATATGAAGTGTTACCCTTGGGAGATAGAACTATAAACTATTTTCCATAATTTAGAAAATCCTACAACATTAACAATTGTTTATGGGAGAATTTCAAGAAGTGCATTATTTCATTATTAATTCAGCAAACTACTACAGAGTTTTCACATGTTTTATTTCAGAAACCAACCTTTCAAGAAATAATTTCTGTTATACAGTTTGAGATGCTAACATACAAAGATGCTTCTTGATTTATAATTTAACTGCTCACCTTTATAAAAGTATTTTGCACCTCAATTACAGTATGAATTAGCATATATCTCATGTATGCTATGGAACATTGCCATCAGCAACTACAATAAAATTCCAAATATATATAGTTAGTATATTGTGAAACAGAACAAATGACCATTTTGCCAGAATAGACAGTATTTAATCAGAGGCTTCTATAAAATTGCCATAAGACACAGGTCAAGAACCCAACACTTAAATCCTTAACTTCTTTGTGCCACAAGTGCTTCAGAATAAAAGGTCGTTAGGCGCGACTTGAAACACTGGAAAAAGAAGCGCGTTACCCACTGCCTTACCGAGGAGAGTTCATCACACCCCAGTAACCTGTAGTAATCGTCGGTGTCTTCTGACTGGTAATTGAGTATCGCATCCATTTAGATTAGTCAGTCAGCTTTTCCTCCCTCGGACACAGATACGGCGAGCTCTGAGTTAGCAGGAAAAACCTCTCTATATCTGAATTAAAGCCCCACGTCCTAAACGGCAAAAAACTAGCTTGAAGACCCGCCCGCAATCAATACGCCAGATGTCATTCTAGCCCTTTGTAAACACTATCTCTGGTTGGCTGTTTCCAGAACAGAAAAGAAGGGACCACGTGCCGACGTCCCGGTGCTGCCTGGGAGCTGTAGTTTGATGTGTGCCAGTGATGCCAATGAATCAATCCTCTTACAGGTTGACAAAAACGGCCCATTTTTACAAACTCCCCCAAATATTCCTTTCTCCAGCTCCTACATTTATCATTTTCCGTTTTTTGAGATAAAAGAAAATGTGAAGCAGTCTGGTAAGAGTCTTAGGATTTGTTAAAGGTCGACAGTGTGAGTTTCCTGAGTGTTTAAGAACATTTCATAATTTTTTAAATAGTTTCAGCATAGAAGGAAGTAGACTAAGAATTTTCATTTGATAATTCATTCACTCAATGAATGCATTTTAAGGAACTATTTTGTGCTTAGCAAAGTTGCGGTAAACAACACAAACTCTTAATTATTGTGGAGCTTATATTCTGACGGAAGAAGACAGACAAGAAGCATGCAAAGAAACAGGGCCGTTGAAAACCATGGTTTGCACTACCCAGGAAATAGAATAGGATGCTGAAAGGAGAGTCTTGATACCGAAGCTTGTGTGTCGTTTCTCCCGGTTTGCCTCTCTGCAGAATCAGGAGTGTCTCTGGCCTAGATTGAGATCAGGGAATCTGTGTTTCAGTTTATTTTAGCCCTAGAAATAGCTGCGCAAGTCTGGGATTCAGAGAAGGTGAATGGTGAAGGATAGAACACTTTAGCTGCCCTAACACTTAATACACTCTCATAAATCATCATCTTGGGAAAGAAATGCTTTTTCATCTAGCCCACTTATGTACATATTTTTTAAGGTTTATGCCTGAATAAAAAGCACTAAAATGCCATTTTCTCTAGTCCTTCATAATCCATGCTCTCTTGCTAAAAGATTTTCTGTATTTTCATTACTCAATATTTGTAGACTGTATGTGTTAAGAAATATATCCATTTCTTCTAGATTGTCCAATTTGTTGGCATGTAGCTGTTTGTAAAAATTTTTGGTGATTCTTTTTATTTCTATGATATCTGTTGTAGCATCTCCTTTTTCTTCTAGGATTTTATTAATTTGGGTCTTCTCCCTTTTTTGGTTAGTTGGACCAATGTTGTATCAATTTTGTTTATTTGTTCAAAAAACTCTTCATTTCACTGATCTTTTATATTTTTTTGTTTCAGTTTTGTTTATTTCTTCTCTAATTTTAATTATTTTTTTCCTCCTAATTTTTTGGGGTTTGGTTTATTCTTGTTTTCCTAGGTCCTTAAGATGCCTTTTCAATTTCTTGATGTAGGCACTGGTTGCTGTAAATTTCCCACTTAATACTACTTTTACTGTATCCAATAAATTATATTATCCTCATTCATTTCTAGGGATTTTTTTATTTCCCTTTTGATTTCTTCTATGACTTTTTCATTTCTTTCATTTCTTCTTCATTCAGGATCATGTTGTTCAGTCTCCTTGTGTTTGAATATTTTCTAGATTCTTAAGTTGTTGATTTCTAGCTTCATTCCTTTGTGATCAGAAAAGATACATGGTATTATTTCAGTTCTTTTGAATTTGTTGAGACTTGCTTTATGGCCTAGCATATGGTCTATCCTAGAGAGAGTTCTATGCACTGATTAAAAGAATGTGTATTCTATAGCTGTGGGATGAAATACTCTGTAGATGTCAATTAGATTCACTTGGTCCATGGTGATTAACTCTGTTGTTGGCTAGTTGGTCTGTCCATTAATGAAAGTAAGGTCTTGAAGTCCCCCATTATTCTTGTATTGGAGTCTAAGTCTCCCTTTAGATCTATTAACGTTTGTTTTAAGTAGCCAGACACCCTGGCATTGGGCGCATATATATTTACTAACGTCACTTATTCCTGTTAAATTGATCCCTTAAATATTACATAATGCCCTTTGTATCTTTTAAGTTTTTGTGTTAAAGTCTATTTTGTCTGATATTAGGATGGCTATACCTGCTCTTTTTTTCTTTCCATTACCATGAAATATCTTTTTCCATCCCTTTACTTTGTCTATGGGTATTTTTGGTTTTGAGGTGTGTTTCTTATAGGCAGCAAATAGATGGGTCTTGTTTTTTAATCCACTAAGCCAGATAGTATCTTTTAATTGGAGAATTTAGGGCATTTACATTCAAGGTTATTATTGTGAAGTAATGGCTTGGTCCTGCCACTTTTCCATAAATATTTCTATTGTAAATAAATAAAAAATATGTCTATAGTTTGCTTTTGATTTCCTTTGTACTTTTACTGGGAGATTTTCTTCCTTCACTTTATTCAATAATTATGACTATCTTTCTGTGTTTCTGTGTGTAGCACATCCTTAAGTATCATTTGTAAGGCTGGATGAGTGGTGAAAAACTCAATTTTTATTTTTTGGAAGGTTTTTATTTCACCTTTATTTATAAATGAGAGCTTTCAGGGTACATTATTCTGGGTTGACAGTTTTTTCTTTTAGGACTTGGACTATATCTCTTCATTTTCTCCTAGCCTATAGGGTTGCTGATGAGGAGTCAGCTCTTAGTCTAACTAGGGAATCCTCTGAGGTAATCTGGCATTTCTTTCATACACATTTTAGAATCTTTTTTTATGTTTTACTTTTGAAAGTTTTATTATAATGTGTTGTATTGAAGATCTTTCCTGATCATGTTAGGAATCCTATATGCTACCTATACTTGGATGTCCTTATCTTTCTCCAAATTAGGAATGTTTTCTGCTATTATTTCATTGAATGGGCCTTCTAATCCATTCTTTCTTTCCACACCTTCAGGAACTCCTAAGACCCGTATGTTGGGTCATTTGATAGTATCCCAAAAATCTCGAACACTATTTCCAGTTTTTCTAATTATTTATTATTATTCTCTGGTGCACTGCCTTGGCAGTTTGAGTCTGGGCACCAGTTGTAGAGTGGCGGGAAGGAGTTTCTCACATTCCTAAGTGGGCATCCCACCCCCTGCCAACCCTCCAGGCCAGAGTCAAAGCTAGTGGAGACCACAGATTTATCCCTCCAATAAAATGCCCTAGACGCGTGTGCGTGTGAGCAGCCACGGCCTCTACTCACTTTAAGATGGTGCTTCCTCCCACTAGTTGCCAGGGAGATGGGGAGAAAGAAATACATATGCTCTCCCTTCACAGGGTTAGGTAGGCACCCTGCCCCCCACCAGCACTCCAGAATGGACTCAAAGTCAGTGTGGTCCACAATGTTCTCACTCAGGCCATATCATGAGTGACACGGGCTGCCACAGTCTCTTCTCCAAAAAGATGGCGTCTCCTCCAGCCCCGACTGCGGGAGTCACTGATGGTGTCCCTGCTCACTGCTGCGTGTTTGTACTGTCCACACTCCTCCACAGTGTCTCTCTTCTTTCTGTAGAATTTCCACTGCAAACTTCTCTCCAACTCTCCCCTGGGAATGCAGTTATTCTGTTTTTTTTTTTCTGTTATCTTCCTGTGGTCAAAATCAGCACATGTTTCCCTATTCAGCTGACTTGGATTCTCCTACAATTTTTAAAATTGTTAAGCCTCAAAGACTAGAAAACACTGCCCAGAAAAACCCTGACTCTCCATCCTGAGAGCAATCAGGAAAATGCATTCATGTTTCTCAGAAGAACATCAAAAAAATATGAATATGAGAGGATTTTGTTTGGGCAATTAGCAAATGATTTTATTGAAAGAAAATGAAGAGACTGAAATTCCTACACCTGATAGGCCAGGTGGGTGCTCAAATTTTATTAAATTCAGTTTTCAAGGTCTTTTTCCTAAAATTCTTCCACTGTGCATATTAAAGTTAGCAAAGAGTGCTAGACAGATCCAACAACTGCTGGCAGCAGCAAAAGTTTGTACCTCTATAGGTTAGCAAAGTTTGCGAAGTTTGGTAATAATCAGTGCTAGAAGGCCAAAGTGAGCAAGAAAACATTTTTCATGTATTGTTACATAAAGTATAAATTAGTATAATTTGGCAATTTGGCAGTTTTCATCAATTTGTATAAGGCACACGTTTCCTAGGCAATTTTGTCTCTATGAATTCACCCTGTGAATATGCACTAAAATTTCTGAGCAATCATTGCAGCATTCTTTTCTTTTTTTTTTTAAGATTTATTTTACTTATTTGAAAGACAGAGTTACAGAGAGAGGTAGTTTTACAATTTACAGCTGTAGGCCGGCACCATGGCTCACTAGGCTAATCCTCCGCCTTGTGGCTCTGGCACACCAGGTTCTAGTCCCGGTCACTCCTCTTCCTGTCCAGCTCTCTGCTGTGGCCCGGGAGTGCAGTGGAGGATGGCCCAAGTGCTTGGGCCCTGCACCCCCATGGGAGACCAGGAGAAGCACCTGGCTCCTGGCTTCCGATCAGCATGGTGCGCCGGCCGCAGTGGCCATCAGAGAGTGAACCAACGGCAAAGGAAGACCTTTCTCTCTGTCTCTCTCTCTCTCTCTCTCTCTCACTGTCCACTCTGCCTGTCCAAAAAAAAAAAAAAAAAAACAATTTACAGCTGTACAGAGTAACAGTTCTACTGTTACTGATAAGCGTGTAACACTAACTTTATCCTACATATGGTTGGTATTTCAAATAAATGACTTGTAGAGAAAAACAGTAAGTAAGATAGTTCTTTATGTGCAAATATGGAAAGATCTCTAAGGTGCTTTGTCAAATGAAAGACCAAGAAGAAGGCTAATGGAAAGTTAAGGAGAGTATTAAAGTGCTACCCTTTTTGTATCCGTTTCAGTAAAATGTACATTTGCACTTAGAATTTTCCCTGGAGGTAAGCACCTTTTAAAAACCACTAACAGTTATCATTGCCGAGGGAACTAGGCAGGTACAGAAAGGAGACTTTCAATTTACCCCCTCTGAATTGTTTTTATGATTAATTACCGCCATTTTTGTTTTCTTCTTTACGTTTTCTGGTGTTTTTAGAACAGCAAATATCATATTATTTACATATACTTATTGAAGAAAAATATACATATCAAAAGCATATAGTAGAAATCACGCAGAACTTTTTGACAGCCAAAGCATATAGTAGCAAACACGTAGAACTTCTTGACAGCGGTAAAGTTCTTAGGACCCTAAGGTTCACAAACTCAACGCCCAACCTTAAAGCCTGGGCAACCAGAAGAAAACCCACCCAGCGGCCCCCGCGCCGGAGGCGTGGCTCGCCCCGGGGACTACAACTCCCAGAAGGCAGTAGGGCAGCGCCGCTACGGGGGCGACCAGGGCTGGCCAGTCACTTCCGCTCTCCCAGGCGCCGTCCCTCCGGAAGTGCTAATTTCGCATCAATTACCTGATCTGGATGTGGGAAGGGGGGAACTAGTAAAACGCAGCACAAAAGCGAAGACGAGAGGTTGAAAGGAAGGCAGCGTAGTGCTCAGAAGCTGCGAGCGAGGACTGTATTAGTCCACGGGTGGTCTCCGCCCTGCCGCCACGCTGGGACGGAGAACAGCCCCCGTCCAGCCGCTCGCTTTTCCTCTAGGCTCCGCCGAAGTCCTGTCTGTCGTGACAAACCAAATCGGCGACTTTCCCTTGCGATTCTGACAGATAAGAGGCAGATAAGGTTCAGAAAGTGCGCCTGCCACCATTCATCTGCGTCTCCACACCTCGCCCCCACCCACCTGCATCTGATCCAAGGGTTTGGGTTCTAGCTTAGCCCCCTGCTCTCAAGATTCTACTGAGCTGCTTCGAATTAAGGTCTGGTGGAAAGCGATCGGAGCCTGCCAGGACCTTCACCGCCCTATTTCAGTCCCTTCGTTTTGTGTGTGTGTTTTGTTTTAAGATATATTTATTCAAAAGGCAGTTAAGACTGGTTAGGATGCCCGCACCCCACATGCAAGTACCTGGGTTTGATTACAGCTTTTGTGTGTGTGTGTGTGTGTGTGTTTGAGAGGCAGAGGCAGAGAGAGGTTCTTCCGCCCGTTGGTTCACTCCCCCAAATGGCTGCAATAGCTGGAGCTGGGCGGATCTGAAGCCAGGAGCCAGGAGCTTCTTTCCTGTCTCCCACCCGGGTGCAGGGGCCCAAGCACTTGGGCCATCTTCCATTGTTTTCCCAGGCCATAGCAGAGAGCTGGATCGAAAGTGGAGCAGCTGCGACTGGAACTGGCGCCCATATAGGATGCCGGCACTGCAGGCAGAGGGCTTTACCCACTTAGCCACAGCCCCAGGGCCCCCCAGCTTTCTGCTAATGTGGACCCTGAGAGGCAGGGCTTGTGACTCAGGTACTTAGGTTTCTACCACCTGTGAGAGAGACTTGCTTTCAGCACCCCCACCCCCACCCCTGCTGTTTCAGGCATTTGGAAAGTGAACCAGTGGATGGGAACTCATTCTTTCTGTCTGAATCTCTCTCTCAAATAAATAATTTTTTTTTTTACTTCATGGAAAAGTAATATTAACAAATGAGTTTATTTTAAAAAAGAAATCTCTGAGAGTTGTTTACTTCAGGGAGAAAAACTAGATGGTCCTAATACAAGAATGGAAGATAAAGCTTGGGTACTTTTTGTTTGTTTGTTTTTTAAGATTTGTTTATGGCCAGCGCCGCGGCTCAACAGGCTAATCCTCCGCCTGTGGCGCCGGCACACCAGGTTCTAGTCCCGGTCGGGGCGCCGGATTCTGTCCCGGTTGCCCCTCTTCCAGGCCAGCCCTCTGCTATGGCCCGGGAGGCAGTGGAGGATGGCCCAAGTCCTTGGGCCCTGCACCCCATGGGAGACCAGGAGAAGCACCTGGCTCCTGCCATCGGATCAGCGCAGTGCGCAGGCCGCAGCGCACCAGCCGCAGCGGCCATTGGAGGGTGAACCAACGGCAAAGGAAGACCTTTCTCTCTGTCTCTCTCTCTCTCACTGTCCACTCTGCCTGTCAAAAAAAATTTTTTTTTATTTATTTGGCAGACAGACTTACAGAGAGAGGTAGAGACAGAGAGAGAGAGAGATAGAGGTCTTCCATCTGCTAGTTCACTCCCCAAGTGGCCTCAAGGGTTGAAGCGGAGCCAATCTGAAGTCAGGGGCTTCTTCGAGTCTCCCATGTGGGTGCAGGGACCCAAGCATGTGGGCCATCTCTGCTGCTTTCCCAGGCACATTAACAGGGAGCTGGATCGGAAGTGGAACAGCTAGGGATGGCAGTACTGCAGGCTGGAGCTTTAACCTGCTGTGCCACATTGCCAGTCCCTGGATAGTCTAATACTTCTAAATTTTTTTGCTGTTTTTTTCTATTAAAAATTGCTAATTATCATAGAAAAGTGGCCAATATGCTATTTGTTGGTAAAGGAAGAATTCACAAAATTATTACTTTGGGAGTAGGCATTATAGTACAGCATATTAAGCTGCACTTTGGGAAGCCTGCATCCCATATCCCTGAACCTGGAATCAAGTGTTGCCTCCACTTCCAATCCAGTTTCCTGCTAATGCAAACCTTTGGAGGCAGCAGATGATGGCTCAAGTGCTTAGGTCCCTGCCACCAATGTGAGAGATCCAAATAGAGTTCCTGGCTCCTGGTTTTGACCTGGCCCAGATCCAGCTGTTGCAAACAGCAACATCAAATGGAAGATCATTATCTCTCTCTGTGTGTGTGTCATTCTGCATTTCAATAAATAAATATTTTCAATAAATATTTATTATTTTTATTTAAAAATTTATTTTCAATAAATATTTCAATAAATAAATATATTCTTTTTAAAAATGCTTTAATTTAAAAAATGGTTTAAAGCTCTTCCATCTGCTCCTTCACTTCCAAAATGGCTGCAATAGCAAGGGCTGGGCCAAACTGGAGCCAGAAGCTAGGACTTCCATCAGTATCTCCCAAATAGGTGACAGGGACCCAAGTACTTAAGCTGCCTTCCCAGGTGCATTATCAGGAAGCTGCACTGCAAGTGAAGTGGGCAGGACAGAAGCCAGCACTCCAATGTGGGATGCCACTGCCACAAATGAGAGTTTAACCTACTGAGTTACAACTTCTGCCCCCAACATTTTTTTTTCATTGTTACTTTGGAGATTCTATTACTATAACATTTATTTTAAGCAGAACAAATTCCTTGAAATTCAATTGAGTATTTCTGGGAAACAAGCACTTAAATATCTCCTTGCCGTCTCAGTTTTATGCATCTTCTCAAAAAGAATTATAGTAGAGTGTATTAGTAATATAACCGGACACAGTTGTGTAGTGTGTGTGTGTGTGTGTGTGTACATATACAATAGTTAAGAAAAATTGTTTCTTAAGGCCATGAAACCAGGCCAGGTCATTGGTGAGATAACTTCCGGCTACAAGATCTGTGAGCCTCTTGTCCTGAGTTCTGATTCCCAGAAGCTAGACCAATATTTCTTTATTCTGGCTACACATTGCAATTATTTAGTGTTTTTATGATTAAAATAAGGAGATGATCAAAGTATGATTTCACAGATAACATGGTGTATTGCCATACAAAGAGTTTTATGGTTTTTTCCTTCCTTCTAAGGTTTAAAGTTGGCGAGGGGGAATGAGGACAAATCTCAGAAGGCATACACTTTGGCTGTGCTTAAAAAGTTGCATACTGAGCCAAGTATAATTTTTTGTAATGTGTGAAAAAGATGCCAATTATTGTTACACATCATGCAATCAATAAAGAAAACTTCCATAGCTAAAAAAAAAAAAAGAAAAGAAAAAGAAAGAAAGAAGAAGGCATACCCTTGACAGAGGAGGGAAATGAGCCCCATAATGAGTTCCAGTTCTGTTCCAACGAGTAAAGTCCAGTTGCTCAGAACAGAAGCAGGTCTCTCTGGCTGCAAAGTCTAACTGAAGTCTGAGGCATACCTCCTACAAGAGGCTCTTGGGACAGATGGCTTGACCAGCATAGCAAGGCCGTGCCAGAGAGCAGTGTCAGTATTTTCAGAGAACAGCCTGAAGACTTGCAGGGTGTGGGCCTGCTGCAGCCTGTGTGCCAAAATGTCTGTCAAGTTCTTGGGTTTAAGTATGTTTTGAAGTTAGGCAGTTGAGGCCAATAACTCACATATGTGGTTTGATAGGGTCTGATGGAACATTCTCACAGGGAGAAGGAGTAAACTCCATGTTCCTGATGCAGCAAAACGTGCCACTCACATAGCAGTCTAAGTGTTTAGAATCATCTTACAGCTATGTCACACTTGGTGAACTTAAACATATGTATGTGAATGCCAGGACCCTCCTACAGACCAATTAAAACAGAGCTTCAGGGTGGGACATGGGCATGGATATTTTTTTCAAAGCTCCTCTCAGTGATTCTAATTTGCAGCAAGGCCACCCAAATCAGGAGCACTAATCTGATAGAAAATATTAATAGAACAAAATAAAACTTCTGATGAGTACATTCTACATCCTGTGCCTCATGCCCTTCGATAATTCAGAGAATCTATTTCATTGAGTGATAAATTCACAAATACCAAGTGACTCTGTGAAAACCAAAGCTTGCCAAGTGAATGTCTGGCAAAAGGAAGTGAAATGAACAAATAAATGGCTCAGCAAAAGTTCCACGAGGACATAGTGTATGCCTAGCGCTGTGAGAGCTATAAAGGGAATCTGTTCTAGTGGTTTCTCCCATAAAGAGTTTGCCTGGCAGTTAAAGATAGAAGACAACTTGTGAGCCACAGGTCAAATCAGGCTTTCCACAAACCTTGTTCCTAAAAGACATTGTGAATTAGATGCCAACATTGTAAAATTGGGAAATATTATGTAATATTCCAGCCGTCTACTTTCTCTTGAAAAAGAGAAAATCAGACAACTCTGAGTCCACTTGCCAATCCCTGTAGCAACTTTTGCCTGGAACGAGCTGAGAATAGCACCCTTTAGATGGAACCTGTGCCATTGAAACTGAGGCCAACTGTCAGCTGCCAGGTATTATCACAATGTCATTTATATTTTTACGATAATGTGAAGAGGGAAGTAAAAAGCACTTTCAATTCTATTTCTATCAAGTGTACAAAACCAAAGGTAGAGCAAAGAAGGCCTCAGGTTTCAAAAAAATGAGAGAATACATATTCCTTTTAGAAAATAAAGAATAATAACTGAAATTTTCAGCACTTACATCCTAGCCCCGCATAGACACGTGATTTTATGACCCATAATCTGTACTTATTAAAATATATATTTAATATCCAAATAGAAAGGAATGTGTTCAAGTAAAGCTTACTGGCTAAATATGTGAGGTCTAGAGTCCAATCTGGATTAAATGCCAGCTTCCACTTTCCAGCTGTGTGCGCCTCCTTCACGGCCTTCTTCATCTGTACAGGGGGGCGACAATAGCACCTTCCTGAGAGGCTTGACCAAGATGGCAGGAATCAACGTGGTGTCTGTCACCTGATGACGGCTCCACAAATGTCTGCTGTTATTTTCATGGTCAGGAAGTAGTATGGGGTCATTAAGGAAGGAACAGTGAGTTGTTGGAGAAGCTCTGTAGGACGGGTGAGGGGACCAAGAAGGGGAAAAGAGGTTGCTTTGTGCAAGTGGAGAGAAGACAACGTAGTCTAAGCCTGGTGAAGGCTCAGGAGAGATCATGGCCAGGGTTGGGGTATTTAACCCGTAGTTTCAAGACATTTGCCCTGGGATTTTCCTGATGTTTTAAATTTTAAAACTAGACTTTGCTGGCCTCTGCTTCACAAATCATAGTAGGTGATTTTATTGGTCATTATAGCAAGTTTTCAGGTCTTCCCAGCCAGTGTTTGGCAGGAATTACACAACTTCAGGATTTCAAACTCCTTTTTCTGAGCATTTCAAAGTTTTATGAAAGATATTTTAGCTCTTAACTATAGGATGCTTGTGCTAGGACACAGTCACCAGCATTACCTCATGGTGACCACTAGAGGGTGTACAACCAAAGGAATCACAAACTTCTAGTTAACAGTATCAGGTTTACTTTCCTTGAGTCCAACTGAATACTCCATATTAAAAAAATATTTTTTTCTCTGAAGCATATTTATATTTCCTCTGCATTTATAAAAATGTAAGCCTTACTCAAAGATAAATTAAAGGCTCAGGCAGGCATTTAGCCTAGCAGCTAAAACACCTGTTAGGATGCCCAGGTGCCGTATCAGAGTATTTGGGTCTGAGTCCCACCTCCAGCTCCTGTTGATGCAGACCCTGGGATGCAGGGTGATGGTTCAAGTAACTGGTTCCTCCTACGCATGTGGGAGACCTGGATTGTATTCCTGGCTCCCAGCTTCTGCCTAGTTCTGTAGTCTTACCTTTCGCAGTGCTTCTTGGGAGTGAACCAATAGATGAGATCTTTCTCTCTCTCTCTCTCTCCAAACCTTTCTCCCTCTTCTCTCAAAAAAAAAAAAAAACATGAATAGAACTCTAAAATAGCCACTTAAGATTCTTGTATACCCTTCTAGGTGTCTTAAATGTGTATACAAAAGTATGTTTATTCTCTTATTTAAACCCATTTCTTGGGGCAAGCATGATGGCACAATGGGTTAAGCTGCCATTTGGAATACCCATATCTCATATCAGAGCGCTGGTTCAAGTCCCAGAACCTCCACTTCCAATCTAGCTTCCTGCTAATGTATCCTGGGAGAAGCAGATAGTGGCTCAAGTGTTTGGACCCTCCACCCTGATGGAGTTCCTGGTTCCTGGCTTCTGCCCGGCCCAGCCCTGGCTGTTGCAAGCATTTGAAAAGTGAATTAGTGGGTAAGATGAAAATAAGTAAATACACATTTAAAAAAAAAAAACGATTTATCTCCTGATTGCCACTCTGACTTCATCTCCTACCTCTCTCCATACTTTATCCCAGATCTTCAAATCTGCAGGCTGTTCCAGCCTCAGGACCTTTGCACTCAAGGTGGCCTTCCTGGACCACCCTCTTTTTTTTTTTTCAGGATTTCCTCAACCAGTTTTCAGTCCATAAGTCCCTTCCTTAGAGACCTTTTGTGACACCCATCATGTAACTATTCCTCAACCTAAGTCACTCTTCATCAGCGTGTTTGAGATTACCTTGTTCATTTATGTGCTTGCCTACTTACTCATACCAGAAGATAACGCTTCAGTTGCCTTGTTTACTTCTATATCCCTAGTCTCTAGAACATGAATTAGAAACTCTTACATGTGTGTCAATTGAAAAACTGAGTGAATGAGAAAGTACTGTACATATTATTCTGCAACTTTTAAATTTAATGTATATTGTACAAATTATATTTTTCTATATGTGGATAAGCTTCATTATTTCGTTCACATCCTTAATATTTAAAATTTAATTCTCTTTAGATAGTCACATGGATCAAAAATAAAACTACATAAAAAGTATTTTTTAAAGATTTATTTATTTTTTTGTTTGAAAGTGAGAATTACAGAGAAACAGAGGGAGAGACAGAGATTTTTCCATCTGCTGGTCCACTCCCCAAATGGCCACAATGGCCAGGGCTGGGCCAGGCTAAAGCCAAGTGCTTCATCCGAGTCTCCCAAATGGATGCAGAGGCCCAAGCACTTGAGCCATCTTCTGCTGTATGCCCAGGCACATTAGCAGGGAGCTAGATCGGAAGATGAGCAGTCAGAAGTCAAACTGGCATCCATATGGGATGTGGGCATTGCCGACAGTGGCTTAACCCAGTGCATCACAGTGCTGACTCCCATAAAAAGTATTTAAGGGGCTGGCACTGTGGCAAAGCGGGTAAAGATGCTGCCTGCAGTACTGGCATCCCATATGGGCACTGGTTCTACTCCTGGCTGCTCCACTTTCAATCCAGCTCTCTGCTATGGCCTGGGAAAGCGGTGGAAGATGGCCCACATGCGTGGGCCCCTGTACCCATGTGGGAGACTGAGAAGAAGCCCCTGGATCCCAGCTTATGATCGGCTCAGCTCCTGACATTGCGGCCATTTGGAGAGTAAACCACTGGGTGGAAGACCTCTCTCTCTCTCTCTCTCTCTCTCTCTGCCTCCACCTCTCTGTAACTCTGCCTTTCAAATAAATAAATAAATCTTAAAAAAAAAAGTATTTAAAGGCAGGCATTTGGCACAGCAATTAAGATGCCACTTGGGACACCCAGATCCAATATCAGAGTGCCAGGGTCCCAGTCCTGTCTTCTCTTCTGATCCAGCTTCCTGGGAGACAGCAGGCAGTGACTCAAGTACTTCAGCCCTGGGATAGAGTTCCCAGCTCCTGGCTTTGGCCTGGTCCAGCCCTGTTGTTTTGAGCATTTGAGGAGTGAACCAGCAAATGGGACATATCTCTCTCTCTCTCTCTCTCTCCACCTCCTTCTCCTCCTCCTCCTCCCATCCCCTGCTTTTCAAGTAAAGTGAATCTAAATGCTCCATTTCAAAAAAAAGGGAGAGGAAGGGTAAGGTGCCAACTGCACTGATTGATAGTTCTATGGAATGTATAGTCAAAATATGAAATTTGGTATAATATTCTGCCTACCCTTGAGTACTTATGGTAAACTAAACTATAAATAGAATATGCTAACTTGAATACAATGAGCATTGCCTGGAAAGTAAGAAGCAGGTGACCCAGCTGTCTCCACTTCACATTGAAGTTAGTGAGGACTCTTGAATTATTGTTGCCTGGGTCCAACCCCTGGAGACCCTGACATGGCCAGTCTGGAATATGGCCTCAGCACTGGGATTTTAAGAGCTCCCCAGAGGATTTGCAATGTTAGAATGTTAGAAAATCAATGTTAGAAACCACTACCAGCCCAATTCCACCTGAATTCCATTCTTCTGTCTTTATAATGGCACCCTTCAAAGATTCACAGAGCATTTTGCATGTTATGGGCCCTAGAAACTTCTACAGTATCATTTTTTTAATTGTATGTATTTATTTGAGAGAGAGAGAGAGAGAGAGAGAGAGATACATAAGCAGAGAGAGACAGAGCTCTCTCATTCACTGGTTCACTCCATAGTTGATTACATCAGACAGAACTGGGCCAAGCCAAAGCCAGGAGCTGGGAACTCCATCAAGAGCACAATGACTTGAGCCATCACTGCTGCCCACCAAGGTCTGCATTAGCAGGAAGCTGGAGTCAGGAGCTGGAGGTAGGCATCCAAACCCGGCAGTCAGATATAAGATGTGGACATCTTGACCACTAGGCCAAGCGCCAGCCTCATAGCATTATTTAAAACAAACTTTAAGGTTCTACATTTAGATTTTAGTGCCCTCCAAATTCCAGATCACATGTGGACCTGAGCTTAGACCTAGAATCAACCTACCTTGAAATAGACACACACACACACAAAACTGGAGAGTTCTTGTCTAGCCTGTATTCCAGTAGAAACACACAATGATTTGAGCTGTAAGCAGAAAGGAATATATTTGTGTTGGTCAAGTTAAGGAGCCAAGGTGGATTTGTGACCAAAAACCAGCTTCCTCGGAACAGTCAGGAGTTACAAGTTGTATAGGGTTTCCTTCTGGGGAAGATACACAAATTCATTAAGTCCTGGAGAAATTCTGGAAGGGACTGGAGGCATGACCACTAAATTATCATTATGTTACGTGTGTTTCATGTACAGCTAGGGGTAGGAATGCAACATTATAATGAAAGTGCTTGGAACTTTCTACACCAGAAAGATGAAGCTGAGGACTCAGCTGTAGCTTTTCTCCAGGGGTCAGAGCCTGTGGTTTCTTATTAAGGGGAATTCACCACAGAAATGTGTCTTCATCCAATCCGTTGTGACTCAACATCCACCTGCAAGGACATCTGGTTGATTTTAAGTCAGATTAAAACAGGGTTGAGTCATTTTCTTTAGGAAGGGAGGTGTTGGTCTCACCCCCACTTCTGGGCTCAGAGGCCAAGAGATCTGCTGCTGTACCCCATTCCCCTTGCCCGTGCCCTGGGCTCGCTGTTGTGGGTGTTCTCAGAGGGGCCCTCCTCTCTTCTCGTTGACTTCGTTAAGGTTGTACGTCCCCCTTACCAGCCTTTTTCCTGAGAGTGAAAGGATGAAGCAGGGAAGATCAACGCCATCTCCCCTCTTTGCCCTGAAGAGTTGGAGAGCTGGGGAAGTGAAAATCCCAATTTGATGCAGGCAGTATCAAACCATTATATTCTAGCCTCAGGAAGAGCAAAGCTACCTCATTCCAGTTTGTTTTCTTTCTTTTTTTTTCCTGTATTCCAAAGTCTTCCATGTATTTTTTATTACTATAACTTTTAATATAAAGAGAACAGACTCAATGTAGTTCATAGATACAGTTCTAAGCATATAATACTTGCCTCCATCCATCCATTTTCCCTTCTTTCTTTCTTTTTACATTTTTGACATAATACATTTTAATTTACAATATATTCAAAGGCTTAGTGTTCTGCTAAATAAAGAGTTCAACAAATAAAAAGTAAAAAGATGATAGTTCAGCAGGAATACAGGCAAGGGATAATAAACAATAATTAGATGAAAATATGTCAATTTCATTCAGATAGTCAATTTTTAAATAATCACTGATTGTTAACAAATATAGTAGTATGTTGTTCTTAACCATTGGTTTGACAAAGATACAAAAAAAAGTTTGGCAAAAGTATAATTGCAGCAATACGGATACACACAATCGTTTCTTTTTTGTCTTGTTTTTTGATTTTTTTCTCTTATAAATTTTAGCTCCCACATATGTGGGAGAACATGTGGTATTTGTCTATCTGTGTCTGGTTTTTTCATCCAACATGATGTTTTCCAGTTTGTATCCACTTCGATGCAAATGTTAGGATTTCATTCATTTCTTTATCCACTCTTCTGATGATGGACACCTTGGTTGATTCCATATTTTGGCTATTGTAAACAGTACTGTTGAGTTTTTTAAGTTGCTGATATATTCCAGATATTAACCCTTTGTTTTATAAGTAGCTTCCAACAGAACGGGGGAAAATATTTGAAAGCTTTTTTTTCTTAATTTTACTTTTGTAAATTATTTATTTATTTATTTATTTATTTATTTGTAAGGCAGAGTTACAGAGACAGAGAGAGATCTCCCATCTGCTGGTTCACTCTCCAAATGACCGCAATGGCCAGAGCTAGGCCAATCCAAAGCCAGGAGCCAGGAGTTTCTTCTGGGTCTCCCACGTGGGTTTAGGGGCCAACCACTTTGACCATCCTCTGCTGCTTTCCCAGGCTATTAGCAGAGAACTGGATCAGAGCAGCCAGGACATGAATCATTACTCATGTGGGATGCCAGTATCTCAGGCAGTAGCTTTTCCTGCTATACCAAAGCACCCCTTTAATTTTAAAGAAAGATTTCTTTTTGATGCAAACACCTTCACTCCATGAACTCCTTGACTTGCTAGGATATTCTGGAACTATCTGGCTTCTACCACATGTACAGTGTACCCTGAGACTGAATTAGCTTGTTGCAATAGCCCTTTTTTGCATAGTAGTCAAGTTCTGGGCACTATACAACTCTTAATTTACATAATAATCCTCCTCTAAACAATTAATTTAATTGTAGTGCTTTTTTCCTTGCACAATGCAGACATACTGTTTGACAGTTTGAATTATAAGATGGCAAAATCCGGGGCCAGCACAGTGGTGCAGCGGGTTAACGCCCTGGCCTGAAGCACCGGGCAACGGTTCAAGTCCTGGCTGCTCTCTGCTTATGGCCTGGGGAAGCAGAAGATGACCCAACTCCTTGGGCCCCTGCACCCACGTGGGAGACCTGAAGAAGCTGCTGGCTTCGGATCGGCACAGCTCCAGCTGTTGCAGCCAGTTGGGGAGTGGACCAGCAAATGGAAGACCTCTCTCTGCCTCTCCTCTCTGTGTAGCACTGACTTTCAAATAAATAAATTTTTAAAAATGGTCATATGTTTTGCTTCCTAAACATAAGCCTATTCTCTACCACATCTGGTGCTAAAGGAGGAGAGGACAAGAATAAACACAGTAAGATACAGTCATTTCCCGGAGGAACCCATGCTGTAGAGCCAAGATCTTTGAACTGGAGAATAGGAAGACTCTCCAGGGGATATGTAGGTGCCTAGAATTTTTTTAAAAAGATTTATTTATTATACTTGAAAGTCAGAATTACACAGAGAGAGGAGAAGCAGAGAGAGAAAGAGGTTTTCCATCCGCTGGCTCACTTTCCATCCGCTGGCTCACTCCCCATCTGCTGGTTCACTCCCCAATTGGCCACAACGGCTGGAGCTGCGCCAATCCAAAGCCAGGAGCCAGGAGCTTCTTCTGGGTCTCCCATGTGGTGCAGGGGCCCAAGGACTTGGACCATCTTCCACTGCTTTCCCAGGCCATAGCAGAGAGCTGGATCAGAAGTAGATCAACCAGGGGTAGAACCAGCACCCATATGGGATGCCGGCACTGCAGGCAGCATCTTTACCCACTTTGCCACAGCGCCAGCCCCAGTGCCTAGAATTTTTAAAAGTTCTATTTCCACATCCTCAACTTCCACAGGTACCCTCCTGTATCACGACTCAGGCTATCCTTCCCCATCTCCCCTTCACAACAGCAATTGTCCCACTTTATGAAGAAAAGTAATCCCCCTCCATCCTGAGTATGACTGCAGGCTGACAGTGTCCCAGGGTGATAACTTCCAAGATGACAAGGCGATGGACATTGAAAATGGCCCCTTTAGTCAAGATGCCATAATCCTCCCACCCCCTTAAAGCTCCCTGCCGTTCCCAGACTTCAACATCTCTCAGTCAGGGTGAACAAAGCACTGATTTATAGATGGTTATGTTGGCCTCTCGGGGATGTTCTGCAACCAGTGTGGAGGATGGGAGTGGTAGTGACTCTTGCATAACAACTTCATTCCTTTTATCCCTTGACAGGTGTCCAAGAATGCATTGTTCACAAAAGAAATCTGAGGACAGCAAAGAGAACTCCAATAACAAATAGTGAAAGGTTGAACAAAGCTTTTTATCATAAATTTAAGTTTTAAAACTCTTCGGTTATGGTACTAACCCCTGAGATGTGTCATTGACTGGAAATGGAATAGGCTGAAGGAATACAGGTTAACAAGAACAATTATTAAAGGTAACTGGGAAGTCCCCTTGGAGTGCCAAATTTTTCAAGTGTTTGACACTGGATAAAATCCATACATGAACATTTAATGTAATTTCTTTAAGTCTGAGGAGATTATTTAATATAGTAATTGGACGTTTATTAAATCACATCAAAAGTGTTTATTCCTCTATGACAAGCCATCTGTATTAGTTTTCTGTTTTGTGTAACAAATTCCCATGAACTGTGATGGACTCAGCAGCCAAATTGACACGTTTGTCTCAGTTTCCAGGAGTCAAGAATATAGCAGAGTTTAACTGACTCCTCTTCCTAGGGTCTCACAGTCCTCTAAGTTCACTGGTTGCTGGCCGAATTCAGTTCCCTGTGGTTGTAGGACTGAGGTCCCAGCTGTCAGTCATCTGCTCTCAGCTCTTAATGTTCTCTGCAATTCTTTGCCTTGTGATCCTCCCCAAAGCACTTAAAACAGTATAGCTGCTTGTTTCTTCAAAGTCAATTGGAGAATCTTCCCAGTCTGCTGAAATAGTCTTATAATACAGTCATTCCTCAGAATCTGTGGAGGATTGGTTCCGGTGCCATCTTGAGAATACCAAAATCCTCAGATGTTCAAGTCCCTAACACAAAATGGCAAGTGCGTGCGTATAACCTACCCATATCTTCCCTTATACTATGAATCATCTCAGGATTACTTACAATACTTAACACAATGTAAATGCCATGTGAATAGTTGTCATATTTTCTTCCCTGTCGGAGGGTCAGCTGCCATGACACAGTAGCTGTCAGGACTGGAAGCTCATGACCAATTGACTACTTCAGAGGAAAAAATGGTTGTAAAGGTCTTTCACTCTGGGAGGGCAATGGTACTTAAGACAGAATTTCAGGAAAAACTAGCCAGAAAACTAGCATGGGATGTCATCTTTGTCTTGGGGCTCAGAATCCATTTTAATGAAGGCAAAACAACCAGTTTTGCCATGATGTTTATTTCCTGATTTATGCAAAGCAAAATTAACCCAAATATAGACTTGTAAGACACAGCTTATATGGGAAGAAAAAGATATCAAGAAAACGGCAAAAGGAGAGTAAGAACAGAATGAAGTCCGGTGGACCCTGAAAGCCAAGGTTGGTGTTGCCAAAAGGCATAAAGACCAAAGATTCTGTAGTGACTTTCTCTGCAGTAATTGTGAAACTTTTTTCCATAAAGGAGTAATAAACTATAAAAACTTTTCTAAAAACCAGTTGTTATGCTGTATTGTTTAGGAAATGACAAGGAAAAGCATCTGTACATGTTTAGAAGCAATTTTTTTCCCATTTTCCATTCCAAGTTGGTTGAATCTGTGGACGTGGAACATAGGGATACTGAAAGCCAACTGCATATCCTAATCAAAGGAGCAGTTATCCCATCACATTCTCCAGTCCTAGCCACACTCAAGAGCAGGGGCGTGGGGGGCGGATAATGAACAGCAGGGGGCAGGAATCTAGGGGACATCTTAGAATTCTGCCTACCATGTCATCTTCATCTGATTTCCATTTTAAAAGCATTTTTTGCCTTCTCTTAAAAAAAGTATCTTCTGGCCTCTGGGAAAAAAGAAAAAAAAATTTAAACAAAAAACAATTTAAAAATTATTCTAGAGGCTGGCATTGTGTTGCAGTGGGTTTAGTGGCTGACTGCAATGCCGTACCACATATGAGCACCGGTTCGAGTCCTGGCTGCTCCACTACCAATCCAGCTCCCTGCTCATGCACCTGGGAGAGCAGCAGAAGGTGGCCCAAATCCTTTGTTCCCTGCACCCACGTGGGCAACCTGGATGGAGTTCCAGGCTCCTTGGCTTCAGCTGAACTAACAGATGTAAAATCTCTCTCTAGCTCTGTCTCTGTATCTCCCTCTCTCTAACTCTGCTTTTTAAATAAATAGATGAATCTTTTTAAAAACTTGTATTCTAACAGCTGAAGCAATTGTTTCCTTTTTAGTGTTATGTAACTTTCTCTTTCTGCTAAATACATAGGAAAATGTGAGATGGTGTTTAAAAAAATTAGTGGATAATTTCACCCTAAAACTGATAATTCTTTAAAAAATTATTAGATAATAGAATTAATGGAAGTGTTTAATGACTTTTAATTTAATTATTTCTAAAAGTTAAATACCAGAGATCAATATGTACACATAGATTTGCTTAGGTACACCACATCTTATACCATACCTCTTGCTTTATAAAGATCATAATTTTAGCTGTATATGATACTGTATTTTTTTAAAGATTTATTTATTTTATTTGAAACACAGAGTTATAGAAAGAGAGGGAGAAACAGAGAGAAAGATCACCTAATTGCTGGTTCATTCCCCAAATGGCCCAAAGGGTTGGCCGGAACTGGGCCAGTCCCAAGCCAGGAGCCAGGAGCTTCTTCTGGGGCCCCCACATAGGTGCAGAAGCCCAAGATTTTGGGTCATTTTCCACTGTTTTTTCCAGGTGCATTAGCAGGGAGCTGGATCCGAAGTGGAGCAGCCAGGAATTGAACTGGCTCCCATATGGGATGCCAGTGTGCAGGTGATGGCTTAACCCCTACGCCACAGCGCAGGCCCCTATATTGTATTATTTTAAATCAAGTTATAGGGTCTGGTGCTGTGGCATAGCTGGTAAAGTCACTGCCTGCAGTGCTGGCATCCCATATAGGCACTGGTGCCAGTCCTAGTTGTTCCACTTCTGATCCAGCTCTCTGCTATGGCCTGGGAGAACAGTGGAAGATGGCCCAAGTCTTTGGGTCCCTGCACCTGCATGGGACACAAAAGAAGCTCCTGGCTCCTGGCTTTGGATCAGACCAGGTGCAGCTGTTGCAGCCATTTGGGAAGTGAACCAGCAGATGGAAGACCTCTCTCTCTGTCTGCCTCTACATCTCTGTAACTCTGCCTTTCAAATAAATACATAAATAAAAATCAAACTATAAAAGTCTTAGATCTATGATTGTGTGTTATCTCTTAACAATCAAAGCAGATTGATTTATATTAGACCAAAGTTGATTTACTCTTATTTGGCTCTTTTAGTAACCTATCTTATATTATACATTCTTATAAAATGCTTTTTATAGTGGTTCTCAAAGTGCAGCTTAATGTTAGTTTCTTTTTGTTGATAAATGAAGACTTTCTGACAGAAAGTCATCTACTTTGGATGACTATATGGATAACAAGGACTAGCTCCACTAGTTAGATTATATGGCAGATGCTGTCTCTCCTTACACCGCCCAACACTGTAGCCATGAGCCACATGGGGCTTCCCAGCCAGCACTTCAAGTGTAGCTAATGTAACTGAGGAATTGAAAACTAAATAGTGAAAATGTATTAAATTGATTAGATATTTAAGTGAGACATTTTTATATACTAATCTAGATGAAGTGCATTATAAATTTAAACTGTTTCTTTGAGTTCTTTTATTGTTGTTGTTAGAAAAATTAAAATAACATATATGAGTTGTCTTTAGGACATCATTGTTGTAAGGACTAATGGAGCTAAATCTGGAACTTGGAAGTCTTAAGAAAAATATATTCAAAGTACTTGATAAAATAATTTAAATCATCAAAAAGTTGTATTGATTGTAACGACACTTAGTATTCCCCAAACTTTCTTAAGCAAGTTGTCTCTAACACAAGAAAATTGGATACAATTATCTGCTGGCAAATCATGTTAAACATCTCACCAAATGAGAATGTGCATTATTTTAATGACTGAGTAACAAATCCTTTTGAAAGTCAGGTAGTTTCCAGTTCTTTGCCTTCCAAAAACCAAATTTAGAGGTAGTAGGTTATTAAAAATAATTTTTGAAAATGGAAAATTATGTGATTTTTGGAATATATCTAGAAAGAAGTTCAAAGAATTGGGTGACAAAACTTTAATAACCTTCCTTCCACTTATGTCAATTTCTATATGTGGACAAGGTTTTTCATAGCTGGCACTGAATCTGTCTCATTCTAGTAATAACTAATATTGAATAATATGCAGTCACAGATATGGAAGGTGACTGAAAACTGTCAGTTATATTAAAGTCATTTTTGGTAAATTGTATAATAATAATAATGGCAACAATAATAATAGCTCAACTCAGAAGAAATATTTTTTTAAAAAATTTATTTATTTGAAAGGCAGATGGAGCTGGCGCTGTGGTGCAGTGGGTTAAGCCATGACCTGTAGCGCCAGTACCCCATCTGGATGCCAGTTTGAATATTGCCTGCTCCACTTCCTATCCAGCTCCCTACTGATGTGCCTGGGAAAGGAGCAGAAGATGGCCCAAGTGTTCAGGCCCCTGCACTCATGTGGGAGACCTGAAAGAACCTCCTGATTCCTGGCTTCAGCCTGGCCCAGCCCTGGCCATTGAGCTCATTTGGGCGGTGCAACAGCAGATGAAAGGCCTCTCTCTCTCTCTCTCTCTGTCCCTGACACTCTGCCTTTCAAATTAATAAAATAAATCTTTGAAAGACAGAGTTACAGAGAAAGAGGAAGATAGATAGATAGATATAGATATAGATATAGATATAGATATAGATATAGATATAGATATAGATGATATAGAGAGAAGAGAGATTTTCCTTCTTCTGCTTCATTCCCCAAAAGGCCCCAATAGCTGGGGCTGCACCAAACTGAAGCCAGGAGCCTGTAACTCCATCCGGGTTTCCCATGTGGGCTTAGGGGCTAAATACGTGGGCCATCTCCTTCTTTCCCAGGAACATTACCTGGGAGCTGGACTGGAAGTGGAGCAGCAAGAATGCAGACCTGTGCCCATATGGGATGCTGGCGTCAGAGGCAGTGGCTTAAAACACTGGGCCGCAAGGTCAGCCCCAGAAGAAATGTTTTTAACACTCAGGAAAAATGTTGTTTACATTTATTTAAAAACATATTTTTACAGTAGAGAAGTATGATACAAATATTTGATCAATAAAAGACACGTCAAGCTACTTGGTCAAGATGGAGCAAACCCGCTACAGCCTGCCGTTCTCAACAACTCCCTGAGAATATGGGAGTAAACAAATTCAATTTTTCAACACAGAAAACTTGTGCAACTGAATTAGGGGAGAGGGTCCCCACACACCGAGCAAGCAACCAAGCGAATCTGCAGCGTATCACCTGGATGTCCTGTAATTTTGTTCAGAGCTGACATTACCTACTTGGAAATAGCATGAGATCCCACGAATTGGGCTTTTAGTCCCAAGACTGTTCCCCTTCAGATACCAGTGGCAAAGCCCAGTTGTTTTTCTGTGCTCTGACCTACCAGACATAAATCAGAGTTCTCACAACCCTCCTTATGTTCATTAATTGGCTAATGTGGTTCACAGCACTCAGGGGAGTAATATATTTGCTGGCTTATTGTAAAAGATCTTATAAAGAATATCGATGAACACCAGATGAAGAGATTGGTAGGGCCAGGTATGGAAGGGTTCCAAGCACAAGAGTTTCTTTCCCTGTGGAGTTGGTACATTCTAATTTGCCTTCTAGATGGTTCCAGGTAATCAGCTTTTTGCAAGCTCTTCCAGCCCTGTCCTTTGGATTTTTATGGAGGCTTCATTACATAAGCTTGGTTCATTCACTCATTTGTCACTGATGAGAAACTTAACTCAGCTCCTCTGCCCTCTCCCAGAACTTGGGGGGTGGGACTGAAAGTCCTGGCTCTGTAATCCTGCTTTTGTCTTTCTTGGAACCAGCCCCTATCCTGAAGATTCCTAGAGACTGCCAGCCATCAGTCAATTTAGTGGCATACAAGACACCAGTTTAGAGTCCAAGGATTCTAGGAGTTCTGTGCCAGCAAACAGGGTCGAAGAGCAAATATATATACTGTTTTTTTTCACCATAGATTACAACTAAAAACTCTGGAGAAAATATAGAAGGCAACTCCCTGTGGACACTGAAAAATTTGTGGTTGCAGAAGATTCAAGATGGGGAAGATGAAAGGAAGAGAGGTACACACATGGGTGAGTTTCTCATTTTCTTTCCCCTTTATCTCTTACTCAAAGGCAACCATAGAGCACACACTGCACAGTTGGCACAGGCCTAGACAACTTCTAGGGAAATCCTGTATTTCTGCTCAGCGGACCTGTAAAAAGGGCTCTTGAATGCAGGAGAATATGGGGGAACCTGTGATTGTTTTGTTGTTATTTTCTGTTCTCCATTTTTCTCTTCCTGCCTTGCCCCGTGGGCAGTCTCAGTCATAGAGCTTCACTGTGGTGGCCATAGCATGAGTGTCTAAAATCCCAACAAGAAGACTGTCTTCCAGGAACTAAGATGAAGGGACCCCAAGATCTGAAGAGTATGGGGGGCATCCCCATGATTAGTTTTCCCTCTTTTCTTTCATTGCTTTAACAAGCGTTGGCCCCAGTGATGCAACTTGGCAGTTAAAACTTCAAGTGAGTCTCATTTTGGCAGTCAGAGGATTGAGAAAAAGGGATCCTGGTAGCTGGAGAGGATAAGGTAAATTCGGGTAAGGAGAGAGCTGGAGGAAGAGATCACCCAATAGTGATCAGTAAAAGTGATCAACCTCTGGCCAGACAGGAATGAATGAGAAGACATCATGAAGAGCCTAAAGACACCAAAAGTTAAAAATGGAACATTGCAGAAAAATCTGTTTCCACAAATTTAACAACTTAGACTAAATAGACCAGTTTCTTGAGGGATACAAATTATGAAAACTCATACACAAGAACAAACAGATAAGCTACATATTTCCATATGTATTAAAGAACTTGAAGCCATAGTTTAAAATTCTCCAACAAAGGAAATTTTATAGGAATAAATAACACCAGAAAATAGAAGAGAACACTTTCCAATCAATTTTAGGAAGCTTTCCTTGCTCTGACATGAAAACTAGAGAAACACGTTACAAGAAATTAAAACTACACATCAGGGACTGGTGTTGTGGTGTTGTCTCCCACATTGTGGCAAGAATATGATTACTTGAGCCCATAACCACTGACTCCAGCAGAAGGCTGGAGTCAGGAAGCAAAGCTGGGACCTAAGACCAGGTGCCTCAATATGGATATGTAGGTATCTCCAAACACCAGGCTAAACACCTACTCTTTGATATATGAATTCTGAGGAGTCTGTTCAAAGGGGTTGGTATTGCTTAGCAGGTAAAGCTGTCACCTGTGACACCAGCATCCCATATGGGCAAGTTCATCCTATATGCTGTGCTTCTGATCTAGCTCCCTGCTAATGTGCCTGGGAAAGCAATAGAAGACGGCTCAAGTCCTTGGGCCCCTGTAAACACGTGGGAGACCCATATGAAACTTCGGGCTCCTGGCTTTGTCCTGGCCCAACCCTAGCTGTTACGGCCATCTTGGGGAGTGAACTAGTGGATAGAAATATATATATCTCTCTCTTTCTCTCTCTCTCTCCCTCTCCTCCCTCCAATAACTGTACCTTTCAAATACAACACATTAAAAAAAAAAAAAGCCTGTTGTGGCACCATTGAAGGTATGGCTCCATTGGTGAAAGGTTAATAGGAAATGCAAATCTAATTATTAGCTATTAACTCATAAATAAATTTATTAAATGAAAAGTAATTTATTAAGTAAATAAATATTTATCTGTTAAATATTTATTTAATGAATTTATTTATTTATTTGAGAGGCATGGAGACAGACAGAGCTCCCATCTGATGATTAATTCCCCAGATGCCATCAATAGCTCAAGGCTGGGTCAAGGTGAAGCTGGGAGCCTGGAACTGAAGCCAAGTCTCTCACATGACTGGTAGGGGGACCTGTGAACTTGAGCCATCACCTGCTGCCTCTCAGGGTGCACATTAGCAGGCAGCTGGACTTGGGAATGGAGCTTGGAGTTACAGAACCTGGACTCAAACCCAAGCACTCCCATATGGGATACATGCATCCTAATCTAGCATCTTAACTACTAGGCCCGACACCTACCCCTTAGAAACATTTTATAAAGTTATAATAAGTGGATCCAACTGACAACCTGGGCACATACAGAGTAGATTTTTATTCTGGCCATTGTTTTTGGTTTATCCATAACTCCATTCTGTTGCCCTGAGTGACACAATTCTTCTTGTGAGTGGTCATATGACTCCTAGAAAGTTGGGTTGTAGGGAGAGATGGTTGTGGGTGCCACTTCCAGGACCAGCCTGTAAAATCCTTCAGCAGATGTTATTTAACTTCCCCTGTTCAGTGCACAGCTACATGATGGAAGGAACAGGAGTGTCTTGGTCACTTTTTGGAAAAATACTGCTCCAGAGAGCCATCTGACCAAGAACAAGCATGTTAGAATATTTTGTGATTGAGAAAAACTTTTGTCATATTAGCACTTTGAAGTTTCAGATTATTTATTGCTAGCATCAGTTTCCCTATCCCAACAATGACACTAGTTTTTGCTATGATATTTTGAGACTCTAGATCTCCTCAGTGATGTCTTGGAGGTATATGATGGAGACTAGGGAAGGTTGCTTCAACTGAAACAGCCCTGCCTTTAAACGATGTTATGTCTGGGCCGGCGCCGTGGCTTAATAGGCTAATCCTCCGCCTTGCGGCGCCGGCACACCGGGTTCTAGTCCCAGTCGGGGCGCTGGATTCTATCCCGGTTGCCCCTCTTCCAGGCCAGCTCTCTGCTATGGCCCAGGAAGGCAGTGGAGGATGGCCCAAGTGCTTGGGCCCTGCACCTGCATGGGAGACCTGGAGAAGCACCTGGCTCCTGGCTTCGGATCAGCATGATGCGCCGGTCACAGCGGCCATTGAAGGGTGAACCAACGGCATAAAGGAAGACCTTTCTCTCTGTCTCTCTCACTATCCACTCTGCCTGTCAAAAAATAAAAATAAATAAATGATGTTATGTCTGAAAGCATGTGTTTATAATGCACATGGTGGAGACTTCAAAAGGTATAAAAGGCAGTACAATAAAAATAAATCACCTTCACACCTTTGTTATTATCTCCCATTTCCCTCCCCACAGAGAAATTTTTGTTATCCATTTCCTGAGTTTAAGAGATAACCTATGCACATACAAGCATATGTACTGGCAATATGTTTGTCTAATTCCTCATTAATGGAGAATTTTTGACTAGTATAAATAATGATGTGGTGAATATCCTCGTATACATGTCACTTGACACTTATCACAAGTAAGTGAAAATGGATAAAATGGATCCCTAGGATTGGAAATGCTAGATTAAAAGATGTATACATTTTACATTTTGATAAAAAAAAAACCAAAGTAGCCTTCCAGGGGGTTCTGCCAATTTATACCTATACTAATAACTGTACCAAAGTTTCAGACTCTTCAGATCCTTCCCATTGCAATATATAAAGGGTCTTCAAAAAGCTCACAGAAATACATTGTGTGAAAAAACAGATTACTTATTTATTTTGAAAGGCAGACAGAAAGAAAGGGAGACAGAGAAAGACAGAGCTAATATCTGCTGGTTCACTCTCCAAATGACCACAACAGTGTTTCTTGTTACCTTGATGTATCAGAAATGGTACTTCATTGTAGAATAGTGCACATTTTCATACTGTGCGTAAGGTTTTCCATCTTCACATGTTTAAGTCACTGACCATTCCTTTCCTTGTTAACGGAACTCTTAATTTTCAACTAGATATCATTCTTTTTCTTATTGATTGATAGGAAATATTTAACTGTAAAGAAAATGTAACTATATTATAGAAAAGAGTTAAGATCATTCATCAGCTGGATGGAGTGTGATGCTAACACGAAAATCACTGTCTATACTACTTTGTAACTTACCCTTGCTGTTAAAACTTTGCCCTCCAGCCCATTCCCTTGGGAATCTGTGTCAGGATCCCAACAAGTGCCACTTGCCTTATGTGTTTGACACTCTGCGTCAGAGTTTCTCAACCATGGCACTGTTGACTCTCCGGCTGGATACATCTTCATTGTGGAGGATTGTCTGCCCTGCATTGTAGACTGTTGAGCCGCACACCTGGCCTCTTTGTGCGGGATGCCAGTATTACATCCTTCTTCCACTTGTGACAACTAAAAATGTTTATGGATTGTCATAAGTTCTTTGGAGGATGGGGAGGCAAAAACCTCCCCAGCTGAGAACAAGTTACCTAAGTCTACAAACGTGCATTGCTGGCATAAGGCAGGATGCATTAGCGATCTGTTTGCTGTGTTGTATACTCTGGGAGTCCCACATGGCTATCCAAATGGTAAAGTGCAAGACACTAAGTTCTGTGATAAGTACGACACTCGTCTAGTGACCTAGTCAAAAAGACAAAAGAACATACAACCACAGAAGAGTAACCTCTCTTAAATCTGTGAGTATACCTAGGAAATATAAAACAAAAAGATGTAAGACAGGAAGGTTAGCCAACTCGGGCCTCACAGGGTAGGAGGGACTTGATGAGGTCATCAGAGCCCAGGAACTAGTCCTTAGCTTGTTGTTTCACAAAATAGCTGCTCTTTTCCTTTAAAATTACAAAAAAAAAATTTTATCTTAGTAAGTGAAATTTTATCTTTAAAATTATTTTAAATGTATCTTTTAAAAAGTCATTGTTGGCCGGCGCCGTGGCTTAACAGGCTAATCCTCCGCCTTGCGGCGATGGCACACAGGGTTCTAATCCCGGTCGGGGTGCCGGATTCTATCCCGGTCGCCCCTCTTCCAGGCCAGCTCTCTGCTGTGGCCCGGGAAGGCAGTGGAGGATGGCCCAAGTCCTTGGGCCCTGCACCCGCATGGGAGACCAGGAGAAGCACCTGGCTCCTGGCTTTGGATCAGCGCGATGCGTTGGCCGCAGCGGCCATTGGAGGGTGAACCAACGGCATAAAGGAAGACCTTTCTCTCTGTCTCTCTCTCTCTCTCTCACTATCCACTCTGCCTGTCAAAAAAAAAAATTAAAAAAAGTCATTGTTTCCATAAGCTATTTATTTACTTAATTTGAAAGAGTGACAGATGGATACACAAGTGTGAACATGTGTGTGTGTGCACACACACGCACACACACACAGCTTCTATCTTCTAGTTCACTCCCCAGATGCCTGCCTCAGCCCAGGCTGAACCAGGCTCAAGCCAGGAACCCAGAGCTCCATCTGAATTTCCCTGTTGATGACAGAAACCTAAGTACTTGAATCATCAACTGTTGCCTCCCAGGATACACATTAGCATGAAGCTGGAATTGGAAGCAGAGCTGGGATTCAAACACAGGAACTCCGATATGGCATGTGGATGTGCCCAAGAGACGGCTGAGCTGGCGCTGTGGCTCAACAGGCTAATCCTCCGCCTAGTGGAACTGGCACACCGGGTTCTAGTCCCAGTTGGGGCACCGGATTCTGTCCCGGTTGCTCCTCTTCCAGTCCAGCTCTCTGCTGTGGCCAGGGAGTGCAGTGGAGGATGGCCCAAGTGCTTGGGCCCTGCACCCCATGGGAGACCAGGAGAAGCGCCTGGCTCGGATCAGTGCGGTGCGCCGGCCACAGCGCGCCAGCCGCGGCGGCCATTGGAGGGTGAACCAACGGCAAAAAGGAAGACCTTTCTCTCTGTCTCTGTCTCTCTCTCTCACTGTCCACTCTGCCTGTCAAAAAAAAAAAAAAAAAAGAGGCGGCTGAACAGCTGTTAAGTTAAATTGTGCCACAATGCCTTCCCACTAGAAAGTGAAATTTTAGCAAGAAACATTTATTGATGTGTTTTCGAGCCTGTTAACCATACCCACCTCCTTCATCAAACCTGTTATATTTGTGTATAGAGATTTTTAATAATAAAAGTGTATTTATTAACTAATTTAAAAGGATCAAAAATATATATGTGTATGTATATATATAAATATTACTTTGCAGCTTGTTTTTGTCACTCATAGTTTATCACAAATATTTCCCAACAACATTTGTTGGTCTTTTTAGTGGTTGCATAATATGTCATAGTATATGTGTATAAAAATTTGGCCAACAGGTTTCCTATTGAATACATCTGGATTTTTCTTGACTTTTTCCCAGCAACATCAATGCCACAATGAACATTCACATATTTATATTCTTATATATTCATCTATTTCTTTAAGAAAACTGGGATTTTGGATTGACTATGTAGGTATACTGCTAAATATTTTCAGACCATGATTATTTTCCAACAGTTTGACAGCAATGTATGTGCATATCAGTTTTCCCAAATCCTGGTTAGCAATAGACGCTGACAATAAAATTTATTTTCTTTTTACCTATTTGAGGAGTGAAAATGGTACCACCTTGGTTTACTTGCATATACCTGACTACTAACAGGTATGAGCATATTTATAATTTTTATGTACTCAAATGTATTCAGTTTTTGAAAAATGATTCCTGGGCATTAAACCACTGCTTGGGGTGGCCACATCCTATATGTGTGTGTGTGTGTGTGTATCCCTATATATCTGGGACTTAGTCTTTCCTCTGCTTCTAATCCAACATCCTGAAACTGCACTGGGGAGGCAGCAGATGATGGCTTGAAGAGTTGAGTTTCTGCCATCCATGTGCGAGATCCAGATGGAGTTCCTGGCTCCTGTTCCTGCCTGGCTCAGCCCTAATTGTTGCAGGTAATTGGGGAGTGACCAAGTAGATGGAAGATCTCTATGTTTCTGTCTCTCTCTCTCTCTCTCTCTCTCTCTCACTCTCACTCTCTCTATGTCAGTCTTGCTCTCTCTTGTCACTATGACTTTTAAACAAATGAAAATGAACAAATATTACGAAATTGTTCTTGTGCTAAGTTCTTTCTTGATCAAGTTATATATCTTATAATATTTTTATTTTTAAAATTTAGATCTTCAGTACATCAGTAATTTACTTTTTTTTAAATTGATTTAACAGGTAGATTTACAGACAGTGAGAGAAAGAGAGACAGAGAGAAAGGTCTTCCATCCGATGGTTCACTCCTCAAATGGCCGTGATGGCCAGAGCTACGCCAATCCAAAGCCAGGAGCCTCTTCCTGGTCTCCCATGCAGGTGCAGGGGCCCAAGCACTTGGGCCATCCTCCACTACTTTCCCGGGCCACAGCAGAGAGCTGGAGTGGAAGAGGAGCAACTGGGACTAGAACCAGCGCCCACATGGGATGCTGGTGCCACAGGCGGAGGATTAACCTAGTGTACCATGGCGCCGGCACCAGTAATTTACTTTTATATGTCTGAGCATACTTCAAAAAGTTTGTGGAGGGGTGGGAATTTGGTCTTGTGGTCAAGATGCAGGTTGGAACACCCACATTACCATATCAGGGTACTTGGGTTCAAGTTCAGGCTCTGATTCTAATTTTAGTTTTCTACTAATGTGTACCCTGGGAGACAGCAGGTAATGGCTCAAGTATTTGAGTCCCCGTCACCCATGAGGGATACCTGGATTAAGTTGTCAGCCTGAGCTTCACCCTCTTGGCCATTGTGGGTATCTGTGGGGTGAACTCATTGATGGGAACTTTCTTTCTTTGGCTCTCTGTCTCTGAAATATTAATTTTAAAGTTTGTGGAAAATGGAATTGAAAGATATTATTTTGGTGCAGAAGAAGAAATCCATGTGTAGTATTTTTTATAATATGCATTTCCCATAAACTTTTTACAGACTCCTCAAAATGTGAGGAAGGGGAATGTATTAATACTATTTAATGATATATAAAAAGTTGATACCAGTTCCCCTAATAACCATAGTAATATTAAACTGATATCAATGCTATAATGAAGCTTACTAGTGTAAGAGAATAGAACCCCCAAGTTAGCTAGGGCATTAATAGTGACTCTGAACATTTTCTTTTTAGTGCAAAACTCTATATAAAAAGCTAAATTACAGTTGAAGGCTGCTTAGGGGCATGGAAATAGAAAATAGGCTAACTATTCTCAGTGACTAGCATCCCAAAGTCTGACAGTGCAATGCTTCAATGTCCACCCTGTCAAACAAGGCACCACACATCTCTGTCCCAGGTTTCATTTTCTCACATGAACTAGGCTGCCACAAGCTACTAAGGTCCTTGCCTTATATCTTTCTTCTTCTTCTTCTCCTCCTCCTGCTCCTCCCCCTCCCCCTCCCCCTCCTCCTCCTCCTTCTTCTTCTTTTTGGATCTATGATGACCATCACCCTTCATTCAATAATTCTTTTCCTATATGTAAATATCCATTTAAATTATTCATTCATTCTGTCATCCATCCATTCATTCAATAGATATATGTGCCAGCCACTGTACAGCTGGAGATAGGGGAATCGGATGAAATTTCTGCTGTAGATTCGGACAGTCAATGAAACACATAACAATTAAGTTAGTAAGTAAAACAGGGTAATATATCCTGAATAAGGAATAGGAGCATTCATTCTAGGAATGGAGGCACAGGAAAAAAGATAACAAATCTGTGGCAGGCATGTATGTATTTATTTTAAGATGTCCTTTTAGAATTAAGGAACTTTAGACACAAACTCCAACATTAGGAATTCCTGAGCAAAGCCATTCATAGCAAGATCCTCTTCAGATCAGTTGCAGCTTAAATGGAAGGGACCTTACTTACCAGGTGCTACTGAGCATGACCACCTCAGTAAAATTATGATCAAGCTTCTACCCCTTAAATCTTCACAGGTGAACTCAAAAGACATGCCTCATTATTCCTGTAAGCCTACCAGAGACCTTGAGTATTTCTTCAAAAGCAAAAGATAAGTAAAGCCTTTGCCTTCATTACATCAACACTGTTGCACCTTAAGGCAGACATGCTATACTTGCCTCTTTTGATTCTCTCTGGGAACTGTTGTTGATAATAAAACTCCTAATGGGTTATTCTATTATAATTCTCTATGCTCGAGCTCAATGGGTTTATAATCTATCACCACCCACTATCTGGGAATCTGTAAGATATGTTCTTTTCATCTTGAGGGGCACTCCACTTACAAATGGTCTTGTTCCAGTTTTGCTTATGCTAATTAACAAACTTACATGTTTCAGAACTCAACAACTTCTAGGAATAACTGACCATGCAAGAGACACAGACATTGGTGGTAACTGAGACTGCTCTAGCTCACAAAACGAATTTGTTAGATAAGATAGGCTGAGGGGCTGGTGCCATGGTGCAGTAGGTTAATTCTCCACCCGTGGCACTGGCATCCCATGTGGGTACTGGTTCGAGTCCTGGCTGCTTCTCTTCCAATCCAGCTCTCTGCTGTGGCCTGGGAAAGCAGTAGAGGATGGCACAAGTCCTTGGGCCTGTGCACCCACATGGGAGACCAGAAAGAAGCTCCTGGCTTCGGATCGGCACAGCTCCAGATGTTGTGGCCATTTGGGGAGTGAACCAATGGAAGGAAGACCTTTCTCTCTGTCTCTCCCTCTCACTGTCTGTAACTCTACCTCTCAAATAAGTAAATCTTAAAACAAACAAACAAACAAACAAACAAAAAAAAAACCAGAGACTTCCAGACCCAAGACAGGCAGGGCCTGCACTGCGCTCCTCATAAGCAGGAAGCAGCTATAGAAGATCTGATGATTCTACATCCTTCAACATCCCTTAGTTTAAGGGAATAGAGTCTCTGAGGGGGTAATGTTGTAGGAAGGCATACAGACTAAAATTGATCAGGTTTGTGAGCTGGAAGACCATGCCTTCACCATGCCCCCTGTGTGACCTCATGCCCCTACCTGACCATACCTGTGTGCCCACCTGCCAATCAGGCTAATTAACCACTCCCCTTTGGAAGTGGATTAAAGGCCTGAACCATGGTGGGCCCAGCCCTTTTTGCCTTTTGCCCTGGATCCCTTTGCTGCCCAATGCCTCTGGGGCTTTCTGCCCCATGCTTTCTGGCCTGCAAGCTCCCCCAGGTGACTGGCTCCCACTACTCAGTATGAATCCAGATTTCTCTTTCTTTCTTAGGTAGGGCCCTCACTCACCTATGCATTTCTCCCACTGAATAAAAAGCTTAAAAACTTTAAAAAAAAAAAAAGTCCTTTCAGAGTTATTTTGTACATCTATAAGCAACTAGGTACATAGGGTCTCCCTTCCACACATCCTCTTTTATTTTTTCCCATGTAGCACTTTATCATACACCTCGACCCATATCTTGCACCGTGCAGGTTGGAGATCATTTTGAGAACTTGGTGTTTCATTTAAAAAAAGAATCTGCAACGTGAAGAGCTCAGTGTAGCATACACTAATGCTAGAAAGAATTCCAGGGAAGTGGAGCTCTGAATATGAACTCGCAGGCCATTAGAAACAGAAAATGACTTGAGATTCAGGAAAGCAGTTCACAACCACTGGTGGATCAGACGTCGAATTGGGAGTTTGTTTCTGTCCTTTAATGTAATTTCTGTTCTCATTTATCCCACCTGCATGCATACCATGTTTCTGATATTTCAGCATACTAACAACCATATTGCAAACATAACATTGATAGAATTCTTAAACAACACAAGTATACAATAAATATAAATGAACAAATAAATGAAAAATGTACAAGACGTTAAGATTATAGATTTTTTTTTCAAAAGAGGTGGGAGTTTTCTGTTTCGATGGGATATTGGCTTCCAATATTTCATTTGTTATATTTTACCACTGTGGTTTAGGATGACCTTGTGAAATATTTCATTTGCTTGGTTAGAGGGAATCAATTTGGGTGACTCGACAACGATTTTTTTTTTTTTTGGGTCAGGCGGAGTTTAGACAGTGAGAGAGAGAGAAAGGTCTTCCTTCCGTTGGTTCATCCCCACCCCACCCCAAATGGCCGCTCTGCACCCATCCGAAGCCAGGAGCCAGGTGCTTCCTCCTGGTCTCCCATGCCGGTGCAGGGCACATGCACTTGGGCCATCCTCCACCGCACTCCTGGGCCACAGCAGAGAGCTGGCCTGGAAGAGGGGCAACCGGGATAGAATCCGGGGTGCCGGCGCCGCAGGCGGAGGATTAGCCTAGTGAGCCGCGGAGCCAGCAGACAACGATGGTCTTAAGGCTTCTTACTTGAGGGATGTTTACTTTCAAAAATGGAAGGAAGTGACTGGCTGTTAAGGGGGAGATTCTGTTTAATTTGAAGTGCAAACATTTTTGAACCCACTAAATGATATCTCAAAGATGGGTTTCCAGCCTTCTCGGTTCTTTTTGAAGCTAAAGCAACAGAGCTTGAGTTGGTTGCCTAAGCTCATGCAGGTATCGGTGCAATACATCCAGGACCCATAGTCAGTTTAAGGAATGGTGTGCTGTGAACGCGGAGAAGTTCGTTAAGTGGCTAGAAATGCTGTGCTGCAGGCAGATGCCACGCAAAGCATAGGTGCTTAGTTAAGGCTGTAAAGTAACAGAATTTCCCAGGGCAAGTGCAATGTGGTGGAGCTTCCAGTGGGGAAGCAACTCTGGCTTTTGAAATACTATGTACCCTTTACATATAGCTAGCTTATTTAATTTTCATAACCCTGCAAAATAGGTATTACGAGAAAAATTGGATTTAGAAAAGGCTAACTTGCTCGGTAGACAAGAATCCCAAATGTAAAGCAAACCCAGAGATGGGGAGCGGCCCAGCCTTGTTCTTGACTGCCAGACTTGACCCAACGCAATCACCGGGGCCCACAGGTAGGAACGCACACACATTTGAGCACAAGTTACGGACCGAAAGCCCAGAGGCTGACTCCCAAGTTCCCAGGTCAAAGGACCTAGGACGGGCACACGCGCCTTTGAGGATCTGACACTGTCGCCCCACAAGGGAGGGCGAGAGGGCAAAACAGCCGATCACTGAAGGGGAGGGCCAAGCACAGGAGCTGAAGCAGGGCTGTCAGAACGGCGCGGGGGCGGCAGAGCGCCCTGTTCTTTCCTCCCCGTTGACAAAAGCCCAACGGCTACCCAGCCGATTTCAAGGAGCGAAGCTTCTTCAGTCCCCATCGCCTCTCAGGAGCCCAACTCTAACCCTTAGCTGAACGTGGACAGGGCTAGGCAGAGAAGGTGTACGCTTGTGGAAACTCCGTGAACCCAAACGTGTGCCTCCCGGACGGTCCTGACAGAAGTTCAAAAGCGGCCGCCTCCGAGCGCGCACGACACGCCCGCCTCCGAGGGGCGGGGCCTCAGGCCGCCCGAGCCGCGTTCCCTCCCGGCCCGGGCCTCCGCCCGCCACGTGACCGGCCGTGTTGTGGTTCGGCCCGCGTGGGTGGCGGGAGCGCCGGGAGGGCGGGGGCGGGGGCGGAGGCAGGTCACGTGACGGGGTTTAAATCTCCCGCAGCCGGAGCCGCGGGGGCGCCAGTGCCGCGCGTCGAGCGGGAGCAGAGGAGGCGAGGAAGGAGGGCCAGAGAGGCAGTTGGAAGATGGCGGACGAGGCGGCGCTCGCCCTTCAGCCCGGCGGCTCCCCGTCGGCTGCGGCGGCCGAGAGGGAGGCCGCTTCGCCGCCTGCTGGAGAGCCGCTCCGCAAGAGGCCGCGGAGAGACGGCCCCGGCCTCGGGTGGAGCCCGGGCGAGTCCGGCGGGCCGGCCCCCGAGCGTGAGGTGCCGGCGGCGGCGGCCGGGAGCTGCCCGGCTGTGGCGGCGGCGCTGTGGCGGGAGGCGGAGGCGGCGACGGCGACGGGCGGGGAGCGAGAGGCCCAGGCTGTGGTAGCGGCCGGAGGAGACAATGGGCCCGGCCTGCAGGGCCTACCCCGGGAGCCGCCGCCAGCCGACGATTTCTGCGAAGACGAAGACGACGACGACGAGGGCGAGGAGGAGGAAGAGGCGGCGGCGGGGATTGGGTACAGAGGTGCGCAGGGCGCGGGCGGCCGGGACTGCGCATCCCCCTCCTCCCCTCCTTCTCCTCCCAGGGCCCCTCCTGGTGTCCGGTGGGGGGGTCTCTAGGGCGGGCCGGGGGTTCCGGGCTGGCTCGCGGGATCCTCTCCCCATGGCGGCCCTCGGTTCAGCCGCGCTGCCCCGGGGCTGCCGGCCGTGCGGTGGGGAGCTGTGCGCGGACTTGCTCCTCGGCGTCCCTCGGTCCGCGGCCCCTCTCGGCGGCCTTGCGGCGTTCGACGCAGCCGCCGCCGGGTGTGGACGCTGTCGCCCTTGGCTTTACAAATAAGTTCTCTCTCTCCTAGTATTGCTTTCGTTGAACTTACTTTGCTCTCTCCTCCTCCTTCATCAGGACACTTTAAAAGTCTGCAACTTTTGGCTGTCCCGTTGGTCGACCTTTCGCAGTTGCCGGTGCAAACTGACACCTGTGCAATTTATTTATTATTTATTTGACGATCTGTACTTTTAAACTTGTAGTTACAAATTTTAAAAGAGCAAAGCGGCTTTTTGAGGTCTTAACCTTCAAACTCTAAAAGCATAGTTTCTAAAGCAGTCTTTTGTGATGCGTTTAGTGGGCACAGCATAATGAAGTACTTTTAGAGTGCTTTATATGAAGATTGTCTTTGAGTCGTGTTCTTAAGTGGTTTTAAGTTAAATGAGATTCTTCTGAATATATATGATCCTGAAACAGGTTAGACATGTTTTTGACATCCTGAAGTACATGTCTTGTCCTTGAGGGTTTCATAGTTTGACTTGAGAAGTTTCTGTGTCTGTCAGTACTGTGTCGGTACTAGCCAGTGGAGCATTTAGCCACATGGAAAAAAAAAAGTGTAGTGTATACATCAGGGACTGCACAGGTGAAACAGCTCCTGATTTCAAGAAACAAAATTCCTTCCTCCAGGTAAATTTGGCAAATATTAAATCTCTGTGATTCAATCTGCTGAACTAAGGAACCATCATAGTATTTAGAAGCGCAATTAATGGGAGAAACAGATAATGCAGAAATAGCTAAGTATGTTTAGTAGTATATAAAAGCCCAGAGTGCAGGCAGCCTTGGTTTTCACAACGTTGGTGGGTAAATTTTGACAACTTGCATGTACTTCATTGCTTGTATGATTGCTGAGTTCAGTCTATAGAGACTATGGCTTATTCTGTTTTGACTTTTTTAAAAGTAGAGTCAGATTTAAAAAAAAAAAATTAATTTTTTTTTTGGACAGGCAGAGTAGATAGAGACAGAGAGAAAGGTCTTCCTTTTTGCCGTTGGTTCACACTCCAATGGCCGCTGCGGCAGGCGCATCTCGCTGATCCGAAGCCAGGAGCCAGGTGCTTCTCCTGGTCTCCCATGCGGGTGCAGGGCCCAAGCACTTGGGCCATCCTCCACTGCCTTCCCGGGCCATAGCAGAGAGCTTGCCTGGAAGAGGGGCAACCGGGACAGAATCCGGCACCCCGACCGGGACTAGAACCCGGTGTGCCGACGCCGCAAGGCGGAGGATTAGCCTGTTAAGACACCGGGTCGGCCAAGACTCAGATTATTGATAGACTGAAGCTTTGAATTCTGCAAAGGATCTCTTGAGGATCAGACACCTGCTCTTGTGAATGTTGACCAGCTTTACACATGCAGAATGTATGTTAAATGATTTAGTCATTACAAATGGTTGCTTCAGGCTAATCCTCCACCTTGCGGCCCCAGCACACCGGGTTCTAGTCCCGCTTGGGACGCCGGATTCTATCCCGCTTGCCCCTCTTCCGGGCCAGCTCTCTGCTATGGCCCGGGAAGGCAGTGGAGGATGGCCCAAGTGCTTGGGCCCTGCACCCGCATGGGAGACCAGGAGAAGCACCTGGCTCCTGGCTTCAGATCAGCGAGATGCGCCTGCCGCAGCGGCCATTGGAGTGTGAACCAACGGCAAAAAGGAAGACCTTTCTCTCTGTCTCTCTCTCTCACTATCCACTCTGCCTGTCCAAAAAAAATGGTTGCTTTGTGACCACTGATGAGTCTTCTTGCATTTCAGATGCAGGCTGTCAGCAGCCTTAATGTTGATTTCTTTTGCAGATAATCTCCTGTTCAGTGATGAAATTATCACTAATGGCTTTCACTCGTGTGAAAGTGATGACGACGATAGAGCCTCACATGCAAGCTCTAGTGACTGGACTCCAAGGCCGCGGATAGGTATGGTTCAGAGCTGTGCGCCGCCCCTCCCCCCCTTTTTTTCCCCTCTGTCCCTTTAATAGATTGAAGTTTTTAGGTACATGGAGAGATTTAATAACAATTTATGTTTCTAAAAAAAATCTAGTGCTCTTTTTTAAGTACAAAAATTGTACGTATTTATGGGGTACCATCTGATGTTTTGAAACATTATAGATTGTGTAATATCTAAATTAGAGTAAACATCCCTATCTCCTCATACATCATCTTGTTATTGTGAAATCATTCAAAATCTTTTTTGGTATTTTTTTTTTTTAAAGAGAAATAAAAAGGGGTAAGCATAGAGGTTAATATGCTAGTTGGGTCTCCTGGATCCTATATCTGAGTGCCTACTTTGAAGTCCTGCTTTGCTGCTGATTCCAGCTTCTTGCTAATGGACAACGTTGGGGTTGGTGGATAGTGGTTCCAGTGGCTGGGTTCCTGCTACCCCTGTAAAAGACTTGGATTGGGTTCTTGACTCCTGGCTTCAGCATGGCCCAGCCCAGCTATGTGGCTGTTTGGGGACTGAAACGGCAGAGGGGAGCTCTCACTCACATCCGCTTTCTTGCTCTTGTGCTTTCACTCCGCCTTTTTAAATAACATAATTTTTAAAAATTAAATAAAACACACAGTGCATTTTCTTTTTTTTTAAAGACTTATTTACTTACTTGAAAGTCAGAGTTACACAGAGACAGAGAGAGGTCTTCCATCCGCTGGTTCACTCCCCAGATGGCCACAACAACCGGAGCTGTGCCGATCCGGAGCCAGGAGCTTCTCTGGGTCTCCCACATGGGTGCAGGGGCCCAAGGACTTGGGCCATCTTCCACTGCTCTCCCAGGCCACAGCAGAGAGCTGGATCAGAAGTGGAGCAGCCAGGACTTGAACCAGTGCCCATATGGGATGCCGGCATGGCAGGCGGCAGCTTTACCCACTATGCCACAGCGCTGGCCCCCCCACAATGCATTTTCAGTATTTATTGTCACTGTGCTATGCAATAAACACCAGAACTTCTTACTCCTAACTGTAGCTTAGTAGCTGCTAATCAACCTTTCCCCATTCCTTCCCCACAATTCTTTATTAAACAGCTCTGGCCCATGAAAGCTGGCTTCTGTTGTTTCTCAGCCAGCCAGATTATTTTTTCTTCCAGTTCTTTTCACTTGTACTATTCTTGTGGAATGTTCTTGTTCTGGGGAGATTGTCTTCCTCCCTCATTTCATATCTCTTTGTATATATGAATTTTTTTTCTTAACACTTTGAACTTTTTTTTTTTTTTTTAAGGTTTATTTTATGTATTTGAAAGAGTGAGAGAGAGAGGTCTTCCATCTGCTGGTTCACTCTCCAAATGGCTGGAGCCAGGCTGATCTGAATCTGGGAGTCAGGAGCTTCTTCGGATCTCCTGTGTGGGTGCAGGGGCCCACACACTTGGGCTTTCTTCCACTGCCTTCCCAGGCTTATTAGCAGGGAGCTGGATCAGAAGTGAAGCTGTTGGGACTTGAACTGGGCACCCATATGTGTATGCTGGCGCTGCAGGCTGGGACTTTAACCCACTACACCACAGTGATGGCACCAACACTTTCAACTTCTTAAAACTCTGTTGTATGTCTTTAATTGTGCTGTTTTGTATGTTGGATAAGCTCCATGAGGGCAGGGATTTTTAACTGACTTCTATATTACTTGTTAGTAGTTGATATAGTTTTATGCTAAATATTTTATTTAATATATGAATGAGATAGCAAAGTATTTTGAAGTAGCGAATATTTTCAGATTTTTATATCAAAGGTATTGTATAGTCATCTTGAAAGTGATCTTTTTCTTGTGCTGTCATTTTTTTAAATGGTTTGACTTTTTTAAGCATTTATTTATTTGTTTATTTGAAAGGCAGAGGGACAAAGAAAGAAGGGAGACAGACCTTCTACCTACTGGGTCATTCTTCATATGACTGAGACAACCAAGGCTGAGCCAGGTCAAAGAGAGGAGGCAGGAACTCAATCTCCTACATGGGTGGCAGGGCCCCAATGCTGCCTTCCCAGGCTCTTCAGCAGGAAGCTATATTTGAAGTGGAACCACTGGTACCCTGATGTTGGGATGGTGGCTTAACCTGCTGCTCCGCAACACCAGCCTCTGGCCTTGACTCTTTTCAAACATGTTGATGATAAGTTAGTTCCTCTTTAGTGTCTGTAATATTTTTTGCTTTTTAAGCTAGGAAACTGATCTGAATAACTTTGGGGTAAAGGAACGTGATTAATGTTCAGAACATCAGCATTATATGTACCATGTTAAGGTCAAATTCAGGGGCCAGTGCTGTGGTGTAGTGGGTAAAACTGCCGCCTGCAGTGCTGGCATCTCATATGGGTACCAGTTCTAGTCCCAGCTGTTCCACTTCTGATGCTGCTCTGCTATGGCCTGGGAAAGCAGTAGCAAATGGCCCAAGTACTTTGGCCTCTGCACTCATGTAGGAGACCCAGAAGCAGCTCCTGGTTTCGGAGCAGCCTAGCTCCAACTGTTGCGGCCATTTAGGGAGTGAACCAGCGATGGAAGACAAATCTCTCTTTCTCTCTGCCTCTCTGTAACTCTGCCTTTAGAATACATTAATCTTCAAAAAAGAAAAAAATCATCAAAATCAGAGGCTGCCGTTGTGGCTCAGTGAGTTAAGCTGCCACTTGCATTGTCAGCTGGCATCCCAGCCAGCCAGCATTCCATATCTGAATGCCAGTTTGAGACCCAGGCACTCCACTTCAATCCAGCTTCTTCTTAATGTTCCTGGGAAGGCAGCAGATGTCCCAAGTACTCATATGGGAGACCTGAATGGAGTGCTGCCTTTGGCCTGGCCCAGCCCAGGCTGTGGTGGGCCTTTAGAGGAGTGACCTAGCAAACGGAAAATCTCTTTCTTTGTCACTTTCTGCTTTTCAAATAAATAAATTTTTAAAAGAGATCAAATTAAAGGATGGGTATCCTGGCACAATGGTTTAGCTGCTGCTTTGGGATGCTTGCATTCCTTTACTGGAGTTCCTAGGTTCAAGTGCTTCTTCTACTTCCTATACAGCTTCCTGTCAGTGTGCGCTGTGGGAGGCAGCAGGTGATTTTCAAGTACTTGGGTTCTTGCCACCCACATAGGAGACCAGGATGGAGTTCCTGACTCCTAGCTTTGGCCTAGCCCAACTCTGTTGCAGGCATTTGGGAAGTAAATTAGCTGATGGAAGAGGTGTGTGTGTTTGTGTCTGTGTGTGTGTCTGTTGCTCTGTTTTTCAAATAAATAAAACTTGAAAAGATCAGATTGAAGATTATTACTGGATAAATTTTAAAAATGCTAGTTATGTTTACTTTTTTCTCTTATGTCCTTAGTGGTAAATAATATAAACTTCCAGGGCTGTTATCATCTTTTCTTTATTGATTTATGGAACTCTTGTGTAAACAACTTTTGTTTTAAATTATCATGTATGTTTCTAGATTTTAAGCTTGAGAGCTTAGGTGGTTTGACTCAAACTGTATACTTATAGCTCTAGGGAGAGCGTTCCCAGGTCTTGATTAGATCTCTCTAATTTACTTAGTCTTAGCATTAACTCTGAAGTTGTCCTGAGAATGAAATAACTTAAATTGCATTTGTTTATTTTGCAAAAAAACTTTATAGAGTAACAGGTCATGAAATTTTCATTGACTTGGAAGTGAATTTGATCTGAGTCTTTTTTTTTCCCCTTCATATAGGTCCATATACTTTTGTTCAGCAGCATCTCATGATTGGCACAGATCCTCGAACAATTCTTAAAGATTTACTACCAGAAACAATTCCTCCGCCTGAACTGGATGATATGACACTGTGGCAGATTGTTGTTAATATCCTTTCAGAACCACCAAAAAGGAAAAAAAGAAAAGATATTAATACAATTGAAGATGCCGTGAAATTACTGCAAGAGTGCAAAAAAGTAATAGTTCTAACTGGAGCTGGGGTATGTAAGGTGTATAAAACACCAGTGGAAGGGGAAGGTGGTATATGTTTTTCTTAGGCCTTTTCCAATTAAGACACATTTTCCTGGTTTAGAAGAATTTATCATGACATAGTGGATGTTTGGAAACTGCCAAAAACATTAGTGTTAACTTGGCTGAATTTTTTAAAAAATTTCTCCAACAGCCTTAAATATTTGCTTCTATTTATTATCACAGTTAGGTAAGTAGAGTTAAGACAAGATTTTAACCAGTAAACATATCACTAAAGGAGATGCTGCAAATTATTATTGTGCTTGCTAAGGTATGTCAGGGTCTGATGAAGAAACTGGGTATTTGTTTAGTCTTCTTGAAGAAACTAGAAACCTAATTGATATTCATAAGTGAAGAAGTTAGTGTTAGGAGAACAGGTTCTTCCTGTGCATTTTAAATTTAGATGCAATGATTGTGATCACTTGACTTTTTTTTTGAGTTATTTATTTGAAAGAGTTACACAGGAGCTGGCACCGCGGCTCACTAGGCTAATCCTCCGCCTGTGGCGCCGGCACACCGGGTTCTAGTCCCAGTCGGGGCGCCGGATTCTGTACCGGTTGCCCCTCTTCCAGTCCAGTTCTCTGCTGTGGCCCAGGAAGGCAGTGGAGGATGGCCCAAGTGCTTGGGCCCTGCACCTGCATGGGAGACCAAGAGAAGCACCTGGCTCCTGGCTTTGGATCAGCGTGGCGCGCCGGCCGCAGCGGCCATTGGAGGGCAAACCAACGATAAAGGAAGACCTTTCTCTCTGTTTCTCTCACTGTCCACTCTGCCTGTCAAAAAAAAAAAGAGTTACACAGAAAGAGGAGAGAGAGTGTACAATTGTCTGTCCACTGGTTCACTCACAAGTGGCTGCGATGGCTGGGGCTGGGGCTGGGTCATGCCACAGCCAGAAGCCAGGAGCTTCCTCTGGGTCTCCCATGTGCATGGCAGGGGCCCAAGGCTGCTTTCTCAGGCCGTTAGCTGGGAGCTGGATCTGAAGTGCGGCAGCCAGGACATAACTGGCACCCATATAGGGTACCGGTGTCAGGTGGCAGCTTTACCCACTATGCCACAGTGTTGGCTTCCGGCATTTTTCATTTGACCCACCTGTTGGTATTGTGTGTGGAAAACAGGGTATACTGGTATTATATGCTAGAATCTAGGACATCTGATAGAGGAAAATTCAGTCATTTTTTTCCTTACCTTTTTAGTTGGGGTGTTAGTTCATTTTAAATGATCATTAAGAATAGTAAATATTTTGCTTACAGATGTTTTAATTTGGGATCAGAGTGGAGTTAACTGATAATTTGTGAAATGAGAACTTCTGAAATCTCTTCTTGAAATGTCAGAGCTTATTTGTAGAAAAAGTTTAGTATCTAAATCTGGTTTTAAAAATTAAGCATTAAAATTAGCTAACATGGTTTCTATTTATTTTAAAAATGTGTATTGAGATAGCTCCTATTCACTGGTTCATTCCTCAGATTACCCCAGCAGGAACTCAGTCTGGGTCTCTGAAGTGATTGGTAGGAAACCCATTAGTGATCATCAGTGTCCTCAGCATCTGTATCAGTAGGAAACTGGGATCAGGAGTGGAACCTGTACTTGAATTCAGGCACTGCAGAATGGGATAGGGGATCCCAACCCACTGTTTTAACCAATGGGCCCAATCCCCACCCCTATAACATAGTTTTTATCTTATTTTCAAGATTTGTTTACTATTTGAAATGCAGAGCAACAGAGAGAGAGAGAGAGAGAAATCTTCTATCTGGTGGTTCAGTTTCCCAGTGGCCCACTATAAGCCAGGACTGAACCAGCCCAAAGCCAGGAACTCTATCCCTGTCTCCCACATGGGTGGCAGAGTCCCAAGTAATTGGGCAGTCTTTCACTGCTTTCCCAGACAAGTTAGCAAGGAAGCTGGGTTAGAAACTGACCAGCTAAGACGAACCGGCATGCTGATGTGGGGATTTGCAGGCCATGGCTAAACCCAATGCGCCATAACTGGGCCCTATAACATAGATTTTAAAGAAAACAGAATTTGGTATTCTTGAAGACAGAACATTGACTGTAGGACAACTTTCTTTGGAAATAATTTTCTGATAGAAATTCTTTCCTGGTTTCTGGTTGAATTACTTTTTTTTTTTTTTTTTTTTGATAGGCAGAGTTAGAAACAGAAAGGTCTTCCTTCCATTGGTTCACCCCCCAAATGGCCACCATGGCCAGCACGCTGCACCGATCCAAAGCCAGAAGCTAGGTGCCTCCTCCTGGTCTCCCATGTGGGTGCAGGGCCCAAGCACTTGGGCCATCCTCCACTGCCTTCCTGGGCCACAGCAGAGAGCTGGACTGGAAGAGGAGCAACCGGGACAGAATCCGGTGCCCCAACCGGGACTAGAACCCTGGGTGCCGGCGCCACAGGTGGAGGATTAGCCAAGTGAGCTGCGGCTCTGGCCAAGTTAAATTACTTTTCAAAAGTGATTTATTCTCCTCAGATTCCAGTTTCTTTAACCATTAATCACTCAACTAAAAAATTAATTAGCTCAACTTAAAATTCCTTATCTCCCTTAAAAATAGAATATGTGGTGGTTTTAATTATATTCATTTATTTAGGTATTTTATCATTTTAAATTAGGGTAGTATTTCTGCTTCTGTTCCCCAAAAGGAATCTGAAACTAGAATTTTGTTTCAATTCTTCCCTGATTGTATGGTGAGAGAACTAGTAATCATAAAGGTAGGAGATTTAATTACACAGATTATGCCATCCATGTTTCAGGTGTCTGTTTCATGTGGAATACCTGACTTCAGGTCAAGAGATGGTATATATGCTCGCCTTGCAGTAGACTTCCCAGATCTTCCAGATCCTCAAGCAATGTTTGATATTGAATATTTCAGAAAAGATCCTCGGCCATTCTTCAAGTTTGCAAAGGTACTATGAACTCTTCTAGTTGTTCTTTGGCCTCCTCTCATGAGACAGTATTTTGCTCCTAAGTTGTCTTAAACTTACATTTCTTGTCTAGAAGACTGGGTGCTGCCGTGGTGGAGTAAGATCTCTTTATTATGTAATGTCAGAATTTTTGTTACAGGATTGGACGTATTTTCAGAGACAGTTCGTATTTTTTAAGTTTGTACTTCAGTTATGGTCTTTTTTTGCCTGCCTTTTTGTTAAAGGTTTGTAGGCCATGTAAAGGTAATAACTGTTTTCATTTTTAGTATTTTGTAAGTTCATAAAGTTACCATTTTTGGTATGTTTTGTGATAGGTTAAAATCTGACAACCTGTGAGGATTTTCTTGAAAAATTCTTAGTCATTGGGAGTGGGGAAGATACTTAGGATGCATTTTTGTCAGCAGATTGCAGATGCACCTTATTCCACTTTGAAGTCTCTGGAGTCTCATTGTTGTGTCCATTCGAGAAGCCACTGGCCACATGTGGCTGCTGAGTATTAGAAATGTTGAAATGAAATGTGATTGTGGAAGACAACAAGATTGTAGAGACCTAGTATGGATAGACAATCAAATACATTTTATGAAATACTAAGAAGTATTGATTATATGTGGAAATGATAGTACTAGTGATACTAGGTTAAATAAAAATTTGAAATTTTCACTTTAATGTGGTTACTAGAAAATTAAAAATACAGAGCTCACATTATATATCAGTCGCACAGCTCTGCTGTAGAATATGGATTTAATAATGCATTATACCATGCCAAATCGTTAGAAAACTTCACAATGTCTTCTGAAAATAAATTGTAAAATTATTACTATTAAACTGCAAGTATATGGGGGCTTCAAAAAGTTCGTGGAAAATTGAACTAAAAGACAAAACTTATTTTGATGTAAAAAAAAAAAATTGAAATCCATGCTTTGTTTTTTCATTTTTCATGAATCTTTTGAAACTTTCTCATACGTGAAAGGGTCTTTTGTGTTAGTGACTATTTTTTAGTGAATCCAGAAATTAGTGAACCTGAATTTTAAAGTTTATTTAAAAAAATATTTTTTCTCATCTACTTGTTCATTCCCCAAATGCCCACAACTGTTAGAGCCAGGAGCTGGGACCGTAAACCAGCTCCCCTACATGGGTGACAGGAACCCAGTCACCTGAGCCATCACTGCTATCCTCTAGCGTCCGCATTAAAGTTGGTGACTACCTTAAGGAAATATAATTTTGTTTCATTCAAGTATAAAATGGCTAAATGGAAAAATCACTAAAAAATCTTGAATATGATTTGATTTTTATTTTATTTGAAAAAAGAGAGACAGAGACAGATATCCCATCTATTAGTTCGTTCCTCAAATGCCCAGAAAAGCCAGGGCTGGCTCAGGCTGACACCAGGAACCTAGAACTCAGTCCATGTCTCCTAGATGACTATTAAGGACCCACTCTCTTGAACTGTTCATCATGTGATGCTTCCTAGGGTGTCCGTTAACTGGGAAACTTGCTGGGAAGTGGAGGAACCAGAACCCGAACCAGGCACTCTGATGTGGGAGATGGTGATTTAGCCACTTGGCCAAACACCCACCCCTTGAATATGCCATAGTCAGTAATTTGAAAGCTGAATTTGAGAAGTTGTCAGGCTGAATTTTTCCAACAAATAACTTGAATCTTAATAAAAATTTTGAGCTTTTTACTTCGTGTATCAGCAATAGACGGTCATCTTCATTCTAGCCTTTAGAGCAGATCCTTTGCTTGTGCCTGGATATGGTAGAATTTTTTTTTATTTTTATTTACAGAATTATGGATCAGTGAGTTGTTTTTTTTTTTTTTAGCCTACTAGTAGTAGTGGTACTATACTATTGTATGACTTTGAAGAACAATGAAATACTACTTAATAATTATAAGTTTCTTTTTATATTTTTATTTATTTATTTTTAAATATTTTATTTATTTGAGAAGTACAATTGCAGACAGAGAGGGAAAGACATAGAGAAGTCTTGCATCTGCTGGTTCACTCCTCAAGTAGTTGCAGTGGCTGGAGCTGGGCCAATCTGAAGCCAAGAGCAAGGAGCTTCTTTCAGGTCTCCCACATGGGCACAGGGGCCCAAGCACTGGCTGTTTTCTACTGCTTTCCTAGGCCATAGCAGAGAGCTGGATCGGAAGAGGAGCAGCTAGGACTAGAACTGGTATCCATATGGGATACTAGCACTGCAGGTGGAGGATTAACCCACTGCACCACATTGCCAGCCCCTGCAGGTTTCTTAAATTGGACCTAGGACATTGACCTTGTTAGCAGACATTGACACTTTGAGAAAACCAGTAAGTAACTAGAAATTACTTCGATCTTGTGTCTGATTATAAAAGCTTGGCTCATTAATGCATTTATGTAGTGTTTACAGGATTTTTGCTAATAAATTGTTTTGAGAAGATAAATTTGAGAAAGTATGTTGTCATTAACATTTGTCACCTTTTTTATCACTGTTGGTTTACTAGAGTAGAGAAACTTAAATTGCCTAGTAAAGTTGTAAAGTGCAGTTAAATATTTAAATCGACAATTTTCTTTTGGTAGCAGTCTTTTTATATACATAGGTGTACACACACACACACACAGCAACTGAGAATAGAAAGATAAGGATTTTAAACCTAGCTAACTTACCAACCACATTTGCTTGTCAGCTTAAACTAATTTATAGAAGCAGTTCATAATTAATCTGATACGTATGCTATTTTTTAATTATTCTGATAGAGAATTGTGAAACTCTTTAAATGCATTTAATGAAAATCTAGACTGCTTATGAGAAAATAAAATATATAATTACTATAGAAAAAACACTATAATAATGTGTTAACGTGGTTCTTCACCACTGTATACAGGTTATATATTGCCTAGGAGAGAAAAGGTTGGGGGGGCAGCGTTTTTTGTCTATGAAAGTAAAAATACAGTACAACCTCTTCTAATTCTAATTATATAAATTTAATTTTGCTTGGTTGCTCTTCAGAGTTTTAGCTTACTAAGCTAAATTAAATTAACCTTTATCATTGTTACTTATATAATTGTCAGTACTTTATTCTCATTAGGAACTGACTAAAAGAAAGCTTCTAGCTACAGAGATAGGACTTAAAAATAGTAATACTGGGCCGGCGCCGCGGCTCACTTGGCTAATCCTCCGTTTGCGGCGCTGGTACTCCGGGTTCTAGTCCCGATTGCTCCTCTTCTAGTCCAGCTCTCTGCTATGGCCCGGGAAAGCAGTGGAGGGTGGCCCAAGTGCTTGGGCCCTGCACCTGCATGGGAGACCAGGAGGAGGCACCTGGCTTCTGGCTTCAGATCGGCGCAGCACACCAGCTGTAGCGGCCATTTTGGGGGTAAACCAACGGAAAAAGGAAGACCTTTCTCTCTGTCTCTCTCTCTCTCACTGTCTAACTCTACCTGTCAAAAAAAATAATAATAATAAGTAATACTGGGTAGGAGAGACAACATGAGTTAATTTGGATTTAGAAATTAATTAATAACAAAAAAGCATAGACATTAATAAGGATAAAGTGGGATAGTACCCAAAAATGGAGGATGATGTGGGTATATGACTATATATAGTTATACTTCACTAAATTCCTAAATATTCTAAGAATAAAGTATTCATAGATTAACCTAAACTTTTCAACTTGTCATGGTACTAGACAGAAAGTTCAGTAGAATTGTTTGATTTTTGCTAGTTATGAGACAAAGTGAATTTAATACGAAATACATGAATATAAAATGAAATTTAATATGAAAAGAAGATACTGTGAAATATTAGAGGGGAAAGGGGAACTTCTATATTATATATCTAGCCACTGGTTGTATATAGTTATTGAAAAGCTAAGATTTTACTTACGCTGTGAAGTGTAATGGGAAGCTGTGTTAAAAAGGTTACTGGTTCATTAGAAAAGTTACAACTCTGGCACTACTGCCATTTTGGGTTGCATAATTCTTTGCTGTAGAGAGCTTTCCTGTGTATTGCATACATTTTTAGCAGCCTCTTCAGCCTCCTCTACCCAGTAAATGTCATTAACATCCCTACCCCCAGTCTTGATAGCCAGATGACCCCGGCAAAATTGCTCACTGTTGGAACACCAGTATATTAAGTGTTCTATGCTGTGGTACTACATGGGATGCTTTTCTGTAAGAACAGTTAAAGCCAGGTTCAAAGCTCCGTGGCCATATTCTTACCCTTCTGCATGGTAAGGAGCATTTAATCTTTTTTTTTTTTTTTTTTTGACAGGCAGAGTGGACAGTGAGAGAGACAGACAGAAAGGTCTTCCTTTTGCCGTTGGTTTACCCTACAATGGCCACCGCGGCTGGCGCGCTGCGGCCGGCATACCGCGCTGATCCGAAGGCAGGAGCCAGGTGCTTATCTTGGTCTCCCATGGGGTGCAGGGCCCAAGCACTTGGGCCATCCTCCACTGTACACCCTGGCCACAGCAGAGAGCTGGCCTGGAAGAGGGGCAACCGGGACAGAATCCGGCGCCCCAACAGGGACTAGAACCCAGTGTGCCGGCGCTGCAGGCCGAGGATTAGCCTATTGAGTTGTGGCGCCGGCAGGAGCATTTAATCTTGTAGTGAGTTGTGGTCATGGTTCATGGGAGCCTAAAATAATTCACTGATGATAAAAAGTGAAGGTGAAACTAAGTTAGGATGTGTAAAATACCCTCTTCCTTTTTTAAAAACAATGTTGTTGATATCCTATATTGAATTCTGTGAAGTGATTAAAAACCTGAAGTGATTAAAATCCAAGATCAAGTTAAAGGAGAAATATGAAGTGAGTTTTTATTAATTCCAAAAATGAATCTCCATTCAGTAATTTATAGTGTGCAAACATATAAAGATTAGTTCTTTTAAATATTTTTTTAGAGATTGAATTGTTTGAAAGGCGAAGTTGGAGACATGGTAAGGAGGGGGAGATCATTCTTCCATCTGCTGGTTCACTCACCCAAATGGCTGCGATAGCCAGGGCTGGGCCAGGCCAAGGCCACATGCCCAGAATTCCCTCCGGGTCTCCCATGTAGGTGACAGAGACCAGCCTCTGTTGCTTTCCCAGGTGCACTCCCTGCAATTTCAGCAGGGAGCTGGATTGGAAGTAGAGCGGCTGGAATGTGAAAGGCTCATGTGGGATGCAGGCAGTGCTGTAAACTGCTGTGCCACATGCTGGCCTCTAAAGATTAGTTTTAAAATAAGCTGGATATTATAAAGCTGGGTATATGTTTTTATCGTAAAACTGAGCTCTTTTAACTATTGCCATAGATTTGCATTGTTTGCTACTTGATATATTGTTCTGTTAGATGAATACTTTTTAATGGTCATAAAATGTTCATCAAGAGATGTACTGTAAGTAATCTTGGGAGTGTCCATTCATTTTGGATATGGTGTTGCTACAAATTGTCCTGTTTGGTGTGTCTCTAATACCCTTAGGATAAATTCCTGAAAGTAAAATTCCTAGTTTTCTTCTTTTTTTTTTTTAAAGGCAGTTTTGTTTTTGTTTTTGTTTTTGTTTTTTTTTTTTTTGAAAGCCAGTTACAGAGAGAGGAGAGACAGAGATCTTCCATATGCTGGTTCACTCCCCAAATTGCCTCAGTAGCCTGATTGGGCCAGGCCAGAGCCAGGTGCTTCTTCCAGGTGCAGGGACCCAAGCACTTCGGCTACCCTCTGCTGCTTTCCCGGATGCATAGCAGAGAGCTGGATCAGAAGTCACTTAATTTTTTTTAAGATTTATTTATTTATTTATTTGAAAGGCAGAGCCACAGAGAGGCAGAAGCAGAGAGAAAGTCTTCATATCATCCACTGGTTCACTCCGCAGATGGCTGCAACTGCCAGAGCTGGGCCAGTCCAAAGCCAGGAGCTTGTTCTGGATGTACCATACAGGGGCAGGAGCCCAAGGACTTTGGCCATCTTCTACTGCTTCCCCAGGCTATAGCAGAGATCTGGATTGGAAGTGGAACAGCCTGGTATTGAACTGGCATCCATATGGGACGCTAGCATTGTAGGTGGTGGCTTTACCCACTACGCCACAGTGCCAGCCTCAGAGTCACTTGTTTTTTTTTTTTTAAGATTTATTTGAAACACAATGTTACAGAGAGTGGTAGAGCCACAGAGAGTTCTTCCATCTGCCGGTTCACCCCTCAGATGGCCGCAATGGCTGGAGCTGTGCGGATCCGTAGCCAGGAGCTTCCTCCAGGTCTCCCACATGGGTGCAGGGGCCCAAGGATTTGGGCCACCTTCCACTGTTTTCCCAGGCCATAGCAGAGAGCTGGATCAGAAGAGAAACAGCTAGGACTAGAACTGGCTCTCATATGGGATGCCAGAGCTTCAGGCTGGGGCTTTTTAACCCACTGCACCACAGCGCCAGCCCCAGAAGTCACTTTCTTAAGACTCCTGTAATCTTTGCTTTATTGCTGTCTGGAAAGACGAAAATAAACTCCAATCAGAAGTGTTGTTACTAGTGTTAAAATATTAAGAATCACATATCTATGTCTGTTTAGTTGAAAGACAGTACAACACAAAATGATAGCCCCTTTACTTCAGTCTTCCCTACTCCTAATCTTCTCAAAAGGTTACCATGTTAAAACTGGTTCTTGAGTGTCTTTCCAGAAAGAAGAAGGAAAAAGACCTGCATTGGGAATGAGGTGGGTTAGTGTGAGTTGTAGAATCAAACACTATTCTCCACCTTGTTACCCTACTCTAATATTCTTGGAAATAGTGTCATAATGGTACTCAATAGATACACTTGAGAAGACTCACTTATTTGAAAGACAGAGTGACAGAGAGAGAAAGGAATCTCATCTACTGGTTCTGTCCCCAAGTCCCTGCAATATGTGGGCTGGGTGAGTCTGAAGCTAGGAGCCTGGAACTCTAGATCTCTCATGTGGGGGGCAGGAGCCCAAGCACTTGGACCATCATTGTGGTCCTTCCCAGGATGTATTTGCAGGAAGCTGGTTTGGAAACAGTAGCTGGAACTTGAACTTGCATTCTGATACAGGATGCTGGTGTCCCAAGTGACAGTGTAACCTGTTGTGCCACAATCCCTGCCCTTATACTTTAGTATTCTGTCTTAGAGTTGTACCACAATATGTAAGTATTTAGTCTTCTATTAATGGGTATCTAGAGTTGTCTTTTTTTTTTAATCTAAGGTTTAAAATTAAAAAAAAAAAAAAAAAAGGCAGAGAGATCTATCTCATGTGCTGGTTCACTCTTCAAAAACCTGTAATTGCTAAGGCTGGTCCAGGCCAAAGTCAGGAGCTTAAAACTTCATCTGAATCTGCGACGTGGGTGCAGGGGCCCAAATAATTAGGCCATCTGCTGCTGCTTTTCCAGGCACATTAGCAGGAAGCTGGATCAGAAGCTGAGCAGCTAGGACTTAAACCAGCAGCATCTTAACCCACTCACCATGATTCTGGCCCTGTGGGAGTATTCTTGAAAGGTCTTTTTATATCAGGCTTACTGAAATACAGCTTCCAGTAATCCCATGAAGAAGCAAAATAAGATGTACTTACGAATCTTGGTCAGTTAGACTGCTTTACAAAATCTAAGAAAAAAAGTGTTTAGCCTAAAAGAAAAATAGAAAATTTGAGGTTGAGTGATCAGAAATTGAGAAGGCTATTGGGTGGTGGTTAAAAGTCAGCCTTTGATACCAAAATAGGATTTGAATAATAGCTCTGCTATTTACTGATTCTTGTGACCAACATGACCAGCTATTTGTGTGTGTGTGTTTTCAAGTATATAGTACAGTAATAACTATAGTCACTGAGTTGTATAACAGATCTTTTGAATTTATTCCTCTTTTGACTAATGTCTCCAAAATCTTCCCTTCCTCTACTGTAAAATAATTTTTAAATGGTGGGGGAAGAAGCATTTCACAGCACATGAAAGTTACGTGGAATTCTTATGTCAGTACTCATAAGTACAGATTTTTATTAGAACACAGTCATGCTTATCTCTTTATAGTTTCTGTGGCTACTTTTGCACTGCAATGGCAGAGTGAGTAGTTGTAGCAGACACTATATGGATAAAGAATATGTGGCCTGCAAAGCCTAAAATGTTTGCTCTCTGGTAGCCTTGTTTGGAAAAAGTATGCTGATCCATAGATTCCTGAGGGGACCAGACATTTTTTAAAATCACAGTTGAGTTTCTTTGTCAGCTACCTGTACTTTGTGGTAAATATCGATTGATTGAGATAATTAGTAGGCTTATTCACAAGTGTGGTTTTGTCGAATGAATGAAACAAGATAGGGCTTAAGAGGATTCCCAGGATTGCTTTCACTTCTCTTTTGGCAACATGGAGAACTTAGATTCTAGTTTCTTACCAGTTTTACTTATTGCCTCCTGCTCTATATAAGGAGGTGAGTATTGGCAAATACTGACCTTTTAAAAACTTTGAAGAATCTTTTTAGTTTTGAGGGGCAGTTACACCCATGCCTCTATGGTGGTCTGGTCAGTATTGCTAGAAATTCAGTAAAGAAAGTAGATAGCATCTCTGGAGGGAGTCATTTTTTTTCTTTTTAAAGATTTATGAAAGAGATCTTCCATCTATTGGTTTATTCCCCAGATGGCTGCATAAAACCAGGGCTGGGTCAGGCCAGAGTTAGGAGATTCATCCAGGTCTCCCATGTGTGGGTGGCTGGGGCCCAAGCCCTTGGGACATCTTTGACTGGTTTGCCAAGCCATTAGCAGGGAGCTGGATCTGAAGTGGAGCTGATGGGACACTTAACTGGCAGCCTATGGGATGCCAGTGTTGCAGGTGGCGGCTTTGCTTGCTATGTAACAACTTTGTCCCCTAAAAGTCATTATTTCTATATGTGAAAACTTGCAGATAGTTCTGAGCATTAGCTTTGACCATATTTGTTGCCTGTGGCAAATTTCTGGATTATTTGCATGTTTACAAATAGCCATTGGAAGCAGACTTTGTAAGTTCTGAACTTTGGATCCTAGCTGTGCTTCTACTCTTAGTCTGTAGGGATCTATAATAACAGAATGGCCCAGTTCTGTGGTGGTGTCCTTAAAAGGGCTTTTAGGATGTTCAGATCTGGGATGACTTATCTTGCTGAGAACTCGGTTAGCATGTTACTCTTGCCACATGGAAGATTTAATTCATATTCTAGTTGTAAGTTTCTCCAGCCATTTGGTTGGTTTTCAGCAGACTTTCCCGTGTTAAAAATCTTAGGAGTGATTTCTATTGAAACAGTCATTCTGGACTTTTTTTTTTTTTTTAATTTTCATTTATTTATTTGAGTGGCAGAGAGAGCAAGCAAGGATGAGTGCTTCCATCTGCTGGTTTACTCTCCACTCACCTGTGATGGCTGATTCTGGACTAGCCTGATGTTGAGAGCCAGGAACTCAATCCAGGTCTCTGTGTAGGTGGCAAGGACTCAGCTACTTAAGTGAGCACCTGCTGCCTCCCAGGGTGCAAATTAGCAGAAGTTCAAATTGAGAGTAAAGCCAGGATTTGAACCCAGGTACTTCTATAAGGGAGAATGGCATCTTAACCACTGTGCCAAATACTTGCCTGACAGTAGCTTTTTAAACTGTTTCTGATAGTATCTTTAGCACAGTATTTAAATTAGTCATTCAGGTATGGTTCATTTGATAGTTAAAGGAAAATAAAACTCAACTCATGTAGGTTTTCACACATAAATGGACTTATAAAAAGGATTTATAAAACAAAGTCCTTCGTAAATTATTCCCAGCTACAGGAATTCACTTGTAACGTTAAGTACTAAGCTATCTTGAACTGTTAGAGGCTAGACATAAAGGGAAACTGAAGTGCAGAGGTAAATCTAATTTCTTGTACACTTGTGTTTCTTAACCTCCCTTTAAAAAAATGGAGTTTTATAAAGCATGCAGAATTCAAGGAAGTGGAGTCTTTTTTAAAGATTTATTTGAAAGGCAGAGCAACAAGAGAGTAAGAAAACTACCTTCCACAGCTCCTGAATACCTGTAATAGCCAGGGCTCAGACATCTTGAGGCCAGGAGGCAGGAACTCCATCTGGGTCTCCTACGTGAGTGGCAGGAACATAAGCACTTGGGCCAGGAAGAAAATCATCTTACTTTTGTTTGCCGAACATAAGCAGGAGTTAGTCGTCCCTTCTTGTTCTGTGTTTGGCATGCTCTTGCTGCTTTCCCTACTATTGTATATGTTGTCTAACTCATTTTGGCTAAAATTTCCTAAGTGGTTTCCAGGAGCCTTAGTAAGATTCCAGATCAAAATGTGACTTGTTTTCTGTAAGCATTGATGACTTCAGTATTAAAATAGTTCTTCAGATTTGCTACTTCCTGTATGCATTGTCTATTTATTAAATCAGTTAATCATTCAATAGGCAGAATTTTTCTATTTTTTGTATGAAGAATTTTAGCAGCATATGGACATGCACATGGTAGTTATCATGGGATTAGTTTGTTATTGATGTTACCTTGAAAAGAGACCTTCAGTTTGGATGGTAAACGTTTTTTATATTTATTTTTTTCTTGATTTGATAAATTGGTAATAATCATCTCTAGTCCCCTGAAATTTTTTTTTTTTTTTTTTGGTATAGTGTCAGAAGTTCCTGTTCCCCTCCCATCCCATTTACAGCTTGTTTATATCTTTCCTGACTTGTTTATATGGATGGACATAGCTATATACATGTGCATATAATTTCCATTTTTGCTTAATAACAAAAACAGACTATACACACTGGTGACTAACTTTCATGTATGTCATGGACCATTTTCCACGTCAGTGCAATTATATCTCCCTCAGTCTTTTGAATGGCTGCATATTCCACTCTATGGATGTACCATATTTATGCAACCGTTTCTCTAGTGCTTACGGTTGTGTCTAGTTTTTTGCTAGCATTATGATGACAGATTGTGATGAATGGTAAGGAAGTCAGTAGAGAGCACTTACTACTTCAAAGGAAAAAAAAAGAAGAAACTTCCTTTGCCATTAGTCACTTACTAAATGAGATTTAATAAAAACACTGTTAAAAGTTGGGAGGACCAAAATTGATACTTTCTCTCTGATCTTTTTGCCATGTGTATATCTGAATTCTTTGTTTTTAAAGAAGAAACAGCATTGAAGCATTATTTGGGGGGAAAAACACACACACAAAATCCAGCAACTCAGCATTCATGAGCAACTCTATACTATACCAGTATGTGCCTGTGCAGAGGAAGGAAAACAATTTTGGTAAGGAACTAAAACTTTAGCTTTAAACTTCCAACAGGATATTTATAATGAATGATTAATCAAAAAAAAAAATTAATGTTGACAGAGCCTTTTTTAGTTAAAAAGTCACCATACTTTTGATATCTGTAATTTCAGTTTAAACTTCTCCCCTTTTTCCTTAAAATCTGAATTTGCAGCCAACAAAAATTAGATACCCTAAGGTGTATGTTACTTCTGACTTAATTAAAATATCTATTAACATTAATTAGAGATGTTGTGGGTTGACTTTGCAGGGGGCCGAGTTCACTAACTGCTGAGTTTTACACACATTACAGCAACAGTCCATTTCTAGGTGTGTGATGCATCCATTTAGATGCTTTAAAATGTTTGTTTTTTAAAATTACTTAAACATGGGCAATTATCATTGGTAGTCTTGTTAAACCTAAACATATGACATTTGTTAAGCTTACTCCATTAATGTAAGCTAATAACTACCTTTTGCATTATATAGGAAATATATCCTGGACAGTTTCAACCGTCTCTCTGTCACAAATTCATTGCTTTGTCAGATAAAGAAGGAAAACTTCTTCGCAACTATACCCAGAACATAGACACTCTTGAACAGGTTGCAGGAATCCAAAGGATAATTCAGTGTCATGGTTAGTAAACTTCAAAATGGCTTTCTCATTTACTATTTTTTTTTCCATTTTTTTAGATATATTTATTTATTTGAAAGTTACACAGAGAGAGAAGAGGCAGGGGGAGGGTCTTCCATCCGATAGTTCACTCCCAAACTGGCCACGATGGCTGGAGCTGCACCAATCCGAAGCCAGGAGCTTCTTCCAGGTCTCCCACTTGGGTGCAGGGGCCCAAGGACTTGGGCCATCTTCTACCTATTTCCCAGGCCATAGCAGAGAGCTGGATCAGAAGTGGAGCAGCTGGGTCTCAAACTGGTGCCCATATGGGATGCTGGTGCTTCAGGCCAGACCATTAACCCGCTGTGCCACAGCGCTGGCCCCTCATTTATTTAGTTTTCTAGGAGTAACCAGTTTTAGAAAGCAGGCTGCCAGTCAGTGATGGAGTTTGAGCATTATGAATATTAATTGTGTTACCTAATTGTAATCTAAGATGTAAAATGCAAAAATAATAAAACCAGAAATATTGGCCTTTACATCTGATTGTACAAAATATTTCAAATGTTAAGTACTTTGGAATTAAAAAGACAGTGCAGTTGCCTACCATTCCATTATTTTAAATAATCTTAATGATTATAAAAATAACATTGGGTATATGTGAAGTAATGTGACAGTTTTAGTATATGAAGCCAAAAGAAGTGGTCAGTTCAGATGTACAGGATTCAGAAATTTCAGTAAGTATGAACAGGCCATTTCTCATGTACAGTACTTCCAAAGTGCAGCTGTTGAACTAACACAATTGAAATGTTCTCACTGCCCTGGAGGAATTAATTTATTGAAGAGTCTCACCAGTTGAGGACTGTATCCTCTACCTATGTATGTGTCTTGGAGATAAAAATGTGTATATATACATGCACACACATGGGTACTTCAAAATTTTAATGGGAAATGGAATGAAAATAAATATTTTAGCACAAATTTGACATCCATGCAGTTTTTTCATTAAGTGGTACTTTTTGAACCACCTTCATGTGTATATTTTAATTCATCCCCTAAACTCTCATGTGAAATCCCCTAAAGCTTTAAAACTCTTTGCTTTCCTAGTTTCAAACTTTCTAACATTTGTGGTATGTTCAAGAAACAGAAACACTCCTTTAATAAAGCATGTGTATGTATGTTGATTGTAGGTTCCTTTGCAACAGCATCTTGCCTGATCTGTAAATACAAAGTTGACTGTGAAGCTGTACGAGGAGATATTTTTAATCAGGTAATTTACTATCCATGTTTTAGGAGTTGTGAGTCTCTGACCTATTCTTTTTCTGCCAAATTCTTATTTTAATTTTTTGCCTACAAGCATGTGGTACAGAAAGGTCTAGGAAGAGATTGTTAGCATTGGGAATTTTAAGGAAATACAAAAGAACCTTTCAGTACTTGTACAGAAAACATTTGCTCCACAATGTCTTTTTAAAAGATTAATTTATCTGAAAGGCAGAGTTACACAGAGATCTCCCATCTAGATCACTCCCCGGGTGGCCGCAATGGCCAGGCCAAAGCCAGCAGCCTGGAACTCCATTCAGGTCCCCCATATGGGTTGTGGGGGCCCAAGTACTCTGGCCATCTTCCTCTGCTTTTCCAGGCAGGTTAACAGGGAGCTGTAATAGAAGTGGAGCAGCTGGAACTTGAACTGGTGCTCATATGGATGCTGCTGTTGCAGGTGGCAGCTTTACCTGCACTAAGGCAGCACCCTATAAAATGTCTCTTTAAAATGATGAAGTTTCTCCTTAGTATTTAAGCCCAGTGTAAAGACTATGAGATGTTACTTCTCTTTTTTAGTGTCTGTCAGATTTGGAATATTAAGTCAATTATGGTAATCCTTCAGAACATTTAAGAAATGATAGTAAAAGTATTTCATACATGCTCACTGCTCCCTCCCCCCTCAAAGAAAATGTAGTAGGAAATAAGTCATCCAGAAATAGGTTCTATGTTCTTAGTTGCATAATCATGTATAATTATGAGAGGAAGGATAGCATCATTTCCTAATATTTTTTTTAGGATTTCAGTCCTATGTTGTGTGTGTACATACCTGTTGTTTCTCTTAATATACAAGAAATTCTTATGAGATTTGAAGGGTAGAATGCTTAGGAGAGAGGGAGAGACAGAGACTGAGATCTTCCATTGGCTATTTCACTCCTCAAATGGCTGCAACATCTGGGGTGGGGGGCCAAAGCCAGAAACTCCATCTGGGTCCCTGAGTAGCAGACTCTAAGTAGTATAGACAAATCAGTAGGGAGCTGGGAACTGAACAGGCACCCTGATAAGGGTATGCAGCCATCCCACCCAGTGGCTGAATATGCTGTGCTGGCAACACTGACTCCTGCAACAAATTCATAAATATTGTATACTTCTACACATAAAAAAATAGAGGATAGTATTTCAGTATGAGGGTCAAAAAGTAGAAAATGCAGTTAAAAGAGAATTAGGATTTGGTGCAAAAAATTTTTGAAATCCAGGCTTATAAGGGTCTTCAAAAGACTAATGGAAGGGTCCAGCCTTATGATGTAGTGCTGCCTGCGACACCAGCATCCCGATGGCTGCTGGTTTGTGTTCCAGCTGCTCCACGTCTGATCAAGCTCTGCCATTGGCCTGGGAAAAACAGCAGAGGATGGCTAGGGTGTTTGAGTCCCTGCCACCCACATGGAAGACCTGGATGAAGTTCTGGCTATTGCAGCCATCTGAGGAATGAACCAGTGGATGGAAGAGCCCTCTTTGCCCATCTTCTTTCAAAATAAATCTTAAAATTCATAGAAAACAAATGCATGTTCTAAATGCATGGATTTCAGATTTTTCTTGCATCAAATTAAGCTCTTTAAAATTCTATTTCCCATGAACTTCTTGAAGGTACTTTGTAAAGTGCTGTTATGTTTGGTGCGTGAATGTTATCTGTTTATTGAGAGTTATACATAAGTAGTTTCTCCCCCTGCTGTTTATCCACTTTTTCTGTTTTGGCAATTCTGAAATGCATCCTTAGGAAGTGTGGACATGTTGACTGTAACTTGGTCTCTCTCTTCACTTCCTTGTCTTAAACAAAATCTGGAACATGCAGGTAGTTCCTCGATGTCCTAGGTGCCCAGCTGATGAACCACTTGCTATCATGAAACCAGAGATTGTCTTTTTTGGTGAAAACTTACCAGAACAATTTCATAGAGCCATGAAGTATGACAAAGATGAAGTTGATCTCCTCATTGTTATTGGGTCTTCCCTGAAAGTAAGACCAGTCGCACTAATTCCAAGTAAGTTGATGGCTTTTATAGAATATTTATGTATGTAAAGCCAAGGGGGTTGTGGATCTGTATAATTATAAATGCCTTAATTTTTGTGTCTTTAGTCTTAATGTGATTACAGCTGATCTTTCAAATTTGATTGATTTCAGATCTAGTGAGTCTAGTTTGATAGAAGTGTATGCATGTAAGATACAGTTTGGGGGTTTGACTGATTTAGTTTTGTAGTGACGATTTCATGCCATGCCATATTTACATTCCTGTATACAGTCTTGGGAAATGATCTTTTGCATATATTTGTATGTATTTTTAAAGACTTATTTGAGAGTCACAGTTAAACAGAGAGAGGAGAGGCAGAGAGAGAGAGAGGTCTTCCATCTGCTGGTTCACTCCCCAGATGGCTGCAACTGCTGGAGTGCTGAGCCGATCTGAAGCCAGGAGCTTTGTCTGGGTCTCCCACGCGGGTGCAAAGGGCTATTTCAGTGGTCTGATGTCTTACTCAAACTCCTAAGCAGAGAATTCAATAAATCTCTACCTCAGCAATCAAATAGGGAGCCAGAGTAAAAAGTTGAAAGAAACTTCTGTCCATCTGTAGCTTCAGCAGTTAACTCAATCTTAGTTGTGAAATTCTATTAAAGTAAAATATAAGCCTATTTGTAATCCAATGAAACTTGAAGATGTAATATACAAGCCTCTTTACATTACATTTATATTTTCCCCCCGTTCAAAGCTAATTCAGAGGTTTTCTCTGCCTTAAAAGCTTTTCTCTTAAAAGCTTTCTGTGTGTGTTGGTGATGGACCAAGACAACTCTTTGAAAATGTAACACACACTTATATTTGTGACTTTTTCACCCCCTTTTTATCAGAATGATAACACTTACATGCCAAGAACTCTACTATGCACATGACACATTAAATCATTTAATCCTCACCAGAACCTTCTGGAAAAGTACTGTTATTATCCTCATTCTACAGAAAGACACTGAGGTAACCACGAGACAGGAGCAGAACCTGGGATTTTAAAAGGTACTGCTCACCTGCTTACAAGATAGTTTGATGAAATGTAATGGCTATTAAATGTAATGGTTGTTAAGTATTAGTGGAGAGTTTCTTTTTTGGTTGGAGCTCAGATCCTTGTTAGATTTTTGCATGGCACATCTGTTGTGATTTTACCAGCTTACTTCCCCTCCCCTTTCTCTCATTTTCACCCCATTTTTAGGCTCCATACCCCACGAAGTGCCTCAGATATTAATTAACAGGGAACCTTTGCCTCATCTACATTTTGATGTAGAGCTTCTTGGAGACTGTGACGTCATAATTAATGAACTGTGTCATAGGCTAGGTGGTGAATATGCCAAACTTTGCTGCAACCCTACAAAGCTTTCAGAAATTACTGAAAAACCTCCACGAACACAGAAAGAGTTGGTTCATATGTCAGAGTTGCCACCAACACCTCTACATATTTCAGAAGATTCAAGTTCACCAGAAAGAACTTCACCAACAAATTCTTCAATGATTGTTAAGCTTATCGACCAAGCAACTAAGAGTAATGTGGCCGATTCAGATGTCTCTCAATCAAAAGTTTGTATGGAAGAAAAATCACAGGAAGTACAGACTAATCCTAGGAATACTGAAAGTGTAGCTGAACAGTTGGAAAATCCGGATATGAAGAGTGTTGGTTCCAATACTGGGGAGAAAAATGAACGAACCTCAGTTGCTGACACAGTGAGAAAGTGCTGGCCCAGCAGAACTGCAAAGGAACAGATTAGTAAACGGCTCGATGGTAAGAGAGGCTGTTGAACCATTTTGTAAAGCTAGCTTCTTGCAGTTGTCATAATCATCAACTTGGCAGGCTAATATTGATTAGGGTATCTTTATGTAGCAACTAACTGTTCAGGGATGAAAAGTTAATTTTAGTTAGAAAAAGGTTGCTTGTATTATCATAGGGAAAAACTCATTTACTTACAGTTAAAGCCCTGTATGGAGGGGTCGAGAAGGAACCTCCGTTTGTTAGCATAGGTGAACTCTTTGTAAACCCATTTACAAAGTTTAATATGTATAGGTCTTATAGACAATAGATTCTGATGCAGCAGATGGGTGGTGGGGCCTAATTTTCTAATTGTCAGTGTCCAGACTACAGTTAATGTGTGTGAAGACCTTCAAAAAATAAAAGTTAATGCAAATAATGAAATAAGTACTTCAGTAAAATGAATTGGGTAGCTAATGTAGGCTGGGCTGGATACTTAATTTTAAGCAAGTAGCAAACTAAGATTTGAACCCAGGACTACTAAGTTTACAGCTTGTTTTTAACAAAACACTATTAATAGTAATAGTCTGTAGTAGTGACACTTGTAAAAAGGCAAAGCTGAAACCTATTCTTAATTCTAGGCTACCAAATAGTCTTAAAAGTTTGATTACTAACATTTCCCTTTTACTACCATATTTCAGGTAATCAGTATCTGTTTTTACCACCAAATCGTTATATTTTCCATGGCGCTGAGGTATATTCAGACTCTGAAGATGATGTCTTATCCTCTAGTTCTTGTGGAAGTAACAGTGATAGTGGGACATGCCAGAGTCCAAGTTTAGAAGAACCACTGGAGGATGAAAGTGAGATTGAAGAATTCTACAATGGCTTGGAAGATGATGTTGATGTTCCAGAGAGACCTGGAGGAACTGGATTTGGGGCTGATGGAGGTCTTCAAGAGGCAGTTAATGAAGCTGTAGCTGTGAAACAGGAAGCAACAGATGTCAACTATCCATCAAACAAATCATAATGTTGCAGCTGTCCAGGTACAGGAATTGTTCCACCAGCATTAGGAACTATAGCATGTCAAAGTGAATGTTTACTTGTGAACTCAATAGAGAAGGAAACCAGAAAGGTGTAATATTTATAGACTGGTAAAATAGGTGGTTTTTCATGGATAATTTTTTAACTTTATTATTTCTGTACACGCAACACTAACTTTTTTGTTTTGAAAGAAAGGTACTAAGTATCTTTAACCAGATGTTGGTCAAGACTTTTCACTTTCTTTCAAGGGTTCGTTTGTATGATACATCCATATGTATATATAATTTTTTTGCCTAGTGAGTTTCAACATTTTAAATGCAAAAAGCCATTGGAATGTTAAATTAATGTAAAGGGAACAGCTTATCTAGACCAAAGAATGGTATTTTCACACTTTTCTTTATAACATTGAATGATTTGAAGTCCTCAAAATCTGTTCTGCTATACTTTTGATTTTTTAGCACAATTATCTATTTTTAAACACTGGCATTTTCCAAAACTTGTGGCAGCTAACTTTTTAAAAATCTGAAATGACATGCAACTTGAATAGAATGAAGTCAACAATATGCGGGAAGGCACTCAGTTTATCTTTATGTAAAAGAAAGACTTGGTGCTAAGCATTTCAGGAATATTGTATCTGTTCAAATGAAGATGGCTTTTGTACTTCCTGAGGACATGTAGTAATGTCTATATTGGCTCATAAAACTAACCTGAAAAACAAATGCTTTGGAAATGTTTCAGTTGCTTTAGAAACAGTAGTGCCTGCCTGGACCCCCTTAGTTTTGAAATATTTGCCATTGTTTAAATACCTATCACTGTGGTAGAGCTTGCATCAGTCCTTCCTGTTCTGTAAGTATTAAACTGCCAAGATGTGAATATGCAAAGCTTTTCTGAATCTATAGTTATGGTACTTCTACAGGGCAGAGTGTAATATTTTGGACTGCTGTTTTTCCATTAATGAGGAGAGCAACAGGCCTGTGATTACAGTTCCAAAGTAATACGATGTTAATTTTAACTCAGCCAGAAAGTACATGTCTCCTTTGGGAGGATTTGGTGTAATAAATACCAAACTGCTGGCCTAGTGTTATGGAAGGTGAACATGAAATAACTTGTAATAGCAGAACAGTTAATGAATGAAACTAGTTCTTACAATGTATATTTAAAAGCTTAGCCTGCCTTAAGACTTAGAGATCAACTTTCTAAGCTGCAGAAGCTTCTAGCCTTTCAAAAAAGTTCATACTTTATTATAAAATTGCACAGCACACATTTATTTTCCAGACCTTTTTTGAACATTACTCCAATTATAAAGTATAAAGCATTTCTGTGTTGGCTTAGTATTTATTACAAGAAAAGGGGTTTGAAATACAGCTGTTCTTTATGCATAAAATACCCAGCTAATACCATTACTGTCAGAAAAAAGTTGTACTGAATGGACATTTCCCTACCTAAGAAGTCTCAATCCGCATTTATTTGGCTACACTAAAGAATGCAGTATATTTAGTTTTCCATTTGCATGATGTGTTTGTGCTATAGATGATATTTTAAATTGAGAAATTTGTTTTAAATTATTTTTACAGTGAAGACTGTTTTCAGCTCTTTTTATATTGTACATAGTCTTTTATGTAATCTACTGGCATATGTTTTGTAGACTGTTTAATGACTGGATATTCCACAACTTTTGAAATACAAAACCAGTGTTTTATACTTGTATACACTGTTTTAAAGTCTATTAAAATTGTCATTTGACTTTTTTCTGTTAAATTACATTGTTTTAAGGTATAAACTTGTAGAGTTGTGCACAACTTATACAGCTTTGAGGGCTCTCACAGTATTTTTTTTTTATTGTGCAACATTTTTTAGTCTAACCATGCCAGTTCTTGTAAACACTGAGGGTGCAGATTTATTTCCATCATTCTAGGCCAGGGCCTAAGAAAGACCAAAGTGGTAGATGCTTGAGAATTTGTTCTTGGGTGTTAGAGCTTCCAACCAGTGGTATCAACTTTGTGATGCCAAACTGAGAGTCTACTGTAATACATCATAGTTTCTGAGAGTACTACAGAGGCCAGGAATGTGCCCCTTACATTGGCTATGTAATGACAAGCAGTTTGGTGCTGAGGTCTCCTGCCTTAGGTCTCCAGCAAACCTAGATGGACTTTTTTTTAAAATGTCTTTTCAGCACTGCAGAAATTACCTATAAATTCAACTGTTAAGAAACAGTGGGATCATTCCATAAATGTATTAACTAGAAAAACAAAGTCATACTTTTAAAAGGAGTAGTAATTCAAATAGCCAAAACTATGGACCTGGCAAGACCTAATTTAGTTAACACTATTCAACAAACCCCTTTGGTTAGTGCAGTATATACTGCATTCCACTGATAGATTGTGATACCTTACCTAATGGCATATGATGGTGTGTGTCCTTGTATGTACACCAGAACCTCTCCCTCAACAAAGACGGAAGATGTAAATAAGGCACCTGGGTGGAATACAAATATGGAGAAAAGATCTAACGGACTCTTCTTCCTTTGGGAGTGGCTCTCAACATGCATTATATATTCCTCAGTTTTTTGTTACTCTAACAAGATAGTTAAGAAGGAAGATCATTTATTTTGGCTTACGGTTTTGGAGGCTCATTGTCCAAGCAGCCCTTGAGTTCAGCATCTGGTGATAGGTGTCCTGTTGGCAGAACCACAGGGGGCACAGGGCATCACATGGGAAGAGGGAGTACATGTGTGGAACTGTCACATGGCAAGCTGGGAAGCACAATAAAGCTTTTATATGAAGCCACCATAATTTGATCGTGGTGGCCAACCTCCCCACAAGCCAATCTAACCAATTACTTCCAAAGACACCAAACCATAGCATGTGTATTGTGAAAAAAACTAGGCATGGATTTCAAGATTTTTGGGGGGGCAACAAAATAAACTTCCCTATTCTATTTTTCCGGGAACATTGAGTATCCACCCACAAGTGTAGCCTGAGCCTTGTCTCAGAAATACATAGTTAGCTGGCGTAAGGCAGGGCTTGCACGTATCAGTAAAAGGCACTCCCCATCCCACCTCAGTAATTCTATAGCCGGACTTAAGGAACATCTGGACTTCTACCCATCCCTTCCTGGGAAGTTCAACTTAAATAGGCAGTCTCTGTTCCAGTTTCTCTCCAGAAATAGACAACTATGAGAATACAGTGAATTATTTACCAAAGAAGGGCAAAACTACCAAAAGCAGTAATGGATGGCCAAAGTGCAAAAGAGGTGGGGGTGGGGAAGAGCCTGAGAATGGGAACATTTGCCCTTGCTTTCAGGGAGCTTACCATTTGGTCTTCAGGGGAAGACTGCCCTACATGTATTACACTTCAAGACTTCTTGTTACACTAAATGCAGTTAAAATCTAAGGCAGGCCAAAAGCCTGTTAACAAAACTTGACTGATGAGTGGGCCCTAGGAGAGAACAGTGGGGTACTATTGTCTGTTACCTGTGGAGGCCAAATATTTTCAAGTTCAGTCAACTCAGTAGTCTCAGCCCCTGTAATTTGTAAACTCAGTAGTTGACTACTATATTTTTCAAGAAGAAAAACAAATGGCAAGTTGAAAGCTTCAATGGTTTTGCAGTAAACAAGGGAGGAAATAGCGTTATCAGTACCCAAATTAAGTCTCTAACCATATGCTCCTAGGAGCTATGTCTTTGTTCACTTCAACACTATGAAAGTGGCTGCTGTTTCACAGATTGGCTTCATAGCATACAAAGGTTACTAATGAAAAAAAGCATTTGACACATACAATTTTCATCTGAATAGTCACTACCTTCAAGGAATGAATCCCATATGGAAATGGTTGTAATATCAGGTACATGGATGAATTCTCAGGGAAAAGTGCCTGAGGAATATTACCTTAAGAGAGAAGATTGGTTTTAATGCCTCTATCTATAAAAAGATATCTGTGGCTCAACAGTAGTTTGTTATATAGTAAACTGTCGTAAAATACAGGTTTACAATCCCTTATCCAAAAATATTTGCATTTTAGGATTATGAATTTAAAGAATTAAAAAAAAGTGTGTACCATAAATAGCCTCAACAATTCAGATACAATTTTGCTGCAAAGTGATATTAAAATACTTTTTTCAGTTGTTTCTGAAGTTTGGAATTAGATAAGACACTATGGACAGACATCTGAATGGGAATAAGCAATACAAGATTTAAGACTTTCCCCTTTTTGACAAATTGAGTCTTACATGAGAAGCACTGGAAATTTTTAAGTATTGACCAATAAATCTTTTATTATTATTTAAACAATTTTCATGGCATTTTAAAATAAATTTTGAAAATAAATATTTGCATTATAGCAGAAAGTCACATGTTTTGCATTGACTAGAGTTTAATGACAGATAACTAAGCATCAGCACCATAAAACTGTTAAGATTTGTTCTTAAAATTCAAGGAAATGGTTCTACAGCACTGAAAATTCTGACTAAATACTAACCTGCAGCAGTTTAGAAAGTTGTATCTCGGTGTTTGGTTCTCTGTGTAGCCAATGTTTACTGGCAACTGTAGAGATAAAATTCCTCCATTCTTAAACATTAATATGCTTTCTGATAAACAACTTCCTAATTATCAGCATCTCGGGGTTCACAAAAGAAACTACAAGTTATTTAGTAAATTCCTACCTGTGATTTAGGTTTGCACAATGATATTCTAGCCAAAAAACAAAACAAAAAAACAAAAATAAAAAACTGTTTCCATTATGCTTTTTTTCTTTTTATACATTCTCAAATTTAAATCATAATTTTTAACCTACAAAGTCTGCTCAGTTCAATTACAACCATAGAAACTGCACTGGTATCAGAACATACTATTTTATTACAAAACTTAACATTATTTACAAAATGAAAAAATAATCCAATGACTATTGCAGGCCAAGGTTAAAGGCTTTTTTTCACCCAGTGATTGAGGAAAAATTAAGCAACATTTCCATGCACTCACACATCAGATCATTTCTGAAATATGCAAACTCTTAAAATTCATGTTAGTAAAACTTTAATGTATTCACAATACTTGTATGTTTATTGTAAGATGGAAAAAATCCATAGTTCTGTACAATAAGTTTAATAACAGTTTGTTTATTTTCCTTTAATATTTTTTGGCTGTCATGAATAATAGCATTTTGCAAGTTGAAGAATTATAATAGTACCTCTGTCTTGCTGAATTCATCACAAGGAAAACACAAATAGCTTAATGCTTGTGCACTAAACTGAATAGCTGTAATAACTCCAAAGTTATATTAAACTGAAGCCTTCATTGTGATCAATAGCTTGGATCAGTTTAGAGCGCAGAGTTTCTTTTTCTGTATATTTCGGAAGATCCAGAAGATTAAAACAGGTATGAGAAACTGGGAGATATTCCTCACCACCTCCTGTTGACTGGATGACTAGTTTGAGACTCTTCATACCAAGAATAGGAATGCGATCACTACCTGTCAAAAATACTGCCAAACAGAGAAGCATTCAGCCATGTCAGCAGCGTAGAGCAGCAAGTCATACTTAGTACAATCACCAATCACTAGCACAGCTTTATGGGCACAACTGTCCTAAGGTAGAAACTCAGTTCTACCATCTGGTGGGCAAGATTTTTGAGACATACTAATAGTCCCTCCACATAGTACTGTTTGAACGTGTAATCTTACTATTGGCACAGAAGAATTGCTTAATGTTTGAGAATGACTACTGCCGTTGGCAAAAACATTTCTGGGATCCCTTGAGAAGAGCCATTTCGATTATAATTCTTTTTTCTATTTTTTGTTGTTTAAAAATTTATAATGATCAGCTAAAACTCAAGATTCTCAAAAAAGAGATTGCCAAAAATATTCTTGGAAATAGCAGGATTATCAAAGGGAGTGTCACATTTAGATGCATAAATTCTGATAATTTTAGAGAAGAGTTATTCTTTAAAGATTTTTTAGAAATACAAAAATGCTTTATTTTCATTTTTAAGAACCATTTTAGAAACAAACTGAATTTAAGCCTTCAAAACTTATGTAATGATGTAGATTAGCCCTTTCAGAAAAACTAAAGGAACTTAATATTATAAAAGTAAAGCCTAATTCAACAAAGTGAATCAATTTTCTATAGGAATAGTGGTTTTTTTTTTTTTAAAAAAAGACCTGAATATTGTTAAAAATATAACCCAATACAACAAAGTTGACCAGTTTCCCTAATAAATTTAATAAGATCCCCTTCACATACTTACATAGAAATTGTTTTTTCTTTTCCAATGGTAATTCATGAAACACTTCCCAAAAAATTTTTATTGTAGGATGTTCTGCCCAGTATTCCCCTTTGTATTCTGTATTCTAAAAACAACAATATTTTATTAATATTAACAGATATTGGTTTTGCCTTAATCTGGCAAATCCTTAGCACATAAAGCTAACATAGCCCAAGAGTTTAAAACTTGGGCAATTCAACTGATCAATCATTATTTCCTGGGCATTTTGTGATTTGAAACTATTATTAGTTCCAGGAGAAAAGGAAGAAAGCATGTATGATATTACTAGAAATGTCTCTCACCACTTCAAAGAACATGATAGAATTATACTATTTTCCTAAATAAATATTTATTTTAAATAAGGATAAATCAGAATTAATAAAACAATACTGAGGACTAATATTAAGTATCAACATGGAATTTTCTGCAATAATTACATTCTGTTTCTCATTTCAAAAAACAGTTATCAGAATAACACAGTTTATTGGCCGGCACCGTGGCTGGCACACCGGGTTCTAGTCCCGGTTGGGGTGCCGGATTCTGTCCTGGTTGCCCCTCTTCCAGGCCAGCTCTCTGCTGTGGCCAGGGAGTGCAGTGGAGGATGGCCCAAGTGCTTGGGCCCTGCACCCCATGGGAGACCAGGAGAAGCACCTGGCTCCTGCCATCGGATCAGCGCAGTGCGCCGGCCGCAGCGGCCATTGGAGGGTGAACCAATGGCAAAAGGAGGACCTTTCTCTCTGTCTCTCTCTCTCACTGTCCACTCTGCCTGTCAAAAAAAAAAAAAAAGTAACACAGTTTACTCAGAGTTTGCAAGATGGTTTTGAATATACAGTAGTCAGGTCCTGTGTAGTCCCCTCCCCATGATGAATGGGTCTGAACTATACAAGCTGGATACTGTAAATATGGAGAATGTGTGATTCCTATGGCTAGCCCATTAACAAACACTGCAACTCTAGCCTTCTTTTGGATCGCTCACTCTGGGGCCAGCCAGCTGCCATTTCATGAGGATGCTCAAACAGTCTATGAAGAACAGTCCTCATGGTGTTTTACTGAGGCCACTTGCCAAAAGCCATGTGAGTGAGCCATCCAGGAAGTGAACATCCTTAACCAAGCCTTTGGATGACTGCAACTTTAGAAGAGACCCTTAAGCCAAAACTACCCAGCTAAGCCATTCCTGAGTTCCTGATACCCAGAAACTGACAATAAATAATAAATGCTCACTATTATTTTTAAGTCACTAAGTTTTAGAGTAATCCGCAGCAACAGAACTTACTTTCCCTCTCATATATTAGCCACTAAGAAGACAGGACAGAGGAAACAGTTTCTATATTATGAAGTATTTTTTTAAGTACACTTACCTCCTCATTTTACAGCTGAGGGAGCTTTTTTTTTTTTAAAGCTTTTTATTATTTACTTGAGAGAGAGAAAGAGAATTAGAGAGAGGGAGAGACAGTAATATCTTCCATCTGCTGGTTCACTACCCAAATGGCTGCAACGGCTGGAGCTGGACCAATCAAAAGACAGGAGCCAGGAGCTTCTGGGTCTCCCACACAGGTACAAGTGCCCAAGCACTTGGGCCATCTTCCAGTGCTTTCCCAGCCCATAGCAGAGAGCTGCATCATAAGAGCAGCCGGGATACGAACTGGCTCCCACATGGGATGGTGGCACTGCAGGCAGAGGCTTAGCCCACTATACCACAGTGCTGACCCCATGAATTATTCTTGAAAATCCAGCTACATGTGGCCATAACTTTCATATATTAGGTATGGGTATTTCACAAAGAAAATGAAAAGACTGAATTAAAAGATGTTTATTTTGGTGCAAAAAAACCACAAAACTCTGAAGTCCATGCATAACTTTTTCATAATATGCCTTTTCTACAACTTTTTGAAGACCCTGTATATGCATGGATTTAAGAAATTCTGCACCAAAAATAACCATCTTCAATTTCATTTTCCATGAATTTCTGAAGTGTGCTGGTATAAAGATTCTTCAAGTATCAGGACCTTTGGAAATACTGTTTCCTCAACTTACACAACTTAAGCCATTCTTTCTCTGTTCATGAGAGTAATTTAATCTCTACCTACCCTTTAGGGTTCATTAATGTCACCTGATTCAAAGTTTTGGGTCCTAGGAAAACTGCAGACAATGAAGTCCTTAGCCTACCTTTTGCAGTGAGACGCTTTTCCACATTTGACTAGTTTAGATTAAGTTCCTTCTCATATACTGTTCACTGAACTCAACTCTTCCTTTGTATTCCTCACAATTCAATTAAGCATTTCATGCCCAACTCCCTTAGTAAAAGGTAAAGACCATGTTTCAATCTTATATACTACAATCTTCCTAATATCCAGCACAGTAGCAGTGCTCAGAAGACAAATAAATAAGTATTTGCTAATGGACTTCTTGAATTCTGGGCTCTCCCTATTTAAAGCTATGATTATCTCAATCACTGAACTCTTGATAATTCAAATCTGCAAAATATTTTCCCTTATTTGCAAACAAGTTTGGAGAAAATGGATTGATTTTTAACAGCATACTAATTTGCTTGAATCAAAATTTATGAACATGTTAGTGGGAATGAGAGGAGGATGACAAGTTCTTTTAATCTCTTAATGGTTTGCGGGAAACATGATAGTCCTGATTAAACAAGAACATTTAGAGCCACAGGTCATAATTGTTGAAATTCTAAGGAACCAGATACACAATGGAAGAAATCAAAGTATACTAATGTACTAAGGTATCATAAAATATACCCTCAAGATGTCCTTTCTTATTCAATGAACATAGATTTTTAAATGCTTACTGAGTGCTGGGAATACAGCAATGAACAAAGAGGCAAAAATTCTTCCCTCACGGTTCTTATATTGTGATGGGAGTGGAAGGAGATAAAGATAAGTAAGTAGGGGGTTGGAAAGCTGCTGCTAGCAATGTTAGCATCCCATCTGGGCACCAGTTTGTGTCTCAGCTGCTCTACTTCCGATCCAGTTCCCTGCTGGTCCAAGTGCTTGGGCCCCTGTACCTACATGGAAGACCTAGAACAAACAAGTTCCTGGCTTCTGGCTTCAGTCTGGCTCAGCCCTGGCCATTGCAGTCATTCGTAAGATTTCTGTCTCGGGGCCAGCGCTGTGGCGCAGTGCGTTAATGCCCTGGCCTGAAGTGCCAGCATCCCATATGGGAGCATCCCGGCTGCTCCTCTTCAAATCCAGCTCTCTGCTAGGCTTGGGAAAGCAGTAATAGATGGCCCAAGTCCTTGGGCCCCTGCACCAACATGGGAGACCCGGAAGAAGCTCCTGGCTCCTGGCTTCAGATCGGCAAAGCTCTGGCCGTTGTGGCCATCTGGGGAGTGAACCAGCGGAAGGAAGACTCACTCTCTCTGCGTCTCCTCTCTGTGTAACTCTTTCAAATAAATAAATAAATCTTAAAAAAAAAAAAAAATTCTGTCTCTCCCTCTCTAACTGCCCCCCTCCCCTTATTTGACAGGTAGAGTTATAGACAGTGAGAGACAGACGAAAGGTCTTCTTTCCAATGGTTCACTTCTGCTACGGCTGGAGCTGCTCCAATTCGAAGCCAGAAGCCAGGTGCTTCTTCCCGGTCTCCCATGTGGGTTCTGGGGCCCAGGCACCTGGGCCATCTTCCACTGCCTTCCTGGGCCACAGCAGAGAGCTGGACTGGAAGAGGAGCAACTGGGACTAGAACCGGCACCCATATGGGATGCCGGCGCCACAGGCAGAGGATTAACCAAGTGAGCCATGGTGCAGGCCCTATGCCTTTCAAATAAATACATAATTTACATTACATCATATTTGAAAAAAAAATAAAAAAGGAAAGGGAGAACGGAGTGTGTGTGTGGGGGGAGTGACGGGGCATTGCAGTTTTTAAATCATAATCCAAGGAAGCTCTGAGTAAGTGTACACATAAAGGAGGTGAGAGCAAGAAACCTTTGCATTATTAAGATGAAGAGAATTGCAGGCATAGGGAAAAGGAAATAGGCCTCAAAGTAAGGAGCATGCCCACAAGGGTTCTAGGTTCAACAAGGAGGTTAAATGAGGGTAAGACAGATTTGTATTATTTTCCTTTCAGGGTGGTTACAAGTGAGGTCCATTTCTGTTGGCAGTCCCTTAGACCTAGTTAGTATCCACAGGTTTCTTTTTTGAAGTAGAGCAATTTCCCATAAAAAGGAAGCTTTCAATCTCTTCCCTACAGCATTTAAACCTAGCTACCAGTTTTCTGTGAGCCATCCTTAATTTTACCTAGTTTCCAAGATTTTTGAACCTCTCTGTGGTCTTTTGCTGCAAATAGAGGGGATATGCTGTTAGTACAACCCTGTATCCCTGCCATTAAGAGTAAAAAAGTGTATCAATTCCTAAGTCTTTGAGAGATTCTGTGCAATCTGGGTCTACCTCCTTATGATTCTTTCCCTCCCTCTGGTGGCTTAAATTCAATTTTCTGTGATGTAAGTCATTTACCAACTTATTCACAGATCTTCCATCTCCTGACCTATTCCATATCTGTTTAATGTATTTTAATTGTTTTGGTCTGTGTATTCCTATTTTTATTCCCTTACTGTCATCAATCTAGTGAGATTCCTCACTGTTTTAATACTTTTAAAATATAATTCCTTAAATTATAACACAGTAAAATTGACTACTTCTGGCCATGTGTACAGTTCTTTTAAGCATATATACAGATCTGTATAACCACCATCACAATTAGGACATCACTGTTATGCTTAAGTCACTTGTGCTACTCCTTCTGATGTCATACCTTCCCTCTACCCTTGCCCAGTCACTACAGTTTTGCCTTTTCAAGAATATGCTATAGAAAAACGACAGGCAATGTGAGGACATGATATGAAAGCTGCCATCCTCAAACCAAGGAAGAGGCCTCAGGAGAAGTCATTTCTGGGGACACCTGCATCTTTGCCTCCTAGTCTCCAGAACAAAGAGGAATTAAATCAGTGTTAAAGATACCACATTGTGGTATAGCAGGTAAAGCTGCCAGGATGCAACGCCATGTCCTGGCTGATCACTTCCAATCCAGCCCCTGCTAATGGCCTGACAAAGCAGTAGAAGGTGGCCTCACTGAACCTCTGCCCCAGATGAAGCTCATGGCTCCTAGCTTCAACCTGGCCCAGTCCTGGCCATTGCAGCCATCTGCAGAGTGAACCAGCAAATGGAAGATGGCTCTCTGTCTCTCCCTGTAACTCTTTCAAAAAAAAAAAAAAAACTTTAAAAAACAATGTCAAATAAATTGAAAGGAACCATATATTATGTAATCCTTTCAAACTGGCTTCTTTCAATTAGTATTAGGCTTCTGAGATTTACCCAGTTGTACATATGAACCGTGCATTCATTTTTAATGTTCAGAATTCTTCCAAAAGATGTGCTGTACGTAGTGCCATACACAAACTGAAGGACATCTGAGTTGTTTAGTTTTTTATATGCTTACATATTTTTAACATTTTTTAAATGTTTTTAAAATGATGGTAAAATACACATACCATAGGGTTTAAATTTTAACTATTTTTGTACAGTTCAGTGGCATTTTAGTAGACTCATATTGTTACATGACCCTCATTACTATTTTTCCAGAACTCTTATTTCATCTTGTAAAACATTCTATATATCACTAAGCAATAACTTATTTTCTTCTTAATTTACAGATTTTTGTATAATTCAATACCTGGGAGTACAGCTAGATCATACAGCAAATATACACTGAACTCTGTAAGAAACTGACAAACTGTTTCCGAAGTATCTATACCACATTGTATTCCCAGTCAGTGATATGAGAGTTCCTGGTGACTTGCATCCTTGCCAGTGCTTACTATTTTATTAGTAACGTTAACAGATGTATAGTAGCTGATTCTTAAGGCAAAAATTCTGTTGCAGGATGCCAGATTAAAAGATGGAAAAATGGACAGGTTAGCCCTGCACACATCTTTCTCAAAGCTGATCTTATCCAGCATCTTTATCAAGGCTGATTTAATCCAGCCTTTTTAATGAAATAATTATACTAAGAAATATTTCAGAATGACTTGGATAGAAAAGAAGAAAAAAAGAAAACGACTTTAAACACTACAAATGTGCTGGCGCCACGGCTCACTAGGCTAATCCTCCACCTTGCAGCGCCGGCACACCGGGTTCTAGTCCCGGTCGGGGCACCGGATTCTGTCCAGGTTGCCCCTCTTCCAGGCCAGCTCTCTGCTGTGGCCAGGGAGTGCAGTGGAGGATGGCCCAAGTGCTTGGGCCCTGCACCCCATGGGAGACCAGGAGAAGCACCTGGCTCCTGCCATCGGATCAGCGCGGTGCACTGGCCGCAGCGCGCCAACCGCAGCGGCCACTGGAGGGTGAACCAACGGCAAAGGAAGACCTTTCTCTCTGTCTCTCTCTCTCACTGTCCATTCTGCCTGTCCAAAAAAAAAAAAAAAAAACACTACAAATGTTTTTCCTAACAGTTTTCCCAAAACCGAGGTATGATGGAACCCCTCTGTTTTGGCTGGGGCTTCTATTCTGCCTGTGTCACCAACAATATTTTCCTACGCTAACAGCACAACTGAAAAGATGTCATGCCTAATTCCCATGCAGGGCAAATCCATTCACTGCAAAGAAGGTAAAGAGTCTTCCTATAGAAGGAGAGTAATATATAAATTGAATTAAAAAAAGGGCATGGTTTCTATCAAATCATGTTTTTCTTTTGTCTTTCCTTTTAAACAATGTCATATATTTGCTTTTTCTTACCTTTTCCAGTTCCTTCCAATCATAATTTGTATTTCCAATAACCATTGCTTGTAGTTCATTTGGCTGGAAGAGCAGAAGGACTTTTCCTCCACAGACCTTATGAAAGCCCGCATGAAAAGCATCAAATAGGGAAGCCACTGATTTATTGAATATGTAATCCACATAAGCATCAACAAACTCCTGCCTAGAAATGAAAAGAGCACACATATACACACAGATTTTAAAAACCATTTATGGGGGCCGGTGCCGTGGCGCAGGTTAATCCTCTGCCTGTGGTGCAGGCATTCCATATGGGTGCCGGTTCTGGTCCCGGCTGCTCCTCTTCCAATCCAGCTCTCTGCTATACCTGGGAAAGCAGTAGTAGATGGCCCAAGTGTCTGAGCCCTGCATCCATGTGGGAGCCCTGGAAGAAGCTTTTAACTCCTGGCTTCAGCACTGTGGCCATTTGTGGAGTAACCAGCTGATAGATTTCTGTGTAAGGCGGCACCAATCTGCAACTCTTTCCCTAACACTCTGTCTCTCCTTCTAACTCTGCCTTTCAAATAAAATTAAAAAATCTTAAAAAAAAAAAAATGGGGCCAGCACTGTGGTGCAGTGGGTTAACGCCCTGGCCTGAAGCACTGGCATCCTATGTGGGGGCCGGCTGGAGACCCGGCTGCTCCACTTCCGATCCAGCTCTCTGCTATGGCCTGGGAAAGCAGTAGAAGATGGCCCAAATCCTCGGGCCCCTGCACCCACGTGGGAGACCCGGAGGAAGCTCCTGGCTTCGGATCAGCGCAGCTTTGGCCATTGCGGCCAACTGAGGAGTAAAGCATCGGATGGAAGACCTCTCTTTCTCTCTGCCTCTCCTCTCTGTGTAACTCTTTCAAATAAATAAATCTTAGAAAAAAAATATGACTGGGAATGCTTGCATCTGCTTTTGAGTATAAGCTCTGTTCACAATCTCAGCTTCCTACTAAGCATACCCTGGGAGGCTGCAGGTGATGTTCAACTGGTTGGTTCCTTGTCACCCATGTGGTAGACCTGGATTGAACTCTGGCTCCTAGCTTTGGTCTGGCCCAGCCCTATCTGTTGGAGGTATCTGGGGAGTGAACTAGCAATTTTAATTTTTAAAAAATATTTACAAATTATTGAGATTTATATATCTCACCTGGTATCCATCTGTAAATAGAGTAATCTATTAAAGGAAAAAAATGACACAGGTGGCATTCAGACTATTTGACAGCCTTTTTACCACTGGGTTCTAAGGGATCTGAAGAAAATTTATCTAAAAATTATATAAGAAGGGGTACAAAGCATTTCTTTAGGAGAATCATTAAAGATTACAAATGCAGTTTTTCTTCACATGTATGTGTGAAGGCATACACACATGCAAGAGCAGTTCTGATTTCTTTCCTAAGCAAAAAGAAACTAAAGAAAAAACAGAAACTTCTTTTACCCAGTAATCATCATGATGTTTTTCATTTTTTGTCTGTATTGCTAGCCACATTTTTATGAGAATAGGACTGGAGGTTTTCAGTATTTTATAATTTTGTCTTCCATAAAAGATGACTCCATAAATGGAAATATTGGTAAATTTAATCATTTATGGATAATCTCAGTGAGTTCAAATAATTCCAAACTGAAGTTAAAAGGAGAGAAAACAGGGATTCAAAAAGTCTATTATAAAACAGAGTAAGCAGGTCTAAGGAAAAACCAATAGCACATGTCATTAGATTCATATGCAAAACAAGGCTAACGCACCACACTTCTTTTAGTCAAAAATTGCTTAAATTATTTCTCAGCTAAATGAACTATCTATGTAAAATATTAGAAACTTAAAGAATTAACAAGGGGCCGGTGTTGTGGCATAGCAGTTTAAGCCTCCACCTTTAGCACCATCATCCCATATGGGCACCAGTTCATGTCCTGGCTGTTCCTGGCTCCTAGCTTTGGATCGGTATCAGCCCAGCTACGGCCATTGTGGCCATTTAGGGAGTGAACCAGTGGATGAAAGACCGTTCTGTCTCTTCATCTCTCTGCCTCTCAAAGAATCTTTAAAAAAAAATTAAGAATCTTTGAAAGGAGAAAAAAAAATCTAAATCACGCCGAAGTTTTTCAAAATGATTTTAAAAAAGCTAAAAAGACGTAAATTTTTTCACATCATTTTAATGTTTTATTATCAAAATAAGATATATGCGTAGTTTAAAACACCAATAGTAATAATCCTAATTTAAGTCAACACTTACTGAGCACATACAAGTGCTAGGTCTTATTGTAAGTATCTTAAAAATACTACCTAACCTAATCCTCAAGTGAAGTAGGTTCTATTTATCATTTTATTTTACAGAAAAGGAAACTGAGGCATGGAGACATCAACTAATTTACTTAAAGTTACACAGCTTCTAAGTAACAGATTCAGGATTAAAATCCTTTGGATCAAAACTCAAGCAACAGCCACTAAGATAAGCTTTGTCAGAAGAGAACAAAGCAGCTCTTTGTCCTGTACTTCTCTACCAAAAATTCCTGTTATTTAAAGGCAACTAGTTAAGCCCTCTTTACCATTCCTTCTCATATTTGTGTTCAAGCTTCTAACAACATAGGTCTACATTTATTTCTTAATTTTCCATTTCAAATACTATCTGATGAGCTGAATATGAATATCTACTGGGAAAAGTGAGGATTTACCATTTATTTAATTGTCCCACTCTTGCTCCCCCCTCTCATACAGCTATTACACTTATATAACAATTAGGATTGATATCCATTGTTAACATTTTTATGATTATAAATATTAATTCAGTTAAGCTGCAGAATATTCTCTGGTTACCTTTCTTTAAATTTATTTATTTGAAAGAGTTATAGAGAGGAAGAGGCAGAGAGAGAGAAAGGTCTTCCATCCACGGGTTCACCCCTGAGATGGCTGCAACGGCCAGAGCTGAGCTGATCCGAAGCCAGGACCCAGGAGCCTCCTCCAGGTCTCCCACACAGGTGCAGGGGCCCAGGGACCTGGGCCATCTAACACTAGTTTTCCAGGCCATAGCAGAGAGCTGGATTGGAAGCGGAAGTGGAGCAGCCGGGACTCAAACTGGTACCCATATGGGATGCTAGCACTGCAGCTCAGGGCTTTAACCTGCTGAGCTATAGTGCTGGTCCCTTTTCTTATAAATAACTTTTGCTTTCATTTTTTTGCTGCTTCATCTCCAAGTTCTCCAATAGAAATGTCAATTTCCTCTAGATTTATTCAAATATGTTAGCTGGCATTAGCTGCCTTTTTATCATGGAGACCTCCATTCTCTGGCTATAACCTAGATTTCTGGCTCTGTAAATTTTCCACAAAGCAATTTTCCTCAGAAGGTCTACTTTGTTGTCTCTCTCATATGTTGGAGAACCTTCTTTAGAATGTTTCTTTGGGGGCTGCTGTTGTGGCACAGCAGGTAAAGCTGCCACTGGCAAAGTCTACATCCCATGTGGGCTCAAGTCCTGGCTGCTCCACTTCAGATACAGCTCCCTGTTAATGTGCCTGGAAAAACAGTGGAAGATGGTTCAAGGGCTTGGGCCCCTGTACCTGCATAGGAGACCAGGATGAAGCTCCTGGCTCCTGGCTTCAGTCTGGCCCAGCCCTGGCCACTGTGGCCATTTGGGGGGAATAAACCAGCAGATGGAAGCCCTGTCTGTCTCTGTAACTCTTTCAAATAAATAAATAAAAACTTAAACTTTTTTCCTTGTGGTTTTTTTCACTCCTATGTCTGCTTCCTGCTTGGTCCAACACATCCTTCATCTCACATTCTCTGAGACTGTGTATCTATGAAAATCTTTACATACACCCACATTCTTGAAAGCTGGGGTATAGAATTCTAAGTCAGAATTTTGCTCTTCTACCTTCTTTACACATCTGATGATAGTCTGATTTTTAGTTATATATGTACAGTCTGCTTTTTTGCCTGGAAGGTTTTAGTGTCCCTTTTTCTTTGGGGATTTTTAAATTTCACTTATCCTTCCTTGATATAGATCCCCTCCCCCCCCATTTCACATGCTTTCAATCTTGATAGGTATGCTGTTCAGTTCTGCAAAATATTTCTGTATCATTTTCTTCAACAAATTTTATGCATTCCATTTCTTTCAATGTTTCTTCCCATTTTCTAACAGTATTCACCTGGATATTGACTAAGCACTTTGAAGATACTGATTTTCATTTCTTTTGAAGTTCTGTTCCTCATTCTGCATTGTTCCTAATTCCTTGCCATTTTTTCCGACAGTTTGGTCTTTCGTTGAACATCCTAATCTTTGGCTATCCATTCACATTTAAAAGGCAGTTTTCCCCAGGAAGATTCCTCCAATTTTCAGGAAGGGAGCTGAAGACTTTTCATTTATCCCTGTTTTCAGTTAGCTTCTTATCCATCACGACTTTGCCTAGGCATCCTCAAATCCACAGTTCCTTTAGTTCAATCCCTCCAGAAAGTCAACTTCCATTCTGCTGTCAGAATGCCAGGTTTTAAGTGTGCTAAGAAAAACTGGTGTTTGCTTCTTAAAACACTGAACCATTTCTGTTTCCAGCATTTCCCAAAACCTTTGTACTTCCCAAAGGTATGTTTTACTCAGTGCCCCAGCCTTTATTCTGCAACGTGAACCAGCTGACTCCTAGACTTCTCCAGTTCACCTTATGCTGCAACTTCCTCTGGCTTGTTAAACTTATCACCATTTTTTGGTTTCTAAAATTGTGTTTACTATTCTATCTTTCATTTCTTTCCATTGTTTCTGCTGATTTCATTCCTTTATTAATGTCTTGAAGGAATTTCAGGAGCAAAAGGCAGATTACTTTCTCACTAACTGTTCAAAAACTTTAAGCTGAGTAAAACTTGGGGTTGAAACATGTTCCTAAATACAGAAGAAAATTCCTACTGCATCTTGTTATTTCCACTGATGCTGCTATAATTCACTTACCGATTTTGTTTGTTAACAGCTGTGTCTGCACCATTTAGAACCAGCTCTTTCACTTCTGTTGCACCAAAGTTTTCAACTGTGATCTATTTAAATTTTTAAAAAAAGTCAATGTCAGACTCAAAACTCATCAGACTATTTTAATAATTATTATACTCTTCCTTTCTCTGATAAAATATAAAAACTAATCAATTTGCAATAAGATTCTGCTACTAAATGGATTTGTAAATTCTGTTGAAAGCCACAACTAGGAATTCGCATCCTCTCTAGTAGTCTGATAGCCTATCATGACTAATTATGAATTACCAAGTGTTTAGTTAGTTAAGAATAGGAAATAATTAAAAACAGGAAACTGAGCATTTATTGTGAATAAGGCTGTAGAATAAAGCAGATTATTAGAAAAGATGTTTTCCTTAGATGAGTAATAGAAGCCAAATATAAAAATGCATTGAGCTTGACACAGCTGTACATTCTTCCCAAATGACAACTGCTGTTTGCCAGGCTGTATGCTTGATCACAGGTAATTTTTCCAGTTACGCATTAATTTGGTTTATAAAGATAGCTGGTTGTTTTCCAACATTTATTTCCCTTACTAGTCTGCTAATTTTTATGCAAATATTACCATTCCTCTCAACTGCATTCATTTATTTCTATCCCTTCTTTTTGAATATTATCTCTTTTATGAGAATCTGCTACCTACAAAATTATAATGGGGATGGGAGATTAATATAGAACACATCCCTGCTGTGGTATTCACTTGCTGGTGGAAAGAGAAGCAGCATATTTAAACAATTCATTATAATGAAATAATGCTATAATAGGGATGCAAACAAAATGTTATTAGACTACAGAGGACAAAAAACTTAATTTTAACTAGAGCCAAGTATGAAAGATTTTGAGAAAAAAATAATGCCATTTTGAAAGCAGCTAAAAGAAAGCATTTAAAAGATTGGGAGTGAGAATTCAGATTGAGCATACTGATTGAACAAAAGGATAGATGACAGTAAATATCAAATTCTAAACATGTTTGACAAGTGGCTCTAAAACAGAACATAGGAAGGTATATGAAAGAATTATGTGGAAATGACAAAAGTTGGTATGAATGGGGGGACACAATGAAAGTTTGAAACAAAGCTAAATTATTGTCTTTGATGCCTAACCTAAAGCTGTTATTCTCCAAGCAATAAAGAGGCAGTGAAAATCTGAAGGAAAAAATTGGCAATGGGAAGGAATATTTGAATTTACTACAGCTTTCTGAATACATTAAAAGTTTACAAACTTGGTGACTGCTAAATTGAAAATGAAACTGCCTGAGGGGCCAGCGCTGTGGTGCAGTGGGTTAACGCCCTGGCCTGAAGCACCGGCTTCCCATATGGGTGCCGGTTCTAGTCCTGGTTGCTCCACAACCGATCCAGCTCTCTGCTGTGGCCTGGGAAAGCAGTAGAAGATGGCCCAAGTCCTTGGGCTCCTGTACCCACATGGGAGACCTGGAAGAAGCTCCTGGCTCCGGATAGCGCAGCGGCTGTTGCGGCCAATTGGGGAGTGAACCATCGGATGGAAGACCTCTCTCTCTGCCTCTCCTCTCTCTCTGTAACTCTGACTTTCAAATAAATAAGTAAATCTTTAAAAAAAAAAAAAAAAAAAGAAAAGAAACTGCTTGAAATTCAAAATTTTTTTGGTCAAGTATGATGATCAACAAAGAGTCAAGAAAACTGATAATGTATCTAAGCAAGTCAATCCAAAGAGGGAATTAAAACTTCATTCAAAAAACAGAATTAAAAAAAAAAAAAGGAGGATTATTCTTAACAAACAAAAAACACAAAACACGGGGCTGGCATTGTGGTGTAGCATGTGAAGCCGCCTAAGATGCTGGTCAGTTCTTGTCCCAATGCTTCACTTCCGAACTATCTCCCTATTAATGACCTGGGAAAAGCAGAGGAACATGGACAAGTGCTTGGGCTTTTGCACACACACAGGAAACCTGGATGAAGCCTCCTGGCTCCTGGTTATGGCATGGCCCAGCCCAGGCCACTGTAGTCATATGCGGAGTGAACCAGTCGATGGAAGATCTCTCTCTCTCTTTATGTAACTCTTTCAAATAAGTAGAATTTTAAAAATCTACCAAAATTTTTTGGGCTGTACACTAAGCCTCTGCCTGTGGTGCCAGTATCTGACATGGGCATTGGTTTGTGTCTCACCTACTCCTCCAATCCAACTCTATATTTATGGCCTGGGAAAGCAGTGGAAGATGGCCCAAGTACTTGAGCCCCTGCACCCACGTGGAAGTCCTGGAAGGAGCTCCTGGCTTCTGATCGGCTTACCTCCAGCCGTTGTGACAATTTTGGGAGCAAACCAGTGGATGGAAAACCTTTCTCTCTGTCTCTCCCTCTTTCTCTAACTCTACCTCTCAAATAAATAAATAAATAAATCCTTAAAAATCTACCAAATTTTCTTCTAACTACACAATGTGTCAATTCTTAAACTGACCCAAAAATGATAAACTTTTTTGAGGAAGCATATAATTTCTTTTGGCAAATTGTGTGATGGCAGAATATGCTATACCTTTTGTTAATTTTGAAACAACAAAAACACATGAAGGATTGCTTAGGGGAGGAAAACACATATACAAATAAAAATTAAAGAAAACTGAAGGTTTTATTATTTTCCCAAGAGTCTAACTTATAATATTCAAATTGTTCTTTTTATTTTAATGCTGGATGTTTTTCCTTTACATTAATTGCCAACTAGCCTACTTCTGCCAGATCCTGAATTATCAATAACTTTGCATGTGACTGAATCAGTTATTCAACATCCTTTTCACTGACTTAACAAAATTTTGTATCTTTTCTAAGACTTAAAATCTCATTTTTAAGTAATATTACAATATATCTGCATTTGTGCCATAGCGTACCATCCAACAATGGAATGAATAAGACAAGATGGACAAAGATGAAGATTAGTCTGAAGTAGACAGGAATCTATCTGTGGGCACTGATCTTTTTAAATGTGAGTTCATTAGTAATGTTCTGTTACAATCACTTTTTGACTCTATAAGCATTCCTATAATTGTAGGCTCAAAAATTAACACTTGGTTAAAAAGGACTTCTATTTATAAGTATATTTAGCATAACAATAAGGCACACAGGCTTTGATATCACAGGACTAGGTCTAAGCAATGACTCTGATATATAATGATTATTTTCAGTTTTCTTCATCTGTAAAACAGGGATGATACTAACTTCATCGGAGGTTGAGGATTACATGAAATAATTCATGTACTATGACTAGTACATAGTAAATGCTCAATAAATGTTAGCTAAAGGGTCAAGAATTCCATTCATCAAAACAAAGAAAAAAAGGGCTGGTGTTGTGATGTAGAGGGTAAGGCCACCGACTGCAGTGCCAGCATCCCATATGGGCATTGGTTTGAGTCCCGGTTGCTCTACTTCCAACCCAGCTCTTCTGCTGTCGCCTGGGAAAGCAGTGGAGGATGGCCCAAGTCTTTGGGCCTCTGCACCCATGTGGGAGACTGGGAGGAAGCTCCTGGCTCCTGGCTGCGGATCAGCACAGCTCTAGCCGTTGCAGCCATCTAGGGGGTGAACCAGCATATGGAAGACCTCTCTCTCTGGCTCTACCTCACTCTGTAATTCTTTCAAATGAATAAAATAAATCTTTAAATAAATAAATAAATTGAAGGGATGATGAAAAATCTGGCTAACTTAAGTCATTCTTCTTACCGTAAAGTTTAGACAAAACGTTTCCTCTATATCATCTTCTGGGTAATCCAGTAACTGTTGCATGCTTCTGTAAAACAATAGTAATGTTTCAGTGTAAAATATTACTAAGTATTTCGATTACTTTCCTGTGAATAAGTATATATTTGTCATTCCCTCTTAATAAAACTCTTTAATTCATATTTTACATTTGTTTCAAAATGGTGATTGTACAATAGAAAACATGTTAAAACAATAAGTTTAAAAGATTTTTCTCTCTTCCTCTGAATACAAAGGGAATGTGTTGACTCATTTTCAATAGCTGTCCTTATGTATATACAATTTAATACCATTTTATGTAATAAAAAAATTTACAGGGGCAGTGCTATGGTGTAGTGGGTTAAGCTGCCACCTGTAATGCCAGTATCCCACATGGGCACCAGTTCAAATTCTGGCTGCTCCATTTTCAATCCAGCTCCTTGCTTATGTTGCTGGGAAATCAACAGAAGATGGCCCAAGTGCTCAGGTCCCTGCACCCACAAGGGAGACCTGGATGAAGCTCTGGCTCCTGGCTTCAGCCTGATCCAGTCCTAGCTGTTGCAGCCATTTGGTGAGTGAACCAGTGGATGAAAGATCTCTAACTCTGTCTTTCAAATAAATAAATAAATATTTATTTTTAAAAAAAGTTTACATGGCCAAACCAGAAATGAAGGTAATCAGAAGTAAAAGTCCAAATAATCAATTTAACCACTCTCAGACAGCTTTCTCTTCCTAAATTTATGGTATTTGCAAAGTAACATGAAGCTACTAAAAACTTAGCTTTGAAGGTGAAAGTATCATCTTTAAATAAAGATTTTCATCTGAGTAACATAATGGATTTTCCTTTACCAGAATTGTTTTTACTTCAAAAATTAACAGGAACAATAAATCCCTTTGCTTATTTTGGTTCATACTTAATTCAAGGAGGAAAGCTTTCAGTATATTCTCCATTTCTTATCTCCCAAACTCTACCAATGACACCTTTTATAACTAACCTCCCAACATCCGGCATTAATTCTTTCAAATCATCCAGGGATGGCTTCTTTTTCAGCAGTTTCTTATACAAAGCCAAAGGAAAATGGAGGTCCACAATAGTAAAATTATAAATTGCTAATCCACAAATAACACCAATCAAATGGAACAAATCACTGTCTTCAAATGTCTAAAAACATAAGGAAAAAAAAGTAAAGATTTGTCCTCCAAGTTATAATATTAATTTTTTTATTACAGAAACATATGCTCACAGTAGAAAACTTTGAAAATACAGAATAAAAGCATTTGCATTTTATAGTTGAAATAATTACTCAAAACATTTTTCTGATTTAAAAATTATAATACATAAAATCATTCAAAATTTGGAAAATAAAAGACACAAAACAGAAAATGAATAGACAATTTGCAATGCACTCAGAAATTATACTCAAAAAATTATGTGTTTACATCAACTGTAAGTTCAGAAGAATAATTTTTAAAATATTGTATTTAAGGTTTTATCTCATTTTCTATCCGTAAGTATTTTCTGGTATCGTTAAATGCTCTTCCAAAATGTTATTCTTTAATGGCCACACCCATCATGTAAAACTGTTAAGTTAGCTGCTTTATAGAAGATGGTCCAAGTGCTTGGGCCCCTGCACCTGCGTGAAGGACCCAGAGGAAGCTCCTGGCTCCTGAACAGCCCAGCTCCAACCACTGCAGCCATCTGGGGAATGAACCAGCATATGGAAGACCTTTCTCTCTGTCTTTCCCTCTCTCTCTCTGTGGCTCTACCTCTCAAATAAATAAATAAAATCTTAAAAAAAAAAAAGTTAGCTACTTGACTGTGGTTAGATATTTAGATAATACATTAAAAATAATGTTTTGTTTCCCCCATTTTTAGAGAATACATGTTCACAGAAAATTCTGTAAGTGTGATGATTAGAATAATTTTTTTTATTAGACTTGGGCTCTACACCTGGCTCAATATTTTCAAGAGATAAACATAACATTTATTCTATATGTTTGCTATGGGGATTAAATAGGATAATATAAAATAGATAACAGATAATATAAATATAATGCTTTTTAGTGTATCCCTGAACCCAATGTAAAGACTCAATAAATCTTAGCTTTTCTAAGGAGTTAGTAGTCTTCATCCCTTTGCATAATTTGGTTCATAGTTGGGAATATTTCCTTAGAAGACCGTCTGTTTCCTAAATAAGAATTCTTAAGTCAATAAAGTTATTTAAGCATACTGTTAAAACTATGCTCCTCCCTACAGATTCCAGTTTACAGTTATCTGCAATCCTGGAAAATGCATGTCTACCTTTTCATTTATAGCATATATACACTATACACATACACAAGAACACATTTTTGTTTTGAATTTAAAAAATCACAACTTACTTTAGTATGTATCTTGGACTATAAATGATACTGAACTTGTGAAATGTCTCTTCATGTACCTGGCCCATTTTTCTTTTGGGGGAAGTGCTTTCCTTTCGTATTTGAATTTGAATTCCTCATTTACTAGAGGAGTTATCCTGTGTCCAATTTGTTACACACGCCACAGTCTTTTTATTTACTTTTTAATTGTATATTTTCTGTTATGCATAAATGTCACAGTTTTCAATGGCCAAATCAGTATTTTTCCACTGTGACTCCTATAGTGTGTTTAAATGTAGAAAGCTTTTAAATAGGAAAGACTGAATGATGTGTTAACCTTTCTCCCTCCCCCAACCCTCTAAGTAAGAATACAGGAGTAAAAATGTTATAAATGAACAGGAAAACGAGACAACAGGAGGTCTAATAGCAGTAAAGAGATGACAACACAATTTTGAAATATGCCCAGTAGAAACATGGTAACTGGTAACTGGGTAAAGCAAAGAAAACAGAAATGGTAACTTATAAATTGTGCTACAGACTCAGGAATTGGAAGTTTCAACAACTGTAAAGTCAGAAAATCCAATTAGCTCAGTTGGTACACAAAGACTCTGAAAATCAGAGGTATTTGAAAGGGTTGAACACAGGGTGCTTGATGGAAATTCCTTTGCCCTCCTGGAGAGGCTGAACTAAAGAGGTTCTGGAAGCTGAAACAGCTAATGGTAAGCATCAGAAACAAAGTAATCAAATGATGGTCTGTACAGTGAATAATGAGAATTCTAGCTTCCTTTTCCAGCATTGAGAACACTACCAAAACACAGACAATCAGGGTTACAACCTTTCTTGAAAGCCTAAAGGGTAAAAAAAAAAAAATATATATATATATATACTGACCATTGAGGTCTCCCTCTTGAAAGGTATCTACCTAATCACTTTTATGAATGGGCCTGTAAGCCAATAGTAAATTTTCCGTGTCACACTCATAAATGTGACTAACCACTGATGGTCACAAAAAGACAAAACAAACCTGGAAGAATAAAAAGGACTATAGAGGGGAAAAATTTTTCAAATTGTGTGTGTGCTTGTGCAGACACATTCAATTATCACTGTACTGTGAGAGATAAAAAATGGTGCAAGTATATCCTTTAAAATGAACTGGATGCTCCCTTTCTCAACCCCCAAGTAAAAGGTGATATTGCAGGGCCAGTGCTGTGGCGTAGCAAGTAAAGCTACCACCTGCAGTGCCGGCATCCCATATGGGTGCCGGTTCAAGTCCTGGCTGCTCCACTCCCAAGCCAGCTCTCTGCTGTGGCCTGGGAAAACAGTAGAAGATGGCCCAAGTTTTTGGGCCCCTGAACCCATGTGGGAGACCCAGATGAAGTTCCTGGCTCCTGACTTCAGATTGGCACAGCTCCAGCTGTTGCAGCCAAATGGGGAGTGAACCTGCAGATGAAGATCTCTCTCTCTCTCTTTCTGTCTCTCCTTCTCTGTGTAACTCTTTCAAATCAATCAATCAATCAATCAATAAGGTGATATCACTAAAAATGGCAGTATAGGAAATTCCAAAACCCCACCTCTCCACAAAAACAACAAAGAAGATGGCAGAGAGCAAACTTTTAGAATGTTGGATGCTAATCAAAAACTTATAAAACAACTATAAAAATGTTTAATGAAGAAAGCTGTTGAATTTTGCTGAGAGTACACTGTTATATTTTAAACTGTTTATAACATCCCACTACAGCTGTGTGACAGCCATGAAGACAGCAGCCTGCATTCTGGGGGCTTATCCCAAGGACTTGCCTATATTTTGCCTCGATCACTCTTAAGCAGTTTCCAGGGTGAGTGGCACTTGTTAAAAACATTTAAAAAAGCAATATATGAGCCATGGTACCCAGGGGCAAGAAGTACCAGTGCAAGCAACAAATTGAAACGCTTGGCAATGAAGAAGATGGGAAGGAGACACTTGCAGAATATGGGTTTTCAAACAGTGAGTGACAGAAGGCAGTGAGATGACATATTTTATAGGTAGGAAAGAAAAAACTATCAAAAAAGAATTCTGTATCACAGGAAAATGTGGGGCGGCGCTGTGGCATAGTGGGTAAAGCTGCCGCTGGCAGTGATGACATCCCATATGAGTTCAAGTCCTGGCTGCTTCACTTCCGATCCAGCTCTCTTCTGCTATGGCCCAGGAAAGCAGCAGAAGATGGACCAAGTGCTTGGGTCCCTGCACCCATGTGAAAGACCTGGAAGAAGCTACTGGCTCCTGGCTTCAGATTGGCCCAGCTCTGGCTGTTGTGGCTATTTGGGGAGTGAACCAGAAGATAGAAGACCTCTCTCTCTCTTCTCTGCCTCCCTGTAAATCTGCCTTTCAAATAAATAAATCTTGAAAAAGAAAAAAAAGAAAAAAAAAAAAAGGGAAAAAGTACTTAAAAAGGAAGGGCAAAATTAAGCCACTCTTAGATAAACAAAAACAGGGAGCTTACTATTACTAGAACTTCTCTGCAAGAAACGCCAAAGTATTTTAGGTTGAGGAAAGAATGCAATACAGTAAAAGAGTCACATAAAGACGGTGCTGATGCCACCGCCTGCAGTGCCGGCATCCCAAACAGGCGCCAGTTCAAGTCCTGGCTGCTCCACTTCCAATCTATCTCTCTGCTATGGCCTGGGAAAGCAGAAGATGGCCCAAACCCGCAGGCCCCTGCACCCACGTGGGAGACCCGGAAGAAATTTCTGGCTCCTGGCTTTGGATTAGTAAAGCTCCAGCCGTTGCGGCCAACTGGGGAGTGAACCAGCGGATGGAAGACCTCTCTCTCTCTGCCTCTCCTCTCTTTGTGTAACTCTGACTTTCAAGTAAAATAAATAAATCTTTAAAAAAAAAAAGTCACACAAAGAAATAAAGATTTCTGCTCAAGGTAGCTACACAGATATAAAAGCCAGTGTTATTTCATTTTTTATTTGTAACTCCTTTTCTACATGGTTAAAAGCAAATGCATAATATAATACCAATGTATGTGAATGGAAAACAATATAAAAAGATTTAAGTTCTAACAATAACAAAATAAAGGAGAGAGAGAGCTAAGAAAACAGTTTCTATATACTATTGAAGTTGAATAGTATTGATGCAAGCCAGGAAGCTATAAATTTAAGATGTTAATTGCAACTTCAAGGGCAAGCACTAACTAAAACGTATGCAAAAAAACAAATCAAAATGGAACACTAGAAAAAACAAAGAAAATGGCCCAAATGGGGGGATTAAGGAACAAAAAAAATAATAAAACCTACAAAAACCAAACATCAAAATGGCAGAAATGCTTCCTTATTAGTATTTACTTTAAAGGTTAATGGATTAAACTCCACAACCAAAAACAGACTGGCTGAATGCATTAAACATGATCTAACAGTACGTTAGATAAGTCATGCTTTAGATCCAAAATACAAACAGGTTAAAAGTGAAAGTTTGGGGGAAAATTCCATGTAAATGGTAACAAAAGAAAAGGTAGACTGACTACTAATAACAGACTAGATGATATCAGACAAAATTGTTGGAAAAGACAAAGACATATACTTTAAAAGGGTCAATTCATCAAGAAAATATGATTAAAAACTTAAGTACTTTCAAAACAAAGTTCTGAAAATATATGAAGCAAAAACTGACAGAACTGAAGGAGGAAACAGGAAGTCCTACAATAGCAGTGCTTTTCATAACCCACTTTTTTTTTTTTTTTTTTAATTTGACAGGCAGAGTGGATAGTGAGAGAGACAGAGAGAGAGAAAGGTCTTCCTTTTTGCCGTTGGTTCACCCTCCAATGGCCACTGCGGCCGGCGTATCGCGCTGATCCAAAGCCAGGAGCCAGGTACTTCTCCTGGTCTCCCATGCGGGTGCAGGGCCCAAGCACTTGGGCCATCCTCCACTGCCTTCCCGGGCCATAGCAGAGAGCTGGCCTGGAAGAGGGGCAACCGGGATAGAATCTGGCGCCCCAACCGGGACTAGAACCCGGTGTGCCGGCGCCACAGGTGGAGGATTAGCCTGTTAAGCCACGGTGCCGGCCCATAACCCACTTTAAATAATGGACAGAATAACCAGCAAAAAGATCAACAAAGAAAGGGATCTTGAAACAACAAATACTGTAAGTCTACAAGGCCTAACAGATATGTTTAAGATACTCTATCCAATAAGAATACCTGTTCTTAAGCACACATGGAACATTTTTAATGAGACTTAACATGAATTTTAAAAGATTACAATCACTAAAAAAAAAATCTCGATCACAATGGAATGAAGCTAGAAATCAATCATAGAAGGAAATCTGGACAATTCACAAATACATGAAATATGTGTTTCTGTCTTTCCCCCTCTCTGTAACTCTTTCAAATAAATAAATAAATCTTTAACCATAGTATCAGTGATAATTCTGGTACTGTTAGGCAGTAAATGTGTAAGTCTGGAACATTCTGTCAAACCAAATACACTGTGGTACCAAGGAATTACTGAGTTTCTAAAAGACTCAGGCACCAACTTAAGGTGTTCTCCCTGGACAAACACAGGACAATATGAGCATCAATAAAGACATTATTTACAAGGACTGAAAACCATCAAATAAGTTTAAATCTATGAAAACATGATATTTGGAAGTACAAGCAAAATAATCATTGGAGGATGCTAATAAACTGAGTCCTTAGAAAAATCACCACACAACATGAATTATACTACTAAGGAGCCAAACAGTGTGGGGTCATTTCTCTATACTTAAGTATTCAGACAATGAAAACAAAATTACAATCAGAGTAGCATCATTTTGCAACCCTCAATGAAACAATGAGTCCTGAGCATCAATGACTGTTCATATCGTAGCCAGCCTCCTGGGAGAATGATTTAACACATTAAGGATTTAATAACCAGTGTAGATACTGTATTCAAATTTTTTCAACTCAGAATTTATCCATTTCTCTTATAGTCTCTAAATCTAAGGAGTCATCAAACATTTTCTATAAAGGGCCAGATGGTAAATATTTTAAACTTTGTTGCTAATGAGGTCTCTATTATAGCTACTGAACTTTGCCTCTACTATTGTAGCTCAAAAGTACCCATGGACAACTGGTAAATCAATGAGCATGACTTTATTTACAAAAATATGTGATTAATTAATTTTGTTCATTTGCAATGTGTTGATTGATAAGCATTACTGCATCTGAAAACTCCAACTCTAAAAGTTCATAATTTTTCAGACTGTAATAAAGCAGATCTCTGAATAAAATGTTGGAAATTCACTAATAACTTTTCTTCACTAAGTTAACGTGACACATTTATAAATATACAGAAGTAATTTAGATGGTTGCACATTTTACCTTATCAGAAAACCAAATAAGCCTGGAATCTTCATAATATCTAAACATGCCATATTTAGGATCCAGTAATTCCCTCATGATGAGCAAGAAAAATTCTTTGCGTACCCCTCCTGCATCAACAGCATCTTCTCCAACAAATATAACCTAAAATTGCATAATACAAATATGGATTAGTCAATAGGAAATCCAAGTACATTCTGAAGACACTATAACATCTCACTTATTATTACTAAGAAATATCCCGCAATTCACAGACATTTTAAGTTTCAAAGATATACTAAATAGAAATAGAAAAAATTTAACATAGTATCTAAACAAAAGTAACAATTATACAACACAGGAGATGCCAAGTTACCTTGAGTGGCTTTTTGTAATCTATGTTCTTTGTTTTCCTAAGAACTTCCATTGCATCTCCTACAATGTTTTCTCTACGCACCACGAGAATTAAGCAGGGATTCACAGATTCAATAACTGGGAGAAAAAGAGAGGAGACATTCTGTCTGTGGGCCTGGTCAATAGCCATCTACAAAACAAAAGATTAAAATTTTAAAAGCAATGCCACAAAGAAGTTACTGTGACTGGATAAACTAACCTATTAGTTATAAGCACATTAATTCCTGTAAGAATTCCTACACTACTGACGTTCACACAGTACTTAACACAGTATCTAATACATAAGAACTTAATAAACTGAGTATAAAGTGTATTCTTTGGTTTTGTTTCGTATTAATGTATGACATCATTAAAGTAAGTAGGCAAAGAACTATACAACACTGTACTGAGAAATCTGAACACTATTTTTTCTTTAAAAAATTTTAACTTGAGGGGTAGGGAGGGAGGGAGAGTGAGGGGAAAAAACAAAACACTATAAAACAAACCTTTAAAGAAAGTTAAGGAACAACCAGGCTAAGGAAGCATTTTACAGAAATTGATCTAGGGCCGGCGCCGTGGCTTAACAGGCTAATCCTCTGCCTTGCGGTGCCGGCACACCGGGTTCTAGTCCCGGTTGGGACGCCGGATTCTATCCCGGTTGCCCCTCTTCCAGGCCAGCTCTCTGCTATGGCCCGGGAAGGCAGTGGAGGATGGCCCAAGTGCTTGGGCCCTGCACCCGCATGGGAAACCAGGAGAAGCACCTGGCTCCTGGCTTTGGATCAGCGCAATGCACTGGCCGCAGCAGCCATTGGAGGGTGAACCAACGGCAAAAAGGAAGACCTTTCTCTCTGTCTCTCTCTCTCTCTTTATCTACTCTGCCTGTCAAAAAAAAAAAAAAAAAAAAAGAAAGAAAGAAAGAAATTAATCTAGTACAGTGATTACCACTTGTGCTCACAAACCAAACACTGGCTTGTCCACTTAAAGCCTTTGTTCTTTTCCTATGGCTTTCTTGTGTTCTTGTGCTAAAATGAAATATCCCATATAAAAGCACCAATTATTAACACATCATTTTAACAAAGACCTCAAAAAAACTAGTTGTGAGCTTTTAGCACAGAAAACTACAAGAATAGTTATTTCTTCTGTTGGTATACATGGAAATAAGCACATTTCTGTAATTTCCTGTTATTAAAATGTTTGGAGGCAGTGGGTATTGTGGGGCAGCAGGTTAAATTACTGCTTGGGATGCCCACACCCCATATTGTTGTGTCAGTTTGATTTCCAGCTATTCCACTTCCAATCTAGCTCCCTGCTAATGTGCCTAGCAAGTAGCAGATGGTGGCTCAAGCTTGACTCCCTGCCACCTATGTGGGAGACCAAGATGAATTCCTGGCTCCTGGCTTTGGCATGGTGCAGCCACAGCTCGCTGTTACAGCCATTTGAGGAGTGAACCAGTGTTTGGAAGACAGTACTCACACGATGCTCTTTCTTCCTCTGCACCACTTCTCCCCTCATCCCTATTATTCTCCCTTTAAAATAAATCAATCTTTTAAAGCAAACCTACCATAATCCTTCAAAGTCAAAATATGAACTAGTTTTAAAAAAAATCACTGTAACTGAAAAAATGTTCAACATAAAATGTGAGAAAGATGGGAAGAGGAGAAAGGAATAGGAGATAATGACAAACATGCTACCACTAAAACTTTTTTCAAGAAAACTTCATATCCTCTTAGCAAAAGATCACTTCCTACTTTAACATCACCTCTGTTATGGCTACTTCCACCAGATTTTGAAACAATTCAAGATTTTATCAAGTAAAAATGTTAAACTGTTATACAGACTGCTTATTTATACAATCAAAGAGTTTTATAGCATTTTAAAAGATACAAATGGTTAGAGATTTAATAATTCTACTTTTGGGGCCAGCACTGTGGCGTAGTAGGTAAAGTTGCTGCTGCCTGTTGACACTGGCAATGCTGACGATTCGTGTCTTGGCTGCTCTACTTCTGATCCAGCTCCCTGTTAATGGCCTGGGAAAAGCAGTGGAGGACAGCCCAAGTGCTTGGGCCCCTGTCACCCACGTGAGAGATCGGGATAAAGCTCCTGGCTTCCCTTGGCCTTTGAAGCAGCAAGGGGAAAGAACCAATGGATGGAAGATGGATCTCTTTCTCTTCCTCTCTGTAACTCTTTCAAATAAATAAATAAATAAATCTTTTTTTAAAAAAGGAATTCTATTTCACTGAAGCTCTTTTTTTATAAGAAGCTCCTTTTTTTTAAAGCAGCCTTTATAAGAACATCTGAGGACACTTCAAAATTTATTTAAGTGTAAAAACATTAAAATTCATTTATAGTTTTTTTAAAAAACACATTTCTATGAATTTCTGGAAGTATCCTTGTACATGTCACAGCATGCAGCAGTCTTCTGATAGCTTCCGAAGGTATTTTGCAAGACACTACAATGATACAAAATGCCCCCAAATATTAATGCTTATAGGCAAATTTCAATTATCTGCTTTTTAAGAACATCACAGTAACAATTTACAAGATCACTCTCAAATCAGATTAGTATTATACAATATTTTACCTGCATCTGTAAGACTGCATCTGTCTGTAACAGAGTAGTTTTTGCTTGGGCATCAAATACAAATGGATATGTGCAGATTGTTACAGGGATATCTGCCAACTGGAAATAAAAAATTAATTTATTAGTACAAGTTGATTTGTGACATTTATTGTGGGTGGAGTCATTTTTATAAAGCTGATCATATTAATTCATTCAATTATGTGTGGTTCAGGAATTATAAATGAAACATACTGTTTGAGCAAACTCTATTCCTTCATTTAACAGATATTTCTTAAGTACCATTAGGATGCCAGGATTATTATCAGTCCAATAATCTGCTCATTCACTTAACATTCAAAAGAAGCATCATTAGTATTATTATGTTAGCTTTTAAAGTTAGGAGAACTGATTTACTATTACCATTATCAGATATTAGACATGTTATAGACACCTATTTATCCTAGCAGGTAAGGTAGTGCTTGACTGCCAAAGTATTTTAACAGTTAAAATATAAAGAATTATTATTTGCCAGTCAGACTTGCTTGCTGTCAGAGAGTGTCCTACCATCTATACAACAAGGTAGTATTTTTGTGCTAGTCCCGACACAATGCCCATGCCATGTAAAGGCTTACCATGAAGAATACAGTAGGAAACACTTCACCTCTTTTTAAGTGATTAAAAATTTAGTTATGTTGAGTCTGAATTTGCATTTCTATATATTACCAAGCCTAACTTTTTCTTTGTTTTGCCCTTGCAGGAAGTGTATATGGCATAAAGTCCTGACCTTGCTCTCCATAAATAGTCTTTTCTCCATGCTAACATGCCCAGTTTTTCTAGCCATTCTGAAAATATGATTTTTAAGTCTTCTCTAGCCTGTCTTCTTTTCTATATATTTCAAGTCCCTCTTAACTTTGGCAAAAAATAACAACAACAAAAAAAAAAGTAATCTAACACTGCCCAATAACCATCGACTTTGTCCTTAATATATAAGACAGCATGCCGAGTTACATGCGCCTAATAGTAAATTATCACTCTTCCTGTGTTTTCCATGTGACAAAGCCAACCCTCATCCTGTATCTGTGTGACTACCTAGTACTGGTCATAAAAAATAATTTTAATTCTCTGAAAATTTAGAAGATTTAGATTATTTCCAAAGTGCACTTAAACTTCACAAACCTTACATTTTCATAATCTTATGTGTTACTTCTATTTGTGAATGATGAGGCAAACAATCTTAGACCTACAATGTAAAGACATCTCAAAAATGTTTCTCTGTTTCAAGTGCTAAGAAAAGCATACCAAGTAATACAAACAAAAAGCAAAGCCAAAGCAGACTCTAACAATTGCTAAAAGATAAAAGAAATGTTTCCAAATGTTAAAAGGGTATTTAAGGGCTGCTGACTACTTAAGCCAAATGCCAGAACTTTATATATATATATATATATATATATATATATGAGTACAAAAATGAGAAAGATGATTAATACTCAAGAGTTTAACTTTGTAACTATTTTTAGTAGCAATTATTAGCTTTAAGAAAAGTCAATAGGCATTTATCAAATTTTAAAATAAAAGTTTGCCTTTTTATATTCTGAGGACACATTACATTTGATACTGGAAGACTAAAGGAGCATACTAAAGGAACTATTTTAAATCAATTATTGCTGAAATACATAAATGAGGTATAATGTTTAACTAATACAGGTTTTACTTTTCTTAAGAAAATCCTTCTAAAATTTTTAGGGATTCAATTTAAAAAGCGACAATGAGGGGCTGGTGCTCTGGTGTAGCAGATAAAGTCTCCACCTTCAGCGCTGGCATCCCATGTGGGCAATGGTTCAAGTGTGGGCTGCTCCACTTCTGATTCAGCTCCCTGCTAATGCGCCTGAGAAAGCAGTGGAGGATGGCCCAAGTCCTTAGGAGACTCAGAAGAAGCTCCTGGCTCCTGCTTTCGGTTCTGGCCCAGGCTTGGCCATTGCGAACTTTTGGGGACTGAACCAGTGGATGGAAGATACCTTCCCATGCCCCCCTTTCTGGCTCTTTCAAGTGACTAATTTTTTTTTTTTTTTTAAAGAGAGACAGACAGACAGACAGACAATGAACATATACCTATACACTTTTTAAAAACTTCACCCAGAAGGAACCTCCTATACACATTTTTAAAGACTACACCCAGGAGGAACTTTCAGCTTTCCTATCACATAGGAAACAACAGTGTATCTTTCTCTGAACATGAAACTTCATTACACCAAACTTACCTCAGTTAATCCATGGTTGACATCCTAAGACAGCAGTGCAGAACGCAATAATGAGGAAAGAGCAATGTTAGTGTTCAAATTTAACTATTTCTATTCAAAGTAGCATTTTATAAATTTGCTACAGAACACTGAATTAATGAGGTAGAAAATACATCAACAATAAAACTTACCCTTTCTACATGTACCTTACATATCTATTAATGTATCACCTACTTTGTGATCATACAATTAGAGATTTTGAACATAATGAAATTTAGTTCCAGTAACTAAGTGTTGCAATTTACATAATTCAGTTAAATTAGGGAAACTAATCGTAAACCTGACTTGGTTCTGAAGAAATACTTCTATGGTTCAGTTTCTCCACCTAGAAAATGGAGGAACTATTCCTCAGACTTTATGATTTGCTTTACGTTAACAAAGTGTTTACAGAAGTTTAAAATGCTTATGGCAACAAAATGAGGAAAAGTAAAGATATATATTGGACATGTTTGACAGAAATTAACTAGTAAACAAATCATGAGATATCTTAAATTAAGCATTTCTTTAAAAAATGAATTAACTTAAAATAGAAAACACAAGACAACCAGTAAGTAGAAAAAATAAAGATATAATTATGGAAGAAACGATAGTGGAAACTATAATAGGAGTTTACCACTGCATTGAACAAAAATGTGCACTTTCTTTCATAATGCTTTCACACATGCTCAGGGTACAGACTTTTGTAAAGCACTAAATCTTCAAAAATATGCCTTGTGTAGTGAGAAATTAATCTTATCCAAAGACAGGGTACTGTTCTTGGCTACTGAGAAGTGAGCTATAGGCCTTTGGAATGTCATGGCTAAGAGCAGTGTTTTTGCCTGCCTGGGGATTTAGCCACTGGACAAATCACAAAAGTGATTTATGATGCAGGCCTAGACCATGTGGCAGTTCTGCCTCCACAGAGCTGAGGGAGAAAAAAAGTCAGCCACACAAGCAAGATGTGACTGGGCCCTAACAAAAACTCTGGCACCAAGGTTTGGGGTGAGATTCTTTGGCTGACAGTACTCTCTTAGTATTGTCACACATCTACTCCAAGGAAGTAACTCATCCATAACTCCATACAGAAAGGACTACAGATGCACTCTGCTTTGGTACCTTTCCTAGACTCTGCTCTATTGCTCTTCCTTTGATTTTATCTGTATATTTTCTCTATAATAAACTATAATCATCAATATAATAATTTTCTGTAAGATCTGTGAGGCTGAGTAACAATCAATCAAACCTGAGGAAAGTTTGGGGAACCCTCCAAAATTTGCAACTGGTATCAGAAGTACAGGCATGGGTTTGACCCTGGGAGGCAGTGGTGACGGTTCTAGTTACTGGGTTCCTGCTACTCTTACAGGAGATCCAGATTGTGATCCTGGCTTTTAGCTCTGGCCTGGCCTGGCTTGGTGTGCACTTAGGTAGTGAACCAGTGGAATGGAGTGTGCTCACTTTGCCTCTCAAGTAGATGAAAGACAAATTTTTAAAGAGTAAGTGTAATACTATGTAGACTATTCTTAATCTGTAGTTGGCTAAATTCTCATATGCCTTTGGAAATATCACTGGAGGCTTTACAACATTACCAAGTCTTAGGGTTTTCTCACTTAATATGCTAAATAAAGCCAAAGTAGCATAAGTATAAAGAAAACATGACTACAAATTCTAAGAAAAAAATTACTGGTAGAACTTTCTTTAAAAAAAAAAAAATTTGAGGACTAAACTATTACTACATAAGTATTCTCAGGGCAGATAGTAAGTGATAGTGTCTAAAGATTGCTCAGGAAAAAAAAAAAAAAAGCCTTAAAGATTACATACACATGGTTCAATTGGAAGGCAATTTGAAAGAAACATTTGAAATCCTTTTGTAGTGTATCAGTGTATCTTAAAAAGACTAACTTTTTAAAGCAGTTTTACAGTACACAGCAAAATTGAGATAGGTACAGAGATTTCCTAAAGCAAAGATGAACTCTTCTGGGAAATACAAAGATGCAAGGAAGCACTAATGTACTTCAGGTAGAGTTTTAACCCAGAGAAGCTGAATTATGGTAATATTTCCACTAGTATACTCAGCTCTTACAACTACCTATCTTCCTATGAATATTTTGCTAGTAAACATGTCATGTTGCCAGTTTGGCAGCCAAAAAGCCTACAAGTTAATTCCCTAAGACAAATATGGTGATGATTTATATACATAGCACAACTGAGTAAGATTTATAACTTATAAATGTACATATGCAAATATATAATACCAAAGACTAAAATTCTCACCAATTTTTCACAGTATCTTTATTAGTGCCTATTTGTATCTGATATGTCTCACTTAAGTATATACAGTTCGTAAAAATATGCATATGAATTTAAAAAACATTTATCTTGAATTTCATTGTAATTCAAACAGGACAGACCCAGGACAGGCCTTTTCTATGCTTTCTTCTGAGATACACACTGATGATACATATGAGTTATTAGAAGTAATAAGAAAGGGAAAAAAGCAAATGTTGGGAACAAATGTTGGTAGTCACCCGTAAATACAAAGATGCTGGTAATTATCACTAAATTTTTGTAATGAACACTTCAGAGCAAAGTTAAAGGATGGTAAGGAAATGTTCAACTGAGAAAAGGACCTAGAAAATAGTGAAAAATCATAAACTTGCAGAAGAGAAAGAGAGAGAGGAAAAGGGAAGAGGAGAAAGAAAATATATCTTATTTTGCGAAGAGATGACAGTAGAGAGAGAAAAAGAAAAAGTGAAGTAGTCTGAATAAAAAGAACAGTTTCATAGTCAAGATCAAAGTCTTGGGGGAAAAAAGCCAGAAGACTATACAGCAACCGGCAGGAACACAGATGACTTAACAAGAAAACACAAATCAAGAAAGAGGTGAAAAAGAACTGGAGAAAACATGCTGTAATTCAGTTATTATTTTCTACCAAAGAATATTTTAAACTTTCACACTGATCTTTGAATTCCATTTTCCACAAACTTTCAAGTTTCCTCATATGTATGTATTTATACATACACACACCTCATATATGTGGTATGTATATATATTTGCACATGTATACAACTATATACATACACACACTCATTTCACAGTATGTCCTTAAGGCAGATTCTTTTGAACCTTACTTAATAGGGTCAACATGATGGTCAACCCACTAATAAAGCCAGTAAGAATCTTATCCCTCCAGCCCCAGAGGTATATTAGAACAAACCAAATCATGAGTTCTGAATTCTGATTTCTAGAATATGGTATTAAAGCAACTTCACAAATTAAATAAAGAATAAGCTTCCGCTGCCACAACCATCTGTTCATTATTACTCTGTGTATAAATGGAAAGGGAAAACACGTGGTTGAAAGAGTAAAGTAATAGGGGGCCAGCACTGTGGCGTAGCGGGTAAAGCTGCCGCCTGCAGTGCCGGCATCCCATATGGGCGCCGGTTTGAGATCCACTTCCAATCCAGCTCTCTGCTATGGCCTGGGAAAGCAGTAGAAGACGGCCCAAGCCTTTGTGCCCCTGCACCGCATGGGAGACCCAGAAGATGCTCCTGGCTCTGGATCAGCACAGCTCCAGCCATTGCAGACAATTGAGGAGTGAACCAGCGGATGGAAGACCTCTCTCTGTCTGCCTCTCCTTCTCTCTCTGTATAACTCTTTCAAAGTAAATAAATAAATCTTGAAAAAAAACAGAGTAAAGTAATAGGAGGCAACTCTCAATACAGAAACCATATATTTGAGAACAGAGAGAATGAGGCAAAGAGGAAAACTAAGAAATAGGTAGTCCTCTACTGCCTCACTTATGAGAAAACAGTGGCAGAGAAACAACATCCTTTGGAAATTCAGTTCGATAATACCACGGCTATATACTAAGATGAGTTTAGATGACAGCACTATCGAATTTATTTATTTTTAACATTTTTACTTATCTTTCATTTTATTTTCAAAGGCAAAGAATGAGAGACAAAGATCTTCTATCTGCTGGTTTATCCCCTAAAATGCACACTGTTTCTCAAACTAATTTTTAGATCCCCAGGGTATGTATTCTTTGAGAGTCTGTAAGTATCCAGAGAATTTTAAATTTAGCATTTTTACATCAAAAATTAAAAAGATTTTGGGGTCAGTGCTGTGGCATAGTGGGCTAAGCCCCTGCATGCAGCATGAACATCCCATATGGGTGCCAGTTCTAGTCCCAGGCTGCTCCTCTTCCAATTCATCTCTCTGCTATGGGCTGGGAAAGCAGTTTAAGATGGTCCAAGTGCTTGGGCTATGCATCTGTGTGGGAGATCTGGAAGAAGCTCCGAGCTGGCCCAGGTCCGGCCATTGCAGCCATTTGGGGAGTAAACCAGTAGATGGATGACCTTTCTCTCTGTTTCACCCTCTGTCTGTAACTCTACCTCTCAAATAAATAAATAAAATCTAAGAATTATTTTTTTTAAATATCCTAAAATCAGGGTAACTCATTCATAACCCCAGTTTTATTGTGAAACTCCAATGCCAATATGAACTACCTGGCACCAAACAGGATCTCCGCAATTAACTAAGAATTAACACTTAGATGACATGCTCAATAAGTGAGGCCAAAAGACATCTCAGGGGTAGGTCTTAACCACTAAGTTAAGACACCTGTGTCCCATGTGGAAGTGCCTGGGTTCAGGTACTTGCTCTGGTCATGACTCCAGCTTCCTGTAATACAGACCCTGGAAGGCAGGGTGATCACTTAAGTAACTGAGTTCCTGTCATCCAAGTGGGAAATCTAGATTGAGTTCCCAGTTCCAGGCTTGGGCTCCACTCAGCCCTGGCTGTTATGTGCATTTGGGCAGTCATCAGTGGATAGGAGCATGCTGTCTCTCTCTGCCTTTCAAACAAATACATGAAGAAATAAATTAAAAAAAAAAAAAAACACCCATGCAGATGTTTTATTATAATGCAGACAGAAAAAGACAGCAAGAGACAAAGTTATCAGATGTCTCAAAATAGAGCTACTATCAATCTTACAACTCGTGCCAAGAGAGCCAATAATCATGGTTACCATTTTCATTACTTAACTGTGTGGCAGGAACTATCCTAAGTACTTCATATACAGCATATCAGTTAATCTCCCAGTAACTGTATAAGGCAGGTATCATGGTCTTAATTTATAGGAAAGCAAACGAAATTTCAAGGAATGATCTTCCCAAGGATGTTTATGAAATGCTAAGGTAGGATTTGACCCAAGCACTCTTATGTCACACTACTCTCATACTGTGTAATCTAGATGGTGAGCTGGGATTCCGTCGGAACATAATCATCTTTCAGACTAAACACTAACTTGATTTCAAATTGGTAATATTATCATTATAAATGTTGTACTTCTTTAAAGATTTAAACACTAGTAGTTTAGAACTAGTTTAATGTACATATACATTTACTTTCTAGAATGTATTTGTTTATTTGAAAGGAGTGAGAGAGAGAGACACTTCTCATCTGCAAGATCAGACCCAAAATACCTGCAACAGCTGGGGCTGTGGACGCAGAAGCCTGGAACTCAGTCTGTGTCTCTCACGTGGGAGGCAGGGGCCCAACTACTTGAGCCATTATCTGTTGTCTCCCAGGATACATGATACCCATCAGCAGTGGATTAGAAGTGGAGCCTAGATTCAAACCCAGGCACTCTGACATGGGATGCAGGCATCCCAAGCAGCACATTAACCACTGAGCCAAACAACTGCCTCTGTGTATTTATTTCTATAATTATAAAAACAAGTAAGTGAATGCTGGACTTGCTAAGAAATTGTCTTGGGCTGGCGCCATGGCTCAATAGGCTAATCCTCCACCTTGCAGCGCCGGCACACCGGGTTCTAGTCCCAGTCAGGGCACCGGATTCTGTCCCGGTTGCCCCTCTTCCAGGCCAGCTCTCTGCTGTGGCCAGGGAGTGCAGTGGAGGATGGCCCAAGTGCTTGGGCCCTGCACCCCATGGGAGACCAGGAGAAGCACCTGGCTCCTGCCATCGGATCAGCGCAGTGCGCAGGCCGCAGCAGCCATTGGAGGGTGAACCAACGGTAAAGGAAGACCTTTCTCTCTGTCTCTCTCTCTCACTGTCCACTCTGCCTGCCAAAAAAAAAAAAAAAAGAAAAGAAGAAATTGTCTTTTCCTCTCAAATATATAGAAAAATTTAATTGTTCTTTAAAAAGGGTGCATTTATCATTTTAATTTCAAAAATACTGCTCAAAGATTGTAGGTGGTATATCAAGGTTTTTATGAAAGTTTTAGGATAAACAAAGCTTATTTTCTGAAGCACTAAGTTTCCAGAAAAATGCAAAATATGCATATATTCAAAGACAGCTTACAAGCCTACAGTCAAGTATTATTGAGGAAGGGTTAAAACCCTCAAGAAAGATTTTTTTCCTGCCCTTATAGTTGCTCTGGGAGAAGAATTTGAGAAGCTTTGCCAAGGTCAGAGATTTAGTTCAAACAGGGAAAGGAAAATTAAATATTTAAAAATTCCCTGAGGTCAATTATTTCTTTTCTTTGTTAAAAAAACATCCCTTGGGGTGGGGATTGTAGTGCAATGGGTTAAGCCACTGCTTACGACACCCACATCCCTGATTAGACTGCTGATTCAAGTCCCAGATACTTAGCTTCTGAGCCAAATTACTGATAATACACCTGGTAGGCAGCAGCAGATGGCCCAAGTATTAAGGTTCCTGTCACCCGCATGGGTCACCCAGATCAAGTTCCTGGCTTCAGCCTGATCTAGGCCCAGCTGTTGCAGACAGAAGGTATTTCTTTCTCTCTCTCTGGCACTATGCCTTTCAAATAACAAGTCTTGAAAAACTAAACAAGGGTCCAGTGTTGTGGCAAAGTGGATTAACCCAACACCTGCAATGCCAACATCCCACATGGGCACCAGTTCGTGTCCCGGTTGTTCCACTTGTGATCCAGCTCCATACTTATGACCTGGGAAAAGCAGTGGAAGATGGCCCAATTGTTTGGGCCCCTGCTGTGTGTGTGTTGTGTGTATGTGTGTGTCCAGATAAGCTCCTGGCTTCAGCTGGCTCAGCCCTGGTCATTTCAGCCACCTGAGAAGTGAACCAACAGAGAGAAAACTGATCTTTCTCTCCTTCTCTCGCTATAGCTCTTTCAAGTAGCTCTTTCAAATAATTAAATCGATCTTTAAAAACAAAATAAACACACATACAGACAAACTACCCTTGGCTTCAACTACCACTCCACCATTTTGCTCCTACTCAATTTCAATACTTTTAAGTACTATCAACAGATGTTTCCTCACCTTCAAATTTCTTTTTAGCAAAACATCTCAACCTTGAAGTAGCATTATGAAGGTTAGCAATAGAGCCTGGCATGGTGGTGCAGCTGGTAAACAGCCAGTATCCCACATGAGCTCTAGTTTGAGCCCCACTTGCTCTACTTACCATTCAGCTCCTTGCTAATGCACCTGGGAAAGCAGTGAAGGACGGCCCTGCGACCCATGTGGGAGACCTGGATGAAGTTTCAGGTTCCTGACTTCAGCCTAGTCCAGTCCTGGTTGTTGCGGCCACTTGGGGAAATGCTTCATCAGATGGAAGCTATCTCTCTCTCTCTAACTCTGCCTTTCAAGTAAATAATCTTTGAGGTAAAAAAGGTCACTAAAACATTCTTGAACTTGAAGTAACCAATTTTATCTTTCTCTTCAGCAGGGTAATATAGTCTCTCCACCTTTTTACTTTGGTTTCCATAACACTCTCGAACTTTTCCTTCTACACTTCACTTTGCCACCTCTGGCTAAATCTTCTTTGTGGATTTCCCTCCTTTCTTCACTTAAAATCCAATCCATCAATGATTCCTGTCCCTTTTATTCCCCAGAGGTGCTCAAGTCCCTTTCCTTCTTCTACCTGCACAACTACTATTCTAGTCAAACCCAGCATTTTCTCTCCCCTAATCTACCACTAAAACAGCCTTTTCACTGCCTCCCTCTTTCATTTTTGTCCCATTCCCCACACATTGTTCACACAGACAACAAAATAATTACTCAAAAATATCAATTATATATCCTTTTGCTTATAACTTACCAAGGACTAACTGCAACACTACAGAGAAAATCTAAACTTCTAATCCTAATTTGCTAAATTCTCCATCCTCTAGATCCCACACATTTCTGATTCTTCCCCAAAATTCTCCCCATTCCCGTATTTTAGTCATAATGGTCTCTTTCTGTCCTTCAAAGATGTCTACTTTATTATTCTCACCTAAGACATTTATTTAATGTTCATTTTTTCTTGAAATTCTTTTCTGCTCTGATCTTACAGAGCTGTTCCTTGTTATTCAGATTACCACTCACACCTCACCAGACAAGTCTTTTCTGATTACACAACCTCAAGAAACCAGTCTTTACAACAGTCCCTCATTTTAATTCTCTATATAGTACATATTGTTAGTTGGCATTTTTTTGCTTTGAGTACTGTTAATCTTGCCTACTAGATTACAAATTCCATAATAAAGAAGGCCCTTATCTGTCTGATTCACCACCATATCTCCAATACCTACATTAGTGTCTATTACACAGCATATTCTCAGTGTTTATTTTATGAGCAAACATGTGGAATGACAGTAAACTTGACCTAGCTTCCCATCATCTAGCCCCCTACTCCAGAGAAAAATTAATAGGTCTTTCTTAGTCCAGACACAAACACCAGAGGAAGGAAAAAAATGTTTTGCAAGTGATGTGATTCCTGCAGTTAAGAATACACTAAAAATTGTATGCATTAACCAACAAGTTGCTACTCAAAAACTACTGCAGCAAAATACGAAATACGTCTCCTAGAAACACTGCAGACACCATCAGAAGTCTTGATAAATAAACAGACTGCCTACCCACAAGAAGCTTACAGCTGGTGCCTAGCAAGCAATGAAAAGTTATGTTCCATAACCACCAACACACGTATTAAATTACCTGCTTTGGGAGTAGAAAAGCTGGCCTCAAGTTTATTAAAATGAACAGCAAATAAGAGTATTTCACTATTTTATATCTAGCTATGGTACATCCATTTCTATATAAGATTTTAGGTACCCAATGCAAATTTTCTAAGACTATGTTATTACTTTAATGTGATGGATCTTAAATATCTAAATCTTAAAGATTTAGCCCCATGGAAAGAAGTATGTACACACATGGAAATATATTTTTAAAATCTGTAATAAAACTAAACATATAAAAGGGAACATTAAAACTAGAGCCAGTGGTCCTAGTTTTCTCCTCTGGTTTTGAAGCACAGATCTCACAATTCATGTATTCTTAAGAATTTCAGTATCAGGGACTCTAGTATTCTTAATATTAGAGTAACAGGAAACAATCGCATGAAAAATAAGTAAGACTTGAAAATTCTTGTCACATTAGCACGTTTCTTCAGAAAAGCGTTATCTATCTCTTTGGTTTGACTTTGCTAAGTGAAATGTTTGTTTGGAAATACACAATTTGCGATTTTTTTTTTGTTTAAAAAAATAAACTCCAAACAAAAGTTCTGAAAAACCTCTATTGTTTCAAAAACAAGTCATTGTTTCAAACATACAATATGCAAAAATGAGGTGTACAGGAAACATACCATTCCATAGGCCTGCTGTTGAACCCAGTTGATATAATCATTCCTTATGTCTATTAATTCTTGTACTTCATGTATATAAAATTTATCATACTGTATAATCTGCCCCGTTTTCTCATTTACCTATGGAAAAAAACACAAATATAATTAACATTAACTTTAGCACCTAAAACAGAAATTGAACTACATTTAAAAAGAAAAAAGCTTTAGAGATTTCTTAATTTTCTCCTATAAAAAATAATTACTGAGTGCCTACTATATGCAAAATGCTAGTTAAGTGCTATGGGAGCACAAAGATTTTTAAGATGTGATGTCCACAATTATTATCCCAAAATCCATTAGAAAAAAAATAAAGAAATGTCTTTATAACCACAATAAAACATGAGCTATGTAACATTAAAGTGTAGTACACAGAAACTAGAAACCATAAAGACTTCTGGTTGGGAAATGAGACCTAATTAACAATAATTATAGGTAATGCTTGTTAAGTGTTATTTTGTATCTGGTATCATTAGAATATACAAGGCAATATGTAGTCAAGATAGGAAAATGAAGAGGGTGTGATTACTAACCCAGGGATTATTTACTAATTACAAAGGTAACTAATAATTCTTTAGAGAGTACCACCTCATCTAAGTGATCAAATTAATTACCAATACTGGTACAATGAAATACTGTGATTGCACAAAAAAAAAATACAACAGGAAGTATAGACACCATTTTTGAAGAAAAAAGGTTTAGCCCTAGTTTAATCAAATAGCTTGATTTAAATTCAGTTCGCAGGAGAAATACAAGGAATAAAGAAACAAGCTGACATCACCATGAGGAAACAGACAAATCCTGGTTATGGCACATTTACAAGAATGAGCAAGATTCTTTTAGAAAGTCAAGATAATGAGGATAAAAAGGTGGGAGTTATTCTAAATTAAAAGAGCCAAGAGGAATTCTGGTGCTAGAAATGGTAGAATACTTTCTACAACAATAATCATAAACTCTGTATCACATATTTGAAAAAACTGCTATTTACAAACATTGAGATCAACCCAAAGTAGTGAAACAAGAATGGTTACAATTTTTTAAACAAGGAAAGCATATGTGAGGTCCACATTTTTTCCCATCAAGGGTTGGTCGGGGGGGAAGAACCACAGAAAGTACTCCAGAGGGTGAAGCTCCAAAATGTTTGTGAAAGTTCCCCTTACATCTTTGCACATGAGATTTGGTTAAAAAGTAAATTTCAAAAACCCAACAAATCAAAATAGAGCAGGTGGGAGGCTATTATTAGAGCTCAGGACAAGCATTTCCATAGGAAAAATGGCACAATACATAATGATAAAAGGATTTATTTACCAATCCCAAAAAACTGAACTTCAAAATACATAAGAAGCTCATAAGCCACTATGATAGTTGGAGATTTTAGTACTCCTCTCTCAACTGATTCAACCAATTTAAACTTACTGCCAAAGAACACTTAACTAAGTAACTACACATGGCATATTCATTAAGAGAGCCCACATTCTGGTCTTAATAAACACATTTATTTATACATAATTAAAAGAAATTTTAGCTTAAAGGAAATAAAAGTATACAAAATATATTCTATCAACAATGGAATTAAAAACAGAAAGATATTTGCAAAATCCTAGAACATTTTCAATTAAATAAAAATACTTCTAAAATACTCAAAACTTCTTAAATTAACCAGAAAGCTAAAGTCACAAAATAACCAGGCAGCCTGAACACTAAGGATAAACAGTTTCTTTTATTTGTTTTTTTAAGACTGATTTATTTATTTGAATGGCAGAGTTACTGGTGGTGGTGGGGGGGGTCTTCCATCTGCTGGTTTGCTCCCCAAATGGCAGTGAAGGCCAGAACTGAGCTGATCCAAAGCCAGGAGCCAGGAGCTTCTTCTGGGTCCCCCACATGGGTGCAGGGGCCCAACGACTTGGGCCATCTTCTGCTTTCCCAGGCCATAGCAGAGATTTGGATTCGAAGTGGAACAGCTGGGACTCAAACCGGTGCGCATATGGGATGCCAATGCTGCAGGCCACTGCTTTACTCGCTGTGCCACAGCTCCAGCCCCAGGCTAGAAAGTTCCTAAAAAGCAACAGGATGGGGGTTGGCACTGTGGCATAGCAGGTAAAGCCACCATCTGCAGTGCCAGCCACTGCAGCATTTGGGGAGTGAACCAGCGGATGGAACATTTCTCTCTCTCTGCCTCCACCTCTCTGTAACTGCCTTCCAAATTAAGGAAAAAAAAAAAAAATGGGTGGGGGTGGGGAACAGGATGTCAGAACAGTCCACCATGGCAGAGTAAAAGGAAAATACTAGTCATACAAGAAGAATCAGTGAAAATTTTAAGGCAGAGTGTAGGGCAACTGGAGAGCACAGAAGCCCTGGGAGTCCCAGGCAATCTGCAGGCAGACTCTTTCAATAGACCTCCATCTACTGGGTGCCCACATACAGCAAAAGCCGTAAGTCGCTAGAGAAAGGGAAGCAAACCCCATGCCTTATTGTAGGAGTATGAATTACTCCCTGGAAGAAAGAGGGGCAAGAATTGTCCCAGGATTCAGAATCTTGTATCACTAAGACTAGAGGCTACCTATTGCTGGAGATGGCAGCAATGGCAGGAGGAGCAAACAAACTTGTGCAGAAGACACAAAAGGATCCAAAGCAGAGTTTGGCTGCCACAGGCAAGAGGGGCGTGAACTCTGAGAAAGTCCTATCCTGAGGTCCAGGCACACATAATCTACCAAAGACCAAGGCTACACTATAAAACAAATATTTTCTGGAGCTGGCATTGTGGCCTAGCAAGTAAAACCAGCATCCCACATGGATGCTGATTTGAGTTCCAGCTGTTCCACTTCCAATCTAGATTCATACTAATGTACCTGGGAAAGCAGTGGAAGATGGCCCAAGTGCTTGGGCCCCTGCACCCACATGGGAGACCTGGAAGAAGCTCCTGGTTCCTGGCTTCAGTCTGGTCTATTCCTAACCATTGCAGCCATTTGAGAGCGAACTAGTGAACGTTAGATAAATCTCTCTCCCTCTCTCTCTCTTTCTTTCTCCCACCTCCCCCACCGTGTCTTTCAAATAAAAAATTTTTTTAAAAGAACTTTTTCTGTCCCCTCCACTCTACTGACTTTGGAAGTACTGAGTGGACAAGCAACATCAATTTACCACAAATGGCAAGACTATACAGAGAAACCCCTCCTTGAAGCATGCATACAGAGTGGGGCATAAACACAGAAAAATCCTTTGACAATTCATTTCCACCCAAAGCATGAGGTAACATTAGAGCAATCTGAGGTCTGTCTAGACTGACTTTTATGTCCATCTCCATACAAATTACCAGACAGAAGACGTGTATTCACTGATAGGCTTTAAACCTGTAGCTTCCGCTATTTTACAGCCAATCAAAAATTACAATACTTATCAAAAAACAAATAAGCAAAATAAAACAAGTAAACAAAACCAAAAACAGATTCAAAGCAATAAATAGAGCCATATTCAAATAAGACCTAGTTGTTCCAGCTAAAGTATAGGAGCAATAAGAATATATTTTGAACTAGAGTAAAAACACACCAAAACTTGTGGAAAAGCAGAGCTTGGACACACATAGTGTGAAATGATTATAGAAATAAAGGGCGTAGGGGCTGATGTGGCACAGTGGGTTAAGTCACCATTTTCAAAACTGGCATCGCATATCAGCGTTGTCAGTCCCAGCTGCTCTGCTTCCAATCCAGCTTTCTCTAATGCACCTAAGTAAGGCAGATGATACCCCCAACCATTTAGGCATCTGCCACTAACGTGGGAGACCAGGATGGAGTTCTTGGCTCCTGGCTTTAGCCTGGTCTATACCTGGTTGTTGCAGCCATTTAGAGAGTAAACTAGTAAATGGATGAACTCTTTCTCCTCCCTGTCACTCTACCTTTTGAAAAGTAATTACAGGCCAGCGCCATGGCTCACTTGGCTAATTCTCCTTCTGCAGCGCCAGCACCCTGGATTCTAGTTCTGGTTGGGGCACTGGATTCTGTCCCAGTTGCTCCTCTTCCAGTCCAGCTCTCTACTATGGCCCGGGAAGGCAGTGGAGGATGGCCCAAGTGCTTGGGCCCTGCACCCGCATGGGAGACCAGGAGGAAGCACCTGGCTCCTGGCTTTGGATCGGTGGATCGCGTCGGCAGTAGCAGTCATTTGGGGGGTGAACCAACAGAAAAGAAAAGACCTTTCTCTCTGTCTGTATCTCACTGTCTAACTCTGCCTGTCAAAAAAAAAAAAAAAAAGTAATTACAGGGAAGAGCAGCAATCAATCAAAGAAAAAAAACCAGAACATACAGAAAAATATGAGTTTTTGGATGAGATTAATAAAACTGATAAACTTCTAGCTGAACAGACCAGGAAACAAAACTACAAATTAACCACCATCAGATATGAAACAAGCAACAACACAATGGTACCTTATCAAAATTGATTCAAAAGAAAATGGAAACCTTATATAATCATTTTTAAAATTTAATATGAAGATTAAAATTTTCATGAAAGAACACTCCAAGGCCAACATGAGCTCATTCAGGAACTTTACTGAACATTTAAACATGAAATATCAATTCTAAGCTCTTTAGAAAATAAGGAAATAGGAAGCATTTCCTAATTCATTTTTTGAAACCAGAATAACTTTGGTACCAGAAGCTGACATCAATATTAAAAATGAAATAAAAATCAGTATCACTCATGACAGACAATATTTCAAGAAAAAAAAGCAGAAACAATCATTTATCTCAAGAGATGGGGAAAGAACATCAGACAAAATTCAACACCATTCATAATAAACACTTTCCAAACCAGGAATCGAAGGGGACTTCTTTTAATGGATAAATACCATCTAGAAAGAAAAAGGAGGAAGAAAAAAAAAAAAACTTGGGGAGGCTTAGATTGAGTTCCCAGCTGCCAACTTCAGCCTAGCCTGGTCCTGGCTACTTCAGGCACATTAAAAAGAAGTAAACCAGCAAAAGGGAGCTTGCACAGTCTCTCTCCAATAAGTGGAAAAAAAAAAAAAAAAGCTTTTAAAAACCCTCATAGATATTATCATACTTAACTAGTAAAATAGTGAATACTGGGGCCAGAGTTGTGTTGCAGTGGGTTAAGCTGCCTGCAATGCCAATATTCCCCATATGAGCACGACATCCAATCCAGCTTCCTGCTAATGTGCCTGGGAAAGCAATCGAAGATGGCCCAAGTGCTTAGACCTCTGCGCCCACATGTGAGACCCAATGGAGTTCAGGGCTCCTGGTTTCAACATGGTCAGCACCAGCTGTTGCAGCCATTAGAGGATTGAACCAATGGATGAAGGATTTCTCTAACTCTGCCTTCCAAATAAATACATTAAAAATAGTAAATGCTTTTTTAAAAACACCAGGAAGTAGGCAAGGATAACCACCATAACCATGTATATTTAGCACTGTACTGGAACTCTTAGTTAATAAAATTCAGCAAGAAAACAATAACTTTGCATTTATTAAAAATTCAAATGAATCTTTAAGAGATCGGAACTAATGATTTATCAAGACCACAAGGAATGGGGCTGGCAGTATGGCATAGCAAGTAAAGCCGCTGCCTACAGGGCCAGCATCCCATGTGGGCGCCAGTTTGAGTCCTGGCTACTCCACGTCCAATCTAGCTTTCTGCTGTGGCCTGGGAAAGCAGCAGAAGATGGCCCAAGCCCTTGGGCCCCTGTACCCATGTGGGAGACCCGGAGGAAGCTCCTGGCTCCTGGCTTTGGATTGATGTAGCTCCAGCTGCTGCAGCCAAATGGGGAGTGAACCAGCAGATGGGAGACCTCTCTGCCTCTCCTTCTCTCTCTGTGTAATTCTTTCAAATAAATAAATAAACCTTAAAAAAAAAAAAAAAAAGGCCACGGGGAAAAAAGATCAAATGATCAAAATTTAACTGGATTTTTCTTTATCAGCAAAAATAACTGGCAATAAAAATTTTAAAATTATCATTTGTAATGCATCAAAAAACAAAACATTTAGGAATAAACTAACTTTTTTTTTTTTAGGAGTCGGGAGGCAGAGAGAAATAAAGAAACTGAGGATTCCCATCCACTAGTTTACTCCTCAAAAACCAGTAATAGCCAGGACTGGGCCAGACTGAAGCCAATAACTGGAAACTCAATCCAGGCCAACCACATAGGTGGCAGGGACCCAATTACTTGAACAATCACTTCTGCCTCCTAGGGTATACATTAGCAGTAAACTAGAATTGAAAGTGCAGCCAGAACTCAAACCCAGGCACTCCAGTATGGTATGTGGGTATTCTAATCAGCATCTTAACAATGATGCCAAATGCCTGCTTTAGAAACAAATTTTTAAAAAGATGTCTGAAAACTATAAAATGCTGAGAGAAAATAAAAAAGTCTAAATAAATGAAGAAATATGTTTATAGATTGTAAAACAGAGTAAGATTCAACAAATGCAATTAAACCAAATTTTGACCACATTCTAGTTTTTAAAAAGCAATGATATAAAAATATTTTTGATATTTAAACATGCCTGGATAGCTAGAGGATACTGAAGAGCTGTAGTTAACTTCTTTAAGAGACATAATGGGACTGATGTTATCTAGAAAAATGCTTATATATGTCTATGTGTATAGCATGTTGACAATGTTAAATTGACAATGAAGGTGTACAGGTGTTTATTATATCTGTTTCTCTAAGACTGAAGATATCATAAATAAAAATTTAAGAGGGATGTAAATGCAAAATGTTTTAAAAAAAAAGGTTTGAGGAAGAATATTCTAGTCAGAAAGAAGAGCATGAGGTAAAGGAAACAAAATATGTATATACTTGTCCCAGCTAAAATTGCTGGTCCAAGGAGAATGAGAGGCACATGGAACAAAAATGGACCCAAGATGCAGCTTGAAGCTAAGCCACACACAAACCCTGTGAAGGTCAGCCAACCTCAATTAAGCCTCCGGCTGAACAGAACCAACTCTAGAGGAAATGAGAATAAATGCATATTACTGTATGCCAGTAAGTTTTGGCATGTTTTCTTGTAGACCACTACTGTGACAAGAGTGGATACATGGAGAAATCGCTTTTGATTTCAGAATTAACAAGTGATGGTATATTTATTAAAATTATTCTGCACATCATTAAGAATGAACAGAAAAGCTAACAGTGGGAAAATGAACCATGATATAGCTAAAATATTCAAGATTCTATATAATAACAAAAAATGCAGAGCTAAATAGATGTGGAAAACAAATACTGCAAGACAACTTCCGTATCTTAAGTCTGGGTAACAACATAGAATGTTGAAGACTACAAGCACACACAGACACAGGGAAAAACCAACAATCTTCATGAGGTGGGAGGAGTTGGGAGGGATTAGAAATTTGGTATTAAACCTTTTTTAAAGTAATTGTAGAACTGTATCAAGTAGATGAAGAGAAAGGTTTACCACAAGACATTAATTGTAATCATTAAAGGAGCCAGCTAAATATATGGCAATAAGTAAGGGAACAAGTAAAAAGTAAAACAAAAGGATACGAGGGCAGATACTAGAGAAATGTGCTTAGAAGACCATAAACCATCAAAGAAACTGAACAAAAATAGTTAAGTTTCCTATGAAGAGTAACAAAAATAGCTGTTTAAAGCATTTTTTTAAACTATTACATACACACTAAACAAACTAAGCAGTATCTGAAAGGGAACAAAAGACATCATTCCGAAGAGGTATAATCTAACCAAACACTGGTATCCAAACAGGTGCTCAATATATATGAGATGGATGGACAAATAAAAGGTCTAAGAGATATACAGGTTGTCTTCTAATGACACTTTAAAAGAAAAACAAAAAAACATTAATTTTTTGTTTGCAAGTCAGAGTTATATATAGAGAGAGATCATCCATTGACCGGGTCACTTCCCAAATGGCCACAACAGTCAAAGCTGGGGCAGGCCAAAGCCAGGAGCCAGAAGCTTCCTCCCACATGGGTGCAGGGGCCCAAGCACTTGGGCCATCTTCGACTGCTTTCCCAGGCACATTATCAGGGAGCTGGATTGGAAGCGGAGCAACCAAGACTCGAATCAGCGCCTATACAGGATGTGCTGTAGATGGTAGCTTAACCCTCTACACCACAGCACTGGCCCCCTAATGATACTTTAAAACTAGTAATTCATAACTCTCCTATTTTTAGAGGAATGTATTATAATACACAGTGGTTATTAATTTTCAGTAAAATGATAGCTTATAATTTCCAGGGTTTTCGAACTTTTGCTCCAAAATATCCCTAAAGGAAAAGAGAATACACATTTATCACCATCATCTACTTTGTTCCACTGGAGTTAGAAAGGGTGCATATCAAGATGGCATTTCACTGAAATGCTGAGATTGCTTTAAAATTCACTTTGATTTTATGTCTAATAATAGCTATCATTACAGATTAGGCCTTATGAACATTATCTCATTTAAACAATCCTATGAAATAGATACTTTACCATCATAGACAGATGACTGTATTAAGGCTTAGAGTTCCAGAAAGTTAACCAAGGTCACACAGATAGCAGATCCAGAAATCTAAAACAGGACATTCTAATATAGCAGGCATTCTTAATTCACTAGGACTCTTAAGTCTACTACTAAAATGTTTATATCTTTAAATAGATGTGTATATACACACACAGAAAATGCCCATCTTTTCTCTTTCATTAATATGTTTGAAAAGCTTTCACCCTGTGATTTTTTTTTTTTTTTTAAGATTTATTTATTTGAAAGGCAGAGTTACAGAGAGGCAGAGGCCAGGGGTGGGGGTGGGAGGGTCTTCCATCTGCTGGTTCACTCCCCAGATGGCTGCAATGGATCCAAAGCCAGGAGCCAGGAGCTTCTTCCAGGTGCAGGGGCCCAAACACTTGGGCCATCTTCTACTGCTTTCCCAGGACACATCAGAGAGCTGGATTGGAAGTGGAACAGCCAGGACTCAAGCCACTGCCCATATGGGAGGCAGCTAGGCCACAGCACAGGCCCTGTGTGGTTTACTCTTATGAGGGCAAGAAATAGTTTAAAAGTATACTTTTAACAACACCGCTTATGTTTTCAAAGTTTAAACTTTTAATCCTTCTATTTCTTTTCTGTTCTTCATTTGAAATGCAGATTGACAAAGATATAAACAGAAACCAGTGAACTATCCTCTGGTTCATTTCCCAATTGGCTGCAATTGCCAGGGCTGGGACAGACCAAAGCCAGAAACCCAGAACTATCCAGGTCTCCCACATGGGTGGCATGACCCCAAGCATTTGGGCCATATTTATCTGCTTTCCCTGGTGCATTCACAGGGAGCTGGATCAACAACAGAGCAGCCACGACCCAAACTAGCACTCCGATAGGTGTTGCCAAATATCAGTGACACAAGCAGTGGTTTAACCTGCTGTGTCAACAAGGGCCCCAATCCCTCCATTTATTGACAAAAGCTCTTTGAGAGCTTCCCATACCTCCCCACTCTGCTTCCATTCCTCCCCACCAGCCACTGTTTTCATTTCTATCTGTGGCCAGGGTCTTCATATGTGAGAAACAACCCAGAGTCAAACTGCTGCTACTAAATTTCAGACAAAGCAAAGATATTGAGTTACTGTTTTTTTTTTAAAGATTTATGTATTTATTTGAAAAGCAGAGTTACAGAGACAGAAAAAGAGAGAAAGAGAGACCTCCCATCCACTGGTTCACTTTCCAGATGGTTGCAATGGCTGGAGCTGGGCAGATCAGAAGCCAGAAACTTCTTCTGGGTCTCCCATAGGCATACAGGGGCCTAAGCACTTTGGCCATCCTTCACTGCTTTCCCAGGTGCATTAGCAGGGAGCTGGACTGGAAGTGGAATAGTCGGGACTTGAATAGGCACCCATATGGGATGTCGGCGTCACAGGCAGCAGCTTTACTCACTGTGCCATCTGCTGGCCTGGTTTATAAACCTGGCCATATATATATGGAGATCAAAATCTTCATCCTTGGGGCCAGCGTTCTGGTGAGCGTGTAGGACCACCACTTAATGACACTGGCATCCCTTATGGGAGCTGGTTGGAGATCTGGCTGCTCCACTTTTGATCAAGTTCCCCACTAACAGTCTGGGAAAAGCAGCTCAAGATGGCCCAAGTTGCTTGGGCCCCTTCCGCTCACATGGGAGATTCAGATGAAGCTCCTGTCTCTGGCTTTGACCTGGCCAAGCCCCAGCTGCTGCAGCCATCTGGAGAGTGAAACAGCAGATAGAAGATCTCTTTCTTTCAAAATACATAAATCTTCAAGGGGTCAGCAGATAGCCACACGCAAGCTATATATTACCTACTATTATAAATACAATTTTATTGGAAAGCAACCATATCCATTCATTTTCAGACTGCTAACAGAAGAGGTGAGAGTAGCTGCAACAGAAACTGGATGGCCCACAAAGAATAAAACATTTATTATCTAGCTCTTTACAGAAAAAGTTGTAATCCATTACCCTAAAGTCTTTAGCTTTATACTTTACTCAACTGAAATCATCTGCCAAAATTTTTCTATTAAAAAATAAAATATATAGGTGGACCAACTAACTTAGCAGATAAGTCACCAGTTGGGATGCTCTTGTTCCACACAGGGAGTGCCTGGCTCCAGCTCTTGATACTAGCTTCTAGCTAATGCAGACCCCAGGAGGTAGCAGCAATGGTTCAAGGAGCGGGATTCCTAGCACCCACATGAGAGATGGGAATTGAGTTCTCAGCTCCCTGCTTTGGACTCCCAGGCTGTGTGGGCTATTGGAGAATGAATCAGCAAATGGATGCTCTCCCTGTCTCATGCTCTCTGTCAAATGAATACATTAAAATTTCAAAAAGGAAGGCCGGCGCCGTGGCTTAACAGGCTAATCCTCTGCCTTGCGGCGCCGGCACACCAGGTTCTAGTCCCGGTCGGGGCACCGATCCTGTCCCGGTTGCCCCTCTTCCAGGCCAGCTCTCTGCTGTGGCCAGGGAGTGCAGTGGAGGATGGCCTAAGTGCTTGGGCCCTGCACCCCATGGGAGACCAGGAGAAGCACCTGGCTCCTGCCATCGGATCAGCGTGGTGCACCGGCCGCAGCGCGCCTACCGCGGCGGCCACTGAAGGTGAACCAACGGCAAAAGGAAGACCTTTCTCTCTGTCTCCCTCTGCTGTCCACTCTGCCTGTCAAAAATTTAAAAAAAAAATTTTTTTTCAAAAAGGAAATATGAATAATTATGCAAAATCTACTTCTCATCTACAGTATTTACATTTATAAACATGTGCACTAATTTTTAACCACAATCATTCTAAAATTTAGTGAGTCATATATAAGATGATTTACTTGTCACTGCTTTCTTTAATGTTTTAAATTTTAAACAGTAAATTGGTTTTCTTCCCCCCAAAACATCCATTACTTGCAGCTGGTAAACTTGCAGATACGATATATAAGTTTTTAGATAAAAAGGTTAATATGTTAGAATAAAAATCAGCTATTCAGAAACCTGGTTTGGTTCAAAAACAAATTTCAGTTAAACCTTACGTGAAACTACAGTTGATTAGTCAATTCACTCACAATGATCTAATAATCGAAGAATATTAGTGAACTCTAATTTTAAAAGAAGGAAATTAGACACTGGACAGAAGACTGATCCAGAAGACCTGCATACAAATTTATATTAAAAATCAAGAATTATAAATATATGAAATGATATTTGCATAGTATGAAGGATTCAGCAAGACATGATTACCTCCAGTTAGTTTCCTCAATCCTTCAAAGTTAGCACTGTATGTTTTCCATAATCTAGCACCTTATATCATAAATATTTATTTACCTGTATATATACAATCCTTCTATATTATCAGTTCAACAAGAGCAGAAATCACATCTCTTCAATATTATTGCATGCCTAATATCTAACATGATAACCATACGGTAGGCACTCAATAAATATTTGCAAAAATTTAAAAAATTACATAGTTCAAAACAATCTATAAATTCAATAGAATTGCTTATAATTTACCAAAGTTTATGTAAGTTTGACCATAACACTCATTTTACATTTTTATTACAGTTTTAGTATTTCTCATCTGTAAGTTCAAGGGTGGGAGAATAAATGTGTATCTCATGTATTTGGTTTATTTAAAGATTCCTTGTCAAAAAAAAAAAAAAAAGCTTGAAAATCACTGATTTATAAGATCATCATAATGTAAAGCATCTAGGCTGGACAGACCAAATAAGGTTTTTCATTTGGCATATATATCTCTACAAGATTCTGTGTAAAAATATAGGAACTACTAAGTAACCCAATTACTTGCCAGTAAACTCATATCTGATAATAAGTTATCCATTCCTGACAGTAGGTACCAAAGGTATTTTTCTTATTAAGCCATTTGGAGCCCTGGAAATGATTTTTAATTCACAAGTTTTCCAAAGGACATGACATATGGGAGGAACAAGTGTAACACATCCTGAAATGAACAGGAAACACAAAATCCAGTTCTCTAGTTTGTAATCCTGCTCCAGGGTTAGGTTGAGAAAGGAACTGAAGAAAATTTCCCCAAATTCTTAATCACGGAGCAGAGAGAAGGAATACATACAGTTGTCAGAATATAAAGTATCTTTGAAAAAAATAAGTTTCTGATAAGTAACTTGGGTTTCTCTAAAGATGAAAATGAATCATCCCTGATAATTAATATTCACAGGTATCTATCTATGGTAGAACAAAATGAAGCAAGTTTTCTTCAAAGCAAGAAATAAAAGAAAAATAAACTAACTGCACTGAGGACTCCTAGAAAAATATACTTAAGAAATTCACACCTATATTATCCTGCTTTCAAGTATTCTTTTCGGACAACTTCAAACAAGAACCTAGTTGCTGAAGTGTGTGACAATAAATCGGGTCAAAAGTAGTTGCTTTCCATTCAAGTGATGGTGGTGTTAATAACAAAATCATTATCTTTTGAATACATAATAACATGCATATTTAGAAAAGAAAAAATAAACATAATAACCTGGATATTAGTAAATACAAACTATATATACACTGGGAAACTGTCAGGGCCAGTATTTTAAACCTTACAGAAAATTCTTCACTTGTTTATGTGATAAACTAAAATCACACTGGCAGCCAGTGTTGTGCTATAGCTGGTGTAGTAGGTAAAGCCGCTGCCTGCAATACCAGCATCCCAGAATGGAACTGGTTTGAGTCTTGGCTGCTCCACTTCCAATCCAGTTCCTTGCTAATGTGCTTAAGAATGCCGAGCCACCCATGTGACGGACCCAGAAGAAGCTCATGGCTCCTGGCTTCAGCCTGGCCGGGTCCCAGCCATTGTGGCCATCTGTGGAGTGAACCAGTGGATGGAAGGTAACTCTCCCTCTCTCGCTGTATCTCCCTCTCTTGCTGTAACTGATTTTAAATAAACAAATCTTTAAAAAAAAAAAAAAGTAAAATAAAATCACACTGACCTACAGTAGCACAGACGGGATTATAACATGGTCTTTCAATTCCTACTCTATGACTCATAACATAATACTATCTGGAACCTACAGTATGAATCTCCAGATCTAGAAGCACAACATAAAAGTAAATTCCCTTCTAAACATATTATATTACTGCATCTGCTAATGGAGAACATTAAAAAGAGCAGGGACTTTGGGAATAGACTCCTATTTGTATTTCAATTTTGCTACCTACTGGTTTATGACCTTTAATGTTGAGATGCATCTTTCCAATCTTTTAAAAGGGGCAAAATACCAAATATACAGGGTTAAGAAAGTTAAGAGTAATATGAATATGTCAAGTGCCCATATGAATTATGTACAAAGGAGGTTCTAATCCTGGTTATTGTTAGCAGGCAATAAACTTTACATCATTTTTCTTTCCCTTTCAACTAAGAAGTAGTTAGTATTATAGTATCTAGCATAGCTCCATCAAAAAAGTATTGGAGGAACTCTTCACTCTATTTTACAAAATGAAGTGTTACCTGGTTCTGGAATAAAAAATAAAGCTAATGGATATCTTTAAAATGAAATAAACAACAACAAAAAAGTCTCTAGAGATTGAAACCTGCATGGTTCTTTCTAATATAAAGTTCCTGAATTAGGCAGTTACTTCTCAAGTCCTGTCTATAGTTACAGAAGACAAAACACTCAATTTCCTTCCCTTTTTCTCTCCTTTCTGTTTCTTGGTTTATAAGAACAGATAAGGAAAAAAACCATATTTTTAAAGAGAGACTAAAGATAAACAGACAATGAAGACAGTGAAAAATTACTTGGGCATTGGTTATATCTGGAAAAGGATGTACATTGAAGTGGAAGGAAGGAATGCAAAAGAAAGAAATCTAATTACTCTCTCAGGTTCCAGGCAAAAGTTATGTAGAAAAGTACATATAAAGCCCATGAAGTTTAAAGTTTTTTTTCAATAACATAGACCCTGATTAACTGCAAAAAAATCTTGTTCTGGGGAAGAACAAACAGAAGAATGACTTGCTTTCCTAGGAAAAAAAAAGTCTAAAATCTCTTTAATTATAATAAGAAGAGAAATGAGTTATTTTTCTAGAAATCTTGGAAAAAAATTAAGTTCAAGAAGTACTTGGAAGAAAAAATACTCAGAAGCTTCACTAAAAGAAAAAAAAAAGGAAAAAAAATAGGTCCATAAGGGTTCTTTTTTTTTTTTTTTTTTTTAACTTATTTTTTTATTTTTGACAGGCAGAGTGGACAGTGAGAGAGAGACAGAGAGAAAGGTCTTCCTTTTTGCCGTTGGTTCACCCTCCAGTGGCCACCGCGGTAGGCGCGCTGCGGCCGGCGCACCGCGCTGATCCGATGGCAGGAGCCAGGTGCTTCTCCTGGTCTCCCATGGGGTGCAGGGCCCAAGCACTTGGGCCATCCTCCACTGCACTCCCTGGCCACAGCAGAGAGCTGGCCTGGAAGAGGGGCAACCGGGACAGGATCGGTGCCCCGACCGGGACTAGAACCCGGTGTGCTGGCGCCACAAGGCAGAGGATTAGCCTATTGAGCCGCGGCGCCGGCCAAGGGTTCTTTTTTTACAGAGGAAAGATAGAGAATAATTTCCTTTATTCCTTTATTGCTAACCTTCTTAGTATTAGGCAAGAAGGGTCTGAAAATGGAAAAATGCTGTTAAGGAAAGAAACAAAAGAGTAAAGGCTCATCAGGGTTTTCATGTCACTCTATTGGCTGGAAATATATGCTTCTCCCTTAGGTCATGTCTCAACTAAATAGCAACTCAAAAACACCAAATGGCATAACACATATATACCTACCAACTGTCAGGGATGACTCAAATCCATCTTTAAGGAAACAGCTGAGACTCTACATCTTCATATAACTCTGAACTGCTACAAGTATAAAGGGTACTATTTCTTACACTGGGAAGAAGGGCAGGAAAGAACAATAGGCAAATTAATGAATTACATATGGTTCCAATTTCAAATTAATCAGGTGCTTCAAATGAAAACTTCTACTTCAATTGAGGGATTAGTACCCAACAGTAAAAGAACATGAGTTTAAATGTTGATAATCACAAAGAGGGCCCAGTTTCTTTCATATGATAATCACCTATAACTAACTAAAATTACAACACTTCAACTAATGTTCTTCACAAGAAAATATAAGGAGAATTCGAATTCATTAGTATGCTATTGTTCTGCCCAGTTACAGACAAGTTATCTATAAATGCCTATCACAGTCAAGTAAGTGCAAAACTCTTTCAATGGAAAGCATAGATAACTTTTTCAAATTTCCATAATATGTTTTTGTGCCAATCTAAATCTATAAAATATTAATGTTAAAAATGAACATTATCAATCTGTTAGTAGGAATGGGGAAAGAGGAAAATAAAGGAACTATTGGACATACCCTATGTAATATTTCTAAAACCTTTAATGCGGTATGAAGAAAGCTGTTGAAAATTCTTCTTTCAGAAGGGGGAATGCCGATCTTGTAGAGTTTCAAAAGATGTACCACAACTTCCTTAAAAAGTTCTACTATCTTGAGGAATAGTGGAGGCTCAAGAACTGACCACCAGTTTTCTATTAAAGGGTAAACATGCAATAAAATTAATAAAAAAAAGTCACAATTTTCAAAACCACAGACTTTTCTTCTAAAATAGTGGTCCTTAACCCTCTGAAAATTCCAGGAAGATGTACATATTATTTTACATAACATTTCTAGGGTTTATAGACCTCCCCCCGACCAAGACAAAATTAAAGAACACTGTCTAAAACTTCTCAAAAGCAAAATTAAAGAATGAAAGTCCTACTGAATTCACATACTTGGTTTTATTGGATTACATTAAAAACTCATAAATATATCTGACGTTAAAACAGTTATTAGAATGTTTTAGAAATTAGAATTTTAATTTTTAAACACTTTAAACTTGTATTGCACTAATATATAATGATCTTTCCAAGTTTTATTTTCAATTTACGATAAAGTTGAAATATTGCAAAGCACCCCCCTTAAAATCCACATAATGCTGAAAATACAGAAGCTGAACAATGTGAATGAAGATCAACATGTCTACCCTTCCCCAATATTCCTTATTCCTAAGTACAAATACCACAATCCTATGAAGGAGACAGAAGAAATACAAAATCTTTAGAAATAAGGAAAGCAAACTCTTTCGACTCCCCTGCTTCACTGTTCTGCTACCAGATAATTCCCTCAGATTCTAGCATTGCTTCCCCTGCTCACTCTTAGCCTTAAAGTTCTTGTACTGATTTCATTTATTACATCGTACATCTCAGCTCCACATATATAACAACCTTTTAGTTTTTTTTAAAAAGAATGGAGTTAATTATAGCAAGCAAACTATAAAAGCCAGGAGAGAGATGAAATCTACATAATTATAAAGATGGTGATAAAGGTTTTAGGTCAAAGAACCAAAGCAGAAAGACTGAACTACAAAATTAGATGAGCAGTAAAATCTCATCTATAAGCAGAAAAATAAAATCAAAACGAGGAAACTAGCTAGCGAAGACAACACTAAGCAAAGGGTTGACATCAGGGTTGAAGAACAATTTAAAACCCACGTTTGTTATGGTTTTAATTGTTCCTTCTCCTTTACTTCTTTAATAGCAAGATCACTCTGAAGGCGATAAGGGAGAGAAATGTGGAAAACAGTTTTTATCTTTCCTGATACTGCTTCTGTGGTTGCACTAAAATTTTATATCTAACATGCTTTGCCTTCCACAACTCCAACAACTAGAAGCGGATAACTAGAGAAAAAGCAGTAAAATTATAACCACATTTATTTTTCCATAAGACAATGTCAAATACACAAGGCTGCAAAATTTCAAACAAGAATTTATGAGTAATTTCAATCAGAGAGAAAGGTTTCAAAAGGAAAAAAGGATTAAAAATTCTTACCAAGTACTTTCAGTGGTGCCTTTTCTAGGTTCACAAGAGCTGTACCAAAGGGAATTGCTATTGTTGTGAAATTGTTGGAATCACTCATCAGAGGACATTCTGGCAGAGTAAGATAAAACCTCAATGCTTCAACATCAGGTAAGGAACTAGTCAGTTTAGGAATAAGATTCTTTTCCAAACTAGCTGCCACCTATATTTTGACAAAAAGTAAAACCTACTTCATTTAAAATGAATGCATTTTCAAAAAGAAAAGGAAAAAATAAGAAAATTTTGTACTATAGCAAATATGAAATGATGGGGGGAAAACACATGACAATGTATTTCAAGCACAGTGAAAATCAATGCCTAATCACTGCTAAATGTATTCCCAAAAAAAACTCATGTTAGGTCTCAATTTAATTATCTCTGTAGACTTAACCAACATGGCAATGCTAAGTAATTCAGGGTCTACGACAAACATCTTTAACGATTTATAGATCTTTGACAGCTAAATTATAAATACTTTAAAATAAAAACTTATTTTAAATTTTTACATTTAATAAATCTTAATCCTTAGTATATTCAATAAAGTTATATAAAATACATCATTATGAAATTGTCAAGTTTATTAGGTTCTAAACATAAAACATGGGACAAAAAAGTTCAACAGCTAAATAATGTGAACATAAAATACTTTAAAAACAAACCTGCTGAGATATCTGAGGATGATCAGGTTGTATAAGTTTGTGGAATAAAAGCCTAGCAGCATTCATATCAACCCCCGAAAATCTGACACCTGTTCTATAATGATCATCATTGCTAAAAAACAAAGAAACGTAAAAGAAGATAAAACTTTAACATTATTTCACTTTTCAATATTTAATAAAATAAAATTGAAAGTTTCAGCATACTAAGAAACTGCCACTTACCTAACAGCTAGAAAACTTCCATTTAGGCAACCAGAGGAAGAAAATGTTCCATCTATTTCACTTTAAAAAATATTAAAAATCACCAATGAGAAATCTGCCTTTAACAAAATTGAGTATTTAATCTAATAATTAATGTTACTGTGCACTCCAATATTAAATATGCAATCAGAATAAATCAATTATATAAATCACTGAACTGATTAACACTTGATTAAGGTATTATTGTTTGCTGCAGACTTTCTTAAATACTATATTCAATTTCTAGTTCATCAAAGGAATGTGATGTTAAGATTTTTTTTTATATAAGCATGGACATTATACATGGTATTGCTTTTGCTCTTAGGGCCATGATGAACAAAATAACAGAGATTAAGTTACGAACAGGAGAAAAATGTTGCAACTGAGATGCAGTTTACATGAAATGTAGGAAGCTGCTACTAGCAGCAGCTAGCACACAATGCTAGCACACTGTTAGAAGGAATATATTCTAAAATGATGAAAAAGTAATGTATAATAAATATGCAAACTAATAATTTATTGTTATCAAGTATTATGTTCTGTATGTAATTGTATATGGAACACTTTTACATGACTGACAGTGGGGTAGGTTTTTTTACACCAGCACTATCACACACATATGAGTAACATGTTGGACAATGACAACAGCTATGACATCACCAGGCAACAGGAATTTTTTTTAGCTTCATTATGCTCTTACAGGACCATCTTTGTATATGTAGTTCATTGTTGATCCAAAAACTTTGTTATGCAGCACATAAATACAATCTCTCATCCCAAATACCAACACAAACCAAAAACAACCAGCAGAAAAAAATCTTCAGTACTAGACAAAGTAATCTATAAGCATAATACTCATGAAAGAATTAACATTCAAAGTCTTGTGGGGAATATAAGGTTAAGACAGTGACCATCATAAGGTTCATAGGGAACAAAATTCAAACTGAATACTAAAATGGCTTTATTTCATGTCCTAATTCATCACTTAACATATCTTTACATCTAGAAAAGAACTGCAACTGTGACTTACCCAATTTCAAGTAAGATCTCCTAAAATGTTATTATGGAAATTATGCATTTATATTTATATACTTAAATAATGGACTGAATGATATTCCATCAAACAAATATTTAAATGTAAACTCAGTAAAGGTTGCTCTACTGCAGGTTTGAGAGGCAGTGTTTGTGTGGAAGGAATGTTTCTCTTACTTGGCTATCTCCACAGGAAACCTTCCAGAGGGGTAGCTCAGCCATTTTTGAATTAGAGCTTCATTCACTGTCCATATCTGTTTTGAAGGATCAGGACATCTAAAGTCATCTGGTGGCCCACAGTTCTAAATTACAAAATAAGGAAGTTAGAGGAAGAATATTATCTATAATTCAAAACCAAAACACTCTCCATATGTGTTTAAAAAAAAATAAACCTCCACTAAATATGGGAAATAAAAACTTATCAACTAGATCAGAAAAATACTCTGTATAGATGAGGCATAAAAGTCAGGCCTATCACTATGTAACATATAAAGAACACTAATATGGATTTTTAAAATTCCTCAAAATTATTTAAGTATTTACATAACTGTATTATTACCTGAGGACTACAGTAATGTGAAAAGCTTTGATCTCCACCTGAGAAAATTCTTTTTACACAGAAATATTCTTCAGAATCTGTAAAAACAAAATATAAACATTAGAATCCAAGATTTATATCACATTGCTCAGATCAGCAAATGTGCTGATTTTTTTTTTAAAGATTTATTATTTGGAAGGCAGAGTTACAGAGGAAGGGGGAGAAACAGAGAGAGTGCTCTGCTACCCGCTGGTTTACCTTCCAAATGGCTGCAACGGTCAGGGCTAGGCTGGTCCAGACCAGAGTCAGGAGCCTAGAACTCCTTCCAGATCTCCACACAGGTGGCAGGGGCCCAAGTACTTTGCCTATTTTCCCAGACACATTAGCAGGGAGCTGGGTTGGGAGCACAGTAGCCAAGACTCACCTTGTGTTATCTGTGATCATGGCTCCTTCACAATTGTAAATCAAAAGGACTACAAATTGATTATTTCCTACTAACAAGCAAAATACTTTATTTATTTAAAAAAAAACACTCAGTAACTGTCAATATGACTACATAACATATCTAGCTTAGAGCTCAGAACATTAATAAAATCAAGTTTTCTACAGGTCACAAGAATGCTTTAGGGCCAAAATAACAGATGGGGCTGGCGCTGTGGTACAGTGGGTTAATGTCCTGGCCTGAAGTGCCAGCATCCCATATGGGTGCTGGTTCGAGACCTGGCTGCTCCACTTCTGATCCAGCTCTCTGCTGTGGCCTGCGAAAGCAGCGGAAGATGGCCCAAGTCCTTGTGCCCCTGCACACACATGGGAGACCCAGAGGAAGCTCCTGGCTTCAGATCAGCTCAGCTCCAGCCATTGCAGCCAACTGGGGAGTGAACCAGCAGATGGAAGACCTCTCTCTCCCTCCCCCCCTCCCTCTCTGTCTGCCTCTCCTCTTTGTGTAACTCTTTCAAATGAATAAATAACTCTTTTTTTTTTTTAAAAAAAGAACAAATTAAAGGATAAATCTATGTTAAACTGGTAATTTATTTAAAATCTTTTCTCTACCATCATTTACAAAAGTCTACATGAAACTGTTCATTTCCTCAAAATGGATGTTATTTATTCCTAAAATGTGATTCTGCATTTTATAAGTAAGTTCTAGAAAATGGATGACTAATCTATAATACACGAATGGGTTTCTAGGAGCTGTGAATTAGACACCAGAAGTTAGCTTTCCTTTCCTTTTGATTGCGACTCCAAATTTGAAAAATGTAATCACTTGTTCTGTACAAACTTCCTGCAGACTGGACTTTGCTGACTGTACCTCTGTGGTTTCTCTTAGCATTCTGCTTGGTCTCATGTATGTTTCATAAACTGGCAGATCTAGACAGGCATCAATCACAGGTTATTTAAGAACTGCTACACTGGGACATGGGGGCAAGGGGTAGGTGTTGTTCTTCCATCTTGAAACATATGGCTTGTTGAGTTTCTTTGTGGGATGCTACAAAGCACTGATATTAAATATTTAGAAAGTTAATTAACTATAATTTGAAAATGATGATATGCTAGCATTGCTTCTTTATCTTAGAGGTAGACCATTAGCTCCCTCCTTTACTACTATATACTTATTTTAAAACAGGAAATAGAGGATTAAGCCTTATCTTTTGCATTTATTTACTATCCTCTTGCTTTTTAAATCTGCATTTCTTTGATACTGAAGAGGGTAGTAATTTTTGCATATTTCTTAGCATCATCAATTTCCTCTTGGGGAAATTTCCATTCATCTCCTTTATTTATCAGGTATCTTTTTTTTTTTTTTTTTTAAAGATTTACTGATTTTACTTGAAAGAGTTACACAGAGAGAGGAGAGGCAGAGAGGCACAGAGAGAGAGAGAGACATCTTCCACCCACTGGTTCACTCCCCAATTGGCTGCAATGGCCAGAACTGCGCTGATCTAAAGCCAGGAGCCAGGAGCTTCTTCTGGGTCTCCTATGTGGGTGCAGGGGCCCAAGGACTTGGGTCATCTTTTTTTTTTTTTTTTCTTTTTTTTTTTTTAATTTTTTGCCAGGCAGAGTTAGACAGTGAGAGAGAGAGACAGAGAGTGAGTTATAGACAGTGAGAAAGGTCTTCCTTCCGTTGGTTCACTCCCCTAATGGATGCCACGGCCAGCGCTGTGCCGATCCGAAGCCAGCAGCTGGGTACTTCCTCCCAGTCTCCCATGCGGGTGCAGAGACCCAAGCACTTAGGCCATCCTCCACTGCCTTCTCAGGCCACAGCAGAGAGCTGGACTGGAAGAGGAGCAACCGGGACCAGTACCCGGCACGCCAACCAGGACTAGAACCTGGGGTGCCGGTGCCAAGTGAGCCATGGAGCCAGCCAGGGACATCTTCTACTGCTATCCCAGGCCATAGCAGAGAGCTGGATAGGAAGTGGAGCAGCCGGGTTTGGAATCGGTGTCCATATGGGATGCTGGTGCTTCAGGACAGGGCTTTAACCCACTGCGCCATAGCACTGGCCCCTTATCAGGTATCTTAATGCTTGTCTTATTTATCTATTAGATGTCACTGTTTGCTCATCCATATGTATATGCACATTGGACATAAATTGTAATTATCAAAAATATTTTTTCAAATAATTATTGCTTAATTTTGTCTCAAAAACATTTTTAATCCAATTTTATTATGACTCATTGTATTGATGATGGAAAGGTTTTCCCAATCCTGAAATAAAAGAATCAGTTTCTTTTTTTGTTTTTTTTTTTTTTAAATTTCTTCATTTACTTGAGAGGTATAGTTACAGAAAGAGGGAAAGGCAGAAAAGATCTTCCATTTGCTGGTTAACTCCCCAAATGGCCGCAATGGATGGAGCTGAGTCAATCCAGAGCCAGCAGCTTCTTCTAGGTCTCCCACGTGGCTGCTGGGGTCCACAGACTTTGGCCATCTTGTACTGCTTTCCCAGGCAGAGTGCTGGATCAGAAATGGAGCAGCCAGGACTTGAAACAGTGCCATATGGGATGCCAAAGTCACAGGTGGATGCTTAAGCTACTACACCAGAGTGATGGCCCCCAAAGAATCATTTTCATTTTCTTAAATTTTTTTACCATTTATCTAAACTATAATTTAATGTACAGTAGGAGGATAGGGTCTAAACCAATCTTTTTGTCCCTCAAATTTTCACACATTGAGTAATTCTTCTCTCATCTCTAAAGATTGGTAATGCTTTAATACTTCTCCCACTTACCACACATACTCTAAACAATTTTGGGACTCTCTCTCAACACCAAAAGTGTCCTAAAAATCATTCTCAACACTTAAATTCTCTATTCAAGTTTCCCTCCTCCCAACCACCCCAGATTGTCCATTAAGATATCTACGGTACACCAAAAATTATGATTTTAAAAATATTTATTTCCATCTACTTAAAAGGCATCTCTTTTGGTTCTAGCTGCTGTTCATTCCCCAAATGAACCAGACTGAAGCCAGGAAGTCAATCTAGGTCTCTCACATGGGTCTCAGGGACTCATGTGACCGAGGGATCCAGGGATTCAAAGACTTGTGTCATCATCATCTGCACTTCCCAGGGTGCATTAGCAGGAAGCTGGATCAGAAGCAGAGTCTAGCTGGGACTCAGTAACTGCAATATGAAATGCAGTTATCCCAAGGGGTAGTTTGTTGTTGTTGGTTTTTGACAGGCAGAATGCATAGTGAGAGAGAGAGAGAAAGGTCTTCCTTTTTTGCCGTTGGTTCACCCTCCAATGGCCGCTGCAGCCGGCACATCTCGCTGATCCGAAGCCAGGAGCCAGGTGCTTCTCCTGGTCTCCCATGCGGGTGCAGGGCCCAAAGACTTGGGCCATCCTCCACTGCCTTCCCGGGCCACACCAGAGAGCTGGACTGGAAGAGGAGCAACCAGGACAGAATCCGGCACCCCAACCGGGACTAGAACCTGGTGTGCCGGCTCCACAAGGCGGAGGATTAGCCTGTTAAGCCACGGCGCCGGTCTAAGGGGCAGTTTATGATAACACCTGCACCCCAAAATGTGATTCAAACTTCACATTTTTATGGCATGCAACACTAAATATTTCAGGGCTAGTTTGCTTTCCCCTTTATTTTTCTTTACAAAGCAAGACCATTGTGAGGATTTTAAAATAAATTTTTAAAAATTTCTGAGTCTTGCTTGCTGCCTTGTTGAGGATATTCACTACCTTTCACTGTCTCCAAGTTAGAATTCTGTAAACAGCACTTCTAATTGAGAAGCAATACAGTAACATACAATTTTGTGTATGTTTCTGTTTTACAACAAAAGTGAGTATCTTTGATTACTCTGAACCCATTTACTCTTAGGATTTATTCAGAACCACAGAGACTTCACCATGTTGAACTTTAAAGGGAGGAGAGAACTTCCACTTTGACTATGACCCTATCGGAATAAGATCAAAGTCAGCGAACCCTAAAGGCTTCCATAGCCTTGGCAACTCATGACTAGAGCCTAGGGAGATTACTGATGCCATAAAAAAGAGTGTCAAATTGTTAAGTCAGCAACAGGAGTCACTGTGTACTTATATCTCATGTGGGATCTGTCCTTAATGTGTTGTCTAATGCGCAGTGATGCTATAACTAGTACTGAAACAGTATTTTTCACTTTGTGTTTCTGTGTGGGTGCAAACTGATGAAATCTTTACTAATTATATACAGAATCGATCTTCTGTATATAAAGATAATTGGAAATGAAAAAAAAAACAAAAAACAAAAAACCCTGGTGTAAATTGGAAATGGCATAGAAAATTAATTAATTTTTAAAAAAATATTATGTAGGATCTCTGTCTTTAATGTGCTGTACACTCTTATTTAATGCTATAACTAGTACTCCAACAGTATTTTTTTTCACTTTGTGTTGCTATATGGGGGCAAACTGTTGAAATCGTTACCTAATATATACTAAACTGATCTTCTGTATATAAAGAGAATTGAAAATGAATCATGATGTGATTGGAAGGGGAGAGGGAGCGGGAAAGGGGAGGGTTGTGGGTGGGAGGGAAGTTTTGGGAGGGGGAAGCCATTGTAACCCATAAGCTGTACTTTGGAAATTTATATTCCTTAAATAAAAGTTTAATAAATGAAAAATAAAAAAATAAAAAAAACTAATTGCAGATGTATCTGAAGAGAAATAATGCTGCTGCATTTTATGATGGAAAATGTCTGAGTATTAATATGAAATCATTTTGACCTCATGAAACCCAAGACAGAACCACTGTCCTCAAAGTGTTTTCCAGAATAGATACAATTTGTAAGTGAATTTTATTTGCCTCAGTTTATACCTGACTCTAAAAGAAGCTATAAATGTGTTAAAATGTTAAGTTCACTAAATGTTGAAAATCTTATTCATTTGCTGATAAATTTCTGTAAAGTAAAATGTTCTTTACTTTTTTTTATCTGCAAGGAAGCAAATATTTTGTCTTACCAATATAGTTTTCTACGCTTCACACTGACTTTCATGTCTCACATTATTTTTTAAATTATTTATTTAAATTATCACTAAACTATTTACTTATGTATCTGAAAGACAGACAGACATTGGCTCAAGTCCTGGCTGCTCTACTTCTGATCCAGGCCCCTGCTAACACTCCTGGGAAAGCAGCAGACAAAACTGCTCAAGTACTTGGGCCCCTGTCACCTACGAAGGAAATGTGGATAAAGTTTCTGACTCCTGGCTTCTGCCTTGGCCCGGCCCATTGAGGCCATTTGGAGAGTGAACCAGCAATGGAAAAATCTGTGTCACTCTCTGTCTCTCTCGCTCTGTAAATCTTTCAATAAAATAATCAATCTTTAAAATATATATTAAAAAAATCAGCATTTCATTAGTCCAAGTGATCGATTTCAGGTCACAATAGATCATAATGATAGGTCTAAGAGTCAAATGGATCACATAAACAAGACTAGTGTCTGCTAATACTAATTGATAGAATAAAAAAGGGAGAGAACGATCCAACATGGGAAGTGGGATACACAGCAGACTCATAGATTGGCAGATGTCCTAAACAGCACTCTGGCCTCAGAATCAGCCCTTAAGGCATTCGGATCTGGCTGAAGAGCCCATGAGAGTATTTTAGGCGTGGAAAGTCAAGACACTCTGGAAAAACAAACAAACAAACAAACAAACAAACAAACCCTAAATGAAAAAATGAAAGATCTTTACGAATGAGATCCCAGTAGAAAGAACAGGTCATCAAAGAAGGAGGTACCTTTCTCTGAATGGAGGAGAGAACTTCCACTTTGACTATGACCTTGTGGAAATAAGATCGAAGTCTGCGAACTCAAAAGGCTTCCATAGCCTGGGAAACTCATGACTAGAGCCTAGGGAGATTACTGACGCCTTAAACAAGAGTGTCAATTTGTTAAGTCAACAACAGGAGTCACTGTGCAATTACTCCTCATGTAGGATCTTTGTCCTTAATGTGTTGTTCAATGTGAATTAATGCTATAACTAATACTCAAACAGTATTCTACACTTTATGTTCTGTGTGGGTGCAAACTGATGAAATCTTTACTTAATATATACTAAATTGATCTTCTGTATATAAAGATAATTGAAAATGAATCTAGCCAGCGCCGTGGCTCAACAGGCTAATCTCAGCTTTGTGACGCTGGCACACCAGGTTCTAGTCCCGGTTGTGGCGCCGGATTCTGTCCCGGTTGCCCCTCTTCCAGGCCAGCTCTCTGCTATGGCCCGGGAGTGCAGTGGAGGATGGCTCAAGTGCTTGGGCCCTGTACCCCATGGGAGACCAGGAGAAGCACCTGGCTCCTGCCTTCGGATCAGCGCGGTGTGCTGGCCGCAGCGCGCCAGCCATTGGAGGGTGAACCAACGGCAAAGGAAGACCTTTCCCTCTCTCTCTCTCTCTCACTGTCTACTCTGCCTGTCAAAAATAAAAAAATTTAAAAAAAAAAAAAAGAATCTTGATGTAAATGGAATGGGAGAGGGCGCAGGATATGGGAGGGTTGTAGGTAGGAGGGAAGTTATGGAGGGGAAAAAGCCATTGTAATCCATAAACTGTACTTTGGAAATTTATATTTACTAAATAAAAGTTAAAAAAAAAAAAAAGACTAACATAAACATAAAAAAAAAAAATCAGCATTCTGGCTTTCACCAGAAACTAAAATAAATGAGAAAACAATTCCAAAGAAAAGGAAAAAGGAAATATAAAAGGGAAGTTTAGTTATAACACAGGATATCCAAAGAACTCCACTAAGAGATTATTGGAACTCATAGAAGAATTAAGTGAAATAGCAGGATATAAAATCAATATAGGAGCCAGCACTGTGGCGTAGTGGGTAAAGCCACTGCCTGCAGGGCCGGCATTCCATATGGGCGCCGGTTCAAGTCCCAGCTGCTCCACTTTAGATCCAGCTCCCTGCTATGGCCTGGGAAAGCAGTAGAAGTTGGCCCAAGTCCTTTGGGCCCCTGCACTCACGTGGGAGACTGGGAAGAAGCTCCTTGCTCCTGTTGCAGCCAACTGGGGAGTGAACCAGTGAATAGAAGACCTCTCTCTCTCTCTCTCTTTCTCTGCCTATCCTGCTCTTTAACTCTGATGTTCAAATACATAAAACTTAAAAAATTTTTAAAAAATAGCCTTTTACACAGACAATGCCACAGCTGAGAAAGAACTTCTAAAATCAATCCCATTCACACTAGCTACAAAAAAAAATTAAAAACCTTGGAATAAACTTAACCAAGGATGTAAAATTTCTCTACCATGAGAATTACAAAACTTTAAAGAAAGGCACAGAAGAAGATACAAAAAGACGGAAAAATTCTTCCATGTTCATGGACTGGTAGAATCAGTATCATCAAAATGTCCATTCTTCCAAAAGCAATTTACAGATTAAATACGATACCAATCAAAATACCAAAGACATTCTTCTCAGATCTGGAAAAAATGATGCTGAAATTCATATGGAGGCAGAGGAGACCTCAAATAGCTAAAGCAATCTTATACAACAAAAACAAAGCTGGAGGCATCACAATACCAGATTTCAGTTTTCTTTTTCTTTCTCTGTTATTTTTTAAGGAGAGCTCTTTTATTTATTTATTTTTTTAAGATTTATTTATTTGAAAGTCAGAATTACACACAGAGAGAAGCAGAGGCAGAGAGAGAGAAAGGTCTTCCATCCAATAGTTCACTCCCCAACTGTATGCAACGGCTGGAGCTGCACCAATACGAAGCCAGGAGCCAGGAGCTTCGTCCAGTTCTCCCACAAGGGTCTGGGGCCCAAGGACTTGGGCCATCTTCCACTGCCTTCCCAGGCCATAACCGAGAGCTAGATCAGAAAAGGTGCGTAGCCTGGAGTTGAACCAGCGCTCATATGGGATGCCGGTGCTTTAGGGCAAGGCATTAACCTGCTGCACAGAGCCAGCCCCACAATAGCAGATTTCAAGACATACTACAGGGCAGCTATAATCAAAACAGCCTGGTACTGGTACAAAAACAAACGGATAGACCAATGGAACAAAATGGAAACACCAGAAGTCAATCCAAACATCTACAACCAACTTATATTTGAACAAGGAGCTAAAACCAATTCCTGCAACAAGGACAGTCTATTCAAAACTGGTGCTGGGAAAACTGGATTGCCACATGTGGAAGCATGAAGCAGGACCCCTACATTACACCTTACACAAAAATCCACTCAACATGGATTAAAGATCTAAATCTAGGACCCGACGCCTTCAAATTATTAGAGGACATCTAAGAAACTCTGAAAGACACTGGTGCAGGCAAAGACTTCTTGGAAAAGACCCCAGAGGCACAGGCAGCAAAAGCCAAAATTAACAACTGGGATTACATCAAAGTGAGAAGTTTCTGTACGACAAAGAAACAGTAGGGAAAGTGAAGAGGCAAGCGACAGAGTGGGAGAAAATATCTGCAAATGATGCAACTGATAAAGGATTAATAATCAGAATCTACAAAGAGATCAATAAACTCCACAACAAAACAAACAACCCACTTAAGAGTTGGGCCAAGGACCTAAACAGACATTTTTGCAAGAGAGGAAATCCAAACATCCAAGAGACTTATGAAAAAAATATTCAGGATCACTAGCCATCAGGGAAATGCAAATCAAAAGCACAATGAGGTCTCACCTCACCCTGGTTAGAATGGCTTACATACAGAAATCAACAAACAACAAATGCTGGCCGGGATATAAGGGGAAAAAGGTACCCCAATCCATTGTTGGTAGAAATGCAAACTGGTAAAGCCACTGTGGAAGACAGTTTGGAGATACCTAAGAAATCTGAACATAGTCCTACCATACGACCCAGTCATCCCACTCCTTGAAATTATCCCAAGGGAAATAAATTGGCAAACAAAAGAGCTATCTGCACCTCCATGTTTATTGCAGCTCAATTCACAATAACTAAGAAATAGAATGAACCTAAATGCCTGTCAATGGAAGAATTGACAAAGAAATTATGGGATACGTACTCTATGGAATACTACACAGCAGTAAAAAAAAATAATAATAATGAAATCTGCTCATTTCCAACAAAATGGAGGAATCTGGAAAATATCATACAGAGTGAAATAAGCCAGTCCCAAAGGGAAAATTATTATATGTTCTCCCTGATCTGTGACAACTAATTGAGCACTTAAAAGGAAAGCTGCAGAAGTGTAACTGACACTATGAGAAGCAATGACTTGATCAGCCCTTGTCCTGACTGTCGAGGAACAGCTTACTATTTTATTCTTTTTAGTATTTTCTTTTTCTACTTAATATCATTGGTTGAACTCTTTACTTAACACAGAATCATTCTTAGGTGTTTAAATCCAATTGAAAATTGATCCCTGTTAAAAATAAGAGTGGGAATAAGAGAGGCAGGAGATATACAGTTCAGCACACATTCCCAAGGACTTACCCCTAAGTGTAAAGCTAAAAACTTGCCATGGGACTCCAAATCCCATTAAGTTGGCAGGTACCAATGCCATTTTACTAGTTAAAGTGATCAGCTTAACTTCATCACTGATCATAACGAAAGGATTAAATGTTAAAGGGATCACATAAGTAGATCAAGTGTCTGCTAATAATAATTGATAGAATTAAAAAGGAGAGAACAATCCAACATGGGAAGCAGGACACAAAGCAGATTCACAGAATGACAAATGCCCTCCTAACCAGCACTCTGGCCTCAGAATCAACCCTTAAGGCATTCAGATCTGGTTAGAAAGCTCATGAGAGCATTCCATGCATGGAAAGCCAAGATACTGTGGCAAAAAATGACCTGCATCAAAGATCTCTGTGAATGAGATCCTGGTGGAAAGAAGGGGCCCATCAAAGAAGGAAGTACCTTTCTCTGAAGGGAGGAGAGAACTTCCACTTTGATTATGGCTCTGCTAAATAATGTCGGAGTTTCTGGACTCAAAAGGCTTCCATAGCCTTGGCAGCTCATGACAAGAGCCTTCGGTATTCATTGATGTCAAAAATAAGAGTGTCAATGTTAAATCAATAATAGTTGTCTTTTATTACTTCATTTATTAAGAATTTCCTTAAATACATGTAAGTAAATATAAACAAGTTAAGCCATTTATACACTGCTCTGCATTTTACTGTTTCCATTTAACAATGTGTTTGGGATTTCTTGCAAACATAGAAAGCATCATCACTTAAAACTAGTATTTAAACAAGAACTTTAATATGCCTAACAAAGTTTTAATATGACAGAACTTACCTATAGCTGGTGGACACTGGCCATTATAAGGGAGCCAATTTCCTTTCACAGTGAAAGGACTTTTCCTGTTGCTTGTTGAACCAGTCCCTAGCTGCCCATTACCACCAAGTCCAAAAGAGTAAATTCGTCCTGATGAAGGAACAAAAGCAGAAGTGTGCTGCCTAGAGCAAAATGAGAGAAAAACCTGACTTAATGCCACCTCCCAAACAATTCACACTGAGAAAAACACAGTAAATATTAACTGATATAATTATTTCCTTTAAAAAAATAAGTTCACAAAATCACTGTAGCTCTAAAATTTCTGTACAATATATTCATTAACATCTGTAGTCCTATACACTTACTTTTGATAAACATAAGAATAATTGAAATACGCCTCAGGTAGGCTGCGTAACACTTCATCCATAGATCTCTAAATTTCTAAAAGCCAGATCTATGCTAATATCCCTAACAACAGATTCAACCCCAAAGTAGCATCTAACTATGTTGTTCAAGGAAGTCCATCTTCCATTTTCCTGTCAGGTTCTAGCCTACAGGCATGGTCTATGTGGGTACCACACAAAAGTTTTAGGTCAAGAACTGGGCAAGTAATCCAGCTCTTCAGAAAACTGGTATATATACCAAACACTATGGAAACAATCTTTCCTTTCTTTTGGGAAAACCAATTCCTATGCATATGCACCCAGGCTTTTCTGCAAATACCACAAGGAAAGCAGGCTGGGAATTCTGCCTAGCAGTTTAGATACCTGCATCCCACACTGTCATTTCCAGGTTCAATACCTGGCTCCAGTTCCTGATTCTAGCTTCCTGTTAATGTAGACAGTAGTGTTGGATCAAGGACCTGGGTTCCTACTACTGATGTGAAAGACCTTGATTAAGACTCACAATGTAGACATTGGAGAAGAAAACCAGGGAAATGGGAGCTTTCTGTCGGGAAGGGAGGGAGAGAGGGAAGGAAGGAGGGAAGAAGGGAGGGAGGGAGGGAGACAAATCCAACAAACTGCAGAACCAAAGCTAAGTAAACCCACCAGTCTACTCTCAGTGAATCTATCCAATTTCCTCTGATGTTTCACTATGTTTAGGAACAGGTTAGATGTGATTATTCAGGTTAAGCCTTGTATTTCTTAGTCTCAGGTTGTATGTATTCAACCCAATCATGTCTGAAAAATTTTCATGCAGTATTTCCATAAGTAGTCTCTTCCATTTATTCTTTTTCTTGTAGGACAGAGTTAGGTAAATGTTGAGCCTACACTACATAGTCTACCTTAAATTTTTCTAAAAAAAAAAAGATTTATTTATTTATTTGAAAGGAAGAGTTACAAAGAGGCAGAGGCAGAGAGAGGAGAGAGAGAGACAGACAGACAGACAGAGAGGTCTTCCATCCCCTAGTTCACACCCCTAAATGTCTATTAGAGCCAGAGCTGGGCCAATCCAAAGCCAGGAGTTTCTTAGGGTCTCCCACAGGGGTGTAGGGGCTCAAGGACTTGGGCCATACTCTACCACTCCCAGGCCATAGCTGAGAGCTGGATCTGAAATGAAGCAGCAGGGACTCAAACCAGTGCCCATATGGGATGCTAGCATTGCAGGTGGCTGCTTTACCTGCTACACCACAGTGCCAGCCCTGACCTTAAACTCTTCTAACTCCATGCCCTTTTAAGTAAGTAATTTCCCTGGATCTTTCAAAATATTAATTTTACTTTTAGCAGTATGTCCAACCTACTGTTTCTAACTATCTTTTTAAGATTTATTTATTTATTTGAAAGGCAGAGTTACAGAGAGGCAGAGGCAGACAGAGATAGAGAAACAGAGACACCGAGACACAACTTCCATCTGCTGGTTCACTCCCTAGATGGCTGCAATGGCTAGAAATGTGCTGATCCAAAGCCAGGAACCAGGAGCCTCTTCCAGGTCTCTCATGCAGTACAGGGTCCCAAGATTTGTTCTATCTTCTACCGCTTTCCCAGGCCATAGGAGAAGGCTGGATCTGAAGTGGAGCAGCTGAACTCCAACTGGCGCCCATATGGGATGCAAGCACTGCAGCCAGGACTAGAACTGGCACCCATATGGGATATTAAGCCCACTACATCAAGGTGCTGGCCCCAACAATTAGGCTTTTTAAAAGCTGTTTTCATTCAAAAGGGATTTTAAGTTGACTAGACTACCTGCCACATTACTAGAAAATGAAGAACCAAACATTCACCTTATCTCAGAATCAGATAACCCAATGTCAATCAATTTTTAAACAATGATACCCTTTTAATAAAGAAAATATCTTTTTAAAAGATTTACTTATTCACTTGATAGGCAGTCTTACAGAGAGAGAAAGGTAGGACAGAGATCTTCCATCCACTGGTCCACTTCCCAAACGGCCACAATGGCTGGGACTAGGGCTATGTCAGGGGCTTGGCCAGGCCAAAGCTAAGAATCAGGAGCTTCTACCAGCATCTCCCATATGGACAGCAGGGGCCCAAACACTTGGGCCCAAACACTGCTTTTCCCAGGCCATTAGCATGGAGGTGGATTGGAAGTGGAGTCAATGGGACTTGAACCAGTACCTATGTGAGATGCCAGTGTCACAAGCTGCAGCTTAACCTGATGGACCACAATGCTGGACCCAACAAAGGAAACACCTGCATATAAAATAAATTGCTCTGTATGAACAAGAGTTTAACATTCCTCATTCTGCATTCCTCATAAAGAAGCCATTCTGACACCTCAAAGGAATACCCTGTTTGAAAATTACTGCAATAGGGGCAAGCGCTGTGGCACAATGGGTTAAAGCCCTGGCTTGAAGTGCCAGCATCCCATATGGGTGCCAGTTCTTGTCCTGGCTGCTTCTCTTCCAATCCAGCTCTCTGCTATGGCCTGGAAAAGCAGTAGAAGATGGCCCAATTCCATGGGCCCCTGCACCCACACAGGAGACCCAAAAGAAGCTCCTGGCTTCGGATCGGCTCAGCTCCAGCCGTTGCAGCCATCTGGGGAGTGAACCAACGGATGGAAGACCTCTCTGTCTCTACCTCTCTCTGTAACTCTGTCTTTCAAGTAAATAATAATAAATCTTAAAAAAAAGAAAAGAAAATTACTGTAATACTATTTTGTGAAGCTCCTTCATAAACTGGTGTACTAAAGCAGTGATTCTTAACCATACCTGCATAACAAAATCATCTAGTGGTGAATCTAAACAACATATACTTTTAAAACCTCTCCAAGTACAGGGCTAGCATGGGGCAACAGGTAAAGACACCACCTGTGATGCTGGTATCTGTTAACGATGTCACAAGTGCTCCAATTCTGGTCCAGCTCCCTGCTAATGGCCTGTGACAAAAACAGCAGAAGACCGCCCAAGTGTCTGTGCCCTTGTCATCCACATAGAGACCCAGATGAAGCTCCTGGGCTTCAGCCTGGACCAGCCCTGGACACTGGACTATCTTGGGAGTGAATCAGAGAATGGAAGACCTCCTTTTCTCTTATTCTGTAACTCTTTCAAATAAATTCTTAAAAACAAACAAACAAACAAAAAAAACTTCTAAGTGATTATAGTGTAAAGTTGAGTTCAGAGTCACTGAATGAATATAATTATCTTAAGCCATAGATTTGACACGAGAGCTCAAAAGTACTGTTATACTACTAGAATGTGAACTTTTTTTTTTTTTTTTGACAGGCAGAGTGGACAGTGAGAGAGACAGACAGAGAGAAAGGTCTTCCTTTTGCCGTTGGTTCACCCTCTAATGGCTGCCGCGGCCAGCGCACCGCGCTGATCCAAAGGCAGGAGCCAAGTGCTTATCCTGGTCTCCCATGGGGTGCAGGGCCCAAGCACTTGGGCCATCCTCCACTGCACTCCCTGGCCATAGCAGAGAGCTGGCCTGGAAGAGGGGCAACCGGGACAGAATCCAGCGCCACAACCAGGACTAGAACCCAGTGTGCCGGCGCCAAAAGGCAGAGGATTAGCCTGTTGAGCCACGGCGCCAGCCCAAATGTGAACCTTTTTCTTTCAGATCATCTCCGTGATGAATTCACTCTTCTTTCAGGAAGCTTTTCTCAAGTATTTAATATGGAAATAACATGTATTTCTTAGGACTGACCTAACTAAAAGTTAAACTGGTCAATAGGACTGACCTAACTAAAAGTTAAACTGGTCAATATACCAGACACCTACCTACATTCCCTCCGTAGGGTAAATCCTGAGATCTCACCCAATATATCATTAAAATTTCTCCCTGGTTCGTCCAGTGCAGACCTGGTACCTCTTTTGTGAAGCAGCATCTGAAGACACTCCGGGGCTCGCCAAGGCTGACGAAAAGCCCAAGGAAGGAGTCAAGACTGAGAACAACGATCATATTAATTTGAAGGGCAGGATGGTTCTGTGGTGCAGTTTAAGATTAAGAGGCATACACCATGGGGCCGGCACTGTGGCGCAGCAGGTTAATGCCCTGGCCTGAAGCGCCAGCATCCCATATGGGCGCCGGTTCAAGACCAGTCTGGGAAGGCAGTAGAAGATGGCCCAAGTCCTTGGGCCCTTGCACCTGCGTGGTAGACCTGGAGGAAGCTCCTGGCTTTGGATTGGTGCAGCTCCAGCCATTGTGGCTAATTGGGGAGTGAGCCATTGGATGGAAGACCTCTCTCTGTCTGCCTCTCCTCTCTCTGTGTAACTCTGACTTTCAAATAAATAAATAAGTCTTCAAAAAAAAACTTTTTTAAAAAGAGGCATACACCACTTAGTAAACTAGAGAAAGCCTATTGTGAATGACAGGGTTTGAGGCAGATCAGATTCTGATTTGACGGGCAATCAATGAATCAGACACACATGCAGAGTTGGAAATGGAGGACGAAGAAATGATTGATGTGTTCCAACACCATTCGGGCAGTGTCTACTGAAAATGGAACCCGCTGCTTATTCCAGAACTCTGTCCTTACAGACCAAGAACACACTCTCAACTAGAAAACTGCAATTGGGTTCCATCACATCCTGACTACTACAGCATAGTTTTCTCTATTCTTTCATCTCCCCTTCCCCATTCCTTGATTGAATATAAAGTAACTGAAGTATGTATGTGCACAAACGCATTGCATTTTTTCTTTTCTTTCTCTCTCTCTTTTTTTTTTTAAAGGAATGATATGTTTTGATTGACATCAAAAGGAGATGGAATGAGGAAAAATACTGATTCTGTGAAAATATCCCTTTTCTCCATTAGTGGCATGCTCATTCATCTCTTTATATTCCAGTAAGTTATTTTGCTCTCACTGTTTTAAACATATAAAAAACCAACAACATAAAAATTCTTGGCCGGCGCCGCGGCTCACTAGGCTAATCCTCCGCCTTGCGGCGCTGGCACACCGGGTTCTAGTCCCGGTCGGGGCACCGATCCTGTCCCGGTTGCCCTCTTCCAGGCCAGCTCTCTGCTGTGGCCAGGGAGTGCAGTGGAGGATGGCCCAGGTCCTTGGGCCCTGCACCCCATGGGAGACCAGGAGAAGCACCTGGCTCCTGCCATCGGATCAGCGCGGTGCGCTGGCCGCAGCGCGCTACCACAGCGGCCATTGGAGGGTGAACCAACGGCAAAAGGAAGACCTTTCTCTCTGTCTCTCTCTCACTGTCCACTCTGCCTGTCAAAAAAAAAAAAAAAAATTCTTGTGTACTTTGTTTGATTGGAGAATTTTAATAATTTTCATTTATCATTGTAAAACCAAGGACAATTTTATAACTGTTTTTGTACATAGCTGTTACATGTAGGGCAATCTGTGTTTAAGTAGGGGTAAATTACTCAAAAAAATGAATCCTAGATAATTTTCCCTTCAAGTCAAGCATCTTGTTGATTAAATAAACTTCTTGTTTAAAATGAAAGAAAAAATTTCTCCCTAATATCAGACATTTGGTGCAACAGTTAAAGTCACAATTTGGGATGCCCATACCTAATGCTGCTTCCAAACAAGATTCCTACTAAAGTATACCCTGGTAGGCAGCAAATGAGGGCAAGTACTTTGATTCCTGCCACCACATGGGAGACCTGATGGGATTTGGGGATCACAGTTTTGGCCTGGCCCTGCCCTCACTATTGCAGACCCTTGGGGAGAGAACTAGCAGATGGAAACTCTATGTCTGTGACTGTCTATCAGTCTTTCAAATAAAATTAAAATAGACTTTAAAAGTTTTCAAAATTCCCCTGATCTAATAATTACTTGAATAAAATTGCTGGAAAGAGCAAGTTTACAAAGTCAAGAATAATTACTCTAAAGATTTTATTTACTTATTTATTTATTTGAGAGGCAGAGTAAGAGAGGGGGAAGGAGGGAGAAACAGAGAGAAAGGTCTCTCATCCACTAGTTCACTCCCCAAACAGCTGCAATGGCTGGAGCCGAGCAGATCTAAAGCCAGGAGCTGCTTCCCAGTCTCCCATGTGGATGCAGGGGCCCAAGCACTTGGGCCATCTTCAATTGCTTTCCCAGGCCATAAGCAAAGAGTTCAACCAGAAGAAGAGCTGCCAGGACACAAACTGATGCCCATATGGGATGCTGGCACCACAGGTGGAGGGTTAGCCTACTACGCCATAGTACCGGCTCTGAAAAATTATTCTAATCATGTACATTTTGACTGTTAAGAATCAGAGAGGGACTAGCATTGTGGTTTAGCAGGTTAAGCTGCTGCCTATAATATTGCATCCTATATGGGCACTAGTTTAAGTCCCAGTAGCTCCACTTCCAGTCTAGCTCCCAGCTAACACACCTCTGAAAGCAATGAAGGATGGCCCAAGTACTTGAGCCCCTAAGATGCCAATGAAGCTCCTAGCTTCAACCTGGTCGTTGTGGCCATGGAGGGAATGACCCAGCAAATGAAAGATCTCTGTTTCTCCTCCTCTGTCTGTAACTCTCACTCAAATATATAAATCTTCAGAAAAAAAATTAGAAAATTGGATAACACTAAATGATTTATATTTCACAAGGGCTTAATGAAATATTTCGTGTGGGAGTCTAAATTTACTATCCTATAGTATTAAGCATGCATATTTCTTTCATGAACTGACGGTATCTGAGCAGCATATATTCTTCATACCTTAACTTCAGGTTTAGCCATGTAATTTGGTTTTGGTCAATAGGATTTTAGTGAATGTGATGCAATCAGAAACTTGCAATGTATACATGTGCAGCTGAATTTAACTTTTTGTGCATTTGCCAACACTAGGAGAATAAAACATCCAGATGCAGACTGCTGCTACTTTAGAATAGGCCCAAGAATGAAGCATGTTGCAAAACCTCCTTAGCTGAAAGAGACCAGGCAAAGCTACTTCAGTGAACAGGTAGCTAGAAAACAATTGCAGCACAAACAAGAGCCACTACAGCTAATTCAATACTAAGGAAGAACCACTTCCACTTATCCACAGAGGATAAAATAATCATTATCGAGGCCGGCACTGTGATGTAGTAAGCTAAGCCTCCACCTGCAGTGCCAGCAACCCTTATGGATGCCAGTTCTAGTCTCAGCTGCTCCTCTTCTGATCCAGCTCCCTACTGATGGCCTGGGAAAGCAGAAGAAGGCCCAAGTGCTTGGGCTCCAGCAGCCACATGGGAGACCCGGAAGAAGTTCCTGGCAACTGGCTTCAGATCAGCCCAGCTCTGGTGGCTGCAGGCATTTAAGGAGTGAACCAGCAGATGGAAGACCTTTCTCTCTAACTCTACGTCTCAAGTAAATAATTTAAAAAAATAAAATACACATTTATAATTATGTCACTAATCTACTGTTTGTATGTAGTAAAAAACCAATGCAAACTATAAATTTAATGTAAGTTTACAACAAAATGGAAGAATTCTTAGAAAAATTTAACTTCTGAGATAATAGGCAGTTCCAAGATAGCGGAGTATGGAGGGAGCATGCTGCTCTAGCCCAGGAAAAGATACTTCAAAAAAAAAAAAAGAGAGAGTATAGTCTCAGGGGAGAGCTAGGGAGAAAATGAAAGAGGAAACTCTACTGAAATTAGAGGGATACAGTGGATCTACGTGGAGGGCAAGGGCGCCCATGGCTCAGGACTGCAGCAGCAGAGAGCCTACACACCAGCACTGGAAAGTGAGGTGAGACCAGACCGCAGCAGCCCAAACCACTGGCAAGAAAACTGCAGGAGAAGCCTAGAGGGAACCCGGCTTGGGCCCCATCGGCGAAAGTGTACCACCGAAATTAGAGCAGAAAAAAAAAAAAATGACAGGACAATTACATTTCTCTCTCTGCCTGATCACTTCACAATGGTGTCCTGTAACAAGCCCATAGGGCAGGCGTCGTTTTGGATATACGGAACAGCTGCGCTGGCAAACAGCCACGTGGAGACTCCTAACTCTGGCTTGGGAGAACTAACAGAGGGCTAGGAGCTTCTGACTGTGTGAAGCATCTGTACCAGAACTGTGAAAAAAACTGAGGGTGTGTGGGAGAACTCATGGCATGGCTGGGACTTTGAGCAGTCTCAGTGGGAGATGCCACAAGCTCAGGGGTTCCTGGTTACCTGGTGAGAGACATCACTGGGGAATCTGAACTTACACTGAGGACCACACAGATCATTTTGTGGTCCCTGGGACAGAGCAGATGAATATTATACCCACTGGGGCTAGCACTCAGGCACTGGTCTCCACTGAGGAGAAGAGCTCAGCTGAGCAAACTAAACCTCCCTTCTGTAAAAAAAAAAAAAAAAAAAAAAGAGAGAGAGAGAGAGAGAGAGAGAGAGAGGGAAAAGATTTACCATGCCAAACCTGGGTGTGTCACCTTAGGCACCTCCTTAACATTGGAGAACTAAACTGAGCACTCTGGCCACACCCACTAAAAGCCTCTAGATATTCACTGAAAAAAGACATTTCACTTATCTACACAATCACAGTACAATGAACAAAGCCGTCACAGCAAAAAAAAAAAAAAGAAAGAAAGAAATAACGAACGAACGAACGAAACAAGTATCTCCACAAATGCTGAACACCAAATGCTCTGATCCAAGAAAACAGTAAGGAAGACGGCATGACGTCCCCCCAAAACCATGACACTTCAATACTAGATTGTGAAGATGATGAGACTGAAGAAATGCAAGAAATGGAATTCAAAAAATTTATCATAAGATTACACAGAAGTAATCCAAAACAAATGCACAAACTACTGAAATCTGTGCAGGACATGAAAGAAAATTTCTCCCATGAAATTGAGATCTTAAAAGAGAAATCAAAATGAAATGAAGAATTCAATAGAATTCAATAGAATTCAACAGAATCAGAAAGCAAAAGAAAGAGTACTGGACTTAGAAGACAGAGCACAGCAAACCAAAGACAAGAAGAAGAAATTAGAAAACTAAAAAAACACTGTTGGGAATCTATAGGATATTATAAAAAAAGAAAAAAGAAACCAACATACAGGTTCTAGGAGTTCCCGAAGGCATAGATAGAGAGAAAGGATTCGAAGGACTTTTTAGTGAAATATTAACAGAAAACTTCTCAGGTTTGGAGAAAGAAAGGACATCCAAATGCAGGAAGCATACAGAAACCCTAATAAACATGATCAGAAAAGATCATCACTACAACACATTGTAATCAGACTCACCACAGTAAAACATAAATGTGCACAAGAGAAACGCCAGATTACTTTCAGAGAATCTCCAATTAGACTCACAGCAGACTTCTTATAAGAAACACTAAAAGCTAGGAGAGAATAGCAAGATATAGTCCAAGTCTTAAGAGAAAAAAACTGTCATCCCAGAATATTATACCCTGCAAAACTCTCATCTGTGAATGAAGATGAATAAAGACCTTTCATAACAGAAATTGAAAGAATCTGTCACTACCCATCCAGCCCTACGAAAGATGCTTAAGGATGTGTAGCACAGAGAAACACAGAAACATGGCCATGAATAAAAAAGAAGGTAAAGGAAGAAAATCTCTCAGTAAAAGATCACAGGAAATGCAAAGTAAAAATTAGGAATATTTTTGGAAAAATGGCAGGGCAAAATCATTACTTATCAATATTCACATTGAAAGTAAATGAACTCAACTCACCAGTTAAAAAGACACAGATTGGCTGAATGGATTAAAAAACAAAACTCATCTATATGCTGCCTACCAGAAAAACAACTCACCAACAAAGACACATGCAGACTGAAAGTGAAACGAAGGAAAAAGATATTCCATGTCAACAGAAACCAAAAAAGGGCTGGTGCAGCCATTTTTTTTTTTTTTTTTTTTTTTTTTTACAGGCAGAGTGGAAAGTGAGAGAGACAGAGAGAAAGGTCTTCCTTTTCCATTGGTTCACCCCCAATGGCCACTGTGGCCAGCGCGCTGTGGCTGGCACACCACACTGATCCAAAGCCAGGAGCCAGGTGCTTCTCCTGGTCTCCCATGCGGGTGCAGAGCCCAAGGACTTGGGCCATCCTCCACTGCACTCCAGGGCCACAGCAGAGAGCTGGACTAGAAGAATAGCAACCGGGACTAGAACCCGGGATGCCAGCACCATAGGCAGAGGATTAGCCTATTGAGCCACCCCACCAGCCTGGTGTAGCCATCTTAATATCATAAAAAATAGACTTTTAACAAAAACTGTTAAACAAGACAAAGAAGGGAAGGGCACTATATAATGATTAAGGGATCAATTCAACAGGAAAATCTACTTATTTTAAATGTATATGCACCTAATTAAAGGGCACCTGGCTATTTAAAGGAATATTAAGGGATTTAAAATGAGACTTAGACTCCAATACAATAGTATTGGGGGACTTCAATACTCCACTTTCAGCAATGGACAGATCATACAGGCAGAAAATCAACAAGGAAACAGCATATTTATAATTGACACTATAGACCAAATGGACCTAACAGATATCTACAGAACTTTTCACCCTATAGTTGCAGAATATACTTTATTCTCAGCAGGGCTAGGATTGACCACATGCTAGGTCATAAAGCAAGTCTCAGCAAATTCAAAAACATCGATACATATTCTTGGACCACAATGGAATGAGGTTGGAAATGAACAACTCAGGAATCTCTAGAGCATATGCAAACACAGGGAGACTGAAAAACATGCTCCTGAATGAACAGTGGGTCATAGAAGAAATCAAAAATTTCTGGAAGCAAATGAAGATAACACAACATATCAAAATTATGGGATACAGCAAAAGCTGGGTTAAGATGAAGCTTATAGCAATAGGTGCCTACATCAAGAAATTGGAAAAGCACCAAATAAATGAGCCATCAATGCATCTCTAGGACCTAGAAAAACTACAGCAAACAAAACCCAAAACTAGAAAAGAAGTAATTAAAACTAGAGAAGAAATCAACAAAATTGAATCCAAAAACAAACATTACAAAAGATCAGCAAAACAAAGAGCTGATTTTTTTAAAAAATAAAACAAAATTGACACAGCACTGGCCCAACTCAACAAAAAAAGGAAAGAGAAGACCCAAATCAATAAAATTAGAGATGAAAAAGGGAATATAACAACAGACACCTTAGAAATAAAAAGTCATCAGAAATTACTACAAAGAGTTGTATACCAACAAACTGGGAAACCCAGAAGAAATGGATAGATTCCTAGACACATACAACCTACCTATATTGAACCATGAAGACAAAGAAAACCTAAACAGACCCATAACCAAGACAAAAATTGAATCAGTAATAAAGGCCCTCCTAACAAAGAAAAGCCCAGGACCAGATGACTCCACTGCTGAATTCTACCAAACATTTAAAGAAGAACTAACTCCAGTTCTTCTCAAATTATTCAAAACAACTGAAAGAGAGGGTTTCACCCAAATTCCTAAACCTGAAAAAGAAGCAGCAGAGAAAGAGAATTACAGATCAGTTTCTCTGATGAACATAGATGCAAAAATCCTCAACAAAATTCTAGCCAATAGAATCCAACAACACATCAGAAAGATCATCCACTCAGACCAAGTGGGTTTATCCCTGGAATGCAGGGATGGTTCAACATTTGCAAATCAATGTTATACATCACGTTAACAAACTGCAGAACAAAAACCATATGATTATCTCAACTGATGCAGAGAAAGCACTTGATAAAATACAACATAGTTTCATGATGAAAACTGTAAGCAAACTGGGTATAGAAGGAACATTCCTCAACACAATCAAGGCAATTAATGACAAACCCATGGCCAACATCATGTTGAATGGGGAAAAGTTAAAAGCATTCCCACTGAGATCCGGTACCAGACAGGGATTCCCATTCACATCATTGCTATTCAATATATTCCTGGAAGTTGTAGCCAGAGCCATTAGGCCAAGAAAAAAGAAATCAAAGAATTACAACTTGGAAAGGAAGAAGTTCAACCATCCCTCTTTGCAGACGATATGATTCTTTATTTAGGGGATGCAGAGAACTCCACTAAGAGAAAATTGGAACTCATTGAAGGGTTTGGTAAAGTAGCAGGAAATAGAATCAATACACAAAAATCAACAGCCTTTGTATACACAGACAATGACATGGCTGAGAAAGAACTTCTAAGATCAATCCCAATCACATTAGCTACAAAAAAAAAAAAAAAAAAATCAAATACCTTGGAATAAACTTAACCAACGATGTCAAAGATCTCTACGATGAGAACTGCAAAACTTTGAAGAAATAAAAGATGCCAAAAAAAAAAAAAGGAAAAATCTTCCATGTTCATGGACAGGAAGGATCAATATCATCCAAATGTCCATTCTTCCAAAAACAAATTACAGTTTCAATGAGATACCAATCAAAATACCAAAAACATAATTCTCAGATCTGGAAAAAATGATGTTGAAACTCATATGGAGGCACAGGAGACCTCAAAGAGCTAAAGCAATCTTATGCAACAAAAACAGAGCCAGAGGCATCACAATAGCAGATTTCAAGACATACTACAGGGCAGCTATAATCAAAACAGCCTGGTACTGGTACAAAAACAAACGGATAGACCAATGGAACAAAATGGAAACACCAGAAGTCAATCCAAACATCTACAACCAACTTATATTTGAACAAGGAGCTAAAACCAATTCCTGCAACAAGGACAGTCTATTCAAAACTGGTGCTGGGAAAACTGGATTGCCACATGTGGAAGCATGAAGCAGGACCCCTACATTACACCTTACACAAAAATCCACTCAACATGGATTAAAGATCTAAATCTAGGACCCGACGCCTTCAAATTATTAGAGGACATCTAAGAAACTCTGAAAGACACTGGTGCAGGCAAAGACTTCTTGGAAAAGACCCCAGAGGCACAGGCAGCAAAAGCCAAAATTAACAACTGGGATTACATCAAAGTGAGAAGTTTCTGTACGACAAAGAAACAGTAGGGAAAGTGAAGAGGCAAGCGACAGAGTGGGAGAAAATATCTGCAAATGATGCAACTGATAAAGGATTAATAATCAGAATCTACAAAGAGATCAATAAACTCCACAACAAAACAAACAACCCACTTAAGAGTTGGGCCAAGGACCTAAACAGACATTTTTGCAAGAGAGGAAATCCAAACATCCAAGAGACTTATGAAAAAAATATTCAGGATCACTAGCCATCAGGGAAATGCAAATCAAAAGCACAATGAGGTCTCACCTCACCCTGGTTAGAATGGCTTACATACAGAAATCAACAAACAACAAATGCTGGCCGGGATATAAGGGGAAAAAGGTACCCCAATCCATTGTTGGTAGAAATGCAAACTGGTAAAGCCACTGTGGAAGACAGTTTGGAGATACCTAAGAAATCTGAACATAGTCCTACCATACGACCCAGTCATCCCACTCCTTGAAATTATCCCAAGGGAAATAAATTGGCAAACAAAAGAGCTATCTGCACCTCCATGTTTATTGCAGCTCAATTCACAATAACTAAGAAATAGAATGAACCTAAATGCCTGTCAATGGAAGAATTGACAAAGAAATTATGGGATACGTACTCTATGGAATACTACACAGCAGTAAAAAAAAAAATTAATCCGGTCATTTCCAACAAAATGGAGGAATCTGGAAAACATCAAACTGAGTAAAATAAGTCCCAAAGGGACAAATTTTATATGTTTTTTCTGATATGTGACAGCTTACTGAGTACCTAAAAGGAAACCTGTAGAAGTGAAACTCACACTATGAGAAGCAATGGCTTGATCAGCCCTTGTCCTGACTGTCAAGGAACAGATTATTACTATTATTATTATTTACTATTTTCTTTTTCTACTTAATATCATTGGTTGAACTTTTTTTTTTTTTTTTTTTTTTGGACAGGCAGAGTAGATAGTGAGAGAGAGAGAGACAGAGAGAAAGGTCTTCCTTTTTGCTGTTGGTTCACCCTCCAATGGCCGCTGCGGCCGGCACATCTCGCTGATCCGAAGCCAGGAGCCAGGTGCTTCTCCTGGTCTCCCATGCAGGTGCAGGGCCCACGGACTTGGGCCATCCTCCACTGCCTTCCTGGGCCATAGCAGAGAGCTTGCCTGGAAGAGGGGCAACCGGGATAGAATCTGGCACCCCAACCAGGACTAGAACCTGGTGTGCCGGCACCACAAGGTGGAGGATTAGCCTGTTAAGCCATGGTGCCAACCTGGTTGAACTCTTAATACAGAATTATTCATAGGTTTCAAATCCAAATGAAAATAGATCTCAGTAAAAAATAAGAGAATAGAGAGGAAGGAGATGTACACTTCGGCACATGTTCACATGGACTTACCATTAGCAGTAAAGTTAAAAATTTGCCATGGGACTCCAAACCCCATTAAGCTTGGTGGTACTAATGCCATCCTACATGTTAAAGTGATCATTTTAAGTGTGTAACTTATCATATAGACAAGAATAAGTGTTAAAGGGATCATATAAATATGACCAAGTGTCTGCTAATAAGAATAGACAGAATTAAAAAGGAGAGAATGATCCAACATGGGAAGCAGGACACACAGCAGACTCACAGAATGACAAATGCCCTAAACGGCACTATTCCTCAGAATCAGCCCTTAAGGCATTCAGACCTGGCTAAAAAGCGAGAGAGCATTTCAAGCATGAAAGCCAAGACACTGGCAAAAAATATTCTATATGAAGGAACTCTGTGAATGAGATCCCAGTGGAAAGAAGGTGCCAAAGAAGGAGTTACCTTTCATTGAAGTGAGGAGAGAACTTCCTCTTTGCTTATGGCCCTGCCTAAATATGGATGGAGTTTGTGGACTCAAAAGGCTTTTGAGCCAGTGCTGCGGTACAGTGGGTTAATGCCCTAGCCTGAAGCACCGGCATCCCATATGGGCGCTGGTTCTAGCCCCGGCTGCTCCTCTTTCGATCCAGCTCTCTGCTATGGCCTGGGAAAGCAGCAGAAGATGGCCCAATTCCATGGGTTCCTGCACCCACGCGGGAGACCCTGAAGAAGCTCCTGGCTCCTGGCTTCGGATCAGTGCAGCTCCAGCCATTGCGGCCATCTGGGGAGTGAACCAGAGGATGGAAGACCTCTCTCTCTCTGTCTCTACTTCTCTCTGTAACTCTGTCTTTGAAATAAATAAAATAAATCTTAGGGGAAAAAAAAAAAAAGGCTTCCATAGCCTTGGCAGCTCATGTCATGAGCTTCAGGTGATCACTGACGTCATAAAAAAGAATGTCAATTGTTAAATCAACAACAGGATTCACTGTGTACTTACTCCCCATGTAGGACTCCCCACATAGTCTGTCCTTAATGAGTTGTACTCTGAGAATTAATGGTAAAACTTGTCTTCAAAGAGTACTTTATACTTTTTGTGTCTGTGTGGGTGCAAACTGTTGAAATCTTTACTTAGAGTAAAAAATCTTTACTTAAAGTCTTTTGTATATATCGATAATTAAAAATGAATCTGAATTAAGAATGGGATGGTAGAGGGAGTAGGAGGTGGGACAGGAATGGGGGTGGGAAGGCAGGTATGGGGGGAACTGTTATATTCCTAAAGCTGTACCTATGAAATTTATATTTATTAAAAATTTTTCTAAAAAAAAAACTTAACTTCAAAATAACTGACTTAAAAATCATAAAAGCTACCTTGCAATGCTTAAAGAAATTAAAGAATTTATTAAAAAAAAAAAAAAAAAAGCTAGGCCCAGCTTTAATGACAGTAAAAAAAGGGACGTGGAACAATTATTTTATCATAGTAGAATAAACTTAACAAAACTTGGCAGAATAAGAGAAAACTATAGATTAAGGTCACTGATAAACATTAATTAAGCAAAATATTTTCATAAATAAAACAGCACTATATAAAAAAGGTTAACACATGACCAATTAGTTATTCTAGAAAAAAGAAAGCTGTCATTGGGGCTGGCGTTGTGGCACAGTGGGTTAACACCCTGGCCTGAAGCGCCAGCATCTCATATGGGTCTGGTTGGAGACCTGGCTGTTCCACTTCTGATCCAGCTCGCTGCTATGGCCTGGGAAAGCAGTAGAAGATGGTCCAAGTCCTTGGATCCTGCACCCATGTGGGAGACCCAGAGGAGGCTCCTGGCTACTGGCTCCTGGCTCTGGATCAGCACAGCTCTGGCTGCTGCAGCCCACTGAGGATTGGAACATCAGATGGAAGACCTCTCTGTCTCTCTGCCTCTCCTCTCCTCTCTCTGTGTAACTCTTTCAAATAAATAAATAAATAAATCTTTTAAAAAAATAAAGAAAGAAAAAGTTTTCCCACAGCAAAGAAACAAGATAGTAATTCCTGATCTTCATCACTTCCAGTAAACATTATACAAGTGTCCCAGGGAGCACATTAAGGCAAGTTAATTATATAAACATTTTAAGCATAAATAATAGAAGCAAACCGTAACGATCTGGATAATGAGCATATACATTAATAAGTTATTAATAAGGTTATTGTGAGGTGGCTATATTTAATTGCCATGGATATATGACAGGAGAGTAAGAGAATGAAGGATTTTTAAAAATGGAGCTAAAGAACTGAATTCTGGGAAAATGGAGTAGAAAGCTCCAAGAATTCATCACCCTGCCTGGATCACAATTGAAGGCAGACTTTGTCTGATATAACCAACTGAAAAATAATTCTGTATTCTTTTCAAAGGCTCAGAACTTCCAGAAGAAGGTGTAGATGGAAAATTGTAGTTAATTTCAGTCCTCTCCAATTCTTAGCACAGTAATAGCCACCCATCCCTTAACTGACAGGGCCAGCTTGCATGCAACTTGTAGAACCAGAAAGGGCAGTAAGAACCTCGTCCAGATATTGACACTGGTGTTCTGACTACTGTTGCTTCAGTTCACTGAGATGCAAAGAGCCACACATTCACTGGTGCACCTATCTCCCATTCCAGCTCAAGATACTTCCAGAATATTTAAAGGACTGCTGCCTTTTTTTCCTTCTTTTTCTTTTCTCTTCCCTTCACTTTTCTTATTTTCCTCTTTTGGGAGCTAGATATTTAAGCTCTACAGTAATCAAAAGCAATCATATATATGAAGGAATGCAAAAGGCCACACTGGGGAATAGTGTTGTGGCACAGGTCAGGCTGCCTCCTGGCATAACCATAACCCATATCAAGATCCAGTCTGATTCCCAGCTCATCCAATTTTGATGCAGATCCATGCTAATATGTCTAGGAAGGCAGAGGATGGTCTTGGTACTTGGGTCCCTGCACCAATCAACACAGGAGAACCAGAAGAGTTTGAAGCTCTTGGCTTCAGCCTGGCCCAGCCCTAGCTGTTGTAGCATTTGGGGAGTGAACTAAGGAACAGAAGATTTCTCTTTCTCTGTCTCTCCTTCTCTCTCCAACACTAAACTTTAAAATAAATAAAACCTTTGAAAACTAAATTAACCAAAAAACTTAAGTCACACTGTATATCCAGGTAAAGATGCAAACTAAGAAAAGACCTGTGAAGGTCTTATTTTTACACTTAAGATTGATCCCTGGCACAGACAGCTCAAAATAAAGACAATCAAAAAACAAAAATTGGCCGGCGCCATGGCTCACTAGGCTAACCCTCCACCTGTGGCGCCAGCACCCAGGGTTCTAGTCCCAGTTGGGGTGCCGGATTCTGTCCCGGTTGCCCCTCTTCCAGGCCAGCTCTCTGCTGTGGCCCAGGAGTGCAGTGGAGGATGGCCCAGGGTGCTTAGGTCCTGCACCCACATGGGAGACCAGGAGGAAGCAGCCAGCTCCTGGCTTCAGATCGGCGCAGGACAGGCCGTAGTGGCCATTTGTGGGGTGAACCAACGGAAGGAAGACCTTTCTCTCTCTAACTCTGTCAAAAAATTTTAAAAAAAATCAGCAAACCCTGAATCCAATATTCAGCAAAATTCCTTCAGAAAGAAGGAGAAATCAAGATATTCCCAGGTAAATCAAAGCTGAAAAACCTGTTAGTACTAGCCCTGCCCTGCAAGAAAGTGTTAAAACTGGCCAGCACCGCGGCTCAATAGGCTAATCCTCCGCCTTGCGGCGCCAGCACACCGGGTTCTAGTCCCGGTCGGGGCACCGATCCTGTCCTGGTTGCTCCTCTTCCAGGCCAGCTCTCTGCTGTGGCCAGGGAGTGCAGTGGAGGATGGCCCAAGTGCTTGGGTCCTGCACCCCATGGGAGACCAGGAGAAGCACGTGGCTCCTGCCATCGGATCAGCGCGGTGCGTCGGCTGCAGCGCGCCTACCGCGGCGGCCATTGGAGGGTGAACCAACGGCAAAAGGAAGACCTTTCTCTCTGTCTCTCTCTCACTGTCCACTCTGCCTGTCAAAAATAAAAAAATAAAAAAAGAAAGAAAGAAAGAAAGTGTTAAAACTTCTGCAGGTACAGAGCCAGCGCTGTGGCACAGCAAGTGAAGCTGCCACCTGCAATGATAGCATCCCATACGGGCACTGGTTTGAGTCCTGACTTCTCCACATCCAATACAGCTCCCTGCTAGTGTGCCTGGGAAAGCAGTAGAGGATGGTCCAAGCCCTTGGGCCCCTGCACCCACATGGGAGACTTGGAGGAAGCTCCTGGCTTCTGGCTTCGGAATGGCCCAGCTCTAGCCATTGCTGCAACTTGCAAAGTGAATTAGTGGATGGAAGTTCTCTTTCTCTCTCTGCCTCTGCCTCTATGTAATTTTGCCTTTCAAATAAATAAATAATCTTTTAAAAAACAAGTTCCGCAGGTTGAAATGAAAGGATACAGAACAATTCAAGGCTGTATGAGGAAATAAAGATTAAATTAAGTATAAATATAAGTGATCCTAAAAAAAAAGCTATATAGAAAAAATAAGAAGAGGATTAAAACACTGTACTAAACACAAAAGGCAGCAGTTAATGAAGAAAATGAGACAGAAAGCTGTAAGGTATATAGAAAGCAGACAGCAAAAAGATGGAAATCCTTCTTAATCAGCAATTACTTTAAATGGATTAAGCTGCTCAATTAAGAGAGACTGGCAGGATAGATAAAAAATATTATCCAATTATAGTAACATTTTTTAATGATGGTTTTATGCTCTGACAAATATATGGATATGTGTGATTCAGGTGTGTGAACATCAGAATATACTTAGACAAAAATAGATATGCAAAAATCTCAAAAGGTATGTTATTCTCAAATCAGTACTTCTCCATTGCACTGGCAATTGAGGAAGGCATCTTTGAGGAGGAATTAGTTCATCCATATTTCTTACTGTTCTGGAGTACCTTCTCAGTGTGTGCTCCCTTGAAGGCTGCAGTATTCCCCACAGGTAAGACTTATTCTGTCCATTAAAGCCTTGTGACCAAGGAAACTGGTTTATAGTAAACTCAAGAGAGTACTATTTTAAAAAAGAATTAAAAAAAAAACAACCAAAGGAGATTTATTCCTGGGAATGCAAAATAGGTTCAACATAGAAAAAGTGATCAGGGGCTGGTGCTGTGGTGCAGCAGGTTAACGCCCTGGCCTGAAGCACTGGCATCCTATATGGGTGCCTGTTAGAGACCCGGCTGCTCCACTTTCAATCCAGCTCTCTGCTGTAGCCTGGGAAGACAGTAGAAGATGGCCCAGGGCATTGGGCCCCTGCATCCGCGTGGGAGACCCAAAAGAAGTTCTTGGCTCCTGGCTTCAGATCGGCACAGTTCCGACCATTGTGGCCAATTGGGGAGTGAACCAATGGAAAGAAGACATTTCTCGGGCCAGCACTGTGGCACAGCGGATTAACGCCCTGGCCTTAAGTGCCAGCATGCCATATGGGCACAGGTTCTAGTCCCGGCTGCTCCTCTTTCGATCCAGCTCTCTGCTATGGCCTGGGAAAGCAATAGAAGATGGCCCAAGGGCTTGGGCCCCTGCACCCCGTGTGGGAGACCTGGAAGAAGCTCCTGGCTCCTGGCTTCGGATCGGTGAAGCTCCGGCCATTGTGGCCAATTGGGGAGTGAACCAATGGATGGAAGACCTCTCTCTGCCTCTCTTCTGTGTAACTATTTCAAATAAATAAAGAAATCTTAAAAAAAAAAATAAAATAGACCTTTCTCTCTGTGTCTCTCCTTCTCACTGTCTGTAACTCTACCTCTCAAATAAATAAATAAATAAATCTTAAAAAAAAAAAAAGAAAAGTGATTGGGGGCCAGTGCTGTGGCACAGTGGGTTAAAGCCCCAGCCTGTAGCGCCGGCATCCCTTATGGGCATGGTTTGAGTGCCGGCTGCTCCTCTTCTGATCCAGCTCTATGCTATGGCCTGGGAAAGCAATAGAAGATGGACCAACTCCTTGAGCCCCTGTACCCATGTGGGAGACCCGGAGGAAGCTCCTGGCTCCTCGCTTTGGATCAGCTCATATCTGGCTGTTGCGGTCATTTGGGGAGTGAACCAACAGAATGAAGGATCTCTCTCTCTCTCTCTCTGTAATTCTGGCTTTAAAACAAAATAATTTTTTTTTAAATAAGTGATCAGTGTAATCTGAATTAATGTAGAAAATCATTTAGCGAAATTCAGTATCCCTTCATGATGAAAACAAAACACTTGAAAAACTAAGAATAGATAGAAACCACCTCAACATAATGAAAGCTATATATCAAAGACCAATAGGGAACATCACAGTCAATGATAAAGACTGAAAGCTTTTCCCCGAAGATCAGGAACTAAGTAAAGATGCCTGCTTTCACCACCTCTTTCAACACATTTTTGGAAATTCTAGCCAGAACAATTTGGCAAGAATATGAAATACAAGATATTCAAACTGGAAAGAGAGAAATGAAATTAAACTCTGTATGCAGATGATTGATGGCATATGTAAAACACCATAAAAATTCCACGAAAAACTTTTAAAATAAATTCTGCAGAGCAGCAGAACACAATAAACGCAAAAAACTCAGTTGCAAAAATAGACCAAAGGTCTAAATAAGAAGTTCAAACTTCCTAAAAGAAAAAGGACATATTCTTCATGATGTTGGATTTGGCAATGGCTTTTGTCATCAAAGGCATAAGTAACAAAAAAAATAAACAAACTGGGCTTTGCTGAATACTAAAAATTTGCATGAAAGACACTAACAAAAGAATACAAAGGCAATTCACAAAATGGAAGAAAATGTTTGCAAATCATTTATTTGATAGGGTATTAATACCCAGATCAAATAAAGAACTCTTAATTAAAACTCAACAGACTACCAAATTCAAAAATAGCCAACGACTTGAATAGATATTTCCCAAAAAAAGATGTACAAATGGCCAGTAATGGCATGAAAAAGATGCTCAATATCACTAACTATTAGGAAAATGTAAATCAGAGCCATAAGAAAAAATACAATGATACTATATCATATCTATTAGAACCAGTTACAATGGGAAGGAGCAACAAGAAGAAAGGCAAGAGAAGACAAGAAAAGGAAGAGAGGAGAAAAAAGAGGAAGAGAAAGAAAATAACAAGTGTTGAGCAGGATGCGGAGAAATTAATTAGAGCCCTGTACACTGCTGGGAGAAAGATAAACTGGTGCAACAAATATGGAAACCAGTGTGGCAGTTCCCAAAAAATTAAAAACAGAACTACCCTATGATCAAGCGATGCCACTCTGGGTATACAGCCAAAAGAACTAAAAATGGGATCTTAAATAAGTATTTGTACACCAACGTTCATAGCAGCGTAATTCAAAATTGCTAGAGCACATTACACTGACTGAAATAAGTCACAAAAAGACAAATTCTGTAAAATTCCATATACATAAGGTATGTAGAGCAAATTCAAAGGGATAGAAAAGTACAACTGTAGTTGCCAGGGATTAGTGATTTGGGAGAACACTGAATTATTTAATGCATATAGAGATTCAATTTTGGGAAATGAAAAAGGGTTTGGTAATGGATGCAGGTGACAGTTTTACAACAATATAAATGTGCTTAGTATCACTGATGGTAGATTTGAAAATACTTAAGATGATAGATTTTGTACATTTTAACACGCACAAAATTTCAAGCAGTGCTAGGGTAGGGTAACTGACTATTCAATCAAAATAATTTGATTCTCTGGTAGCTTACAGATCTCCCTCAAAAAGTTAAAACTATATTTTTGAAAAGAATAACAAAGATTATGTTTTCAGGCAGGAAAAAAATTCCACCAACCTTAAAGTAAAAGGTTGATAAATTCATTGTCATTAAGATTTAAAACATTTTTAGAATTTTTAATCATGAAAAAACAGAATGAAAAAATGACAAGACAATGAATGAATGGGAAGACATCGTCAAAACATACGTCCAATAATGACTTTAACCCTTTATTGGGAATACTCACAGAAGTGTATTCACAATACATAAACACTATGAATCAGTTTCATATATCTTGAAGAAATATAAATGACCAATAAACATATTAAAAGGTAGTCAATGGCCGGTGCCGTGGCTTAACAGGCTAATCCTCCGCCTAGCGGCGCCGGCACACCAGGTTCTAGTCCCGGTTGGGGCACCGGATTCTGTCCCAGTTGCCCCTCTTCCAGGCAAGCTCTCTGCTATGGCCCAGGAAGGCAGTGGAGGATGGCCCAAGTGCTTGGGCCCTGCACCCGCATGGGAGACCAGGAGAAGCACCTGGCTCCTGGCGTTGGATGAGCGAGATGCGCCGACCGCAGCGGCCATTGGAGGGTGAACCAGCGGCAAAAAGGAAGACCTTTCTCTCTGTCTCTCTCTCTCACTATCCACTCTCCCTGTCAAAAAAAAAAAAAAAAGGTAGTCAAGTAAAATCAAGGAAATGTAGTTTAAAATCATGATGAAGTACCACTATATATTCAAGATATTAGCAGAATATATTAAGTCTGACAAGTGTAACTCTCTGTAACTCTGCCTTTCAAGTAAATAAATAAATTGTTAAAAAAAGAAAAGAAAAAAGAAATTCTCACTTACCAGTGAAACCATATACTGGTATAACCATTCTGGAAAACATAGTGAAGTTAACTTGCAAAATCCAAGTTAATATTAGGACTCAGTAATCCATCCCAAGCAGATATGAAAGTTTATGTATACCATATAATAAATGTCCAAGCAATATTATTGTTAATTATCAAAAAATGAAAGTGGGGGTAGGGGGCGCTGTGGCATAGCGGGTAAAGTTGCTGCCTGCAGTGCAGGCAACCCATATAGGCGCCAGTTTGCGTCCCAGCTGCTTCACTTCCAAACCAGCTATCTGCTATGGCCTGGGAAAGCAGTAAAAGACGGCCCAAGTTCTTCGGCCCCTGCATCCCTGTGGGAGAGCCGGAAGAAGCTCCTGGCTTCGGATCAGTGCAGCTCCAGCCTTTGTAACCAACTGAGAGTGAACCAGCGGATGGAAGACCTCTCCCTCTCTCTCTGCATAACTCTTTCAAATAAATAAATAAACCTTTAAAAAAAAAAAGTCCAGTACCCAAATGTCTATAAACAACGGAATAAATAATATATAAATATAATTGAGTAAGACACAGTAATAAAACCTAATGATGGAGAACCATTACACACAAATCATACAAACAGGTTGCTAAGAGAAGAGTCACCAAAAATTACCTACAGTGTAATTCCATGCATCTCAGGTTACTGATTGGCAAAATTAAACTATATTTTACAGAGATACATACAAGGTAGAAAACATTAATCTTTGTGCTTTTAAATTTTTATTTGAGAGGCAAAGAGACAGAGAGAGAGAAACAGACAGAGAAAATTCCCATCTTCTAGTTCACTCTCCAAATGCCCAGAGCAGCCAAGGCTAGGCCTGGCAGAAGATGGGAGCTTGGCAATCAATGCAGGTCTCCCATGTGGGTGACAGACACCCAACTACTTGAGCCATCCATCACATGCTGCCTCTCAGAGGGTGCATTAGCACCTAGCAGGTCTCAGAAGCAGAGGGGGGACTCCAACCCAGGCACACTGCTATGGGATACAGATGTCCCAAGCAGCTCAAGTGCTGCAACAAACATCTGCTAAAGAAAACATTAATCTAAGTGGTCAAAACTTAAATGGTCCAGAAAGGCACTACATTTTCTACTTAAAAGCCTTCCAAATTTAATTGTCCCAAACATGAGGTTCAATTGCAAAGAATCCTATTTACTCTCAAGAACCAGCAATCAGGTAGCATACCAATTAAACTTTCACCACTAATTCTGCCATAATTTCAACTATGAAACCCAATAAATATAAGCTTACATACACATACCAACATTCTGCTTCAGATAAATGTGTTTCAAGGAAAGAATTAAAATAACCAGTATGAAAGATGCTTTTCTGTTACTATGACTCCTCTATAGCAAATTAGGCCACCTGGGGGAAAATGTTTTACCTCACATTATTATAACCCTATAATTCATTAAACAATCCCTAAATATTGTGGTATGGAGACCAAAATACTCTTTTATGTAAAAATATCTTACCTTCCACAAGCAATCTGAGTGACAATGCTTCCCATAAGTTCAAAAACTTTCCTTGGATTTATCTCATGACTGGTAGAGTTATGACCCAACTGACCATACCCTCCAGCTCCAAAGGTAAATACTCCTCCTTCCTAAAAAAGAAAAAAAAATTATTATAAAATCTGATAAAAAGAAAACTTATCTTCATAAAAATAAGTTAACCTTTAATATGGCCTCAAATTCTTTTTCTCCGTAATTGTCTTCAAAATTTACCAGAAAGAGGATAGCTGGCTCTTTCAAGAGGTAAAATGTCTTAAAACTAAGAGAATTACAGGTCACAGGCTAAATGTCTTACTATGTATTTTAAGAATTTAATAACATTTCACCATTAAAATATTTATTTGAAATTATCAATAAAGAGATACTAATAATTCCTTATTTGAACTGTCTCTCACTATTATTTATACTATCTTGTTGAATTTTATGTACATATCTGTAAAATTTCACAAAACCTAAAAAGGCATTATCTTTAGTTTTCAAGTTAGTTAATGCTTTCAACATGAAAACTCTGCAAAAAAAAAAAAAAAAAGTAACCAGAAAGCACAATTATAATAATTTTAGTATATGACTGCTCTAATGGAGTTCTCAAAAATTACAAAAATGCACAACTGGGGGACTAGTGTGGTGTCACAGGTTAAGTAGCCACCAGCGATGTCAGCATCCCCTGTGGTTGGCAAGTGTGTCCTGGCTGTTCTGCTTCCAATCCAGCTCCCTGCTAATGACTTGGGAAAAGCAGAGGAAAATGGGCCAAGTATTTGGGCCCCTGTCACCCATGTAGGAGACCTGGGTGAAGCTCTTGGCTCTGGCCTGGTCCAGCCCTGGCTGTTGCAGCCATTTGAGGAAAACCAATGGACAGAAGATCTCTCTCTCTCTCCTCTCTCTCTCTCTCTCTCTGTAACTCTGACTTCCAAATAAATATTTAAAACAATTTTTTTAAAAATACAAAACTAGGTGCCAGTGCCTTAGCATAATAGGCAAAGCCAGCACTGTAGGTGCCAAAAGGACACCAGTTCAAGTCCTGGCGGCTCCACTTCTGATCCAGCTCTCCGCTATGGCCTGGGAAAGTAGTAGAAGATGACCCAAGTCCTTGGGCCCCTGGCCCCATGTGGGAGACCCAGAAGAAGTTCCTGGCGCCTGGCTTCGGACTGGTGCAGCACCAGCCATTGCAGCCATCTGGGGAGTGAACCAGCGGATGAAGACCTCTCTGTCTCTCTCCGCCTCTCTAACTCTGCCTTTCAAATAAATAAATCTTAAAAAAAAAAAAAAACTGGATAAGACGTTATATATTTAAACACTCATAATTTAACACAATCACAATTAGTATTTTTCAGTTAAACTGTTTTCATAAATGTAGCTATATATGCAATTTTATAGCCTGTTTTCATCATAACAGCCTAACTATGTATAAGGAAATTGTTCTTTGAAAATTTATCACAGAAAATTTCAAACAAATTCATAAAGTACAAAAATTATAATAAGCCATTATATAACCATCATTCACTTGGGGGGGGGGGACAGGCAGAGTTAAACAGTGAGAGAGACAGAGAGAAAGGTCTTCCTTTTCCATTGGTTCACCCCCCAAATGGCCACTACGGCCAGCGCACTCCGATCCAAAGCCAGGAGCCAGGTGCTTCCTCCCAGTCTCCCATGTGGGTGCAGGGCCCAAGGACTTGGGCCACCCTCCACTGCCTTCCCAGGCCACAGAAGAGAGCTGGACTGAAACAGGAGCAACCGGGACAGAATCCGGTGCCCCAACTGGGACCAGAACTTGGTATGCTGGCGCTGCAGGCGGAGGATTAGCGAAGTAAGCCACAGCGCCGGCCCATTATTCACTTTTGAAACCGAAAATAGTCTGGGTTTCGTGCTTCACATGTGTTTCCCTTCCCTTTTCTGAGATATGGTTAAAGTTTAAAAAAAAAAAAAAAAGTATACTTTACACTGTGCTCAACAAATTGTTTTATTCACAAATGTCTATGTACCCTCTACACCTTATACCGCTAACAGATAAATACATATAATCACAACACTATATTCACAACCACAAAATTAAGGCTAAATTCTTAGTATGATCTAATACCCAGGCCATGTTTAAAACTGTCCTGCTGAATTTACTGCATCACTGTCACAAAGAATATGTCTTCTTGGTAATGTTAAAAACAAGTGGGTCAAAGTATGTCAGTCGAACCCATCCCCGTTAGGCTTAATGTACTCTGCCTAGACCCAGTACTTTATCAGGGAGTGAAAATGGTGATTTTCTAAATTTTGTAATTTCTTCTAGGTATATTAGTTCCAATTCTTTTGTAAAGAACACTGAAACTCTAAAATACAATGTTCAAATGAAAAACAGGCTAACTGCTTGATTCTTTCTCATTAATTATCAGCTTTTTGGAAAAAAGTTGTCATTCTACCATCTTCCAAAGGTAAGCAATGAATTTTGCCTGAAGAATGGAAGACCACTATGAACTCATGGAATTTCATGTATCTGATGTATTTCCCTTTTTTGCAGTCACCATTTCTTTTTAGTATCCACTAAAAGTGCCTCCTACTTGCCTTGACCGGGCCCCAATATCTCTACTTTTCTTTTTTTTTTGACAGGCAGAGTTAGACAGTCAGAGAGAGAGAGAGAGAGAGAGAGACAGAGAGAAAGGCCTTCCTTTTTCCATTGGTTCACCCCGCAAATGGCCACTACAGCTGGCGTTGTGCCAATCTGAAGCCAGGAGCCAGGTGCTTCCTCCTGGTCTCCCATGCGGGTGCAGGGCCCAAGCACTTGCGACATCCTCCACTACACTCCAGGGCCACAGCAGAGAGCTGGACTGGGAGAGAAACAACCGGGACAGAATCTGGCACCCCAACAGGGACTAGAACCCCGGATACCAGCGACGCAGGCAGAGGATTCGCCAAGTGAGCCACGGCACCGGCCTGCTTTTTTGTAGTATGAAATACCTAAGGGTGTTCTTAAACATTTTTTTTTTTTGCCCCAGATCATGGAGCCAGACTCTTTTCTAAGAAGTCCTGCTTCCTTCTGATTGAAAATGTATACCAAACAAAAGATGCTTACTATTTCTAGAACCTTTCAGTGGCCTTAACAAAAAACATACTGTTAGAAGAAGAAAAATAAATCAAAGTCATATTAATATTTCTGATTTGTAGTACACAGGGTTTAAAAATTCCTACAGTTTTCTACCTATGTCTTTCTCCTAAGCTGAAAAAAAATCATAGTTTCAAATGACAGCAAAATAACATTTCTTTAACATTGTAGTATTATACAAGCATACTTCAAAATGTTCATGGAAAAAACAGAATCAGAGGGACCTGCGCCATGGCATAGTGGGCTAAAGACTCCACCTGTGTTGCCAGCGTACCATATGGGCACCGGTTCTGTCCCGACTGCTCCTCTTCCAATCCAGTTCTTTGCTATGGCCCAGGAAAGCGGCAGAAAATGGCCCAAGTACTTGGGCCCCTGCACCCACATGCGAGACCTCGAAGAAGCTCCTTGCTTTGGGTTGGCCCTGCTCTGGCAGTTGCAGCCCTTTGGGGAGTGAACTAGTGAATGGAAGACCTTTCTCTCTGTCTCTCCCTTTCTCTGTCCGTAAATCTCCCTCTCAAATAAATAAATAGGGGCCGGCGCGGTGACACAGCAGGTTAAAGACCTAGCCTGAAGCACCGGCATCCCATATGGGCGCTGGTTCTAGTCCCGGCTGCTCCACTTTCTATCCAGCTCTCTGCTATGGCCTGGGAAAGCAATAGATGGCCCAACTCCTTGGGCCCCAGCTCCTGGCTTCAGACCGGTGCAACTCCAGCTGTTGCAGCCATCTGGGGAGTGAACCAGCGGATGGAAGACCTCTCTCTGTCTCTACCTCTCTCTGTAACTCTGTCTTTCAAATAAATAAAATAAAATATAAAAAAACAAATAAAAATTTTTAAAAATAGAATCAGAGATGTTTATTTTGGTCTAAAAATTTTGAAGTTCACACATACAAAGTATCTTCAAAAAGTTCATAGAAAAATGTCATGAAAAGAACTATGCATGAATTTTAATTTAATCATCAAAATGAGCTTTTAATTCCATTGTTCTGTGAATTTTTTCCTTTTTTTTAAAGATTTATTTATTGTATTTGAAAGTCAGAATGAGAGGGAGGCAGGGGAGAGAGGGTGAAAGGGAGGGAGGGAGCCAGGGAAAGAGACATCTTCCATCTGCTAGATCACTCCCCAGATGGCTTAAATGGCCAGGGCTGCCAGGAGCTTCATCCGGGTCTCCCACTCAGGTGCTGCTTTTTTTGCTTTCCTAGGCACATTAGCAGGGAGCTGGATCAGAAGTGGAACAGCTGGGAATCAAACCAGCACTTACATGGGATGCCAACATTGCAGACAGGAACTTAACCAGCTGTGCCACAGCACCAATTTCGCTCCCCTACACACACCTTTTTTTCCCCCAAGATTTATTTACTTAATTGAATGGCAAAATGACAGGGAGAGAGGGAGAGAGGAAGGGGAATGGGACCAGGGAGATGGGTAGGAAGGCAAAGAGGTGGAACAGACAATGGCGGGAGGAAAAAGGGAAGAATATTTGCCCTCCACTGTTCACTCTCCAAATATTCACAACAGCCAGGGCTAGGACAAGCCAAAGCCAAGAACCAGGAACTCCATACTGGTTTCCCACCTAGGTGGCAGTAACCCACTTGAGTCATGATCTGTTGCCTCCTAGGGTGGGGACTGGCAGGAAGGTGGAGAAGCAGAGGCTCGACTGGATTCCAGGCGCTCTGATTTGGAAGTGTCCCAAACACCAGCTTACTATGCCATAACACTATCCCTCCATGAACCTTTCAGAAGCACTCTCATGTGTAAACAATACTGATTTTACTAACAATAAGATGACAGAATGCAGTTTAAAATTTCTTTGTGCTTTTAGTTTATCCTTTAATGTGTTTATCACTAGTGGTTCTCAGTGAAATACTGCATTTTAAAAATCACCTAAAATAATTCTTTGTGTAACTGTGCCACTAACTTGCCATTTGTTTTCTTTTTTTCCTGAGACAGAGACAAACAGGTACAGAGATCTCCTGTCCATCTGTTCACTCCCCAAATACCCACAATGACCAGGGCCAAGCCAGGTGTCCTACATGAGTGGCAGGATCCCAACTACTTGAGCCATCATACAAGGAGCCAGAGTCTGGACTTGAAATCAGGTACTTGGCAGGAAATGCAGCAATATGGAGGAGTAGGGAGGGAACGTACTGCTCTAGCCCAGGAGAAGATAGTTTAAAAAAAGTGGAGATAGTGTAGTCTCAGGGAAGAGTTAGGGAAAAAATGGCAGAGAAAACTCTACTGAAATTAGAGGGACGCGGTGGACCTACGTGGAGAGCGTGGGCACCCACGGCAGAGGACTCCAACAGCCAAGAGCCTATGCACCAGCACTGGAAAGTGAGGTAAGACAAGACTGCAGTAGTCTGAGCCACTGGCAAAAAAGGGGCAGGAGGAGCCTAGAGCTACTGAGCTTTGAGCCCATGGGGGAAAGTGTTACCAGCCAAACTAGAGAGAAAAAAAATTAAAAAGGAGAGTACAGACACGTTTCTCTCTCTCCGATCACCTCACGAAGGTGTACAAGTCGACAGAGCAGGCTCCATTTTGGACATACGCTAACAGACATGCCAGCTCCTGTCTGAACCTGGCAATCATCCGAGCGGAGACTCTTGACTCTGATAGGGAGAAATAATAGGGGCTAGGATATTGTGACTGTGTGAAGCTTCCGAACTGGGACTGGGGAGGGGGGGAACTGAGGGTGTGTGGGAGAACTCACGGTGTGGTTGTGACTCTGAGCAGTTTCAGTGGAGATGCCAAAAGCTCAGGGCTTCCTGGTAACCTGGTGAGAGACATCACTGAGGAATCTGAACTTATACTGAGGACTACACAGATCCTTTGTGTGGTTCTTGGGACACAGCAAATGAATATTATACCCACTGGAGCTAGCACTCAGGCACTAGGCTCCATCGACAAGAGCCCAGCTGAGCAGAATATACTTCCCTTCTGATTAAAAAAAAAAAGAGTAGATTTAACACATCAACCCTGTGTGTGTCACCTTAGGCAAGCCCTTAAATCTGGAGAACTGAAGAGAGCTCTCTGGCCACACCCACTACAAGCCTCTAGTGATTTACTGAAAGCTGACAGTCCACTTATCTACAGAGTCACATAGTACAATGATAAAAGCTGCCACAGCAGGGAAAAAAATAAAAAAGAAGAAACCAACGAGTATCTCTACAACTGCTGAAAAACAAACCCAACAATTCAAGAAACAAGAATAATGAAGACAACATGACACTCCCAAAGAACACACCTCAATAATAGATTATGAAGACGATAAGACAGAAGAAATAGAAGAAATGGAACTCAAAAAATTGATCATAAGATTACATATAAGTAATCAAAAACAAATGCATGAACTACTGAAATCCATGCAGGATATGAAAAAAATCTCTCCCATGAAATTTAACTTGTAAGGAGGACTCAAAATGAAATGAAGAATTCAATAGAACATGAAATTGAGATATTAAAGAGAAATCAAAATGAAAAGAATTCAATAGAACAAATAAAAAATGCAATGGAAAGCATTAAATAGATTCAGTGAGGCAGAAGAGGGAATACCAGACATAGAAGACAGAGCGCAGGAAAGTATAAGGTCAAACCAAAGATAAGAGGAGGAAATTAGAAATCTATAGACCACTGTTGGGAATCTAGAGGATACTATAAAAAACCAACATTCGAGTTCTAATAGTTCCTGAAGGCATGGAGAGATAGAAAGGATTAGAAGACATTTTGAGTGAAATACTAGCAGAAAACTTCCCAGCTTTGGATAAAGAAAGAGACGTCTAAGTACAGGAAGCACACAGAACTCCCAATACACATGATGAGGAAAGATCCTCACCACGAGGTGAGCAAAATAAGTCCCAAAAGGACAAACATCATATGTTCTCCCTGATCTGTGACAGCTAACTGAGCACCTAAAAGGAAACCTATAGAAGTAAAACTTACACTAGGAGATGCAATGACTTGATCAGCCCTTACTAACTGTTCAAGAACTGCTTACTATTTTATTCTTTTTTGTTTTTTCTTTTTCTACGTAGTATCACTGGTTGAACTCTTAACACAGAATTGTTCTTAGTTGTTTATATTCAATTGAAAATTGATCCCATTAAAAATAAAGAGGGGGGTGATAGAGCTAGCGCTGTGGCACAGTAGGTTAATCCTCCGCCTGCGGTGCCAGCATTCCAGTTCCGGCTCTTCCTCTTCCAATCCAGTTCTCTGCTGTGGCCTAGGAATGCAGTAGAAGACTGTCCAACTCCTTAGGTCCCTGCACCCCCATGGGAGACCAGGAAGAACCTGGCTCCTGGCCTCTGACAGCATAGCTCTGGTTGTTGTGGCCATTTGGGAAGTGAACCAAAGGACAGAAGACTTTTCTCTGTCTCTCCCTCTCACTGTCTGTAACTCTACTTCTCAAATAAATGAATAAAATCATTTAAAAAAAATAAAGTGTTGGAAAAGGATTAGGAGATGTACAGTTTGGCACACTTTTCCTCTGACTTACCCCTGAGAGTGAGGCTAAACACTTGCCATGGCACTCCAAATCCCATTAAGTTGGCAGGTACCAATGCCATCTTACAAGTTAAAGTGATCAGTTTAAGTTCATCACTGATCATAAAGATAGGATTAAGGGGATCACATAAATAAGACTAAGTGTCTGCTAATAATAATTGATAGAATTAAAAAGGAGAGAACAATCCAACATGGGAAGCAGGACACAAAGCAGATTCACAGAATGACAAATGCCCTAACCAGCACTCTGGCCTCAGAATCAACCCTTAAGGCATTCAGATCTGGTTAGAAAGCCCATGAGAGCATTCCAGGCATGGAAAGCCAAGGCACTGTGGCAAAAAATGACCTACATCAAAGATCTCTGTGAATGAGATCCTGGTGGAAAGAAGGGGCCCATCAAAGAAGGAAGTACCTTTCTCTGAAGGGAGGAGAGAACTTCCACTTTGATTATGGCTCTGTCTAAATAATGTCGAAGTTTCTGGACTCAAGAGGCTTCCAATAGCATTGGCAGCTCATGACAAGAGCCTCAGGTGATCACTGACATCATACATAAGAGTGTCAATTGTTACATCAACAACAGGAGTCACTGTGCACTTACTCCCCATGTAGGTCCTCTGTCCTTAATGAATTGTACTATGAGAATTAACAGTAAAACTTATCTTCAAACAATACTTTATACTTTGTGTATGTGTGTGGGTGCAAACTGTTGAAATCTTTACTTAGAGTTGATCTTCTGTATATAAATATAATTAAAAATGAATCTTAAGAATGGGATGGGAGAGGGAGCAGGTGGTGGGACGAGAGTGGGGGGTGGGAGGGCGGGTATAGAGGGAAGAACCATTGTATTCCCTAAGCTGTTATCTATGAAATTTGTACTTATTAAATAAAAGCAAAAAAAAAAAAAAGAAAGAAATCAGGTGTTTGAAAGTGGGACACAGACAAGTCATTCTGAACCACTAAACTCACCTCCTGTTTCTAATGTTTATGTGTCTGTGTCTGCATATGTGTATAGATTTTCTAATGGGTTTTAAACAAAGAATGTGTTTCACAAAGCAAACCTAATCTATTTCAAAGAAATGTTTTCAGAAAAGTAAAAAGTATATGGATATGGATTATATTGTAACTTAAAAGAAAATATCTTATTTTTAAAATCTGATCTTTTAAAAAAAAAGGAGTTGGCGCTATGGCCTAGCGGGTAAAGCCACTGCCCTCAGTGCCAGCATCCCATATGGACTCCCGTTCAAGTCCTGGCTGCTCCACTTCTGTTCCAGCTCTCTGCTAAGGCCTGGGAAAGCAGTAGAAGATGGCCCAAGTTCTTGGGCACCTGTACCCGCATGGAGAACTGGAGGAAGCTCCTGGCTCTTGGCTTTGGATCCGCGCAGCTCTGGCCATTACGGCCAATTGGGGAGTGAGCCAGATAATGGAAGAGCTCTCCCTTTCTCTCTCTGCCTCTCCTTCTCTGTGTAACTCTTTCAAATAAACAAATAAATATTTTTAAAAAAAGCCAGCGCCGCAGCTCACTAGGCTAATCCTCCCCCTTGCGGTGCCGGCACACCAAGTTCTAGTCCCGGTAGGGGCACCGATCCTGTCCCGGTTGCCCCTCTTCCAGGCCAGCTCTCTGCTGTGGCCAGGGAGTGCAGTGGAGAATGGCCCAAGTGCTCGGGCCCTGCACCCCATCGGAGACCCGGAGAAGCACCTGGCTCCTGCCATCGGAACAGCGTGGTGCGCCGGCCGCAACGCGCCTACCGCGGCGGCCATTGGAGGGTGAACCAACGGCAAAAGGAAGACCTTTCTCTCTGTCTCTCTCTCTACTGTCTACTCTGCCTGTCAAAAAAAAAAAAACTTAAAAAAAAAAAAAAAACCTGCACGCTATCTGATCAAGGTAGATGTTGGAGCAGCACACCTGCAACATGGGCATCCAATATGAGCACTTGTTTGAGTCCTAGCTGCTCCACTTCCAATGCGGTTCTCTGCTAATGGCCTGGAAATGCAGCAGAGGGTGGGGTAAGTGCTTGGGCCCCTGCCATCTAAGTGAGAGACCAGGATAAAGGCTCTGGCTCCTGGCTTTGGCCTGGCCCAGCCCCAGCCACTGTGGTCATCTGAGGAGTCAACTGGCAGATAGAAGATCGATCTCTCTTTCAAATAAGCAAATTGTTTTTTAAACCATCTGATTTTATTAAAACCAATGTACACCAAAAAATCCAGCTATCAATTATTATCAGCAACAGTCTTCTGAGAAGAGTACAATCAATATAATCAGCATCTAAAAAAACCAATATACTAATCTGGTGACATTAAGATGAGAAGCTGAGGGTGGGTATCTGGCTAGTGGTAAAGACATGGGTCAAGATAGTCATGTCCCATACTAGAATGTGAGGGTTCAATACATACTAATGCAGACCTTGGGAAGTAGTACTGAAGGTTCAAAAAGTAATGGGTTCCATGTGAGAGACCTAGATTGAGTTCTGGCCCCTGGCTCCAGGTGACCCAGCCTCTTGCCATGTGAGTCATCTGGAGAATGAACCAACAGAACCAGCATACTCTATCTCTCTGTGTGTGTGTCTCTCTTTGCCTCCTAAATAAAAATATTTTTTTAATTAAGTTTTTTTTATTATTTTCTTTTTTTACTTATACGACTGGTTGAACTCTCCACTTAACATAGAATTATTCATAGGTGTTTAAATCCAATTGAAAATAGATCCCAATAAAAAATAAGAGAATAGAGAGGAAGGAGATACACAGTTCGGCACATATTCCCACAGACTTACCATTAACAGTAAAGTTAAAAACTTGCCATGGGACTCCAAATCCCATTAAGCTTGGTGATACTAATGCCATCTTACATGTTAAAGTGATATTTTTTTTTTTTTTTTGACAGGCAGAGTGGACAGTGAGAGAGACAGACAGAGAGAAAGGTCTTCCTTTTTGCTGTTGGTTCACCCTCCAATGGCCGCCGCGACCGGCGCACTGCGCTAATCCGAAGCCAGGAGCCAGGTGCTTCTCCTGGTCTCCCATGCGGGTGCAGGGCCCAAAGACTTGGGCCATCCTCCACTGCACTCCCAGACCATACCAGAGAGCTGGCCTGGAAGAGGGGCAACCGGGACAGAATCCGGCGCCCTGACCAGGACTAGAACCCAGTGTGCCGGCACCGCAAGGCAGAGGATTAGCCTATTGAGCCACAGCACCGGCCTAAAGTGATCATTTTAACTGTGTAACTGATCATATCGATAGGAATAAGTTTCAAAGGGATCACATAAATAGGATCAAGTGTCTGCTAATAACAATAGACAGAATTAAAAAGGAGAGAACAATCCAACATGGGAAGCAGGACACATAGCAGACCCATAGAATGACAAAAGCCTTAAACAGCACTCAGAATCAGCCTTAAGGCATTCCGATCTGGCTAAAAAGCCCATAAGATCATTTCAGGCACGGAGGGCCAAGACACTGTGGCAAAAATGATCTACATAAAGGATGTCTGTGAGTGAGATCTTAGTGGAAAGAAGGGGCCCATCAAAGAAGGAGGTATTTTTCTCTGAAGGGAGGAGAGAACTTCCACTTTGATTATGGCCCTATCTGAATAATGTCAGAGTTTGTGGACTCAAAAGGCTTCCATAGCCTTGGCAGCTCATGTTAAGAGCCTCAGGTAATCACTGACGTCATAAATAAGTGTCAATTCTTAAACTGACAACAGGAGTCACTGTGCACTTACTCCCCATACAGGTCTCTGTCTTTAATGAGTTGTACTATGAGAATTAACAGTAAAACTAGTATTCAAACAGTACTTTATACTTTGTGTGTCTGTGTAGGTACAAATTGTTGAAATCTTTATTTAGTATAGACTTGATCTTTTATATATAAATATAATTAAAAATGAATCTGAATTAAGAATGGGATGGGGAGGAGAGCGGCAAGATGGCAGAATAGGAAGGGAGCACACTGATAGTCCGGGGAGAGACAGTTTAATCAAAGTGGAGATCCTGCAGGTTCAAGGAAGAGTAGGGGAAGAAACAGCAGAGGAAACTCTTCCGGAACTAGTGATTCACAGTGGACCTGCGTGGAGAGAGTGGGAGCCCAAGTTTGGGACACCAGCGGCAGACTCAACACACCAGCGCTGGAACGCGAGGTGAGCCGAACCTCAATAGCCCGAGACACCAGCAGGAAAGTGGAAAGAGGAGACTAGAGGGAATGAGGCTTGAAACTCCATGGGGAAAAGTTCACCAGGCTAACTAGAAGAGAGAGAGGAAAAAAAAAAAAAGTGACCGATACAGACACGAGTTTATCTCTCGCCGCTCACCTCTCAAAGGCGAGCAAGACAAAGAGCAGGCGCCATTTTGGACATACGTCATAAGCAGGGCGACCTCAGGTTTGCACCGGCCCTGAGCCTAGCAGAAAAACCTGACTCTGGGGGGGTGAAATAACAGGAGATTAGGATCTAATGAATATGTGGTGCTAATAAACTGAGACTGTGAAAAAAGGGACGGTGGGGGAGAGAACTCACCAAATTCACGCGAGTACTCTCCAGAGACGCTACAATTCGGTAACCTTGGCAACCCAGTGGGAGACTGCAGGAGAATTGGAGCCCACACTGAGGGCAGCAGAGATTCCCTGTGTGGTCCTTGGGAAAGAGCTTCTGATCTCTGGCTCCTGTGGGTATATCATTCGCCTGCTAACTACCTCCAATTCTGTTCAGCTGTGTAGAATTACTTCCCTTTTGAATAAAAAAAAAAGAGAGAGAGAGATTTACCACGCCTAACCTGGGAGTGTCACCTTTGGCACACCCTCAACCCTGAGGAACCAAACAGAGCTCTCAGGACACACCCATCTCAAGACTCTAAGGCTCCATTGAAAGCAGACAGTCCACTTAATCTAAAGTCATAGTATAAAAAGAAAAAACACCACAGTGAAGAAACCAAAGAATATCTCCAATATGCCAAACAACAAACACAAAAATCAAGGTAACAAGAACAAGGAAGACATTTATGACACCCCCAAATGAAAAAGACACCCCAATTCAAGATTATGAAGAGATGAGACAGAAGAAATGCAAGAAGTGGATCTCGGAAGAAGCTCCTGGCTCCTGGCTTCGGATCAGCTCAGCTCTGGCCGTTGCGGTCATTTGGGGAGTGAACCAGAGAAATGGAAGACCTCTCTCTCTGGCTCTACCTTTTCTGTAACTCTGTCTTTCAAAGAAATAAAATAATTATTTAAAAAATATATATATTTTTGAGCGTGGAAGCCCAAGTTCGGGACACCAGCGGCAGACTCAACGCACCAGCGCTGGAACGCGAGGTGAGCCAAACCTCAATAGCCTGAGACACCAGCGGGCAAGCAGAAAGAGGAGACTAGAGGGAACGAGGCTTGAAACTCCGTGGGGAAAAGCACACCAGGCTAACTAGAAGAGAGAGAGGGGAAAAAAAAAAGTGACCGATATGGACACGAGTTTCTCTCTCTCCGCTCACCCCTCAAAGGCGAGCAAGACAAAGAGCAGGCGCCATTTTGGACATACATCATAAGCAGGGCGACCTCAGGTCTGCACCGACCCTGAGCCTAGCAGAAACACCTGACTCTGGGGGGAGGGGTGAAATAACAGGAGATTAGCATCTAACTTGGGAACCCAGTGGGAGACTGCAGGAGAATTGGAGCCCACACCTAGGGCAGCACAGATTCCCTGTGTGGTCCTTGGGAAAGAGCTTCCGATCTCTGGCTCCTGTGGGTATATCATTTGCCTGCTAACTACCTCCAATTACGTTCAGCTGTGCGGAATTACTTCCCTTTTGAATCAAAAAAAAAAAAAAAAGAAAAAAAGAAAAGAGAGATTTACCACGTCTAACCTGGAAGTGTCATCTTTGACACACCCTCAACCCTGAGGAACCAAACACAGCTCTCAGGCCACACTTATCTCAAGCCTCTAAGGCTCCACTGAAAGCAGACAGTCCACTTAATATAGAGCCATAGTGTAACAAAAAAAAACACCACAGTGAAGAAACCAAATATCTCCAATATGCCATACAACAAACGCAAAAACCGAGGTAACAAGAACAAGGAAGACACTATGACGCCCCCAAATGAAAAAGACACCCCAATTCAAGATCATGAAGATGATGAGATAGAAGAAATGCAAGAAGCAGATCTCAAAAAATTGATAAGAACATTAAGAAGTTCTCAAAAACAAATTCTTGAACTACAGAAATCCTTAATGGACAAGATAGAAAATCTCTCTCGTGAAAATGAAATATTAACGAGGAATCAAAATGAAATGAAACAACTAGAACATGCAACTGTGGTAGAGACAAAAAACCACAATGAAATGAAGAACTCAATAGATCAAATGACAAACACATTAGAGAGCCTTAAAAACAGAATGGGTAAAGCAGAAGAGATAATATCAGACTTAGAAGACAGAGAACAGGAAAGGAAACAGGCAAACCAAAGAAAAGAAGAAGAAATTACAAATCTAAAAAATATTGTTGGGAATCTACAGGATACTATTAAAAAACCTAATATTCGGGTTCTAGGAGTTCCTGAAGGCATGGAGAGGAAGAAAGGATTAGAAGGCATTTTCAGTGAGATACTAGCAGAAAATTTCCCAGGTTTGGAGAAGGACAGAGGCATCTTAGTACAGGAAGCTTATAGAATCCCTAATAAACATGACCAAAAGAGATCCTCACCACGACACATTGTAATCAAACTCACCACAGTGAAACATAAAGAAAAGATTCTAAAAGGTGCAAGAGAGAAACGTCAGATTACTCTCAGAGGATCTCCAATTAGACTCACAGCAGACTTCTCATCAGAAACCCTACAAGCTAGAAGGGAATGGCGAGATATAGCCCAGGTACTAAGAGAGAAAAACTGCCAGCCCAGAATATTATATCCTGCAAAGCTCTCATTTGTGAATGAAGGTGAAATTAAGACTTTTCATAGCAAACAGAAACTGAAAGAATTTGTTGCCACTCATCCTGCCCTGCAAAAGATGCTTAAAGATGTGTTACACACAGAAACACAGAAACATGGTCACCAATAAGAAAGAAGGTAAAGGAAGGAAACCTCACAGCAAAAGATCATAGGAAGCTCAATTTCTCTTTGACATAGAATTAAACTCTGATGCTCTGTTAAAGCAATGTGTTAAAGTAATCTAAAAACAAAAAGCAATTCAAATCAATTGGCAATCTACAAAAAGAGTTAAAGATTTTAAAAGCTATTATTAAAATTGCTATATTGGTCTATTATGCTATGTTATATGTGTGTACATATTGTATGTCCACATGGGAAAATTTTATTAAGAGTTTTATTTTAAATGGCTTATAGATAAGATTGTCCATAAATTTAAGCTGCTAAAATCAATCAAAGATACATTTTAATTTGCGTGACCTGAATCTGTGTATCATATGTTTTGAACTTGTTGGTAGAAAGAAACTAAAAACATTTTATATGGTTGTGCTTAAGTTTACTGGTTAAACAAACTACACCATGTTAGATATTAAAGAGGTGTTTTCAAATACATGATTCTTAAAATTTATAGAAGGCATTGGACCTTCTGGTAAATGTTTTCTTAAGTTATTATCTAATGGTTGAAATGGTTTGCTAAGTATTCATGTAATATTGCTATTGTCAGCAAGCGATTTAGGACTTGCTCCCTCATTTCTCTATTCTAAGCCCAACTTATTCTTTCATTTCTCTATTCTCTTCAAGGTAGGAAACTAATTCTATTATGAAGGAATCTGTAGGACGCACAATTTAATCTTTAGACCTTATAAAAGAGATGGCTAACATCTTTCTGTAATAGCATAGCCAAAATAAGAACATAAATAATAATCTCATAGCTAGATTCACTTCGCCATCAGCGAAGTATACAGTAAGTAGAAAAAACCTCCCTTTCAGACAAAAGGGAAAGAAAGTTTTAAAGTGAGAATATAATTTTCCTCATGGGCATTGTCTACCTTAGAAAAACTACTACAGAACATGCCTGTGACTATAGACTTGTCGTTCAGGCCACTGAAGATTAGAGATGGGACTTGGGCACTCCCTTGACTTGCATCCTCTGGTCTGCTTTAACACAAACCAGGAGGAAAGGAAAGCTAGGCATCAGAAGCAATGGGTGGCAGGCCTATTAATGGCTGATCTGTACAGTGATCTGCCCTCAAGGAGACCCAACAGGCCAGTCCACTGCAGTGGCTTTCAATGTGGTAAGCCTGGGCTTCAGCAGAAGTCAGCTTGTGAAGAGCCCTGGCAGCTCTGCCAAGAGTTGGATCACTGGAAATGGACCTGCCCTGGAGTCGAAGGATGCCCAGGTCAGAGCCACAGATCTTATTGGCTCGAAGCTGAAAAGCCCTTCACTCAGCCCAACTTCCAAAGTGACCACTGCAGCTGAGGGGATGGTCAAGTAGGGTCAGCAACATTGCAGGCAGAACTGTAAATTTCTTGTTAGAGATGCCCCCTGCCTTTACCTGGCCAGCTCTCCTCCCAGGCCAGCCAAGTAATCAAAGTCAACAGAGTGCCTTCCCCTAGGAGGTTCACACCTCCCTTAGGATATACCCCATGTGAAGAGATAGATAGGTCTGGGCCTCTTAACTTACAAGGCCTAAAGCCCACCAGATTATCATCAAGCCCCTTCTATCAGGTTCTATTTGCCTCTCAATCAGAAAACTTAATTGTAGCTTAGACAGCCACCTTTCTTGGCTCCTCTAATAATGACTCTGTTGTTCTAAACCCTGTCTAGCGCACTTGGGCCTCATTCCTTTGTAATCATAACCTCTACTCTACCACCAATGGCTCTACTCCCAACATGTGTGTACTGATGGTCCTCTTCCCCACTTAATGCTGTATAATTGTTCAGACCTGGTTAATGCCACTCTTAGGATCACTGGTTACTATCCTCACCCTGTCTTTTATGACCTTGTCTAAATATGATCAGAGTCGGCAAACTTGGAAGGCTTCCATAGCCTTGGCAACTCATGACGACAGCCTAGGGTGGTTACTGGCGCCATAAACTAGAGTGTCAATTTGTTGGGTTAACAACAGGAGTCACTGTGCACTTACTCCTCATATGGGATCTCTGTCCTTAATGTGCTGTTCATTGTGATTGAATGCTATAACTAGTACTCAAACAGTATGTTTCACTTTGTGTTTCTATGTGGGTACAAACTGTTGAAATCTTTACTTAATATATATTAAACTGATCTTCTGTATGTAAAGAGAATTGAAAATGAATCTTGATGTGAATGGAAAGAGAGAGGGAGGGGGGGGGTTGAGGGTGGGAGGGAAGTTATGGGAGGGGGAAGCCATTGTAATCCATAAGCTGTACACTGGAAATTTATATTCACTAAATGAAAGTTTAAAAAAAAAAAAAAAAAGAATGGGATGGGAGAGGGAGTAGGAGGTAGGAGGGTGGGTATAGAGGAAAGAACCACTATATTCCTAAAACTGCATCTATGAAATTTGTATTTATTAAATAAAAGCAAAAAACAAATTTTAAAAATAAAAAATTAAGATGAGTAATTATTTAAAAGGCTGAATTTGAAAAGCATTGTTAATCTTTCTATCAAGAAAGTAGTTGATCACAGAAAATTAGATACCATACAGAATATTTTTCTATTTTGAAACAGTTTTTACTATTATTTCTACATAGCCTTATTTTTTCAAATACTTACTACTGAATAAAATGACTAAAATTTGTAACTTGCCATTATTAAATAAGACTTTAGTAATCACATTTATAATGTGAATGTTAAAATCAATAAAATATAGTAATAATATCAGCAGGTATAGTAAAATTTCTTTACTAAAAAGGCAAGGAGTATAAAATATTCAAAATGTATGTTTTATAACTGGTTATATTTTATAAATGCCTTGAGTTCATCACTAAATCTCACAATGACCAAAAATAATTCTTGTCCTGCTAAACTTCCCAATATGGGAATAAGAGTTCAGAATTTTAAAAGTACAATTATAAGGGCCGGCGCCATGGCTCACTTTGTTAATCCTCCACCTTGTGGCGCAGGCATCCCATATGGGTGCCGGGTTCTAGTCCCAGCTGCTCCTCTTCCAGTTCCAGCTCTCTGCTGTGGCCCAGGAGGGCAGTGGAGAATGGCCCAATGGGAGACCAGGAAGAAGCACCTGGCCCCTAGCTTCAGATTGGCGCAGCGCTGGCCGTAGTGGCCATTTGGGGAGTGGACCAGCGGAAGGAAGACATTTCTCTCTGTCTCTCTCTCTCACTATCTATATCTCTACCTGTCAAATTTAAAAAAAAAAAAAAAGTACAATTATAAACTCAAATTACTCAGAGCTAAGTAACATAAATGAGATCTAGGAAGAATGGCAAGCCTGATGAATCAAAATGGGTAATGTTATTAAAAATATAAGTGGTATTTCATATGAAGCTAAGAAACTCAACAATATATAACATGACAATTCACATTACATATAAAGGTGAAAATTAAGTTAAATTATTTAATATAAATTATTTAATTATAGTTATGTAGGGCTTTGTTTCCAAATTATTTTTCAAACACCAATAACATTATAAAGCTTTAATGTGAATATGAAAACATTTACTAATTATTAAATAACCATTATAGGTAATAATAACAAAGTTTTAGAAGTACAATACCTTGGTGAGTGCAGCAGTATGGTCTTCTCCACAACAAATATAAACTATTTTCTGAGATCTTAGTGACTTTAGTAAATTAGGAACATATCTATCTGAAAATTCCAATAAGAGACATTAACAGTATTTTTTTTAATTAAAACTCTTCTAAAATGTGTTTCCTCTAAGGCTTCCTAAGCTCAGTAGGCAGCAGTAACTAAAACTGTCACTCATTAATTTTTTTGGTTCAAGCCTAAGCTGTGTTCCCAGGCCTACCTATCGAACTATTGTAATAAAGGAGAAAGTAAAGAGAGTTAAGTTTTAACAGCCTATATGCCAATCTGCACAGGACCCATCAATTAAGGAATTTCAGATCTAACTGCTTCTAATTTTCCCTATATTCACATCATTCTTCTGACTCTGTGATTATTCTTATGCTCACAGATCCTACTTAAAAGTCTAAAATTTATACTCTCTGGTATTTTGTAGCAGAAGAGATACATATTATCCTAACACGCCACTGGCAGTTTTCTTACATGAAAAAAAATTCTTTCATTCTGAGAATCAGTTGTTACTAGATAAACAATTCACTTTCATCTGTTGTAGTCACTGCAATTATGTTCAACTTTACAAAATGAGTTTTTATAGGTCTAATATTGGCATTCAACCTAACATAATTATAAAAAATAAATTTCAGGATGCCAATTTGTTTCAAGTAGTCATAAATCTTTAAAATTCAAAATGTTATTTTCAAGACTCTAACATCACTCTTAGAACAACCAAAGATTAGTTTAACATATGACATCATTTCAATATTTCCCTGAAAAAAATCAAATCAATTAATGCTTCAAAACTTGCTTAGAATAATTTCACAGCTTTTTTTCCCCACCCACTGATGGTGGCCAATAATGGAACAACACTAGTTACCAATTTTAAATATACTCAGATTATCTTTTAATGAATAACCAACAATAAAGATTTTGTCTATCATCCCTTAAAATATGATCAGCAAATTAAATTTTTAAATTAACATCTCATCACCACCTCTCTACCAACAAAGTTATGGGTGTATCTCTGATACAGAAGGATTACTAACACATCTCAAATATACCTCTTTTTAAAATACATTTAAACTATAAATAATGAGAACCTACCATTTTCATCATTAAGACCCAGTTGACCGAATTTGTTGCGTCCCCATCCAAAGATAGCTCCAGAAAGAGTCAGTACAAAACTATGGGCTCCTCCTGCAGCAACTTGCATGAAAGGGATTCCAAGCAAAGACTTAATCAGCTGAGGTGAAGTTTGCTTTTTACAGTCAATGCCTAAACCCAACTGGCCATATTTATTCTGTCCCCAACAGAAGACTTCACTTGCTGTAAAACAAAAATCATAAAATTAACTATTTTTCTCACACACAAAAAAATTATTTGATTATCTATTCTGGGAGATTCTTCCTCTCACTACATGAAAAAATACTCTGCTTGGCAATTAAGTGTATTTTTTTTTGACAAGCAGAGTTAGACAGTGAGAAAGAGAGACAGAGAGAAAGGTCTTCCTTCCGTTGGTTCACCCCCCAAATGGCCACTGAAGCCAGGAGCCAGGTGCTTCCTCCTGCTCTCCCATGCGGGTGCAGGGCCCAAACACTTGGGCCATCCTCCACTGCCTTCCTGGGCCACAGCAGAGAGCTGGACTGGAAGAGGAACAACTGAGACAGAATCTGGCGCCCCAACTGGGACTAGAACCCAGGGTGCCAGCGCCGCAGGTGGAGGACTAGCCAAGTGAGCCGCAGCGCCAACCAAGTATACTTTTTAAATGGAAACAACAGCTAGAAAACCACTCTGTACTACCACATTTTAAGTTTGACTACACTGATGAATGAGTTAGTCACATAACTACAGATAATCCACAATTCCATATTCTTTTTTTTTTTTTTTTTTTTGACAGGTACAGTGGACAGTGAGAGAGACAGACAGAGAGAAAGGTCTTCCTTTGCCATTGGTTCATCCTTCAATGGCCGCCGCGGCTGGAGCGCTGCAGCCAGCGCACCGCGCTTATATGGAAGGCAGGAGCCAGGTGCTTCTCCTGGTCTCCTATGGGGTGCAGGGCCCAAGGATTTGGGCCATCCTCCACTGCACTCCCAGGCCATACCAGAGAGCTGGCCTGGAAGAGGGGCAACCGGGACAGAATCCGGTGCCCCGACCAGGACTAGAACTTGGTGTGCCGGCGCCGCTAGGCGGAAGATTAGCCTGTTGAGCCATGGCGCCGGCCCACAATTCCATATTCTATAATTACTCCTAAGAGACACACATCAAAGCTGAAGGCTTAAGCTATTAACTGTACGTTGAACACATTCAAAATTGTATCACTAGCCCTTACTTCTCTTCAATAAACTCACAAAACTCAGTTTACGTGGTATCTACATATGGCTATTTCAAAGGCAATTCAAATTCAGCATTCACAGAAGTGAAATCATAATACCTACCCTACCTACCATATCTGGACCTCTTTCTAGTGTTCCTCATTTTGGTAAATGGAATTCAGTACCACAAGTCATAAGCCCATGGAGTCATTATTAATAGATCCCTCTCCTCTTACCTCATATGCATCCAATCACCAAATTATATATACAATTTTCTTTGAAAGCAAAGTTAAGACAAATCAATCCATTTGTCACCATCTTACTGGTTGCTATAATAGTTTCCCCTGTCACTTTTGCTTCTTACTGCCACTCTTTTGCAACTTCAGACATCTTCATCTTTTTACTTACTAAATCAACTGGCATTAAACTAGTAACAAAATTTTTTTAAGAATTCATACTACGGGCCGGCGCCATGGCTCACTAGGCTAATCCTCCACCTGCAGCATCAGCACCCCGAGTTCTAGTCCCGGTTGGGATGCCGGATTCTGTCCCGGTTGCTCCTCTTCCAGTCCAGCTCTCTGGTGTGGCCCGGGAAGGCAGTGGAGGATGGCCCAAGTGTTTGGGCCCTGCACCCGCATGGGAGACCAGGAGGAAGCACCTGGCTCCTGGCTTCAGATAGGCGCAGCGCACTGGCCGTAAGACACCAGCTGTAGCAGCCACTTGGGGGGGTGAACAATGGAAAAAGGAAGACCTTTCTGTTTCTCTCACTAACTCTGCCTGTCAAAAAAAAAATAGTAATTCATACTACAAAATAATACATTTAAAAGTAAGCTTTGGGGCTGCCACTGTGGCACAGCATGTTAAGTCAACATTTCCAACACTGGCATCAAGTCCTGGCTGCCCTGCTTTGGACCCAACTCCCTGCTAACCTGCCTGGGAAACCAGTGGATAACGGCCCCAAAATTTAGGCCTCTTTTACCCAAATGGACACCCAGATGGAGTTCTAGGCTCCTGCCTTCAGCCTGGACCAGCCTCAGCCATTTGAAGAGTGAATCAGTAAATGGAAGATGTCTCTGTCTCTCTCCTTCAATCTGAACAGCAGCCTTCCCAGGGGTGGGCATTTACCATAGCAGCTATGATGCCTGTGTCTGCCATAGGAGTGCCTGCATTCAAACCAGGCTTCGGATCCCAATTCCAGTTTACTGTCAGGGCAGACCCTGGGAGATAGCAGATAATGGCTCCTGCTACCAGCTGCAGGAATTAGGGGAATAAAACAGAAGGAGCTCACTCACTCTTTCAAATAAAAAACAAAATAAATAAATAAATTTTTGCTTTTAATTTAAAAAGCTCCCTTCCAAAAACTTAAACTCACCATTCTTCCAAGAGGCAACCACTCTTTACATATATATATATATATGTGTGTGTGTGTGTGTGTGTATAATTTGAAAGGCAGTGTTACAGAGAGAGGGGGGTAGAGATAGATCTTTCATCCACTGGTTCGCTCCAAGTGGTCACAATGGCTGAGGCTGAGCTAGACCAAAGCCAGGAGCCAGGAGCTTCATTCAGGTCTGCCACATGCATGCAGGGGCCCAGACAGTTGGGCCATCTTCCACTACTTTCCTAGATGCATTAGCAGGAAGCTGGATTGGAAGTACAGCAGCCAGGAATCAAACCAGCACCTATATGGGATGCCAGCCCAGCAGGTGGCAGTACAACCCACTACATCACAGCACCAGCACCCATGTTCCAAATTCTATCAATTCGAATTCTTACAACTTTTTACTTTTACCTTTACCCAAACAGTATGTATCTGGGGAGCAGGCATTTGTTTGGCTTGTGGTTAAGACACCTGTGTCCCACAGTAGAATGCCTGAGTTTAACTACCAGCTCCAGTTCCTAACTCCAGCTTTTTGCCAATGCAGACCAGGGAGGCACCAGTGATGGCTCAAGTAACTGGGTTCCTGTCACCTGTGTGGAAGGCCTGGATTGTATTCCTGGCTCCTGGTTCTGACCTCAATCCAACCATAGCTATTAGGAGCATTTAGGGAATGAACCAGCAGATGCAAGCTCATTCACTCTGTGTATCTGTATATTTTTGTGTGTGGTGTGGTGTGTGTGTGTGTGTGTGTCCCTCTCAAATTGTACTTTTTTCTGCTTTAAGCTAGTTATTTATTTGAACATCTGCCTCTTCTATTAAACTGTATGGTCCCTAAAACTGTCTCTTAATTTATCTGTCTCCTCCACAGTTCTAGCCTAGTGTTTTAGTCATAGTAGGCCTCACTTAACTCTTACTAAACTAAAATAATAGTTATAATGGAGTCATTGAAACATTATTTTAATGGTAAAAATACCTGTCATGTTCCTTACTAACCCATGTTTTAATCTTTAGCTGATGTCTGAGAAAGTTAAATCAGTAAGAGATAAAATGCAAACAAAGCTAATTACATATTAAGCCACCTACTGTCTTTTTTTTTTTTTTTTTAAGATTTATTTATTTACTTCAAAGAGTTATACAGAGAGAGAAGGAAAGGCAGAGAGAGAGAAGTCTTCCATCCGCTGGTTCACTCCCTAAATCTGAGCCGATCCAAAGCCAGGAGGCAGGAGCTTCTTCTGGCTCTCCCACGTGGGTGCAGGAGCCCAAGGAGTTGGGCCATCTTCTACTGCTTTCCTGGGCCATAGCAGAGAGCTGGATCGGAAGAGGAACAGCCGGGGCTCAAACCGGTGCCCACATGGGATACCAGCACTGCAGGTGGCGGCTTTACCCACTACGCTACACCACAATACCAGCCCCCTAGCCACCTACTGTTTTATTCCTAAGTTTATCTATAAGATTAAATGAGACTGAGGAAGCAATCTTCCCCACATATGAAGGAACACCTTTTAACTGTTAAGTGAAAAATGAGATGGAAAAATTAATTTTATGTGTATATAATAAACAAAAATGACACCATTCACAACAGAAAAATCAAATATCTAGGGAAAAAAATCTAACAGATGACATATAAATGTCTCCATATGAAACAAAATTCTAATGAGAAAAATCAAAAGGAGACTTAAATAAATGGAGAGCTAAACCATGTTCAGTAATTAAAATATTCAGGTAGGGCATTTACCATAGTGATTAAGGAGCTGCTTGGAATGCCCACATACCATACTGGAATGCCTAGGTTCAAGTCCCAGCTCTATCTGCAATTCCACCTTTCTGCTAACGTGTACCTGGAAGAAGGGCAGGTGATGGCTCCTGCAACCCACATGGGAGACCTGGACTGAATTCCTGTCTCTTGACTTCAGCCCGGCCCAGGTCTAGCTGTGGTGAGCATCTGAGGAGTCAATCAGTGCTTGGGAGTTTTTTTTTTTTTTTCCTCTCTCTCTCTCAAATGAAGAAAACAAAATTTTAAATCAGTGTAATAATTCAAAGACTTGCTACTGATAGAAGGTTTTCCTCACATATTTAGACAAGGCAATCCCAAATCAAATCCCAAAAGTTTATTTGTGTATGTGAAAACTGAGAAGCTAATTCTACAATTTATATGGAAATAAAAACGATAAAAATCAAACAGCACAGGGGCAAGTGTTATAGCGTAGTGGGTAAATCGACCACCCATATGGGCACCAGAGTTCAAGTCCCAGCTGCACCAGTTCTGTTCAAGTTCCGTGCCAATGACCTAGGAAAGCAGTGGAAGACGGCCCAATCACTTGGGTCCCTGCCACCTTTGTGGTGGACCTGGAAGAGGCTCCTGGATCCTGGCTTTGGCCTGGCCCAGCCCTGGATATTACAGTCATTTGGCAAGTGAATGAGCAGATGGGAGATCTATCTCTCTGTCTCTGTAACTCTGACTTTCAAATAAAGAAAAGGAAGAAGAACCAGGACAATCTTGGGAAAAGAACCATAAAGTTAGAGGATTTTCTGCTCAATTAAAGTACTAAGTTCTAAAACTGAAAAAGGAAGAGAAGAGAAGAGAAGAGAAGAGAAGAGAAGAGAAGAGAAGAGAAGAGAAGAGAAGAGAACTTACCTTTAGAAAGTGCAAGTGAATGATAATAACCACAAGCAACTTGTACGATCTGGATATCTGACAAACTTTTAATGTTCCTAGAAAATGAGGAGAGAGAGCAAGATCAGTTGATTTCATTTAAAAATGGATTTTGATTGCTACTTATTTATGCTATTTACTGACCACCTACTATGCTCAAGTCGTTTTCTACTAACATAGCAGGTAATGTTACCTTTTTCCACATATACTCAATATGCCAAAAATTTATTCTAAAATCAGCAAACAATATTTAGAGATGCAAAAATGAAAGGTATGATGTAAACACCTTGGAAAGATACTATTTCAAAGCAAAGTGAACTATGCTCACACATAAAATAATCCTCAGAGTGCTTATAATTCACTTTAATAATCAAAATTTTTAAAAATCATCTCTAGAGTATAAAACAGCAACATATTTGTAAAACAAATGAATAACACCTAATTTGTGTAAAATTGATGCTTTACCTACTTTAATGTACATTCTATCAGGATCCTTAAGAATTCCTATCATGTGTTCTCCCAACTCACAAATTGGGCAATCTTCTAAGTTATCCCTCTGTATCTAAATGAGTGACATTCAATTAATTTTTTACTAGGGAAACAATTAATTCATATTTATGGCGATCATCTGATGTGCTCTCTTATTTTCTGCCTTTTTTGTTCTGTCGTGGTACTTGTATAATTTTTCTCTTTCTTTTCTGATTTTTTTGCATTAACTGCACTGCAATTCTAAAGGCTTTTTTAAATTACAAAACTCAATTAACTTTGTGGACCAAGAATCCCAGCATCTTATGTACTTCTCTTTGACCTGGTCATTTTCTGTCTTTCCTTAATAAATGTTTTCAAGAAGGGCCAGCATTGTGGTGCAGCAGATTAAGTCACTGTTTGTGATGCTAGCATTCCATATTTGAGTGCCAGTCCGAGTCCCAGCTCCTCTGCTTCTGATCCAGCTCCCCACTGATGTGCCTGGAAAAGCAGCAGATAACAGCCTAGGCACTTGGGTCCCTGCCATCCACATGGAGATCCAGACGGAATTCTTGGCTCCCGGCTTCAGCCAGGGCCCTGGATGCTACAGCCATTTGGGGAGCGATCTAGCAGATGGAAGAGTTCTATCACTCTGGCTTTCAAATAAATCAACTTTTTAAAAACAATGTTTTCAAGAAAAAAGGAGTGGCCGGTGTTGTGGTGCAGAGGGTTAAGCTGCTGCCTACGATGGAAGCATCCCACGTTAAGTACTGGTTCAAGTTTCAGTTGTTTCATTTTTGATCCAATTCCCTGCTAAGGGGCCTGGGAAAGCTGAAGATGGCCGAAATCCCTTGGGTTCCTGCCACCCATGTAGGAGACTGGGATGGAGTTCCATGCTGCCAGCTTTGCCCTGGCCTACCCAACCCATTATGATTATTTGGGGAGTGAACCAGCTGACAGAAGATATCTGTCTCTGTCTCTCTCTCTCTCTCTCTCATTCTCTAACTCTGCCTTTCAAATAAATAAAATAAATCTTTAGGGAAAAAAAAAAAAGAAAAGAAAAGAAAAAAAGAGGGAGTAGGGAGGAAACAATGTGTTTCTTGTTTCCCTTTACCTGATACTGCCACCTGACCTGATTCTGCCATATGAGAGTCCGAAGCAAGTTCTGACCAGAGTGTCGATACCCATGATTTTCAGGAGGCAGCTTCAGCAAATCAAATTTTGAGCAGGAAAAACGAGAGTTACTCTAATTCCATATTTTTATATTAAAAATATTTTTATTCAGTGGATTTATGTTCTTAACTACAAAACCTGAGAGTTGTACTGCTATAATTTAGCAGAATCCAACAAATCAGGATCCAATGCGCCTTTAAATTTTCCAATATAACAAAATGCCATCTTTCTGCAATAGCAGAATCAAATATTAGCAATGCAAAAATAGTTAGGAATTAAAAATACAGGAATATATGCAACTGTGAGTTACTTAATATTTACTGTCATTGCTTATGCAGACTAGGCACACCACACGTTGACTTGTTCACTTTATTAAGTATTTTGAAAAAACGATTATTTCAGTCTTCAAGTCTGATTTGCAAGATTAAGTAAAACATTGCAAAAAACTACATTCTCATAACCCCCTGTGATGATCCTTCACAGCATGGATCATTACTAATTACTAGTGTACTTACTCATTTTATGTTTGTCTCCTCTGCTAAACAGCTCTGTGTCTTATACCCATGAGAATCACTAGCACCTCTTACAATGCTTGGCAAATAGCATGCATGTATACATGCTATACAATGTATACAAATGTATACAACTGTTAAAGGACAAACAAATCTGTAAAGTCTTAGAGGCTGTAGTATTAAATTAGTCAAAGTTTGCCAAAACACTTTTAAGTTTTCACAGTAGTTTTGATTCAGTGATTCTCCCTTCCAAAATACAACCCCAAAGCTTGCAAAACCAAAAAATGCTCATTTCTTTAGACTTATCTACTACAGAGACAAGGAATGATGCTACTGCGGCAATACTATGTTCATCTAGATTTATTAATACAGTGAAGATGGGGGTTGCTTTGTTTTCATGGCTTTCAGGAATAAAAGGAAAAATATACATTGTAAAAAGTAAAAATTAACCAAATCAGTTTTCCATGTTTCATTTTTTTCCTAAGGGGATAACAAATTAGAAAATATATCATTAAACTGAATTTTGTAGAACTCATCAAAAGTTAGCCCTTATGCCAAGTAAAAAAAATACAATGTAAATATTGAATCATTTCAAATTTTTAAAAGACTCAAGTGTAATTAACAGAAAAGTAAAATAAGCCAAAATCAACTTAGTAAAAATATATATAAATACTGGGCCGGTGCTGTCGCTCACTTGGCTATTCCTCCGGCTGCGGCGCCAGCACCCCAGGTTCTAGTACCGGCTGCTCCTCTTCTAGTCCAGCTTTCTGCTGTGGCCCAGGAAGGCAGTGGAGGATGGCCCAAGTGCTTGGGCCCTGCACCCGCATGGGAGACCAGGAGGAAGCACTTGGCTCCTGGCTTTGGATCGGAGCGCACGGGCTGCAGCGGCCATTTTGGGGGGGGTGGGTGAACCAATGAAAAAAAGGAAGACCTTTCTCTCTGTCTCTCTCTCTAACTCTGCCTGTCAAAAAAAAAAAATATATATATATATATATATACACACATATATATATATACTAGACAAGCCAACATTCTCTATCCTTCTCAAACAGCCACTGTACTCTAAATGTTAAGGAAGCTACTCTGATATTTTTCCAACTGCAAGTCTTCATATTAGTTTACTGGGTTGAAAAAATGTACTGGGTCTCAACTAGTGATTTTTAAAGGCTACAGTACAGATCAGGGTCGGGACTGTAGCTTAATGGTTAAGCTACCACCTGCAATGCCTGCATCCCATAAGGGTAGTGGTCCACATTCCATTCAGCTCTCCTTCCGATCCAGCTTCCTGCTAGTTTGCTTAGGAAGGCAGCAGAAGATGAACCAAATCCTTGGGCCCCTACATCCATGTGTGAGACCTGAATGAAGCTCCAGGCTACTACTGGCTTTGGCCTGGCCTAGCCATGGTCATTGCAATCATCTGGGGAGTGAACCAGTGGGTCAAAGATCTCCTCTCCCCCTCTGTGACTCCACCTTTCAAATATATGAAATAGGAGTAAAAAAAAAAAAAGCACACTCAAAACAAAACAAATGTCAAATTATGAAAATGAAGTTGAATGTTCTGAAAAGTCTATAAAGCTAGGCCACTAAAACATAAAAATTGTCAAGTTGTCGACTATAAAACCAAAAAAGGTTAGGAAAAGAGAAAAAATTATATGTACACAAAATACAAAGATTCCTAGTTAATCAAATCTGTAACAAGAAAATCACACCTCTAAAGCAAACATTTTGTACTGCTTATAAATATATTAAGTGTCATTTTAAATGATTATAACATCACTAAAATGATTCATTTTAAAATGTCAATCATTTTCTTGAATGAAGTTTGAAAATGTCCTGAAATCTGTAAAAAATAAAAACAGTTAATAACCTTGGAAATTCCTCCTCTCGGAATTTGTGATAGCGGATTAACTGCTAAATATGTATAGTACTGTTGTATTCTATTTTTTTTTTTTCAACTTAATGTAGGATAGCAACACAGGCAAAAAACCAGGCACTATCAGTTGCGTTTCTGAAAATAGTAACCCAACAAGTGTTAAAGACTAGACTTTTATTGATAAAAATAATTAAAAATCTGAGGTATATGAAAGCATTAATTTGCCACTAAAACAACATAATATCCAGGTTTCTAGTTAAGCTGTGACTTTCCTAGTAATTTAAGAAAAACCTAACACCAACTCTTTTTTCAGGTTTGAAAAATTAAGACTAACAACGGATCTAGTCTCTACCATTAAGAAACACCCTTTCAGGGGCCAGCGCTGGCTCCTGGCTTCAGCCTGGTCCAGCCCTGGACGCTGCAGCCATTTGGGAAGTGAACCAGCGGATGGAAGATTTCTGTCAGTTTGTTTCTCCCTCTCTCTCTCTCTGTAACTCTTTCGAATAAATAAATAAACTTTGTTCAAAAATTAAATTTTAAAAAAGAAAAAGAAATACATTTTAGAGGCAAATGTTTGGCCTAGCAGTTAAGATGTGGGTGTATGTCCCATACAGGAGTTCCTGGGGGTTCAATGATGCTCTGGCTTCTACCTTCACCTAACTCTTAATAAAAGTCAGTGGTGATGGCTCAAAAAATTGGGATACTGCCACCTACATGAGAGAGACCTGGATTGAGTTCATGGCTACCAGCTTGTGCCCATCCCAGTCCCAACTGTTAGGGACATGTGGGAAGAGGACCAGCAGATGGAAGCTCTTGTGTGTGCACATACTCTCGCTCTCACTCTTTCTTGTCAAATATATATACATGTATTTTTTTTTTCTGGTTACTTCTAAGATAAATTTTAATGACTTTTAAGATTTATTTATTTATTTGATAGGTAGAGTTACAGAGAGGCAGAGGCAGAGGCAGAGGAGGGGGAGGGGAGGGGGAGAGGGGAGGGGGAGGTCTTCCAGCTCTGGTTCACTCCCCATATGGCTGCAACAGGTGGAGCTGTGCCAATCTGAAGCCAGGAGCCAGGAGCTTCTTCCAGGTCTACCAAGCACTTGGACCATCTTCCACTGCTTTCCCAGGCCATAGCAGAGAGCTAGATCAGAAATGAAGCAGCCAGGACTCAAACTGGCACCCATATGGGATGCCAGCACTGCAGGTGGCAGCTTTACTCACTATGCTACAGTGCTGGTCCCTAAGATACATTTTTTGAAAATATTTAGTGCTCATTTCAGCAGCACATATAGTAAAACTGGAAGGATGACACACAAATTCGTGAAGCATTCCATTAGGAAAAAAACTTAATTTTTAATCTAAAATATTCTTAATTTTTAGATTCTAAAATCAAGCAGAAATTGTTTAAAACTGAATACCAAGAAAATTTTTTTTTACCAAGTTGACAATTTCATCAATTAACTTAGTCTAGAAATAGCTATATAGCCTTTTTTTTTTTTTTTTAAACAGGTAGAGTTAGACAGTGAGAGAGAGAGAGAGAGAGAGAGAGAGACAGAGAAAGGTCTTCCTTCTGTTGGTTCACCCCCCAAATGGCCGCTGCAGCCGGTGCTCTGCGGCCAGTGCGCTGCGCTGATCCGAAGCCAGGAGCCAGGTGCTTCCTCCTGGTCTCCCATATGGGTGCAGGGCCCAAGCACTTGGGCCATCCTCCACTGCCTTCCAGGGCCACAACAGAAAGCTAGACTGGAAGAGGAGCAGCCGGGACAGAATACGGCGCCCCAACTGGGACTAGAACCCGGGGTGCCAGCGCCGCAGGCGGAGGATTAGCCAAGTGAGCCGCAGTGCCAGTCCTATATATAGTTTTAAGTATCATCATCTCATACAATTCTCCCATGTTTTACTACATTATGGCCAAGAAACAAAACTTAATCAAACTAAGAGTTTCAGAAAAAGTATTATTAATTTTGCGTTCTTTAAAGTAGTGCTTAAATTACATATTCTTATCTATTGGCAAAAAGACAGATTTTGTTGTCAAGAAAGTATAGCCTAAGGACCGGCACTATGGCATAGCGAGTTAAGCTGGCATCCGATACTGGCGTGGATTCCAATCCAGCTCCCTGCTAACATCCTTGGGAAAGCAGTAGAAGATGGCCCAAGTTCTTGGGCCCCTGCACCTGCATGGGAAACCCTGAAGAAGCTCCTGGCTCCTAGTTTCAGTTCGGCTCAGCTCCAGCCATTGCGGCCATTTGGGAAGTGAAACAGAGGATGGAAGACCTCTCTCTCAGTTTCTCCCTCTCTGTAACCCTGCCTTTCAAATAAATAAATAAATCTTAAAAAAGTATAGGGGCCAGTGCTGTGGCATAGCGGGTAAAGCCACCGCCTGCAAGGCCAGCATCCCATATGGACAACGGTTCAAGACCCGGCTGTTCTACTTCTGATCCCGCTCTCTCTCTGCTATGGTCTGGGAAATCAGCAGCAAATGGCCCAAGTGCTTGGGCCCCTGCAACACGTGGGAGACCCAGAAGAAGCTCCTGGCTCCTGATCGGCGCAGCTCCAGCCATTGCAGCCAATTGGGGAATGAACCAGCAGACGAAGACCTCTCTCTCTCTCTGCCTCCCCTTCTCTCTCTGTGTAACTCTTTCAAACAAATAAATCTTAAAAAAAAAAAAGAAATTATAGCCTAACAATCTTCACTTTCTGATAAGTTTTGTGAAATATGTTTACAGATAATGTATGTGAAATTTACAAAGCTGGCTGACATCTTTAAGACCTAGGACATAAACTTTACATCTAAAAATGACTCGGTGAGGTCAGCATTTGTGGCATAGAGGGTTAAGATGCCATCAACTCCACTTCCAATCCAGCTACCTGATAATGTGCCTGGCAGGGTAGCGGAAGATGGCCCAAGTCTTTGGTCCCCTGCACCCATGTGCAAGACCCAGAAGAAGCTCCTGCCTCCTGACTTGCCCAGCTCCAGCTGTTACAGCCACTTGGAGAATGAACCAGCTGATGGAAGATCTCTCTCTCTCTAATAAATAAATCTTTAAAAAATGATTTGGTAAAATGAAATCTAAAAAACAAACAAAAATCACTGGTAGTCTTCTTTAAACATTATAGATAATATTAGTAAACTGCAGCAGTACTTCAGAAAGTTCAAGGGGAAAATGGAATCAAAAGGCAAATTTATCTTGGTGTAAACAAATTTTGGAATTCCTGCATTTTTTTCAGAATATACATTTTACATGAACTTTCAGAAGACCTCTCATATGTATATATCACAATTCAAAACAATCCACAAAATTCTGAAAAAGTAATTAAGTTTAAGAGTAGAAATACCTTAACATACAGACTACAGTTAGTAAAGATGCTTACTTCTTACACACAAAAACAAGGATGTTTTGGCCAGCGCTGTGGCTCACTAGGCTAACCCTCTGCCTTGCGGCACCAGCACACCAGTTCTAGTTTCGGTCGGGGCACCGGATTCTGTCCCAGTTGCCCCTCTTCCAGGCCAGCTCTCTGCTGTGGCCCGGGAGTGCAGTGGAGGATGGCCCAAGTCCTTGGGCCCTGCACCCATGTGGGAGACCAGGAGAAGCACTGGCTCCCGGCTTTGGATCAGCGCGGTGCACTGGCCGCAGCACACTGGCTGCAGTGGCCATTGGAGGATGAACCAACGGCAAAGGAAGACCTTTCTCTCTCTCTCTCTCTCTCTCTCTCTCTCACTGTCCACTCTGCCTATCAAAAATAAAATAAAATTAAAAAAAAAAAAAAGGATGTTTTAGCCAAGTAATGCAAGTTGTCATTTATGTTCCCATCTAGGTTGAAAACAATAAATTGTATCACAAATATATAATTTATTATTGGGCAACTTTCAAATAAAATTTTCATACAATAAAGTTATCTTTATAACTACCTTTCTTCCCATTATAGCAGCTTCCCTTATAGCAGCTTTGTAAATTTCACATACATTATTATTCGCATACATACTATTCGCCTATGTATTACTGACTAAACGGCCTTATAGCAGAAGTGAACAGAAACAAAATTTTGAAAATTGAGACTAGTAAAAATAAGAGAAACTCTAAAATTTGCCAAGAATCATGGTTTTGAGAATACTGACTTAGCATATCAAACATGTAAGTCCCTTTCCATCCTAAAAGCACAAAATTTTTAAAATTTTAAGTTTAAAATCCTGTTTTTACAACGATTACTTATGGAAAATAAAAGCAACAAAGGGTAGGTCAATGTGAGATCACTGCCTTTCTATGAACGCTTTATATTATTTAGTTAATAACCATCTAGTTGCAAATTACCCTATTTCCTGAAAGAAAGAGTGAGATGACTAAAGTGATTCAATTTACTTATCTTAAGGAAAAATAGTCTTCACTCGACATCATCATCACTAAGAGACATTGGAAGCATATAGGAATTATGCTTTTTTAAAAAAAAAAATTTATTTGAAAGGCAGAGGAAGAAGAGAGGGAGAGAGAAGGAGGGAAGGAAAGATTTTCCATCCACTGGTTCATTCCCCAAATAGATGCAATGGCCAGGACAGGGCCAGGCTGAATTCAGGATCTGGGAACTCCATCAAGGTCTCCCCACACCGGGGGCAGGGGCTTAAATATTAGAATCATCAACTGCTGCTTTTCCAGGCAGGGCACCAGATCAGAGGTGTAGAGTAGCTGGGATTTGAACAGGCACCCCAATATGATGCAGGTGTCACAAGCAGCAGCTTAACCTGCTGCCATGCCGCAAAATCAACCCCCTTGGGCTTGTTATTTGTTATTAATAAAAGAAAGGGGAAAAATTGGGAAAGGGGGAGTGCTGTGGAATTTGGTTATATGTTCAATAAGAAAAACACATGAATATGATGCATCTAAGTCTCCAACAGATGGTTCATTAACAGAACAAGTATAAAATGTCAAACAGTTCCTATACTTCCTTTTCTTATGCTAGTGATTATGTTTTAGTTTTTTCTTTTTTTTTTTTTTAATATTTATCTATTTAAAAGTCAGAATTGAGAGAGAGAGAGACAGATACCGAAGCCAGGAACTTCATCTGGGTCTCCCAAGTGGGTACAGAGGCTCAAGGACTTGGGCCATTTTCCACTGCTTTCCCAGTGCATTAACAGGTAGCTAAATCAGAAGCAAAGCAGCCAGGACTCAAAGTGGCACCCATATGGGATGCTGGCATTATAGGCAGTGGCTTAACCCATTATACCACAATGCCGGCTCTATGTATTCATTCTTAGAACAAAAAATATTATCAGTGTTAAAAACAAAATGCAGGGGCAGGGTGTAGATGGGTTCCCTGGCTCCTGATATGGGCCTGGTCCAGCCCTGGCTGTAGCAGACATTTGGTTAAGTGAACCAGAGACAGAAGGTTGGTTTCTTTCTCTCTCTCTCTCTCTCTCTCTCTCTCTCTCTCTCTCTGTCGCTTCCTCTCTGTCCTTCAAAAAAAATAAATAAATAAAACTCTTTCCATAAAGAAAAAACTATACCTTGGTTCCCTACCAAGCTCTTTTTGTCTGCATTAACTATTACTAGGAAGAAAAGAACAGAGTTGGAAGAAGCAAGAATTTTAAGATTACAAGTTAGTCTATTATTTAAGTATCTAAAATAAACAATATTATTTAAAGTTTTTGTTTGTTTTTATTATTATCTAAATGTGGAGGACTACAACATTGCTAGGGAATTATTAATTTTTAAATAAATTCTAGAATGAGTTAACGGTTAACATAAATTATGCTTTCTGCTATATCAACAAGTGTAAAGTGACTGAAATCCTTTTACATTAAGTATGTTAGACTTTGAAATTAAAACTAATAAAGGTTAAAGAAACAAGTTAAAGAAAAACATGCAGTGAGTATTTAATAAGTATTTAGCTGGAATACTCAAGATAACAATATTATTAAATTAATATATTCCCTTAAGAGAAAATTGATAATAAAGTAGGTCTCCCCATCCCCTTCTTTATAAACACAAATTCTACTGAATATGGACAGAGTAAATAGAAAAATAACCAATCAATCAATAACAACACAAACAGAAATCAAGTATCTAGCTAGTAAACTTTTAAAGACTCAAAGGAGAAATAACCAGGCACCAATGGTTTCATGCCCACAATAAACAGAATGACTTACATTAACAAATTTATTACAAATTATTATCCATTATAAAAGATTTAGGACCTCTTTGTGGTCACCTTTGTTACCTTGGTACTCTGATACATTCCTCTGATCCTAGCAGGCCAAGTTGTCCATCAGAATCGAGACCCCAAGCATACACCTGTCCCTTGTCATTTAGTGCTAATGTATGAGCTTCTCCACATGATACAGCTACGATATTTTGAGCATCCAGGGCAACAACCTGCTCTACAGAAATCAAGAAGAAAGACATTACATTCTAATTTTGAGCTTCCAAACCAAATAAAAGACTGTATTCTCATTTTATACAAAAAATAAAAAAGCTAAAGAAATGCTTAAACAAAGTAAATGTGAAAAATCTATCAGATTTGTCCCACGTGGCAAAATACAGGTAAAAACATAATATGGGTGTAATTCACTCATATATTAAGTGACCTGAACATTTTGGGGAAGAAGTTAAGAGTTAATGAAGATGTTCTCAGAATGTACTCTCCATTCAAAACCACTATCAATAAGTGTTTAAGTGGAAAAGGAATCATTGAAACAACTTGGACTGTTCGATTTTTAACATTAAAGTCATAACTGACAACATATACTGCCACAGAGCAATTCTGACAGTAATAAATCGTAATTGGCAATTTCTGAATGAAAAAGAAATTCCTCGAGATCTTATAACAAAACATGTTCTGAATATACTGAATAAAGAACTGAAAGGCATTATGAATGTAATAATAGGTAATATTAACAGATAATGAAAACTCGGTATGTTGGTAAAAATGTGTTCAAGTCTTAAAAATCAATTTAAAACACTGTCCCTTCATAAGACTATCAGTAGCTAGCCAATGACCAATCAAAATAAGTAACAGCAATTGTTTCTTTAGTCTCATTAAGATGTGCAGTGTTTGTCAGTTTTCACTAGTACTACTACAGGTTTTATGCTATTATTTAAAATTAATTATTTTTAGCTAGTAAGAAAGCTGTTAAATATTATCTTTATAAACTAAAAGCTTTAAGTTGCAAGTGACTGGATCTATCAAGGTTTCCTCAGAGGCGCATTTTGGCTCAATTAACAAATGCTGATTTTCAATGAGACTGCATCAAGGAGGTTTAATTCTTACTGCAGAGAAATTCAAATTTTATTTGAATCATTATTTTGCCTTTGGGAATAAGTTAACCCTAAGTAGCCTGGAGAAACACGTACAACTCTAAGAATGTGTTTACTTACCTTAAAGTACTATGAGATAGCTTTTTTTTTTTTTTTTTTTGACAGGCAGAGTGGACAGTGAGAGAGAGACAGAGAGAAAGGTCTTCCTTTGCCGTTGGTTCACCCTCCAATGGCCACCACAGCGGGCGCGCTGTGGCCTGCGCACCGCGCTGATCCGATGGCAGGAGCCAGGTGCTTCTCCTGGTCTCCCATGGGGTGCAGGGCCCAAGTACTTGGGCCGTCCTCCACTGCACTCCCTGGCCACAGCAGAGAGCTGGCCTGGAAGAGGGGCAACCGGGACAGAATCCGGCGCCCCAACCGGAACTAGAACCCAGTGTGCCGGCGCCGCAAGGCGGAGGATTTGCCTAGTGAGCTGCGGCGCCAGCCCATGAGATAGTTCTTAAAGCTGGTGACCAGTACAGTGCAGTTCACTCTACTAAATTCACTTTTTATACATATTTTGTGTATGTTTTTATAAATCTTATGGCAGAAGCACATATAAATGGAAAAGGAAAACAAGACTGAAAACGGCCCTCAAAAACAATCAAGAAAAAGGATTCAGATAAATCATTTGCTTACACTGAAACATCCCCACAAATCTTAACTATAAAGAAAAAAGTTAAATACATAAAAGACCTGTTATTTCTTAAGGGGGCTTCAGAAATCAATCTCAAGAACAATCCTCAAAGGAAGCAGAAAATGACAGGATGATAGGAGTAAATCTGAGACTGGCTGGTTCACCAATGACAAATTAAAATGTATTTAAATTAGAAAGCAATGGGGACAGGTTTTTAACCTGGTGGTTAGGAAGCCCAGATTCAATTCCTGACCCCAGCTTCCTTCAGGGGCAGACTCCAGAAGGCAGCAGTAATGGCTCAAGTATTTGGGTTCCTACCTGTCAGTGACATGGCAGACTTGGATTTAGTTCTGGGCTTCCAGCTTTGGCTAACTCTGGCCCCAGCCCAGTCTAAAGGGAGATTTAGGAAGTAGACTGGAGAACTTCCCTCTCTTTGTCCCTTGACTCCTCTCTCTCTCAAATATATAAATTTTAAAAATAATTAAATAGCAGTGGCTATAAAGCCAAAGGCATCACAATTCAAGAAGCAATCATCTATACCAATCACCACTATCACTATAAATTTACCGTGCTCCAAGCACTAGACCAAGATGAATAAAACAACTCTAACCCTCGCGAAGTTTACAGTCAATTGAAAAATAAGTTAGATAAATGCTAAAAACAAGTGTGATTAAATGCTAAGATAAATATATATAAAAGACACAAATCAAACATGAGATATTTACTTAAGTATTGAAAGACATTAGGAAAATTTTGGAAGACAGTGACTTGAGCTGGGGAAAGAGGAAGAGATCCTACATACTCATTTGAGGAAATTCACATTATTTGTTACAGCAAAACTAACTGAAAGCAAAGCCAAAAAACTGAAAAGAAAAACAGAGGAAAGTGTTACTCATATCTCAAAGGAGTAACTTCCAATTTTTGAAGACTCTCAGTGAAAAAACAAAGATTAGTAGTTCACATGAAAACCAATTAAGACGTGAACTGTCAGTTCACAGAAAAAGAAACAAACAGCTTTTAATCATTAAGAAAAATGCTTAACATCACTGATTAAAGAACTGTAAACTGCACTGAAAAGCCATTAATGTATAATAAAATTCACAAATCTATATACTATCATTTTTACACTATTTGACCAGTTCACCTTCAAGAAACAGTTTTTCAAAAGAATGAGACCATAAGACATACATCAGTGGAAAACATTTGCAACAGACACGGCCAATAAAGACTGCTGCTCAAAATATACAAATACTTGAAGCTCAACAATAACATAAACCAAGGCCAAACAGGCAAAGTCCCAAAGAGAGACCTCACCCAGGAAGACATAAAAATGGTAAACAGGCACATAAACAGATGTTCAGTATCTTACACCATTTGAGAACTGAACATTAAAACAAACTATCATGACACACTATCAGAATGACCAAAATTCACAACACTGACACCACCAAATGCCAACAAGGATGTGACGCCAACAGAAACTCTCACTCACAGTGGTGGAAATGCAAAATGGGACAGTGACTGTGAAAGATGGTTTGGCATTTTCTTACAAAACTAAACATACTCTTACACAATCCAACAATCACACTCCTTGATATTTACCCAGATCTCAATTTCAGCGTCTTGCCACAACACACCTGGTAGGTAGCAGGTGACAGTTAAAATAATTGCATCCCTAGCATCCACATGGGAGAACTGGATTGTATTTCCAGTTTTGGCCTAGTCCAGTCAGGCCGATGCAGGCATTTGAGGAGTGAGTCGGCAAATGGAAGCTACCTCTCTAGCTCTCAAAAAAGATGCACACAGATGGTTATAGAAGCTTTACTAATATTTGTCAAAATGCGAAAACATCTAAGAATATTCCTCAGGAGGTGAATAAACTGTGGTATATGAAGACAATGGATTGCTTATCCAGTGCTAAAAAAGCAAAAACAAAACAAAAAAAATTTCAACCATGAAATGGAGAAAAATATATTAAGAAGCCTATCTGAAAAATCTACAATACTATGATTATGGCTCTCTGCAAAAGGCAAAGGTATGCAGGAGATAGTAAAAAGACTACTGGTTGGGGCCGGCACTGTGACATAGCAGGTAAAGCTACCAGGTGCAGTGTCGCATCCCATATGGGCGGCCAGTTCGAGTCCCAGCTGCTCCACTTCCGATCCAGCTCTTTGCTATGGCCTGGGAAAGCAGTAGAATACAGACCAAGTCCTTGGGCCCCTAAACCTGTGTGGGAGATCCAGAGGAAGCTCCTGGCTCCTGGCTTTGGATTGGCACAGCTCCAACCATTGCAGCCAACTGGGAAATGAACCAGTGGATGGAAGACCTCTCTCCCTCTCCCCTCTCTGTGTAACTCTTTCAAAATAAATAAAGAAATACATATTAAAAATAAAAGATTACTTGTTTCCAAATTGGGGGCGTGGGGTGCAGAGAGAAGAATAGGCTACAGCACTGAAGTAAGCTTGTTTGTTTAGAAAGCACAGGGATAAGAGTTCCTCCGTATGCTGATTCACTCCCTAAATGGCTGCAATGTCAGGAGCCAAAACTCCATCTGGGTTTCCCTCCCAAGTGGCAAGGGACCAAATACTTAGGCCACATTCCTCTGCTTTCCCAGGCATGTTTGCAAGGGCGGAGTTGGACTGAAATCAGCACCCAAATGGAATGCAGGCATGGTAGATAGCAGCTTAACACTATACCATGATGCTGACCCTGAGCACAGATTTTTAGGGCAGTGAAGTTATTCTCCATGTGGTACAGGTGTTGGGCTTAGCAGTTAAGATGCCGCTCAGGATGCCTACATCCGTACTGGCTCCTGGCTTCAGCCTGGCCAAACCTCAAACAGTTGTGGCATTTGGGGAATGAACCAGCCTGGGGTGGGTGGGTGTGTGGGTGTTTCCCTTTGCCTTTCAAATAATTTTTAACAAGAAATTATTCTGCACAATACAATGCTAGGTACATATCATACATTTGTTAAACCCTTAGAAGGGGGCAGCATTGTTGTCCAGCAGGTTAAGCCAACAACTGTATCACCAGCAACCCAACAGGAGCAGAGGTTCAAGTTCTGGTTGCTCCACTTCCATTTCAGTTCCCTGCTAATATGCCAAGAAAAGGAGCCAAGAACAGCTCAAATGCTTGGGCTTGTGCCTCCCTTGTGGGAGAGCCAGATGGCATTCTGGGCTCATGGCTTCCAGCCCATGGATGTTGTAGTCATTTAGGGAGTGAACCAGCAGACAGATCTTTTTCTCTTTCCATATCTATCACACTGCCTTTCAAATAAATAAACCTTAAAAAAAAAAAAAAAAAACACTTAGGGCATGTTAACACCAAGAATCTGAGTGATTAACAATCTGTCTAAGTAAGTGACTGATTCTAACTGGTGACAGGGAAGTCTGTACTTCCCTTTCAACTTTGCTGTGATCACAAAACAGTTCTGAAGTTTATTTTTTAAAGACTATTTATTTGAAAAGCAGAGTTACAAAGAGGAAGAGGCAGAGACAGAGAGATCCTGCATCTGCTGGTTCACTCCCCAAGTGGCCACAACAGCCAGAGGAGGGCCAATCCGAAGCCAGGAGCCAGGAACTTCTTCCAGGTCTCCCATGAGGGTGCAGGGCCCAAGCACCTGAGCCATTTTCTACTGCTTTCCCAGGCCATAGCAGAGAGCTGGATCCAAAGTGGAGTAGCCAGGGCTTGAACTAGTGTGCCCATATCGGATGCCAGCACTGCCCAGGCTGAGGCTTTACCCACTACACCACAGCGCCAGCCCCAAGTTTAATTTTTTGAAATCCACACACAGAAATACAACATTTCACCTAATAATCCAAGTCTGATTACAACCTGTTGGTGAACCTGTGGGAGAAAAAGTATTCTTACACATTGCTACTGGGTGAACAAAATATACTCCTATGAAGAGAAACACAGAATTATCTAACAAAACACATACACATTTGGACCTATGAATTCCACTTTCAAGAATTAAGAACATGGTTGTGGGGCCACCAATATGGCTTAGCAGGTTAAGAAACAGTATGCAGTGCCGGTATACCCTATGGTCACCAGTTCCAGTCCAGGCTGCTCTGCATCCGATCCAGCTCCCTGCTCATGGCTTGGAAAAAGTAGCAGAGGATGATCCAAGTACTTGGGTCCCTACTACTCAGGTGGGAGATCCGGATGAAGCTCCTGGCTCTTGGCTTTGGCCTGGCTCAGCCCCAGCTGTCGTGGCCATCTGGGGAGTAAACCAATGACTAGAATATCTCTCTCTGTGCGTGTGTATTCTCTCCCTCTCTCTGTGTAACTCTGACTCTCAAATAAACAAGTAAATCTTCAAAGAAAAAGGGGAGGGAGTCACCTTACAAAATACATATTAAAATGACCAATCTGATTAAATTTTTAATTTCTACATCATCTATTTCCTTTCAATCACCTTTGTATGTACATCTGACTGTAGCTTTTCTTCACTTAGAACAGTTAATCATCAAGTAACTTCTGTTGCACAAACATTATAAAAGAACAAAGAAGGCCAGCGTTACGGCACAAGCAGGTTAAGTTGCCACCTGTGATGCTGGCATCCCACATGGGCTACCAGTTTGAGTCCTGGCTGCTTAATTTCCAATCCAGCTCTCTACTAATGCACCTGGGGAGGAAGCAGTAGATGGTCCGAGTACTTGGATCCCTGTTACCCACATGGGAGACCTGAATGGAGTTCATTGCTCCTGGCTTCAGCCTGGCCCAGCCCTGACCATTGAGGTCATTTGAGAAGTGAACCAGCCCATAGCAGATCTCTCTCTAAAGATGCCTTTCAAGTAAAAATCTTTTAAAACAATGAGGAGAAGGACAAAGAATACCATTCCACATATAGAATAGATTCAGGTTCTTATTCCAAAACCTAACAAAGGCCTTCCTATTCAACAACTAACTGTTTAAGAATACATCATCCATTCATCAATTCTATAGTTAGTGAAAATCCATCAAGAACATCATCTCAGAATCATTGTGTAAAATTTAAATGATCAATTTCACTATCATCAGCACTGCCATGGTGCTTTCACTCTTCTTTCACCTTTTGATTTGTCTAATCATTATTAAACCTCTTCCTCTGTCAATTTCCTTCCTTTTGCCATGATGGCCACAAAATAAAATATATTACATCCTCAGCTATCAGTAACTGAAAGCTATAAAACAAGAAAAATAAAAAGCTACACAGATGGTGAATCCAGACTTCTTTTATACCTTTTCAAAATACGACACAATATTTGCACAATGCATAAAGAAAATGAAAGGATGCTAAATACTGATGATTTTTGTTTTACTACCAAACCATACTTCTAGGCATCTCATCATTCTTCCACTCAATATTTCAGTCTTTTTCAGTCTCATTGGTAATAGAGCTAATTCTCTTTACTTGTAATAGTTATGTGCTAAAGTCACCATTTTAGCAAACACTAAATCACTGCTCCTATGGAAAATATAGGGTTACGTTCCTGCAAGCCTCTGATCAGAACATTTCTGTCTCAGATCAATACATAACCTGGTTTCATGTGCATTTCTATTTAAAAACACTTTATTTAATATACTGTTGATTCATTAACATTGAACTCAAAGCCAATAACACTATGACTCAAGCTTGAACAAACTTATTTAACACGTGAATCTTCTCTGAAGGGCACACATCACAGCCTTCTTACTTAGGAACACAAGACAGCATCACAGCACCACGCTTGGGGGCCATTTTAAAGGGTGAAATCAAAAAAATACAAAAATGCTAGACATGTGACATTAAATGTATGACAGAAAGGACAATCACAATATCACAGCTAAAAGGAGAGCAGAGCACTGCCTTGTTGAATCTCAGCTGGTAATGTGCATATCAACTGACAAATATTTTGCAGCTCTGTACATGCACATATCTAGGATTAACCACAGTCGTAGTAGTGTTGATTTTGGAGCTACCAACAAACATTGGGGAACAGGAGGATTCTCAAATATACAATATACAAATAATGAGTAGTAACTGATGAATAATAATTCTTAGAAAAATGACATGGCATGATTTTTTTCAAGATACAGGTATAATAAGATAACTAGAGTCTACACTTTAGACTTAAAAAGGGTCCCGGGGGACCACATAGTAGAAGCACGATACAATTAGTTTTACTCAACTTAAAAAAAGAAAATATATGAGCTTTCTTCTTGCTTTCAGGAAAACATCTAAGAAAGCAAAAAGTTATGAAATATCAAGTCTTACAAAAAGCTAAAACCTCCGACTCAGAGAAATTTCTAAAACTGAATCCAATGGACACAGAAAGAGAAAGAGGTATCTTCCATTTAATGGTTCACTTCCCAAAAACTCACAACAGCCAGGGCAGAGCTGGGCCAGCTTGAAGCCAAGAGATCAAGACTCAATAGTCTCCCACGTGGCACTGACTCTGGTACTTGTGCCATCTCCTGCAGATTCCCCAGATGTACATTAGCAGGAAGCTGGACCAGAATCAGAGGTAGAACTTGAACTCTGACACACTAAAAACAAGCATGTGGGAGTCCCAAGTGGTAACTTACTCACTGTACCACAACACTCATCCCCATATCTATACTGTTAGATGAGACTGTAAACTCTTGTTCTGGGCAGGGATCTGTAACAACTGAGCAACCTAATAAATGAAAAATTTCCAACAACACAATTAAAAGGAAAAGAGCACTTTCCACACATGCTGCTAAAATTTATTTCCTCCATTTATACAGAAATAACTCATCACCTTAGAAAGACTCTGATTTATACCCTGTCAATTTTAACACAGAAAATTATTAACTGGCCCAATTTGCACAGCAGTCTCCTTAAAAATCCAATCAAGGGGCCGGTGCTGTAGCATAGCAGGTAAAGCTGCCACCTACAGTGCCGGCATTCTACATGGGCAACAGTTTAAGTCCCAGCTGTTCCACTTCCGATCCAGCTCTCTGCTATGGCCTGGGAAAGCAGTGGAAGATGGCCCAAGTGCTTGGGCCCCTGCACCCACATTGGAGACCCAGAAGAAGTTCCTGGTTCCTGGCTTCAGATCGGCGCAGCTACAGCCGTTGCGGCCATCAAGGGAATGAATCATTGGATGGAAGACTGAATTCTTTCTCTCTGCAACTCTGCCTTTCAAATAAATAAATCTTTAAAAATCTAATCAAAAATTTCAACGCAAGTTAGATGTTTACCTAAATTTCAGATGTGTCCCTGAAATCCAAACTGAGCTCTGGGGTATGATCTAGATTGATTTAATAATTGTATATAGAAGCACTACTGCCTAGACACCAATTCCAAAATATACAGGATGGTCTATTAGCAGTCTTTTGCTAAAATTTAAATCTGATAAGATATAGTCATCTTAATATGCTGCAAGAATCTTGTAAAGAAGTAAAATAGTTAAAAAAAAAAGTTGTCCTTGAGGTAATAAAAGGAATATGCTTATCATAAATAATAATAGAACTGAATCACAACCAAACTCTAAAACAGCTACTTGAAGGAAAATATAAACATTGCCACGTTACCCTCTATCCTCTTTTTATCTAGATCTCAAATATCATGTATAGGCTGCATTACATTAATCCCCAAATTAATCCAAAACTCTAATTTCCAGTACCTCACAATATGACTTGATTTGCAAACAGGATCACTGCAGATATAATCAGTTAAGACTAGGTCAGATCAAAGCAAGATAGCGTTGCTATGGATTTGTTCTGAGAGGAGAAGCACAGTGGTCACTTATCCAGTGCAGGTGGGGTTTTTATCAAAAGGTAAATTAGGTCATAAACAAGAAAAATACCACATAACCTTGAAGGCAGAGATGGAGCAATGCATCTTAAGTCAATTAAAGCTCAGGACTGCCAGAAGCTAGAAGAGAGGGCTAGAACAGATCCTTCCCTCAGAGAACAGGATGGATAATCTTTTTACTCTCAAGGGCCATTTGGGTATCTGTAACATCATTCTCAGGCCATACAAAATTATCTTAAAAATTAGCCTACTATAAAGTTTCAAGTCCCACCTGTGGTTTACCTTGGCAGGCATTATATGGCCATAGGCTAGATGTTCCCTACCCTGCCTTAGAAAAACCACCCATGTTGAAACCTTGACCTTTTAGACTTCTGGGCTCCAGAGTTGTAGACAATATGTGGGATTTTCAAAAGTTCATGGAAAGGGAGCCAGCACTGTGGCTCTGTGGGTTAAAGCCTCGGCCTGCAGCACCGGCATCCCATATGGGTGCCGGTTCAAGTCCCAGCTCGCTCCACTTCTGATCCAGCTCTTTGCATGGCCTGGGAAAGCAGCAGAGGATGGCCCAAGTCCTTGGGCCCCTGCACCCACATGGCAGACCCGGAGGAAGCTACTTCTGGCTTCAGATTAACACAGCTCCAGCCATCTGGGGTGTGAATCAGTAGATGTAAGACCTCTTTCTTTCTGTCTCTACTTCTCTCTGTCAGTCTGCTTTTCAAGTAAATAAAATGAACCTTAAAAAAAAAGTTCATGAAAATATGTATTTGTTTTTAAAGATTTATTTATTTTGAAAGTCAGAGTTACAAGCTAGCAGGGGAGAGACAGAAAGAGCGAGCGAGAATGAGATCATCAATCTGCTGGTTCATTCCCCAGTTGGTCACAATGGCCAGCACTGGGCCAGGCTGAAGCCAGGAGCTTCATCTCAGTCCCCCACATTGATGGCAGGGACCCATTTACTTGGGCCATCTTCCATTGCTTTCCCTAGACCACCAACAAAGAGCTGGACTGGAAGTGGAGCAGTTAGACTCAAACCAGTGCCCTTTTGGGATACCAGCAATGCACAGTATGTGAGGCTTTACTGGCTACACTACAACACTGGTCTCCTCCCTTTCTTTAAAATTTATTTATTTGAAAGTCCAAGTTACACAGAGAGAAGGAGAGACAGGCAAATATGTGTTATTTTTAAAAACTATGCACAGATTTCAAATTTTTGCACTAACGTAAACTCATGCTAACTATGTGTAACAATTCACATGTTCATGTCTGAACAGGATCTGGTCTGAGGCACTAAGACAAGACATCAATTTGAAAAGAACCCCTTTCTAAGCAACATGAATTCTGCTAAAATTGAAGAACAAACATCAAACTTACGGTGAACCCTGAATGGAAAAAGGTGGAATTATCATGCTCCAAAACAGCTTATGGGGACAATGCCCCAAAGAAATCAGCCGATTACAAATAGCTAACTCAGGGGCTGGTGCTGTGGCATAGAGGATAAAGCTGCAGCCTGCAGTGCTGACATCCCACATAGGTGCTGTTTCAATTCCTGACTGCTCCACTTCTGATCCAGCTCCCTGCTAACATGCCTGGGAAAGCAGCAGAAGATGGCCTAAGCGCTTGGGCCCCTATACTAGTGTGGGAGAAATGAAGAAGCTCCTGGCTCCTTGCTTCAGCCTGAACCAGCTCCGGCTGTTGCAGCCACTTGGGAGGTGAACCAACAGACGGAATATCTGTCTCTCCTCTCTCTTTCCCTGTAACTCTGCCTTTCAAATAATTAAATCTTTTAAGAAAAAAAAAAAAGGTTAACTCATTTTAAAAAGGAACAAGATAATGATATGAAGCCCAAAGTGGCACATCAACTAGCAAGGAAAAAATTAATGTTGAAAAAAATTAGGGGCTGTTGCTGTGGAACAGCAGGTAAAGCTGCTGCCTGTGGTGTTGGCATCTCATACAGGTGCCGGTTCTAGTCTCGGCTGCTCCACTTCGATCCAGCTCTCTGATATGGCCTAGGAAAGCAATAGTAGATGGCCCAAGTCCTTAGCCCCCTTCACCCACATGGAGATGTAGAATAAGCTCCTGGCTCCTGGCTTCAGTTCGACACAGCTCCAGCCATTGCAGCCAATTGGGGAGTGAACCAGCGGATGGAAGAGCTCTCTCTGCCTCACGTTTTCCGTCTAACTCTGAATTTCAAATAAATAAATAAATATTTTAAAAAATTAAGAGGATCAATGATTAAGAGCAGAAACAAGAGGCAACACCACACCTCTACTGGTTCAGCTTCCGTAATTCTGCCTGAAAAATTAAAGCCGTGCAAATTTTCTTAGGTGCCAAGACTATTGCAATTGTATCAGCTATTGACAGCAGCACACAGCTGCTGACAGGACACTTCAACAAAGATCAAGATCCTGAAACATTTCTTTAAAGAATTTTTTAAAGATTTATTTATTTATTATTTGAAAGGAAGAGTGACAGAGAAAAAGACAGATCTCCCAATCACTGGTTGATTCCCCAAATGACGTCAATGGCTGTGGGCCAGACCAAACGAAAGCCAGAAACCCAGCGCTCCATCCAGGTGTTCCATGCGGGTGGCAGGGACCCAAATACTTTGGCCCTATCTGTTTTTTCCAGGTGAATCAGCAGAGAGCTAAATCAGAAGTAGAGTAGTCAGAACATCAACAGCAAACAGCAGCTTAACCCTCTGTGCCACAACATCAGCTAATAGGGTGGTGGGTTTTCCAAGTGGTGACTTAACAGCCATGCCACAACACCTCCTCCACTGTAGTTATTTTTGACCATTTTGATTTTTAATCTCGTACTACTTAGCCTACAAGCTATTATATACATGTTTTAACAAACTATTATAAGCAATAAGCCATATTCAGCTTAGAATAATCTATAAGATCTTTTGTTAGCCACATGGTATGTACAAAGCATAAAACTATAGCTGATATACAAATGAGAAAAAGAATAAAAGCCTAGCACTTCAGAAAATCATCACATCAAAGGTAAACAAAGAACAAAGAAAGGATCTACATAACCAGAAAACAATTCACAAAATGGCAGGAGTATGTCCTTACCCAGTAATAACTTCAATATAAATGGACTAAACTCGCCACTGAAAAGACAAAGAGTGGCTAGATGAAAGATTTGGAAAAAAGAAGATCCAACTATATATGCTGCCCACAGAGACTCATTTTAGCTTTCAAGACACACATAGGCTGAAAGTGAAAGGACAGGGGAAAAAAGGTCCAGGCAAATAGTAATCAAAAGTAAGCAAGCTGGCTCTATGCATACCTAAATAATATACACTCAAGTGAAAAACTGTTACAAGAGACAGATACAACAACTGTATGCACCCTACATCAGAGCACCTAAATATATTAAGCAAATATTGATGGACATGAAAGAATAAACAATAATACATAACACTGGGGGGGGGGAGGCTTCAATATTCCTCTATCGACAAAGGATAGCTCAAACAGAAAATTAAAGAAATTGGACTTGCACTGCATTTTAGACTAATCAGACCTAACAGATATATTCATTCAGCAGCAGAACATACATTCTTTCCAAGTGCAAATGGCACATTCTCCTGGACAGACAGTAAATTAGGCCACAAAATAAGCCTTAGCAAATTCAAAACGACTGAAACCATGTATCTAGTATTGTTTCCTGCCACATCAGTATGAAACTAGAAATCAGTAAGAGTAGGAATCGAAAAATTCACAAATACAAGGGCATTTCAAAAAGTTCATAGAAAAATATAATTAAAAGACAAGGTTACTTTGCTATTAAAAAAATTAGAAGTCTATTCATAGTTTTTCATTAAAAAGTTCACATGGGAGGGTGGAGTGGGCACTTGGCCTCATTATGAAGTCACCCTTTAGGATCCCCACATCCCACATCAGGGTACTTGGGTTTGATACCCAGTTACAGATCACAATTCCAGTCTCCTCCTAATCCAGACCTTTGGAGACAGTAGGTGGTAAGTAGCTGGGTTCTTGCTACCCAGGAAACCTAGACTGAATTTTCAGCTCCTGGCTTCAGCCCAGCCTAGCCCAGGCCTCTGTGGGCATTTGGGGAATGAATCAAAAGATAGCAGCACACATTGTGTGTGTTTGATGGTATGTGAGAGAGAGAGAGAGAATGAATGTGAGTTTCCCACACACACCAAAAAATTAAGTTAATGAAAAATATACATTATGAAAAATATGCATAGATTTCAACTTTTTGCACCGAAATAGTTTTATCTGCTAACTTTTCAAGTGTATAAGCTAAATATGCTTTCACAACAACAAATGAATGTGTCAAAGAAATCAACTTGAGACAAGGACAGGCATTTGACATAGCAGTCAGGATACCACTTGGGATGCCTGCATCCCATGTTTAGAGTGCCTGGTTGAAATCCTGCAATATGGATCCTGTGAAGCAGTGATGTTGCCTCAAGTACTTGGTTCCCTGTCACCCACATAAAAGACCCAGATTCAGTCTTGGCTTCTGCCTGGCACAGTTCTGGCTATTTCAAGCAGAGAGTGAACCAGCAGATGAAAAAAGGTATCTCTCTCTACTCACCCCCTGCTCCATGTGTTTCTCTCTCTGCCTTTCAAATAAAATGATAGTAAAACATTTTTTAAAGTTTGAGACAAATGACAAGAGGAACAGTACATCAAAACATACTGAGGGGGAAAAAACATATTGGGGGAGATGACACCAGTGTTGTGCAGAAGGTTAAGTCACCACCTAAAACACCAGTATCAAGTCCTGGTTGCTCCACTTCCCATCCAGCTCCCTGCTATTGTATCTGGGGTAAAGCAATGAATGACAGCCCAATTGCTTAGGCCCCTGCCACCCATGTAGGGAAACTGAATTGGAGGTTAAAAGGTCCTAGCAGGCCAATGCAGCCATCTGGGAAGTCAATCAGCAGAAGGAAGAAATATCTATCTCTCCTTCCCTCTCTGTAACTCTGCCTTTCAAATAAATAATAAACAATAATAAACAAAAAACCTAACAAATGAATTACCAGTTATGAGGCCCGTATCCTACACAGGAGTTTCCTGGGTTCTACTCCCAGGTCCAGCTCCTTGTTCCAGCTTCCTAATAATACAGATCATGGGAGGCAATGCTGATTGCTCATGAAGACCTGTATTCAATTTCTGTCTCCAGCTTGGACTCCCTGGCCATTATGGGCATCAGAAGAGTGAACCAGCAAATGGGAACCCACCCTAATCACTGCCTCCATCTAAGTAAATAGACTAAAAAAAAAGGTTACAGTTTTTGTATAAAATATAGAATCAAAGTTCATCATCTAAAGGCCATTTATGAAAACCAACCACAAACATCATAAGCAATAAGAACTGAAAAGCGTTTTCACTAAGATCCATTTCAAGGCAGGGATGCCCACTCTCACCACTTCTTTTCAACACAGTACTAGAGTACTATCAAAAGCAACTAGACAAGGCCGGCACTGTGGCGCAATGGGTAAAGCCGCCACCTCAGTGCCAGAATCCCATATGGGTGCTCCACTTCTGATCCTGCCCTCTGCTATGGCCAGGAAAACAGTCAAGGATGGCCCAAGTGCTTGGGCCCCTGCACCGTCGTGAGAGACCCAGAAGAAGCTCCTGGCTTCGCATCAGCCCAGCTCTGGCCATGTGGCCATTTGGGGAGTGAACCAGCAGATGGAAGACATATCTCTCTGCCTCTCTGTAACTCTCAAACATATAAATCAATATTTAAAAATAAATGCTTTTAATATCCAAGCAACTAAAAACTACATCAACGTAAAATACACTTAAAATCGGCCGGCGCCGCAGCTCACTAGGCTAATCCTCCGCCTTGCGGCGCCGGCACACCAGGTTCTAGTCCCGGTCGGGGCGCCGGTTCTGTCCCGGCTGCCCCTCTTCCAGGCCAGCTCTCTGCTGTGGCCAGGGAGTGCAGTGGAGGATGGCTCAAGTGCTTGGGCCCTGCACCCCATGGGAGACCAGGATAGGCACCTGCCTCCTGCCATCAGATCAGCGCGGTGCGCCGGCCGCAGCGCACCAGCCGCGGCGGCCATTGGAGGGTGAACCAACGGCAAAAGGAAGACCTTTCTCTCTGTCTCTCTCTCTCACTGTCCACTCTGCCTGTCAAAAATAAAAAAATTTAAAAAAAAAATACACTTAAAATCGATGAATAAAATTTCAGCTTTACAAGATACCATATTATGAAATTTAAAAGGTCCTGCTAAACTCTATATTCTACTAAAAAGTATGTCATGGCCAGCAGTGAGGCGCCATGGGCTTAGCCACCACCTGCGGCGTGGCATCCCATATGGGTGCCAGTTTGTGTCCTGGCTGCTCTTCTTCCAATCCAGCACTCTGCCATGTACTGGGAGAACAGCTTCAGATGGTCCAGTTTCTTGGGCCCTGCACCATGTGGGAGACCTAGAAGATGTTCCTGGCTCCTGGCTTCAGATCAGCTCAGCTCCAGCATTTTCAGCCATTTGCGGAGTGAACCAGCAGATGCAAGACCTTTCTGTCTCTCCCTCCATCTATAACGCCACCTCTCAAATAAATAAATAAATCTTAAAAAAAAAGTCACAATCAGCCCAAATATCTATGCAGTTAAGACTGAAAAATAACTAATAAACTGTCAACAATGCTCATCTACACATTCTTCCTTTTTTCTGTTTTAATTAAACAACTGAATGTGCAGCTGAGGCATTTTATGATTCTAACTTTTTTAAGATGAGGACATTAATCATTGGGGATTAGTGCACAGCACCAATAGATACTTTTCTTCTGTAAATAATCATATTGCTAACATTTGACACAGAAAATTAATAACCAGTTTATTTTACTTGAGACAGAAAATTCCATTACTGGGGGCCAGTTTTGTGGCATAGCAGGTTAAGTCTCCACCTGCGGTACAGCCATCTCATATGGGTACCAGTTCAAGTCCTGGTTATTTCACTTATAATCCAGCTCCCTGCTAATGTGCCAGGGAAAGCAGCTGCACCTACGTGGGACACCTGCAAGAAGCTCCTGGCTCCTGCCTTCAGCCCAGCTCTAGTTATTGCAGAAATTTCGGGAGTGAACCCGCTGGTTCACCTCTCTCTCTCTCCATCTGTCTGTAACTCTACCTCTCAAATAAATAAATCTCCCCCCCAAGAAAGAATTCCATTACTGAAAAGGAATGAAATTATTATACAAAGTAAAATTTTTTGATATTTTTAAAGGATCTCTATTATGCATAAAATTATTATTATAAATTATATGTATATAATACTACATAGCGGTAAAAAAAAAAAAATGAAATCCGGTCATTTGCAACAAAATGGAGGAATCTGGAAAACATCATGCTGAGTGAAATAAGCCAGTACAAATGGATAAATATCATATGTTCTCCCTGATCTGTGACAACTAACTGAGCAGCTAAGAGGAAACCTGTAGAAGTGAAACTGACACTACGAGAAACAATGACTTAATCAGCCCTTATCCTGACGTCAAGGATCAGCTAACTATTTTATTCGTTTCAGTATTTTCTTTTTCTATCTAATACCATTGGTTGAACTCTTTAATTAACACACAATTATTCTTAGGTGTTAAATTTAACTGAAAATTGATGCCTGTAAAAAGTAAGAGTGGGAATAAGAGAGGGAGGAAACATACAGTTTGACACACACTCACTAGGACTCTAATGGTAGAGCTAGCAACGTGCCATGGGACTCCAAATCCCATTAAATTGGCAGGTACCAATGCCATCTTACTAGTTAAAGTGATCAGTTTAAGTTCATCACTGATCAAAAGATAGGGTTAAGTGTCAAAGGGATCACATAAATAAGACCAGTGTCTACAAATAATAATTGACAGAATTAAAAAGGAGAGAATGACCCAACACGGCAAGAGGGATACACAGCAGACTCAGAATGGCAAATGCCCAAAATCAGAATCAGCCCTTAAGGCATTCGGATCTGGCTAAAAAGCAGCCCATGAGAGTTTCTCACTCATGAAAAGCCAAGACACTGTGGCAAAAAACAAGAAAAAAAAAAAAAATGACCTAAATGAAAGACCTCTGTGAGTGAGATCCTGGTGGAAAGAAACGGCCCATCAAAGGAGATACTTTTCTCTGAAGGAAGGAGAGAACTTCCATTTTGATTATGACCTTGTCTAAATAAGGTCAGAGTTTGTGAACTCAAGAGGCTTCCATAGGCCAGCGCCGCGGCTCACTTGGCTAATCCTCCACCTGTGGTGCTGGCACCCGGGGTTCTAGTCCTGGTCGGGGCGCTGGATTCTGTCCCAATTGCCCTCTTCCAGTCCAGCTCTCTGCTGTGGCCCAGGAAGGCAATGGAGGATGGCCCAAGTGCTTGGGCCCTGTACCGGCATGAGAGAGGAGGAAGCACCTGGCTCCTGGCTTAGGATCGGTGCAGCGCACCGGCCGTAGCAGCCATTTGGGGGGTGGATCAACAGATAGGAAGACCTTTCTCTCTCTCTCTCAAAAAAGAAGCTTCCATAGCCTTGGCAGCTCATGACAAGAGCCTCAGGTAATCACTGAAGTCATAAATGAGAGTGTCAATTGTTAAATCAACAACAGGAGTCACTGTGCACTTATTCCCCATGTAGGATCTCTGTTCTTAATGTGTTGTACTATGCAAATTAACAGTAAAACTAGTATTCAAACAGTACTTTATACTTTGTGTGTCTGTATAGGTGCAATCTGTTGAAATCTTTACGTAGAATATACTAAGTTGATCTTCCGTATAAAAAGATAATTTAAAATGAATCTTAATGAAGAATGGGATGGGAGAGGGAGTAAGAGATGGGATGGTTTGCGGGTAGCAGGGAGGTTATGGGGGGAAAAACCGCTATAATCCTAAATTGTACTTTTGAAATTTATATTAAATAAAAGTTTTCTAAAAAAATTATGATGACTCCAAAAAATTCACAGAAAATGAAAAAATGTTTTTCATGCAAAAAATTGCATAAATTCATCTCTTTTCCTTTCTTAAAATTTTTTTAGTATTTTATTTATTTGAAAAGCAGAGAAATAGAGGCAAGATAAAAAGAACTCTTCTATCCACTGGTTCATTCCCCAAATGTCCGCAACAGCTGTGGCTGGGTACGGTTGAACCAAGAGCTGGGAACTCAAACCAAGTGTCTCAAGTAGGTGGCAGAGATCCAACAATTTGAGCCACTGCCTGCTGCCTCTCACAGTTCGTGCATCTAGAATCGAGGGCGTAACCAGGACTGAAACCCAGGTCCTCCGATATGGGAGGCAGGCATCCCGAGCAATCACTTAACCACTACACCATGTTCACCTCCATTCACAACTTTCTCAAATACACATTTTCCATGACCCTTCTGAAGATCCTTTATATTATAAAATAAACAGAATTAGAGAAACAAATAAATCTAAAACACAAAAAGGTAAATGAAAATGTTATTATCTGAAATGATTACCAATAACTGCCAACTGAATTTGGAATAGCAAAAAACCATAGTAAAAAAAATGTTAATGATCCCCTTTTAAAAAATCTAAATTTAAGGTAAACTAACTTACATGTCATAGTTGTCAATAAACAATACAATAATGTGTATATGGCAATATTAACTAAGTAGATTAAGAAAGTCTTTAAAATGCATATGGTTGCAAAGTTTACAGCCTTTTATGCATCCCATTTATAAGCAATCAGTTAACACAAAAAATAGTTTATTTTGTACCTGGCACTATGCTATTAAGCACTTTAGTTATTCATATTTAATCTTTGTAACACCACAAGGCAGATATATAATCCCTACTTCAAAGGCACCAAACTATAAACATTTCCCTACTAAACTGTTGTCCTTCTGCTAATAAAGAAATATAACAAAGATGTTTTTTAATAATTTATTTTCAAAATGTTCTTGTAACTTTATAAACACAGCTTTCAACACTTTTTCTTTTTAAAAAAGTACTTTTTGGATGTCTCAGAATTGCTGAAATAAACTGATTTGAAGAGGAATGAAGCAATAAAGATAAACAAGGTTCTTACCTGCCACAAACCAACACATTATGTAAGAGAATTTTAACAGAAAGACAGCAATACGATTTATTAATTTGTTGAATGTTGGGGACTGTGGTTAGTAGTACACAAAATGTATGACTTGAGTTCTTTGAAGACTGACCAGATGTAACGTAGATAATGGTACTTTGGGCAAATTTCAAGACAAAAGAGAAATATGCCTTAGAAAGATTAACACAGATTTCATTAAGGACAGACTGAAGCAGGGAGTTCAGTTAGACCACTATTGCCACAGTTCTCATAATTCAACTAGAAAAAAGTGTTTCAGGAGGAGACAGGAGAGCCCCAGTTTAAAATAATTAGCTCAAGGTCATACAACCATTTGAAAGGAAATGGAACCACAAAATAGCAGAGTTACTGAGAAAACAATCAATAAAATTTGGCAAGTCAGTCAGTGTTGGTGCTACAGTTAAGAAAACAGATCCAAAAGTGAACCTAAGGTGTGAATCTAAGTGGGTTCAAAATGTATTAACAATGCTGAGAAACTGTATTTGCAATTTGTTTCATAGAGGCAGAAACAGGCTAACCTACACCACAATGGTTTCCATTTTCAATGTTTCTTTTTTGTTTTCCACAATTTATCAGCTGTATCATTTCAGACATATAAATATTTGTCTGTCTTGATTTTTTTTTAAAGACTTATTTTTATATATTCAAAAGGCAAAGTCAGAGAGAGAGAGAGGTAGAGACAGAGAGATCTTCTGTATAATGGATCACCCCCCCGAATGGCTTCAACAGTTGGGGCTGAGCCGGGTCATAGCCTGGAGCCTGAAACTCCATCCAGGTCTCCTGTGTGGTTACAGAGGTCCAAAGTCTTGAGCCATCATCCACTGCTTTCCCAGGCAATTAGCAAGGAACTGGATAAGATATGGAGTAGCCAGGACTCAAACTGATGTTCACATGGGATGCCAGCATTGCAGGCAGCAACTGAGCCCATTGCACCACAAGGCAGGCCCCTTTTCTTGATACATAAATTTCTCCCATAGTCAAGCACAGTATCAATACTAGATACACAGTTTATTAACATATTTACAAACCATGCTAAAAATTTACTCATAATGGTGTGAAAACAATAGTGAATGTAAGTAAGAGTAGAAAGGTATAATCAAATGCATTAATTTTATCTCAAGTAAGTTCATCATTTTAGGAGAGGCAGGGCAGGGTTTAAAAGTGTGAGTAAGTAACATTTACTCCATTTTCCATGTTCCTCAAAATATCAGTATATAAATTATCCCTGATAATTATTCATCATTAAGTAACCTTTTTAAAATCAATGACCAATCTCACTTCCATCTTATATATGCTTCCACAAGAAATGCATTTTTTATTCTTTTCTTGTATCACTAACTCTTGTAAATCTAAACATATATGAATCATGTTCATTTTATATCTTCCTCCAATAGAGCATTACTTCTAAGCATCACAAACTTTTTTATTTAAATTTTGGCACAGTATTTGGGTAAGAACTCCAAGAAAGTAACTGAAGAGTAAAAGCAAATTAGTACTTGCACACCTAGTCAGGGAGATGGCAGGAAGACAGAAACTTGTTTGTTGAATAAATGAACTGAGCTTTAGCTATAAATGAAAAAAGTAGGGGAGCTGGCGTTGTGGTTTAATAGGTAAAGAAGTCACCAGTGATGTTAGCATCCCATATGGGCACCAATTCCAGTTCCGGCAACTCCACTTCCCATCCAATTTTCTGCTAATGCACCTGAGAAAACAGCAGAAGATGGCCCAAGCGCTTGGGCCCCTGCTACCCACAGGGGAGAACTCCTGGTTCCTGGCTTTGATCTGACCCAGCCCTGGCCACCATGACCATTTAGGGAATAAATCAGCTCACTCTCTGTCACTTTGCCTTTGAAATAAATAAAAGAATCTTAAAAAAAAAAAAAAGACTGAAAAAAAAAGTAGGTATTGTCTATCTGGAATCAAATATGCAAACAGCTGAGTTTCCATGAATAACCACATAGGTGTAAGGTAGATCTAAATGTAAATTCTTTCTAACATTAAAAGCTTTTTCTTTTAAACACTTAGTGAATACTCACCAGATGCTAAGCACTGTTTGTTCTTCTTACTTCACTTCATGTGTTATCTCATTTAATCCTTACAACTACCCTAGGAGTTAGGAATAAATATCCTAATTTTAAAGAAAAGAACATGTAAGCACACAAGGACTAAGCAAAGTGGCCAAGACAATACACCTAATAAGCAAGACAGCCACAATTTGTATCTAAGCACTCTAATTCCAGAACCAACCCTTTAAAAATAATCTAATAGATAATGTATTTAAATTGTTCCAAAAAATTATGCAAAGTTATCATTCATGTCTTTCATCAGTCCAATTCTTATCCCTTCTCTTCCCACTTTTGTCCCAAGAATAATTAACAGTAGTAGTTGCATATATCTTTCTAAGGTTTTTTAAAATTTATCTGTAGGTAAACATAATTATTTTCCCTTTTTAACTCAAATAGTTTTCTACACAATATTGTTCTTTTCACTTAATGTGTAACAGAAATCTTCTCTTATCAGCCCATAATGAAATTCTTTTCACAGCTAAATACCACTGAACGTATGAACCATAATTTTAACAGTTCCCAACAGACATTAGGGTTGTTTTTAATGTTTTGCCATCATAGCACAAACCATGTTGTGCTATGTGCAAATACATGCCATTCTATGCCTGTACAAATACGGCTATCGGATAATTTCCTTCAAATGGGATTTCTAGAACTAAAATATATGTACCTGTAATTCTTTTGCTAAGATTTATTTATTTGAGAAGCAGAATTACAGAGGGAGAGACAGAGAGAGGTCTTCCATCCACTGGTTCATTCCTCAAATGGCTACAATAGCACCTGAACCATCTTCCACTGCTTTCCCAGGCCCCTAGCAGAAAGCTGCATCAGAAACAAAGCAGCTGGAACTTGAACCAGTACCCATATGGGATGCTGGCACCCCAGGTGAGGCTTAACCTATTATACCACATCACCAGCCCCTATGTATTTGTAATTCTGATAGATGTTAGTAAATTATACTCCCTAGGGGTTTATAAATTTTTATCAATCCAAAAACATATGAATACTTGTTTACTGACAGACTGCCCATACAATATTTTAGGAAGTTTTTTTTAATAACCTCATGACAACATAGTACCACTTTTCTCTTAATATGAGAATGAACAGCACATATTTAAGAACCATTTGCATTTTTCTGTGAAAGACCGATTTTACCACTAGCATATTTCTCTTTATTTCATAAATTTCTAGGATTGCTTTATATGGGGAAGATTAGTAACTTTACTGTAATGAGTCACAAATTGGCTTGCTTTTTTTTTTTTTGTTTTGTTTTGTTTTTTTTTGACAGGCAGAGTTAAGACAGTGAGAGAGAGACAGAAAGGTCTTCCTTTTCCGTTGGTTCACCCCAAATGGCTGCTACAGCCGGCACGCTGAGCCAATCCGAAGCCAGGAGCAAGGTGCTTCTCCTGGTCTCCCATGCGGGTGCAGGGCCTAAGGACTTGGGCCATTCTCCACTACCTTCCTGGGCCACAGCAGGGAGCTGGACTGGAAAAGGAGCAACTGGGACAGAATCCGCCACCCCAACCAGGACTAGAACCCCAGGTGCTGGCGCCGCAGGCGGAGGATTAGCCAAGTGAGCCGCGGCACCAGCCCAAATTGGCCTTTTTAACTTTGTTCAGTGATTTCTGCCTAGAAAATTTTTACTTGTAAACAGTTCACATTTTAGTCTGAAGGGCTCTCTTGACTCCCAAATGAACAAATTTGTCCATCTTTTCGTCAAGTATTTTCACTGTAGTCATGACATTTAGACATTTGATTCATATGAATTTATCCACATACATACAAGAACAAGCTATTAATTCAACACTGTATTCTCTTTCATTGAATAGTCTCCAGCTTAATCTTCAGTACATTTAAGATGATTTGGGTCTCTGAGCTCTACATTCTGTTTTATTGGCTTTATATATCCATTTCTGAGTCCATTTTTACTACTAATGTTTAAAAATTAAAATAGGGGCTGGCACCGTGGCTCACTTGGTTAATCCTACGCCTATGGCGCCGGCATCCCATATGGGCGCCAGGTTCTAGTCCTGGTTGCTCCTCTTCCAGTCCAGCTCTCTGCTGTGGCCTGGGAAGGCAGTGGAGGATGGCCCAAGTCCTTGAGCACCTGCACCCACATGGGACACCAGGAAGAGGCACCTGGCTCCTGGCTTCAGATCGGCATAGTTCCGGCAGTAGAGGACATTTGGGGGGTGAACCAATGGAAGGAAGACCTTTCTCTCTGTCTCTCTTTCTCACTGTCTGTAACTCTACCTGTCAAATAAATAAATTTTAAAAATTTTTAAAAATTTAAAAAAATTAAAATAAAGGGGTCGGTGTCATAGTATAGAGGATTAAGCTGCCACCTATGACGCCAGCATCCCATATGGGTGACAGTTCGAGTCCTGGCTGCTCCACTTCCAGTCTAGCTCTCTGCTATGGTCTGGGAAAGCAATAGAAGATGGTTCAAGTCCTTAGACCCCTGTACCCGCGTGAGAAACCCAGAAGCTGTTCCAGGCTCCTGGCTTCAGATCAGCACAGCTACGGCCATTGTAGTCATCTGGGGAATGAACTAGTGGATGGAAGACCTCTCTCTCCCTCTGCCTTTCAAACAAATAAATATTAAAAAAAAAAAAAAAAAAAACAAAAACTTGAATCTATGTCAATGCATCTTGTGACTCAAAAGCTTTGTTTCCAATAAGATCTGAAAGAAAGTGATGAAATCCAACATAAAAATTAACTAATGGGTTTGTGTCAGCTAAGTAAGAATAAATAAATAAACCTATCAATAAACTTCAGGGATGTACCTTTGGCCTAGTAGTTAAAAGATGCCTGTGTCACACACATCAGAGTACCTGGGTTCAAATCCCAGCTCTACCCTCAATCCCAGCTTCCTGCTAATACAGATCCTATCATGAGACCTGTACTGAGTTCCTGGCTCCTGGATTCACCCTGCTCAGCTTCAGCCATTGCAGGCCTTTGAGGAGCAAACCAGCAGATGGCAGCTTGCTCTCTGCACCACTCTCTCTCTGCATCTCAAATAATAAGGAAATTCAAATGAGCAAGTTATCAGATGGTACCTGGCAAACAGATGTTTGCATTTTATTCATATATATAGAACTTAAGTTTACAAAACAGAGGAGGCAGAGTAGGCAATCACTTTATTACCTTAAATTCAGTTATTGTATCAGCAAATACTTTAATCTCCCAAAAGCACAAAACTGAATATTACTAGTAGATTATTAATTACTTGATAGGTTGAAATCAGAGAGAAATTTACAGTTGGAGCGTTAGCCTATTTTGAAGTAAAGATAAAACAAAACTGGAAATTAAAAAATTCATGCTGGAAGACAAAACTAGTGTAATGAGGTAAGAAACAGCTTATAACACCAGTATCCTGTTTCACAGTGCCAGTTCAAGCCATAGATAATCAGCTTCTGATTCAGCTTCCTATTAATGTGCCTGTGAAGATAATGGCCAAGTATTGAGCCCTTAAACCCACATGGAAGACAACAATTGGGTTCTTGGTTCTGGGTTTTGGCCTGACTTTGGTTTGGTCCAGACCTGACTGCTGGAGCCATTTGAGAGTGAACAAATGGATGGCAGATCCTCAATTCCCACAGCCACCCCGTCGCTCTGCCCTTCAAATAAATAAATAAATCTTTATTTTAAAAAACTTTAATGCATTTAGCAATAATCTTTCTCCCTAATTACAGCACAAAGCTTCCTATCGCTTTTCTGAATATGGCTTAAAAATGTTAAACAAATTTACCTCACCAAAATCTTTCCTCTTTCCTCCTAAAACAAAAAGGGGTTAACATTCTTTCTTTTTTTTTTTTCTTCCCCCCAAAGAAACCTTTTATTTAAGGAATACAAAGTTCATACGATTCTTAAGTACAACTTTAAGAACACAGTGATTCCAGGCCAGCGCTATGACATAGCGGGTAAAGCCATCACCTGCAGTGCCAGCATCCCATATGGGCGCCAGTTCGAGTCTCAGCTGCTCCACTTCCGACCCAGCTTTCTATGGCCTGGGAAAGCAGTAGAGGATGGCCCGAGTCCTTGGGCCCCTGCACCCGCATGGGAGACCTGGAAGAAGCTCCCAGCTTCACATCAGTGCAGCTCTCGCCATTGTGGCCAACTGGTGAGTGAACCAGCGGATGGAAGACCTTTTTCTCTCTCTTTGCCTTCCCTCTCTCTGTGTAATTGACTTTCAAATAAATAAATAGGGGCCAACGCTGTGGTGCAGCGGTTTAATGCCCTGGCCTGAAGCGCTGGCATCCCATATGACACCAGTTCGAGACTCAGCTGCTCCACTTCTAATCCAGCTCTCTGCTATGGCCTGGGAAAGCAGTAGAAGATGGCCCAAGTCCTTGGGCCCCTGCACCCCGTGTGGGAGACCTAGAAAAAGCTCCTGGCTCCCAGCTTCAGATCGGTGCAGCTCCAGCCATTGTGGCCAACTGGGGAGTGAACTATCGGGTAAGACTTCTCTCTCTCTCTCTGCTTCCCCTCTCTCTGTATAACTCTTTCAAATAAATAAATATTTAAAAACAAAGAGAAGAAAAAAAACAAATAAATAAATCTTTAAAAAATAAAAATACAGTGATTCTTCCCACATAACCAGCCCTCCCAATCCCCCACCCTTCCCCTCCTCCCTCTCCACTAAGATCCATTTTCGATTAACTTTATACACAGAAGACCAAGAGTTAACATTCTTTCTATTCCTGGATTTCCTATTTCTATTAATGATTACTCCACCTGGCCCTTTCTTTTACATATAAAATTTCACTTCCATCTGTTTAACAAGCTTGTCCATTCTTTCTCTGACCTACCTGCTCCTTTCTGGTTCTAAAGGACTACCATAACATCCTAATTTCTTCTCCTCCAAATTCTTTTCCAATCCTTTAAAAAATATATATGTATTTATTTGAGTAGTAGAGCTACAGAGAGAGGAAGAGACAGAAAGTTCGTCCATCCAATAGTTCACTTCCCAAATGGCCACAATGGCCAGAGCTAGGCGAGGCTAAAGCCAGGAATCAGGAGCTTCTTCCAGGTGACACATGGGTGCAGAGGCCCAAGGACTTGGGCCATCTTCCACTGCTTTCCCAGGCCATAAGCAGAGAGCTGGATCAGGAGAGAACAGCTGGGACACGAACCAGTGCCCACAGGGGATGCTGGCACTGCAAGAAGAGGCTTAGCCTAGTATGCCACAGCACCGGCCCCTCAATCCTTTATTTATAAAACCCGTAATTCCCATTACTATCAGTGGATATTCAACAAATTAAACTCAAGCTACTTGACTAAATATATAATCTGACCTTACTTTTACCTTCCTAACCTTTCTGCTAGCTATTCTCCAATATTTCAGCTAACTGTACTACCATTACCTTAATAGGTACCAAACTTGCACAACATCACTTGAGCCGCTTTACCTATAAAACACTCTTCACTCTTTCCTCTTTGAAATACTATTTATCTTTCCATTTGAACCGGCGCCCATATGGGATGCTGGCACTGCAGGTGATGGCTTTACCTGCTACCTATCTCTTACAGAAACTCACCTACAGTCCCATCATCCCAAATGATTATACTAGCCATCTTTACACAGCGCTCTCATTTATGCATCTTGTAACACTTAGCATATATATGCATGTCTACTATATATGCATCTGCAATCTTCCTCACTAGATCTTTAAATATTTATTACATTGTACTCAAAAGCTTGTCAAATCAATAAATTTTTAAAGTTTCATTTACCAATCTTAAGCATATCAACTCTGTAAAAGACACAACTGAGATACAATTTTAAACATAAATTAAATTCTGTTTCCATTCCTTGTAGATTTGCTAAAATTAAAGTTTTCCTAAATAAACAGAAATGAAAATAAAGACCAGACTGATATATGTTCATGGTAGCGTTACTCCTAACAAAATCTGGAGAGGCCAACGCTGTGGCACAGCAGGTTAAAGCCTCAGCCTGCAGCACCCTCATCCAGCCCTAGTCATTGTAGCCATTTGGGGAGTGAACCAGAAGGAAGACCTCTCTGAATCTACCTCTCCCCGTAACTCTGCCTTTCAAATAAATAAAATATAAATCTTAAAAAAATAATAATTGGAAAAAAATTCCAAAAGGCAGAATACTTAAATTTTAGCATATCTAAATGATGAAAATGTTAAAATTATCACTTACACTATCCCTGAACAGTACTTTAAAACATGGTAAAATATTTACTAAATTATTGTTCAGGTATTACTGGACAAAAAAGAAAAGCTGAGACAATGGAACATATTCCCAGCCTATATCAGAAACATCCATAAGTATAGAAAAGGTCCCAAATGGACAATAGTATGTACTGTATTATATATAATAGTATTTATCAGGGTCGGTGCTGTAGCTTAGCAGGTTAAGCCACTGCCTGCAGTGCCAACATCCCATATGGTCGCTGGTTCTAGTCTCGGCTGCTCCACTTCTGTGCTATGGCCTGGGAAAGCAGTAGGAGATGGTCTAAGTCCTTGGGCCCCTACACCCATATGGGCGCACTGGAAGAAGCTCCTGGCTCCTGGCTCCAGATCCTCACAGCTCCGGCCATTGTGGCCAACTGGGGAGTGAACCAGCGAATAGAAGATCGATCTCTCTCTCTCTCTCTCTGTCTCTCTGTCTCTCCTTCTCTCTCTGTGTAACTCTTTCAAGTAAAATAAAATAAATCTTTAAAAATAGTATTTACCTATTTATGATGGCATTATAGTTGATTTTTGCATTCCCCTATTTTACAATTTTCTATTGAGAACGTGTAATACTTTTATAACTAGAAAAATTATGAAAAGCTGAAAATAATTCAGAATAGTATGACGCCTAGCAAAGAAATAAAATGAAGCTAAATTTAGATGTTAATAAAGAAGTAATCAGAAAATTAAAGGATTACAGAATGTTCCCTTTGCAACCAAGAAAAGCTAAACTAAAATTCTGCAACACTAAAAATGAAGACAAAAGAATATATCCAAGTAAATAAAATGCTAAGGTTTAAAAAAGAACAAGCCACAAGATATTTCCCTTCTAACAAAAATAAGTACAACAGATTTTTGTATGATTACACAAAGCACTAGTTTTTCTTGCACATAACTATCACAATTCATTAAGACTTTAAAATAATTCCTGTCCTTTTAACTCCATTTGCATAAGGAAAAAAAATCCAGAAAGCAGAAGAAAAGAGATAACTAAGGGCCCAAGAATATAGTTTATTCACTAATGCTACCCATTTTTCTGACACAATACTAGTCCAAAGAAAACCTTGTGATATGAGAGTACATATTCTCTATTACACTTTGATTTGAATTCCAGGTACCAGATACACTTCATAGTCTTTTATTTCTTCAAAGCAATTTTTAAAATACATGCAGTTTATGAGTAACCAGCTTTAACAATGATGCTAAATTTACATGACAAAGGGAGGAAAAGAAACCCAAAGAATCCATACTAAGGAGATGCTATGGAACTAGACCACCTAAGCTGCTATCTCCAACAAGAATCCTTGTTAACCGCCCAAACCTTAAAACTAAAATCTACAATACTCCTGGTTTTTTTAAGGAAAACATGTGGCAAATTTCCAATAATGTTAAAATACTAACATACCAAACACAACGAGAAAAATCACTGGCTCCAAATCCTTTAAAGCAGCCTCCATTTCTTAGACTGCTCAAATTAAGCATCTACTGGTATAACCATCTTCCCTGTGGGAACACATCAACCACCACATGGAGGCACCCCATAGAGAGATGAATGCATCTACCTTACAGACTTGCCAGAACTTAAATAATACAACTTTCAATGTTAGCCACTGAGTCAATCCTGTATGCCAATTACTACTGACCTTGGATAGTATCTTGGTATAGCAGGTAAGACAACAAACAGATAAAAGTATGATATATTCAGAGAAATGAGAAAAGACTGAGTGATACAACAGTTTTGGTTCATTAGTTTAAATACTCTTTGTACCCCAAAGGATTATAATAAAGTATCACAATGAAATTACCTCAGTAAAAATTATTTTAATAGGCCATCAAATAAAATGGCAAGCAAGCAATCTATGTATAAGTACTTGAGCTGCCTCAAACAAATAATTTTAAACATAAGCACATAAGGTAGAGACTGGTAGACTTAAAACTTTCAGATTTAATTTATAGCTGTTCACCAGTCACCTGCTGTTTTGACAATTTACTTACCAACTTGTGCTGCCATTTCTCCGTAAATTTATCCCCTAAGATGAGGATAATTCTTGCAAATTGTGTCACAAGCATTTTGAAAGGAACCATGAGTTATTGTGTAATGCTCTTGAAATTCCTCAGATGTAGGGTCCTACACAAAGTAAAGTATCATTATACATCTCTCTAGCAGTAGTCATCTGTTTGCATTATGATTTTCCCCTTATCCTTGACACTGTGATTGTTGGGCACTAACCTTACTCTAAGAAAAGAGTCCAAAGTAAGTCTCCAGGCCTGACCCAAGTAATTACACTTTTCAAGTCTTCATATCGTCCACATCTTTCTCTTCCTTAGAAGGTATCAGGAAAATTAAGAGTTATAAAACATAACTTTGTTTATCTTATATGCTTGGGTTCAATAAGAAATAAGTGGGATAATTCAATGTTTTCCACTGTTTTTCATTCACTCTTAAGTGAATTTTATTTACCATATTTATAAATTTTTTCCTACATTGTTTTGCTAATTTCAACTGCATTTTTAAGGAGCAGTTCATTTATAGATTACATTTTATGAACAGAAAGAATAGGTCAGAAGAGTAAGAAAGGCAAACAAACAATTAGTGCTATGGAAACCAAACATTTTTATTGGACAGACCCTATGGTAGAAATTACCATTTTGGGATGCAGGAACCATGGAATCAATGCTCATCACCTTTGTATCTTCTATAAAATAGGTAAACATAAACTACAGTAACTTCTATCACACTATTGAAAACTTTACCAATCGCTGACTTTGCTATTCAAGTTAGTCTGCCATCCAATAACTGTTCATATCTGATTTTTTAGTCTGTGTTGCTATAACATACTGAAAACAGAACACTCAATCTTCTTACATAGTTCTTAAAATGACTTTCCTTTGAGTTTATGCAAAAGGAGGAAGGTAATAAAAATGGTGTCTTAAAACCTTAGTTATAAAATAGTAATTTTTTAAATCCTCAGAATTACATTAAAATACTGATGGAAACTACTTTCCTCCTAGGTGAACAAATATTCTATCTTCTAATCACAGCAGGGAAAAAGCTTTGTGCAATAAAGAAAAAAAAAAAAACAACTACAGGATTTAGAACAGTCTTTTAATGTGTGCTAACCTAGCAACCTTGCGAATTTCTAAATCTCTTAACTACAATTTCCTCATCTGTAAAATGAGGACCATAACATCTGTCCTAGCTTCTATACAAGACCATTATGAGGATTAAATAAAATACTTTATTTGAAAGAATTTTATAAACCACATAAAGATATTGAAACTTCTTTTTAGCAGAAGTGTACAAATTATGGTCATAAAATAGTTTAGTACCATTTCTAACATGAAACAAGTGGAAATGAATGTGCAAAACATATATTTAGGATGATGTTCACCAAATTACATATATGATTGGACAGTGAGTAGATTATCTTGTTAAAGTACACTTCCTACAGATTATCTTAAACTTCAGTAATGTATTTGCAACAAATTATAAAAAACAAAACTAATAACTCATTTAAATGGATTGTTCTAGCATATTGAAGAATATATTTACTTTATGAATTAAGAAATTTAGACACTAACTTTCAAAACTACTTTAAAAGTTCTTATGAAGAAAAAACACATTAAAGTCAAATAGACATTCCCCTCCTCTGGAAATAATTCACAAGAGCTGATAGTGCGAAACAAGGAGCATACTTATACAAGACAGGAGATAAACATGGACATAGTTTGTACTCTAGTTGTAAAAAAGGAGGTCAGTTAAACCTTTCTAGGTGGTTTTTAAAATATCCAGGATAGAAACACTCTCCCAACTGGGCTGCAGGTCAAATCTATTTAACTGCACTGTTAGGCCAAGTGATCCAGTAAGTTATCACGACTCTCAACAATAAATTGTCATGATGGGTTTTTGGCACAGGAGTCAGAATGCCATTTAAGACACCTGCATCTTGTATCAGAGTGCCTGATTCAAGTCTTGACTACTCCACTTCCCATCCAATTTCCTGTTAATGTGTACCATGGGAGACCCATGGATGGGGTTCCAGGTTCCTGGCTTCAGTTTGGCTATCGCAGTCATTTGGGGAGTTAATCAGTGGACGGAAGATCTATCCTGTCTCTGCCTTTCAAATAAAATGAATATAAACTTTAAAGAGAGGCAGCTTTATACCAAAACTATGGTTGATTAAAAAAAAGTGTATAGATAAGGCTACCTCCTTCTACTTTTTATTAGTTACAGAATACTAGTTTACAAAGTCAGTCCATGTAAAAATAAAATTCTTTGTTCCTCCTCCTAAGTTTAAAGTTCCTATGAAGTGAACTATGTTTATTACATTGTCCTATTATACTCACTCAATTACCGAGACTTTAAAACCAATTAAGATCCAGCAACTCCTTATCTTTTAATCTAGGCTGCAAACTCACAAATCTAAAAAAGTTCTGGGGAAGGGGCATATTTAATCATTATGTAATTATTCCAAATACAAATAATTTTAGTTTAAATATTAAAATTTATCAAATAACTTCAATCAAGACTGAGGTTAAAAGAGGTAAGACTCTACCAGAGCAACTACCTCTTCTTGAACTTCTTTCTCCTATCTATGAAACTATCTAGAAACACTTCACTGTATCACTGAACTGGGACTTGTAATAAAAGCTTTTCTCAGGATCAGGATTTTCCTACATAAACTAAGCAATTCTAGCTCCAAACTTACTTTGTGACTATTTATGTGATCATCTACATGATTAAACTTAAGCCTTCATTTTTCTCCCAGAAATCTTACTTTAATTCTGTCCCACAATGACATGCCGTTTCATTTAAATTCCCTAGTCTCAAAGTATATAGCATATCACCTCATATTTCAGTTATCTCCAGTTGTTTCATTTATGTACACCTTAAGTCCCAACCCAAGCTCTCAACTTTCAAAAGACAAAGTTCAATTTTAATTTTTCTAGTTCACAGACTGTGTGCTCCTGGACAACACTGAGGCACTCACAGAAAAGGATCATAAGAAAACCCAGCCTCCCAACTTTATACTACCAAATAATGCTTCCAGGATGAATCAACAGGATGTATAGATATCACACTGCAATCATCATGTCAACATGACCATGAAAAAACCATTTCTGGCTAGTTAAGTTTCCTCAAAATTTCATATACAAGAGTTAGAAGCTGTTCCAGGCACTAAAATTTCAACTTGAAACAGCATCCCAAGCTAAGCAAAAACAGTAGAGGGCCCACCTGCCTCTAAACCAAAGATAACAAGCCAATGTCAATTAGCAAATTACCATTCATTTCTACAATCTGATTACCTCAATGCCTGAGATTTTGAAAATCCAAGAGTTCATAAAATATTCTTAGTGAGGCAGAAAAGCTACAATTTACCTTGAGTTCTGCAATAATCAAACCTACTGTATTAAGCATCAATATCATTAATCCAACAAAACTGAATTACAAATTAAGGCAGAAAAAAGAGAGTAAGCCCTAACTGCAAAGAGAAGATGAAAACTATATAGTATTTGGAAGTCGGAAAAGAGTGTTTGGCATCGTGGTGAGATGGTATCAAAGATGAAACAGTTTAATGTCTGAATATTTTGTACCCACATTAATCTCTCAAAAGTAGACTAACGATAGAAACCACTCAAATAATGAACCGATAAACTGCCAAAGAAAATACTTAAGTGCTGTTATTGTCAAAATTAAAAAAACTCAATACAGCTGCAGTCTCATGTGACTTTACAACCTTAAAGACACTTTTGGTTATCATAACAAAGCAAAATTCATATAGCAATGATATTCTTAAATGTGGCAATATTTCATTTTAAAATACAAAGTGAAAAAACAGAACATGAAACATGACCAAATCTGTCAGAATTATTTCACTGCAAAATTTTTTAAGTTTAACGTATATGGTTACTACAAAAATTAGGATACATCATGTTCACAAAACATTTAATAGCCAGTGCCACTACTTAAAAGTAGATTAAGGGAATAAAAGGTTATCTCCAACTAATCCATAGAAAATTATATATTTAAAATACGATATAACAAATGTAAGTATTAAGTTATATTTTAGGCAAATATGTGAATGCAGAAAGATTTCCTCTTAGTTTTTTTTGTCATATACAGAAACATCACAGTAAATTATACATTTAAAATCCGTCCAAGGTGGCTGAACTTATTTACTATATATTCTGTGCCTTTGTGCTAAAGAAAATCTACACATGGCAAGCTGGTTTTCTCTTAGCGTTTTACGTCATAACACAATAAAGAGATAATAGAAGCAAAAAAACAACCACTAAATAAAGTACTTAGAAGCATGGATACACAAAGGACAAATTTAACTTCTACTTTGCTTTTTAGAGCTTCATAAAGAATACAGATTTACAACTACCATCAAATGTCACTTAAAACCTAAAATGATATAATTACTAGATACAGCAAATACAAAATTTCTCAACCTACCTGGTTTCTTTCTGGATTTCTCATGACCCAGTTGTCCCAGATCATTACATCCACATGTGTACACCGTCCCATCATCCAAAACAAATACGGTGTGTCTGAGTCCACATCCTACATCTCGGACCTTTTTATTTATAAAAAAGTCACTTTTTCTGGGCTCTAATACAATTTCTTCATCAATTCCACCCAAACCTAGCTGTCCGAAGGATGCATTTCCCCAGCACAACATTCTTGCAATTATTTTGGTCTTCCAGTTTCAATGAAAAACTTCCTTCTGAAACACTGGGAAGTTGGAGGTACCCTAAGTCTGAGAAGACAGGAAAAAACTTAATATGACTTCAATGTATATGTGATACTTAATTACTTTTTCATGTGTTAGACTACAGTAATCACTGTAACCATTAAATAATTTTACAATGTGCTATATAAGTAGCATTCATTTGTAAAAGCCAGTTTTATTTTGTAATGTATCACATCGAAATATCTAAGAAAAATAAATCACTCTACAATTTTTTGCAAAAGTTAAAAACATTAGTTATGACTTTTTGTTATATGGTGGCAGACTAAACTAATGGAAATAGTGTCTGGATGAAATTTTTTTAAGTAATCTCAATGGAAGCAGAAAGACACCTTTCCACTACTTAAAAATGAAGGAAACGATGAAAAATTGAGCCAACAGCAGACACATCATCCTGCAATCCCCCAAAAGTCACAGCGTAATTAAACCCTCTAATACCTACCTCCACATCAACAGAAAACTGAAGTTCTTACCTGTAACAGAAATAAAACCAGTAATTGAATTTTTTAATTTCCCACAATTTAAATGGCTTCCAATTATTCATACCAATAGGCTGTACGCAGAGAAAACCAGGATTTTTCTTTTCAAGTCACAATTAGAAGAAATCGCCTCCAAAAATTGTATTTTAAAAATCAAAGTACTAACACTGCAACCTCATCACAAATTTAATTTTAAAACTAAATCGATATGCACTATCATAAAGGAGAAAAATATGCTATTTAGACATCAAGATTCTTCTCCAAATTCAACGTCACGAGTGGCAACTGTGACTGAAATATTGGGGAAGAAAATTCTAAATAACCCAGCACTGCTGATTTTTCAAGAATAGGAATGGAGGCTGGGACACTGATAGTTTGTTGGCGAAATCCGTAGAACTTTCCAGTACATAGACTGAATATTTCTTCGACTGTAAAGACACGGATAACAATCAACGAGTCCACTTCATCTAAATAAAACTACACAGATTTTTAAATGCTTCGCATTATTAAACAACACCATTACTGAACGTCAGCTTTACTCCTGTTGTAATCACCCACATTCCTCACGCAAAACCTGCGAAGTTCAAAACCCAATTTTCCTACTAGCAAGCGCCAAAGATGCCCCATTCCACGACTCATCCATTCACACGTTGGATTTCATGCTTTAGGGGCATCAGAACTCGACTGTTCCCGAGAGTTCTGCATTGTCTTTTTTTTTTTTTAAGACAGACAAAACAGGAAAAAATACTCCCTAATTCTACGGGCGAGGCTCCACCAGCCTCTTAAAAAAAAAAAAAGTCAGAAGGGGTACTAGAAAGCCTTCCTCTCGCCAGCAACAGGTAGGGAATGAGAAGCGGCTTCGTCCCAGCTTTCCCGGAACGCGCTCCCAGACCCAGTTCCCGGGGACGGGGGAAGAGAAATCGTCCACACACACCCAACCTCGCGGACAGCCCAGCCGACGCCCGCAGCTGCCGGCTCGCAGCCGCCGCAGAGGCCCGCGGCCGAGGCTGGGCACCCCGCGGCCTCAAGCCCGAGGGAGGCCCTTCACCGGGGAGGTGCCACATTCCAGCCCCGGGGCCAGGGAGCCCCGAGCGTGCCCTCGCCCCCGGCAAGCGCCCAGCGCCAGGCCGGCCTCGTCCGCCAGCTCCGCCGGCCCCTCCCTGACGCCGTCACACACACACACACCCCCGAACCCCACCGGGGCGACGACTCACCCGGGCCCTCGGGGGAGAAAATGCCCAGGGCGGCTGCGGGACGAGGCGGCGCGGCTGCCGGAGCAGGCTTTCAGCTTCTGGAACCCTCCTCCTTCAAGCCAGTGGAGGCGGCCCGCAAGGCTCCTCCGGCGTCGGTGCCGCTGCTCCCCTCCCCGGCTCGCGTGAAACTTTACCGGGTTCCTCAGAGGAAAGCGGCCGCCACCGCTGTCCAGTCCGGAGACAGCAGTCAGCGACCCGGATGGAGAGGGCGGGGAAGGACTGGAGGCGAGCTGGGCGGAGAGCGCGAGGGGTGGAGAGAGTTAGGGAAAGAGGCAGGGGAGAAGGGAGAGGGGGAGGTGGCCAGGCGGGGGTGGGGGTGGGGAGGGGCGGCCGGAAGTGAGTCGCGGAGCACGCGCGCGAACCCAGCTACTTCCCGCCCCGCGCGCCTGCGCGGGAATCCTCCCCCCCGGAGGGGGGGGGCCCGCGTCGACCCTGCGCTTGCGCAGTGTGCTGCTGTGCGTAGTGGTGGCTTGCGAAGACGAGCCAAGAAGGCGTGAGTTAACGTGGTTTTAGCAACGCCTGTGCCTTTTAATGAAGCAAATCTCTTCGGTTTTTGTTTTGGTTGGCTTTCTGCTCGTAGGTTTAGTCGTTGTATTTTATTCTGCCTTTTCCAGGGGCGATTTTCAAGTACAGGTGGAACTGACAAATACGGATCTAGAGACAACTGATGGCTTATTTTGCTCTTTAACTTCAGCTGGAAGTCTGAGTATGCAAGATGTAGTGATAGCAGTGGTTGAAACTACGCGCATTAAATATCAGCCGCAGTTTGCGTCGCTGATGCATTGTTGCCTCCCATCACTTTCTGCACTCTCCTGGAAGATAAGCTTAACTGCAGAGCCTCCCTAAATTAGAGAAAATTAGGTAACAAATAGGACTCGGGTGCCTCCTTCACAGAGACGGAGTCCGGATCTCACAGGCCAGTTTTAACATAATCTCTTTAAAAACAAGAGAACTTGAAGCTGGGCACTTTTGAGGTTTTCTGTTAGACCTTGTGAGAACGGTGACTGAAAAGCTCCTGCTGAGAACCTAGAAGACAATCCACAATAGACCATGTTTCTCTCTTACTGAAAAGGTACATTCCAGATTAGGAAGCATCTGTGCTAGTATATGCTTAAGTATCTGTATTGAGCCATAACAAACTACCACAAACTGAATAGATTAAAACAAAAATTTAGTATCTCACAGTTACAGAGGGCAGATGTCCAAAAGGTGGCAGGGTTGATTCCCCCTTGGAAATCTCAGAGGCAGAGCCTTTTCCACCACACTGTCCTCACTTCTGGTGGTTGCCAACAGCCCTTGGCAGTCCTTGTAGAAGCTTTACTCTAACTTCTGCCTCCACCTCCACTTGGTTTTCCCTGTGTTCGTGTTCACATTTCTCTTTTCATAAGGATATTCCAACCCAGTATGACCTCATTTTAACTTGATTGCACCTACAAAGACCCTATTTCCAAGTAAGGTCACACTCACAGGTACTAGAGGTGAGGACCCATAACAAAAATAGGTGTAAAATGAAACGATGATTAAGCAAAACAAGCATAATTCCAACCTTAGGAGTTATGAGAATGTCTACAAAACATTCTTAATTCTTATTTCGACAGCTTCATTGTTTTTGTAGAACTCTGTTGTCTTTTAACCTTAAGAACATTTTGCCTCAGAATAATATATCATTAAAACAAAGTTATGGGATACAGGATATCCTAAGACAGGCGCTTGATGTCGCAACAAATAAAAGTTGAATGGCTTAGCATTAAAGTGTGCTTTTTATCTTTCAATAGTCCAAGTGCAAGTTCCTAATGAGTAAAGATTGATTTCCAGGGACCTGGGGAGGTGGGGGTAGGTTCTTAATTCTTATCTGGGAAGCGCTGTGTATCACTGCCGTACATATAATATTAACAAGAACTACACACCTAGAAACAGGAGTTTCAGGAAACAGTCATTTGAGTTCACAAGTACCGCTTTATCTTGCACTAAATAAAGGAAAGCATGAATTGGACAGTTCTGCCACATGGACTCATCTCTACAAGGAATTTTTTTTTTAAGATTTATTTTATTTATTTGAAAGGCAGAGCTGGAGAGAAGGAAAGACAGAGGCAAAAGTCTTCCCTCCCCTGATTCATTCCCCAAATGACCACAATAGCCAGAGCTGGGCCAATCCAAAGCCAAGAGCCAAGAGCTGCTTCTGGGTTTCCCACGTGAGTGGCAGGGGCACCTATGACATGACACCATCTCCTTTCTAGTGGATGAAAACAAGAAGGCAGGTAAATAAAAGTTTTCATCTAGATAGATGAAAACAAGAAAGCAGGTAAATAAAAGTATGAACATTTTTATTGTAGTGCTATTTAAAGTAGCAAATTAAAAGCAACCTAAGTTCTAACAGTGAGGCAATGGGTAAACAAATTTCATTATGTGGCCAAAAAAAATACGATTTGAAAAACTTCATTGATGCAAAATATACATGATACATGTTAATTTCAAATAGGATACAAAATCATATATGTCTTACTTGTTGCCATGTTAAGAGATGGAGGGGCTGGCACTGTGACATAGCTGGTAAAGCTGCCTGCCGCCTACAGTGCTGACATCCCATATGGGTGCCAGTTTGTGTCCTGGCTGCTCTTCTTCCGATGGCCTGGGAAAGCAGTAGAAGATGGTCCAAGTCCTTAGGCCCTGGCACCCACATGGGAGACCTAGAGGAAGCTCCTGACTTCGGATTGGCGCAGCTGCGGCCGTTGTGGCCAATTGGGGAGTGAACAAGCAGATGGAAGAACTCTCTCTCTGCCTCTCCTTCTCTCTGTGTAACCCTGACTTTCAAATAAATAAATAAATCTTTAAAAAAAATATGAATATAACTCACATACTTTGCAAACAAAAGAAAGATTTGAGATTTGATTAACGTTCAGTATTCAATTTTAGATTAATGTAATAATTACACATGCTTATACTTTGAACCTCTTCTATTTTAGAAGTACTGTTTCTTCTATTCACAACATTTTAAAGCCAAATATAGAAATTTGGAAAATAGAGAAGGGAAAAAGTTGCTCCAAATTCCAACACTCTTAACACAACAATTTCTAGAATTTGGTATATTCCTTTTCTCTCTCTTTTTTTAAAGATTTATTTTATTTATTTGAAAGACAGAGAGAGAGAGAGAGAGAGAGGGGGGGCTTCCATCTGCTTGTTCACTCCCCAATTGGCCACAACGGCCGCAGCTGCGCCAATCCGAAGTCAGGAGCTTCCTCTAGGTCTCCCATGTGGGTGCCAGGGCCTAAGGACTTGGACCATCTTCTACTGCTTTCCCAGGCCATAGCAAAGAGCTGGATCAGAAGTGGAGCAGCCAGGACTGGAACCGGCACCCATATGGGATGCAGGCACTGCAGGTGGCAACTTTACCAGCTATGCCACAGTGCCAGCTCTATATTCATGTTTATATATAAAGTCAAGTAGTAATTCTTTATTGAAATTTTAAACTATTGAATACTAGGAGGACCTTCATCTGATAAGTTACATATTAAATTATGTGATTCCCTGAAGTGAATTAGAAGTTTCTAGCTTGATAAGCATTGCTTCCAGAAATGTCAAACATTTTAGGACAAGGTATATAGGAATGCAAATTTGAGTTTGTGTTACTGAAAAATTACTCCTCAATTTCCTTTTGATCTTGATATTTCATTTCCTAGGGCTGCTGTAACAAATCACCACAAATTGACTGGCTTAACACAAGAAAAGTTTATTCCCTTTTGGAGGTTAGACATACAAAATCAAGGTGTCCATATGTCACACTCCGTCTTAAGGCTTTGGGAAGAATCCCTTCCTCCTTGTTCTAGTTTTGGGCAGCTCCTGACATTCATTGGTTTGTGGCAGTGTAACTCCAACTTCAACCTACATTTACATGACGTCTTTCCTTCTGACTCTGTGATCTCCCTCTGTCTTGTTTTTTCTTTGTAAGGACACCAGTCATTGGAATTAGGCCACTTAGTCTAGCTCCATGACTGATTACATCTCTAGGGACATAATTTGATGACATCTGCAAAGCCATTATTTTGAAATAAAGTCACATTTTGTAGTTTCAGGGAGACATGAAATTGGAGGAATACTACTTAACCTACTACAATCCTTTATCAAGAACTTATAACTATTCCTCCATTATCCTAATTTTCTGTAACCTCGGTGTTACTTGCACCTACCATCTGGATTACCCAAAAGGAAACTTTTTTAAAGAAAGTGAAAGACCAGCGTTATCTATGGACCTTCCGACTGCTGATATTATTAGCATGGAATTCTGGATATATGCTAAGTACATGTAGTTCTATCAAGTTCATTCTTTTCTCATTGACATTACCGTTCTTCCCACCCTAATGACTACTTTCCCATTCACCTTTTTGCTGCCTCCTCATTTTTTTGCTTTCTTGTACTTAAATATTAAAGATTATGGACAAAGTTCAAGTAAATCTGCAGCCTCAAGGATTTCAGACAGAACCATCTAATTCAGCGAACATATGTAGAGCACTTACATGGGACTCGGAACATTGTTAGGTCCTGGGCAATACAAAGATAAATAAAGTAACGTCTTGACTTCAGGATCTCTCTATTCAGTGAGACACAAAAACCATTAATTATAAAATATTAAAGAAAGTTTAATAAGGATTTATGGCAAGTGTCATTGTTTTATTGTTAACTCTGAAAAAGGCATAATGATCATCCAAAATAATTTATGAATGGTCCAAAAAAATCATAGATTCTACCTTGAATAGACAACTGGAAAAGCCTCCTCTAGTCATTTGTACCCACTCCTGGTTTCCAAAGTTAGGGCTGTCATTCAATCAAGCAGTCATATCGCCTTGCCTTATATGGTCCCTCCAGTGAATCCCTCTATCTTGAGAATTCTTTGTCTTAAGGGCTCCATGTCATCTCTTTCCCTCGGCCTTTGATCTATTATTATGGCTTCAGCCTGAAACATACACCACAAGGCAGTCAAATATTTTACAAGTTTCTTTCAACAAATCTTTACTGAGCACCTATACTGCGCTACTCTCCCAATTCTAATAGAGATAGATAAATACAAGTTGGTAGGCAGATAAAAGTATTGTCAAGTTGTAATAAATACACATAAGAAGTATAGATGAAGAATAATAGAGGGAATCCTTGAAACAATAAGCATGAAGGCCTCAGTGGAGGAGTTGTGAAGAAATTTGGTGTAGAGAGAGCGCAGGGACACCAGATACATTTGGAGACAGGCAGAGGGTGGATCAGCCAGTCAGGGACTACATCAAGTAGGACCTATTAAGTTTAGTTTTATTCTTGGTATCACTCAAGAGTTCAAAGCTGAGAGGAGGGCATAGATTATTTAGAACTTTTGCAAAAATACAAAAAGGAGTTAATAGTTCAGGGGACTCAAGCAGTGGTAATGGAGATGAAGCGAAGAAGATAAACTGAAAGCACACTTTAGATTATGATGGGTTGTTTGTAGGGTATCAGAACTGCTAATAATTTCCTGACTTGAGCAAGTGGATAATAATAATAACATTGATAAAGATGAGCATGGCTACTGAGGGAAATGGAAAGAGGTTAGATTTAGACTAGGAAACTCAAATGTTCTGTTTTGACCTTAAGTTTGAAAATCAAGACTATGTTTGCTTTAGTTGGCTAGGAAAGCCATAAAAAATACTACAGAATGTGTGGCTTAAATAACTCATTTTTTCATGGTTCTGGAGGCCAGAAGTCCCAAGATCAAGGTGTCAGCAGGTTTGGTTCCTTCTGAGGGCTGTCTCCTAGGCCACCTCCTTACTGTGTGTTCACAGGGTCCTCCCTTGGCCTGTATGTTCTCTTTGTTTCAGTCTCCTCTTCTTACAAAGACGCCAGTCATGCTAGGGCCCACCCATATGTCCTCATTTTATTTTAAACTTTTTAAAGGGCCTATCTCTAAATATAGTCACATTCTGAGGTACTAGGGTTTAGGACTCCAATATTTGAATTCCACACCTCAGTCCATAGCACTTTTTCTTCTTCTGAATTGCATTCAGAGAAAGGCCTTTCTCTGTTATCCTAGTAAGTATAGGTCTGTCCTAGAAATGAGTGACATGGGGAAAATAACTCTCCCCTTTCACAAAACTAAGAAAGCAAAAGAAAATGTGATCCTTCTTTTTAATAAGTGCAAGCAAAAGTTTATTTATTTATTTATTTGAGAGTCAGAGTTACACAGAGAGGGAGAAGGAGAGGCAGAGAGAGAGAGACAGAGAGAGGTCTTCCTTCTGCTGTTTCACTCCCCAATTGGCTACAACAGTCGGAGCTGCGCCAATCCGACGCCAGGAGCCAGGAGCCTCCTCTGGGTATCCCACATGGCTGCAGGGGCCCAAGCACTGGGCCATCTTCTACTGCTTTCCCAGGCCACAGCAGAGAGCTGGATCAGAAGTGGAGTGGCCAGGACCTGAACCGGCGCCCACATAGGATGCTGGCTCTGCAGGCGGTGGCCTTACCCTCTATGCCACAGCACCGGCCCCAAAAGTTTTATTGCCAATTCTATTTTGTGGAATATTCCACTTAATCTACAACATAAAGAATAATAATTCTGGGTATTTATTATAGCAATCCTTCTAAACTTTCACCCTCATAATTATCCCAGTGTCCTTTCCCACTTCAAATTTATATTCTGGCTTCCTTTTCCTTCTTATTATGCCAGTGTGACACAGTAATAATCTTTATATCACCAATACAAGAAACATTTTTCAATTTCTATTTTTATAACTCTGTATGATTTCTTTGTGCTTGCTTTCCATGCCCTAATTGCAGAAACTCAACTGACATTCAGACAGACATAAACCTGGAAAATCACATGTAATGTGGCCCTTGACCAGTATGTGGAGATGTGTTCATACGTTTGAAATTATAAGGCTTTACTTCAGTCACTACTCTTTCTTAATAACATTCTCAAACTGCTTCTCTCTCTCTCTCTCTCTGGGAGGGAGGGGGGCAGTAAAGAATAAAAATTGCATTTAGGAAGAAAGACTTAACAGCCTGATAAACTAAGCTTTAAAATTAACTTAATCCCACAGGGATTGCAAAATGAGGATTCTGTAAATTCTAATGAACAGTGAGGATCACCAAAATAATACGGTATAAAGTGTAGAATCTATATCTGAATCTTCTAAATCTCTGTGTTTTCTTTTTAAAAAACAGTTAAAACCAGAGGTGAAGAAAAGCCATCTCTGCCAACGATGAGGCACAGTGGGTTAAGCTACCACCTGCAGCATTTATATGAGTGCCGGCTTGAATCACCTGCTAATAAGCCTTGGAAAGCAGCAGCAGGTGACTCAAGTCCCTGGGCCCCTGTCACTCATGTGGGAGACATGGATGGAGTTCCTGGCTCCTGGCATTCACCAGCGCTTGGCCTAGCACTGGCCATTGTGGCCATTTGGGGAGATGAACCAGCAAATGGAACATCTCTCTCCTTTTCTCCTTATCCCTCTCCCTCTCTCTGTCACTGCCTTTCAAATAAATTAATAAATCTTTTAAAAAAGGAGACATCTATCAGATCTTATTAGACATATTTTGATTCACAAAAAACTTACTGTTTTATTGCTACTGATTTTGATGGTTCTAGTAGAGATTTGAGGTTGGAAAGTTCTAACTTAGCTGTCAGAAATGTAAAATCTGGGAAGAATATTCATGGTTGTTTTTAAATGGCATGGCTCACAGCCCTTAATTAGGATCAGCACTAAATTTAATTGTAACTAAGTTTTTGTCAAATTAACAATACTTCTTCTTCAAACAAAAATTAGCTACAGCATGAATATCTTCATGTATTGAAACTTGGGTTAATGACCTTCAGAGTGATGTTATAAAGGAAACAGCCTTGCTAAACGTCTTATTTGATGATACCATTAATAAAGGGAACTAACACACATTTCAGATTCCTTAAACATTAAAATTTTATGAAAGTGACACAGAGGACCACAAAAATAAGGAGAAGGAATAGCTTTTTTACTCAACCCTAGAGTTCCTTATGTCCTTATGTTTGTAGAACTAATTGTAGGTTCCTTTTAGTATACAGAGACTTTATGCATATTGATTGCAAATTTTTAAAAATATACCTGGTATTTATGCTTCATTTTTAAAAATAAGAGAGATTGTCCTATTAGGGGCATCTAGAAATAAATAAAACACTGACACTTTTATGGATGGATTTTCATTAGAGTTTGAGAACTGTGTTCGTTTAATCTCAATGTAAGATCTGATAGCCTGAAGGAACAGTTGAGCAGCGGTGTCTAGAAAGGACAGTGTGTTCCTAGAAGATAAATTATAGTTGCCACCTCCACATTGCCTAAATACAATTTAACCATATTAAAATGACAGAAATATTTGCCCAAGAAAAATACCATGCAGTTCAAGCTGCTGTTTTACCTAAGATTAAAAGAAAAATTTTCTTAAGAAAATACACTCTTTATAAACATAGGATCATAGGATGTGAATTGAAGTGTCATGTGCTGCTCACTTTCAACAAACAATTGCATCTGCTCAGTCTTTTAAAAAGCAGGTAGGAGCTGGAGCTGTAGTGTAGGAAACTGCCCGTGGTGCCAGCATCCCATATGAGCACCACTTCCTATCCAGGCTGCTCTACTTCCTATGCAGCTCCTTGCTAATATGCCTGGGAAAGCAGCGGAGGATGGTTCAAGTCCTGGGGCTCCTGCAACCACATGGGAGACCTGGAAGAAGCTCCTGGCTCCCGAATTCTGGCCTTTTCAGCCATTGAGGGAGTGAACCAGTGAACTCTAACTCTGCCTTTCAAATAAAATAAATAAATCTTAAAAAAAAAAAAAAACTAGATTCCAAAGAACAGCTTTCAGATTTTTCCCATTCACAAACTTTGATAGTGTTGACAACAAAATAAAAATCTAACTCAGTGGTGAATATTAGAATTAGTGTTGAAACATCTTTTTTATTATTATTTTAAAGAATTGCACAAAGAATACAAACATGTACTGAACTAATCTATGGTAATATGAAACATCCTTTTCTTATCTCAGTTACAAAGAGGGAGGGCCAGCGCCATGGCTCACTTGGTTAATCCTCCGCCTGCGGCGCCAGCATCCAATATGGGCACCAGGTTCTATCTAGTCCCCGTTGGTTGCTCCTCTTCCAGTCCAGCTCTCTGCTGTGGCCCCGGAAGGCAGTGGAGGATGGCCCAAGTGCTTGGGCCCCTGCATCAACATGGGAGACCAGGGGAGGAAGCACCTGGCTCCTGGCTTCGGATCGGTGTAGCTCCGGCCGTAGCGGCCAATTGGAGGGTGAACCAATGGAAGGAAGACCTTTCTCTCTGCCTCTCTCTCTAACTCTATCTGTCAAATAAAAGAGAGAGAGAGAGAGAGAGAGAGACTGGTAAAATGATTTGTTTAGTGTAAAATTCTTCTGTTTTAAATTTAAATTTGCTTTGTATGGGGAAACTGCTGTCTTTATAAATTAAAATGGATTTTATTTTAAATCATTCATGTTTGTTGATAATAATTTAAATTCAATAAGGTATAAAGAAGAAATTATCAGAAAAGCCACCCCAAAGGATACATACTGCTAACATTATATTGAACATCACTGATATTTTTTCATTCTCTAAAATATATTGTACGCACACAAAAATTACCCAAAGGATCCTGGAGTTTTGTGATCTATTTTTACCAAATAAGGTATTGAGGACCTCTTTCCAAGTATTGGGGAGGTTAATTAAATTCACATAGAAGACATGCCCAGATGATGATCCTACAGGGGCATTTACTAATAGGTGTAAATAAATAATGGATGTTTCATTCTTGCTATTCAAGTTGAATTAAAATATTACTAAGTTGAATGTGTTCAATAATGTGTATTGTTATGTTGATAGTCATCCCTTGTGCTTTGAATATCTAGAATATCTGCTCCAAGTTCATCAACTCCGCTGACCCCAGAGACAACCAAATGCTCAACAGTACATAACAGACAATCTTGAGATGCTGCAGTTTCCATATGGTCTACTGCACCACATGCTTTGATCCTTTAGTTAATATGCAATTTGCTAAAGCCAATAATGTATAAGGACATAATTTCTTTGCTTTTTGTCTGTAATTATTTCAACCTTCATTTCTCCCACCATGGCCTCAGATTACGCTATTATCAGTTCCCACTAGGCTTCTGTAGCCTTCCCACCTCACCTTCTAAAGTCTTCTCCCTTTGATTTAGCCACATATCCACTGGGGTGATTTTTTCAAAGCAGATTTGATAACATCTCTATAAAATCTTCATCATCTAGGCATTTGAAGGCCTTTAAATCAAGCCTTTATCCTCTGCAATCTCATTGCTGCGACATCCCCCAAATCACAGCTTACCTTTGTTTTATGAGCTGTGAAATATGCTGTCCCACATTTGCAGGCTGCTCCTTCAACCTAGTGAAATTCCAATTTTCCAATACTCAGCTTCGGCAGTGCTTTCTTTATGAAGACTTGCCTTGTCTGTGACAGTCAGAAGACGCTTTCCTGCCTGATGCCATCTTCTGCTATAGAGTGAGCATACCACTCGTCAGGATTGTGAGTCTTTTGATCCATGAATCCCCCAAACGAATGAATAAACTCAAATTGTTTTGTGTTTTTCAGAAGCTCTAACTGGAAACATTTTTATCTTTGATTAACAAAATCTGAGTAATAAATTTTTTAGAAAATTGTATTAAGAATGTTAAATCTGTCAAAACAATGTCTGTAGGAAAAAAGACCATTGAGAAGCCCTCAGTGGAGAAGGCTGTGGGCACATGTGTAGCAAATATCCATTAAATGTTTAGATTGTAATCTTTCTAGGAGAGACAGTGTATGCACTTTTCTTTGTCAACTCCAATGCCCAGCAGAATACTAGGCTCATAGAATTATGTCAAAGCCATTTTTACTGATTTTTTCTTTTGAAGATTTATCTATTTATTTGAAAGACAGAGTTACAGAAAGGCAAAGGCAGAGGCAGAGACAGAGAGAGAGAGAGAGAGAGAGATCTTCCATCCACTGGCTCACTCCCCAACTCGTCATAGCACGGGCTCCCATTTTTACTGATAAATTGAATGCAATGACCCATACCTTATCTCAAAACTGTATATTCTTAGAATTGTATCTATAAATTATATTGAATATGTGCTCTCTATATTAATAAAAATGTGAATTATAAAATCTCAGCAGGAATTTATAAGATCTGTGTCTTTGAATCTCTATGGAAATATCTGTGAACTCTTTGAGGAAAGGAGCTCTGTTGCTTTTCATATTCCAAGATTTTAACAGAGAATTCAGAACAGTGGAAGCTTGATAAATCTGTTATCAAGATTTCATCAGTAAAACAGATGTCTGCTTTGTTTGTCATTGACCTAGGGCAACATTTTATCCAGCGCGGAAACCTAGCAAATATTTGTGAGATAAACACGGTTTGGTAATCTGGCTACTAGCAAGTACAACTGAAATCTGATGTGAAAAGTTTTCCTTGTTTTCTTGGACTCAGGCACCAAGGCAGATCAAACTGAGACAAATTCCAAAAGATATTTTACTTTTTACTGTGAAATAACTTAAACCCACCGAAGGGAAAGGGGGAGGGGACGGGAGAAAAGTTGGAAACAAACAAGTGAGGCTCATAGGAGAAAATAGCTCCTCGGAGGGGAGCCACATGCTCTGATACCCATGGCAGCCGCATGAGGAAGCAGCCTAAAATTAGCAGGATGGGCAAACCCAGGAAGGGAAAGCCAGCAGCCTTCCCTGCCCTCAGCAAGCGAGGTGAGGGGCTGGGAGTTCCAGTCGGAATCTTTGCCTTTGGAGGGCCACTGCTGTTTGTGTCAGGTAAGGCCCCTCCCTCCAAACTCTCGCTGGGTGGTAAAGCAAACAATTTCTTAGGGGGATGTCCAGAGAATTGACTATTGCTGATTAAAGAGATGCTTCCAGGAATCTAATAATTAAGAGAGAATAAGTAATAAAAATATTCTTATATCCATCCTTGCCGCAGGTATTCATCTGAACCACTCTCATCTTTTTAAACTGGGGCTTTCTGGGATGCATAGGTGATTCCTTTTTTTCTTTTTTCCTAAGTATTAGAGTAAAGGGGCAAGGAAGTCCTAGAAAAATCTGTAAAACCACGTGAGACAAGAAATGATGAAAGAGCACCACCCAGTGATGTATAAAGAAAGAGATAAGAGATAATCCAAATGGGGCTCAGTAGGCAACAGGTGCATTTTTCATGGATGAAGTACAGAGCAGATGATATGGTCAAGGATAGACGACAGAAACCTGGAGGGGGGCAGAATTTTCTGTTATGTTTCATAAAAAAACTAGAGCAGTGATTGATTTTATGACGCACATGAGTCATTCCCAGTCAGTGTACTGATCTGTTTCTGTAAGTTCCTGTCTATCTCCTGTACTGGAACTCATTTTTATGTTACCTATTTATTGCTTTTGAAAGCTACAGGTTCTCATTAATTATAAAGTCCTTCAGTGTTATTAAAAGAGTTTCTCATAGGGTTGGTCTGAAGGGGTTGTGCAATTGGAGGGCAGAAATTCAGAACTTTTAAATAAGCTCATTGAGATGTAGTTCACATGCTATAAAATTCACCTGTTTACAGTGTACAGTGTATTAGATTTTAGAATATTTAGAGAGTTGTGCAACCATCACCATTATAAATTTTGGAATACTTCACCACCACCTCCCAGGAGAATCCTTATCCAGTAGCAGTCACTCCTCTTTCCCTCTAGCGCCTTCCCACTCACAGCCCAAGGTTTCTATAGATTTGCCCATTCAGGGCATTTCATTCAAATAGATTCACTCAATATGTGGTCTTCAGTGAGTTTTTTTGTTTTTGTTTTTTGTTTGTTTGTTTGTTTGTTTGTTTTGACAGGCAGAGTGGATAGTGAGAGAGAGAGACAGAGAGAAAGGTCTTCCTTTTTGCTGTTGGTTCAAACCTCCAATGGCCGCTGCGGCCTGCGTATCGCGCTGATCCGAAGCCAGGAGCCAGGTGCTTCTCCTGGTCTCCCATGCGGGTGCAGGGCCCAAGGACTTGGGCCATCCTCCACTGCCTTCCTGGGCCATAGCAGAGAGCTGGCCTGGAAGAGGGGCAACCGGGATAGAATCCGGTGCCCCAACCGGAACTAGAACCCGGTGTGCCGGCGCCGCAAGGCGGAGGATTAGCCTGTTAAGCCACGGCACCGGCCACAGTGAGTTTTTTTTTAAGACTGCTTATTTATTTATTTGAGAACCTGAGAGATAGCAAAAGAACTTTCAGCCATTGAGAGCTCTTACCCAAACGCCTGCAATGGCGGGGCTGGGCTAGGCCAAGCCAGGAACCCGTTCATCTGTTAACTGTTTATTCATCCTAAAAGGGAAATATCATTGCCTGTAGTCTTTATTTCCAGTGAATGTTTATATCCATTACACTAAGGTCTTCAGTTCTAGAGGCACTTCAGTGCAGGTATACGTAATGATCAATAAATGCCTTGCAATAATGATGATTTTTTTATTTAATGATAATCCTGGATGTGACATTATGGAATGAAATATATCCATTTAGGATAACATTGGGAAACATACATGGTACATATCCTAGAGATTTACTAAATAATAAAGGAAGTGGTGTGTATTACGTCTAGAGGTGTATTCTGGAACAATGTCTAGGAGATATTTGATTCTAAATATATTTTTTTCTAAAGATTTATTTATTTGAAAGTCAGAGAGAGAGAGGGAAAGACAGAGAAGGTAAAAAAGAGAGAGATTGATCTTCCATCCACTGTTTACTCCCCAGAGGGCCATAATGTCTGCGGCTGGGCCAGGCCAAAGCCAGGAGCTAGGAACTTCTTCCAGGTCTCCCATATGAGTAGCAGGGGCCCCTGTGCTTGGGCCATCTTCTGCTGTTTTTCCCAGGTGCATTACCATGGAGCTGGATCAGAAGTGGAGCAGCTAGGACTCAAACCAGTACCCATATGGGAAGCCAACATCACAGGTGGTGGCTTTACCCTCTACACCACAACATCAGCCCCCGTCAATCCAACTTTCAACATCCAGCATTTACTCATCATAAAACTTATATGAGGTGGCATTGTGATGCAGTAGGCTAAGCTGCCTCCTGTGATACCAGCATCCTGTATTGGAGTGCTGGTTTGAGTCCTGGCTGTTCTACTTCTGATCCAGCACCCTACTAATGTGCCTGGGAAGGCAACAGAAGATGGTCCAAGTACTTGAGTCCCTGCCACCCACATGGAAGATCTGGACGGAGTCCCAGGCTCCTAGCTTCAATTTAGACCAGTATTGGCCTGTGTAGCCATCTGGGGAATGAACCAGTAGATGAAAAATATCTCTCTTTCTCACTTTCTCTCTCTCCCTATCACTCTGCCCTTCAAACATACAAATAACTTAAAAAAAAAAAAAAAGTTTGTCTTGAGGCCGGCACTGTTAGCATAGCGGGTAAAGCCACTGTCTGCAGTATCGGCATCCCATATGGGCCCCAGTTCAAGTCCTGGCTGTTCTACTTCCAATCTAGCTCCCTGCTAATGCACCTGGGAAAGCAGCAGAGGATGTCCCAAGTCCTTGGGCCCCTGCACCCATGTGGAAGACCCAGAAGAAGCTCCTGGCTTTGGATCAGCCCAGCTCCAGCTATTGTTGCCATTTGGGGAGTGAACCAGTGGATGGACGATCTCTCTCTCTTTGCCTCTGCCTCTCTAACTCTGACATTCAAATGAATAAATTAACCTTAAAAAAAGATAAGTTTTTTAAAAAGTTTCTTATTTAAAAAAAAAGATAACCTACAGAGTTTTGAAGAAAATAAAATCCAGCAAGAGTGCTTTGAACATGCCACTCAATGAATGCTTATTGAAACAAAGAAGGGAAATATATTTATGGATATGCACATTATACAGCTGTGACATCATTCATAAAAGTTTCTTAAGTCTAATGTGCTGGAATGGGAGATGCTAACTCTAATTACAAATTTGAATTGATATCAACTACAATCTTTGATAATTGACAAGAATAATTGCAGATAAGGAATGACAACGCTGAATCACAACTAAAATGCCACACCCATTGTATTGTTCACGTTGTAGAAATATCTATTGCAAGGTCTCCAAGACACACCTGCCTTGTGTTTATTTCATACTAAAGGTGACACACTGAATTATAGGTTTGCTTCTTAGGGAAGCCCATTGGTAGACTCTCATAAGATGAAGCTGGTAGCTTGTAATTACCTTGATAAAATCCAGATTCCTTCATCTGGTTCTTAGCTTTCCAAACTCAGAAACTTAATTTTTTTTTTTTTTTTTTTTGACAGGCAGAGTGGACAGTGAGAGAGAGACAGAGAGAAAGGTCTTCCTTTTTGCTGTTGGTTCACCCTCCAATGGCCGCCGCGGTAGGCGCGTTGCGGCCGGCGCACTGCGCTGTTCCGATGGCAGGAGCCAGGTGCTTCTCCTGGTCTCCCATGGGGTGCAGGGCCCAAGCACTTGGGCCATCCTCCACTGCACTCCCTGGCCACAGCAGAGAGCTGGCCTGGAAGAGGGGCAACCAGGACAGAATCGGTGCCCCAACCGGGACTAGAACCCAGTGTGCCGGCGCCGCAAGGCAGAGGATTAGCCTAGTGAGCTGCGGCGCCGGCCAGAAACTTAATTTTTTTAAAAAAAATTCTTAAAGTGATCCATTCCTTTAGCAAAGCACTTATACTAACCAAACTCCCAAGAGAGTACTATATCAGCCAGAATTCCAGTTTGTTAATTTGCAATGAGAAAATGGCTTGAAAGCAAACCAAATATCATACTCTTTTATCAACTTATTTTTGTATTTTGTTACTTTTTTTATTAAATTGAAATAGGAATGCTGTTGGTGGGCATGGACTGGAGAGGGTCAGGGAACCGATCATGGCATCTGGCAGTATTGACCTGGACTCCCAGCTCTACTATCAAAACCAGATAAGGATCCTTTGGGAAAACAGTGCTAATTCTTCTCTGATTTTCCTTTCCCAACTGTTGTTCCTATTACCTTTTGAGCCATAGATATATTATTTATATATATATATGTATATGTATATGTATATGTATATAAAAGACACATATGTCTGACAGATACAGACATATGAATGTTCATATCATCCATTACATTACAACCAAATTTTATTCCCTTCTGTTGGAGTCCATGAGGCATTCTTTTTATTATTTGTGGAGAGATCTTTACTAATTTTTCTCTTTATTAAAATAATACACCCTTTTTATAAAGATTTATTGATTTATTTGATAGGCAGAGTTACTGAGAAATAGAAGAGAGATAAATAGATCTTCCATCTGCTGGTTCACTCCCCAAATGGCTGCAACAACCGGGACTTGGACAGGCTGAAGTCAAAAGCCAGGAGCTTCATCCAGGTCTCCCGTGTGGGTGTAGGGGCCCAGGGATTTGGGCCATCCCTCGCTGCTTTCCCAGGTGCATTAGCAGGGAGCTGAATCAGAAGTGGAATTACACATGGGAAAGCAGAAGATGGCCCACGTGCTAGAGTTCCTGCCACCCACATGGGAAACCCAGATGGAGTTCCTGGCCTCAGCCTGGCCCAGCCCCAGCCGTGTGGTCATTTGGGGAGTGAACCAGCAGATGGAATATCTCTCTCTGACTCTTCTCTCCTTCTCTCTCTTTCTCACTCTCTGTAACTCTGCCTTACAAATAAGTGATTCTCTAAAAAAATAAAGAATGGAGTCATATTACAAATACTACTTTGAAAACTATCTTTTTAAATTTTATATATAATTTTTTACATATTAAAAACATGTTGTTACCAATATTTTATTATTATAAATAGTTCTTTATAAACATTGTAATAAATATATTGGAATACTAATACTAGTTTTTCTTAAGGAACCAAAATCTACGTATGTTATTCCTTGATGCTGATTTTCTTATTTATTTTTCAGAGGATAGGAGTGCAATATGATGCATCTGTGTGTATCCTATACTATCAAATTCATAATCGTATTAGACTTATTATTTTATATATCACATTTAAATTATAAATACTTTATCATCTCATTTTTATACTCCTAAAGAAAGCAAAACAAAGATTTCCTTCACTTTTTAGTATTTGAAAAGGTGATGTAAGTAAAGCATATAGAATGATTTGCCCAAGATTGTATAGCTAGTGAGAGACTTAGGCCTAGAGTCTACTACTTTTTATTCTTAGATCAGTGATTTCCAACTTGTGAGCAAGATCCTTTGAGTGCCATGAAGTAATATAATGGGCCTAAAATCCATACGGGCTTTAAGTTAGATTATCTGAAAGCAGAATGAACAATACACAGATAGTGTTACAATTAAGGAAACAAATTTATTGGAAATAAGTGTTAAATTAATGGTTTCTTTTGTCATTATTTTCTAAATCAATGGATTAAGAAACTATAATTATCGTCACTTGAAAGACCCACAACATTTTTTAATATTGGAAAAAGGAGTCTCATCCTTGAAGAGTTTAAGGAACCAGTGTTTTTGACCTTGTTGAAATTCACAATATTCACCCTCAAGAATTACTAAACATGGCCATTGTGGTGGTGCAGCAGGATAAGCCACTGCTTTTGACGCTGGCATCCAATATGAATGCCAATTTGAGTCCTGGCTGCTCCCCTTCTGATTCAGATCCCTGTTAATGTGCTTGGAAAAGCAGCAGCAGATGTCCCAAGTACCTGGGCTCCTGCCACCCATGTGGGAGACCTGGATGAAATTCATGGCTCCTGGCTTCAGCCTGGCCCAGACTTGGCTATTGAAGCTATCTGGGCAGTGAACCAGCAGATGGAAGATCTCTCTGTAACTCTGCCTCTCAAATAAGTAAATAAATCTTTCAAAAAAATTTCTTAAAAAAAAAAAAAAAAACAAGAATTATTAAATGGCTTAGAACTGGGGACAAAACCATACTCCAAAAGTGTAGCCAGCAGTATTTTATCACAAATAAAACTTCCCTTGTGCTATACAAATTATGTTTCTCTAAAATAATCTTATTGGGTCTTACTTTTGAACTTTCAAACAAAACAAAAAATGAGTGATTGTGTAGAGATGTAAGGCATGAAAGGAAGTGCGTGGGAACAACTTTCTATCACCATAGTTTCTCATTCTACAAAAAGTAGAATGGTGGTTGCCAGTGGCTGAGCAAAGGTATTGTGGGCAGTGGCAAAGTGGGAGAGCCAGCCCTAAACCACGCTGCAGAGTGAGTTGCACTGCCCCTTTCTGAAGTACTAGCCACTTCACAACTGGACAAACTCAGAGAACCTAGAGCCAGCTTTAGGTGGATCCTCAAGGCAGAACCCTTCCAGAGCCTTACTTCAGAGACTGATCAGAAGTAAGTTAGAAGCCAGAAACTCAGTCCCATCTCCCATTTGTGTGACAGGGACCCAAATACTTGAGCCATCACCTGCTGCCTTCTAGGGTTTGCACTAAAAGAAGATGGAATGAGGGGCAGAGGCAGGACTTGAACCTAGGCACTCTGGTATGGAACGTAGGTGTTCTAAGTAACCTCATAACCCCTAAACCAAATGTCTACACCAGACCATTTTTAATGGTCGTAAGAATAGATTATATGGAACTATAAGTGGTCAAATTTACAGGAAGGAAAAGTAAAATGGGCATGAAGAAAGAGGGGAAATGATTAATTATTGTGATATGAGTACAGTGTTTCAGTTTTCCAAGATGAAAACTTTTGAAGGTAGTGATTGATGGGTGCACAACAATTAATGTGCTTAATGCTACAAATTGTCCACTTAAAATGGTGAAAATGGCAGATTCTATGATACATATTAAAGTATGTGTATGTGTAGATATGTAAATATCAAAAATCAAAAAGAAAATTAAAATTTTTCAAAATAAGTTACCTGGAGATCAGATTTCAAAATACATTTTTGATGAGGACCTTTACTCACAAAGTTGAAATAGAACAGAATTATGCTAAGACATTTCACTTCTTGGTATAAATTTATTTCAGAGATGGATAAAGGACATAGTGTATAAATGAACTAATGCCTAAATCATATTATCCCATGATTCTGGGCACAATTCACCAAAACTTGAAGGTAAATAAAATAAACCATGTTCAATGCAAATAATAACTCAATACTCAGATATTTCTTCCTAGTATTGAAATGCTATATAACTCTGTTAATTGTTCCTTCTGGATGTTGGTTTCTTCACATGTAAACCATGAATATTGAAGCAGATCAGCTAATATGACTTTGATAAGAAATATCTAACAAAATAAAAACCAATAGGATATTTTTCAAATAAAATGTTAACACTTGAGCATTTAAAAATAGTAGGGTTTTTTAAAACATCACTGTTATTTGTATTTAACATCTTTCCTAGTTCATCATCATCATTAGGAGATTTATTTAATAGATGTAAATCTGCTTTATCTAATTCTAGATGTATTTAAAAGCATTCAACATTATACAGTTCAGGATAGTGAGAAGACTAAGGCAGCCTAGATTTCCTAGACTTCTCTCCTGTAAACCACTTAACGTTAGCAATAGTTTTGTTAGCCTATGTTGAATATCACACTTATGGTGACATCCTCTTTAAGGTCATATGAGAAATAATATTTACCTATACCTGCAATAAATATTTTCTTGTCACAAAGCACATATCATAGAATGGATATACTGCACTGATATTTGTCACCACTCTACTTATTTGGCTAAAGAAGTCTTGTTTGATACCTGGGTTGTCAGATCAAATTATAATTTAAATCCTTTAGCTATGTTTAGCCCCCTTGGCAGTGGATGAGTTGAGAATTTAGAATTCAGAAGCAGATGGTGCAGGAGCCTGGTAACTAGATAGGAGGCATTTTTACCTCTGTGTCATTGGTTTAAAACTGAACTTGGTTGATCACTATTGCTGTTCTATACAAGATTGTAAGTAATTTGATTCACATCTCTAATGGGCAACACCCCATGTTATGAAAACTCATCACTCGGCACTAATTAGCATTCTTGTTGTCAGCCTCAGGATGGGAGCCAAGCACTGAATCAGTCTGGAAACCTGAACTGCTGGCTGGGTCTGAGTCATCAGTCTAGGTGGCTCATTCAGCCTTTGGCCTCTCCTCAAGTTTACAGCTCAGTGCAACTGTGTATAATATACACTCTCTGTGACTTCAGGAAACATACTGAAAGATACTTATTTAAAAATGTCTTTAAATTATAACAATGGTAATGATGGAGGTTAACATCTATTGGCTACTTGCTAGGCATCAGGTATTATTCTAAGAGTGTTAACTCAATCTTCACGTCATTCCTACAAGGTAGCAGTTAGTATTTCCCCTTAGAGTTGTCTAAGATTTCTCAGATAATGTGTGGTGGAGTTGGAACCCAGCTCTAAATACAATTGCTCTCTGCCTAATTATAGAGCTTACTTGATTTTTTCTTTAACTATTGTACTATATAGCTGACATTTAAAATACAGCATCCAAACCAAATGGGTATATATCAATATCCCAACTTTAAAACTGCAAATTTTCCTGTACCAGTTTTTATTGTTACTTATTTCCAAAATAAATGATGTATTTTTTTGAAATTTGATCCATTTGCATCATTATTTTGAGTTTTAGGTTCTTAAAAATCTTGATTTTACAATGGCTTTTATGCTCATCAAGTTTTTTTGTTGTTTGAGTTAAACATTACCCAAGTGTAAAAACAATCTCTCTCATTTTTAAATGAATAGAAAAGAATCAAACAAAAGAAAGCCCTATTAACCACTCCATCCCAACACAAACATAGCAAACAATCACTAAATAGGCAATTCAGTCACACTATTTGTTAATATAGTAATGGGATTCTTTCCATGAATGGGATTCATGCAAAATTAGAAAGCTGCTAAGAAATTTTTAAAAAATCTAGATCTCCATTTTGTGAGATTTTTCATAATAGCTAGGGAAGAGGTTTTTAACACAGCGAGACAAGTAACCTTTAAAATTCATGCAGCAATTAAATGTTTAGATGAATAAAATAATTTTGTTCTCACAGCTTTCTTAACACTTAATAAAATAATATTTGTGATAATTTGTTTAGAGACATAAAATAATCAGTAACCACCTTTTAATGTTTCCTTTAGTTGCCTTCTAAACACAGTCACTCAAAGATGTTCAAAGTCTCACTTGACACATATACATTACTCCAATTTTGCTAATAGATAAAAGTTTTGTGTGTTCTCCCAAAATAGCTCTCATTAAACTAAACTATATTAAGTGGGAAGTCTGGGTTTTTACTGCTATTTGACATTGAGTGACATGTAGCATGCCCATTCTAGTGCTTAACTTTCCTAAGCACAAATAATCAAAATAAGGACCAACTTCAAGGGCTGTAGTGTTCTGTTATTGATCTAGTTGTTGTTTTTAGTGGAGTATAAAAACCAGCTTATGATGGTAAATGACTTCAAAAACATGAAACGCTAAATAGATGTCTATTCAAGATTCAGTAACTGTGTTCTCTCATGCCTACTTTTATTGTGTCTAATAATTTGCAGATAGAGAATTCCTTCAAATTGTTTCTTTGGCTGGTCAGAGACAGTGAATCATCTGGATTTCCAAGAATTTGAAAGAACTTTGGAGGAAGTCAATAAATCAACACCATCCCATATCAACAGATGTCTCCTTCTTATTACTTTGTATCTTCAGGATTGTTTTTTTTCTGATGGACTTCTAAATGTGTTACCAGCAAGCTTAGAAGCCTCTGAAAGGAGGCGTGGTAAGGTGCAGAAGAGCTTGGGTTTTGGCGTGGGGTTGACCTTGGGTGTGAATCACAGTTCTAAGTGGCTTTGTGCAAATTTCTTCTCTGATCTTCAGTTTCTTCCCCTATAAAAAGAAGTTAATAATATAGTAGACCCTAGACAATTTCAAGGTCTATGTCCTGAGATCTTTTTCAGGTCTTTGAGTTTGCAAAAACCACAGTAGCATATAATTTTTTTGTTTTATTCTCCATAAAATTGGGATAATGACCCATAATTCCTGTGTTGTTGTACTCAATTAAATAATATATTCAAATATGAACAACAAATCTTGGTTGATGTGGACTCTGGGCTAGGGTCTGCTAATGTCGCTCAAAGAGCTAAATAATTAATTCTAGCTTTGGAATCAGTCACAAATAATTGCAATTTTGTTTGAATTAGAGAATATTATGTAGGGTGTTTTCCATTTGAAGGGCAGAGAGAAGTGCTCTCCTCTGCTGATTTACTCCCTAAATGCATATAATGACCAGGGCTGGGCCAGGGACAGAGATGAGATCTAGAAACTCAATCTAGGTGTCCCATGTAAGTGGCAGAGACCCAACTGCTTGAGCCCTTACCTGCTGCCTCTGGGGAGAAGCTGGGATCAGGAACTTGAGCTGAGAATCAATCCCAGGCACTCCATTGTGGACTATAGGTATCTTAACTCAAGGCAGAATACCTACCTGCTTCTATGTGAGTTTTAAATGTACTCTTTATTTTTGAGCAAAAAGGAAGCTCAGTTAATGGCCTGAGCTGGGATCTCAAAAACTAGGGCATAAGAATACAGACAGTTATATATGATTTGCTGCTCATAAAACTAAAGCCTTGTTGGTTCTGTGTTTAGCTGTCCTCCTATAGGTTCCTATGGACTTTTTCCAGCCACTTCTATTGTATTCAGTACTTTGGGATGGCTCTGTAAACAGATGAAGCCAATAATGTATTAACAGTACCAACTGAGAGAAAGTATGGTTAACTGAGGTTACTAAAAACAAAAAGCAATTCAAATCAATTGGCAATCTACAAAAAGAGTTAAAGATTTTAAAAGCTATTATTAAAATTGCTATATTGGTCTACTATGCTATGTTATATGTGTGTACATGTTGTATGTCCACATGAGAAAATTTTATTAAGAGTTTTATTTTAAATGGCTTATGGATAAGATTGTCCATAAATTTAAGCTGCTAAAATCAATCAAAGATACATTTTAATTTGTGTGACCTGAATCTGTGTATCATATGTTTTAAACTTGTTGGTAGAAAGAAACTAAAAACATTTTATATGGTTGTGCTTAAGTTTACTGGTTAAACAAACTACACCATGTTAGATATTTAAGAGGTGTTTTCAAATACATGATTCTTAAAATTTAAAAAAAAAAAAGAATACAGAGAGCTGCTTTTTAACTATGTAGACTAAAATCATGAAGTATAAAACTTAAGAGAAGAAGCATACAGAATCAGAATCAAAAAGGAGCCTGATTATTAGGGAGTAGGTAAAAGCAAGGACCTGATATAAAACAAAGGTTGTGCAAAAGTGGTCAAGAAACAGAGTAGTAAACCAGTTCAGAAGGATGAAAATGTGTGAAAGTAGCTCCGTAGGTCACCTATGCAAGAATCCTTAATTAAGGGTTCTTCCATACTAATTATCTCAGGAATTATAAGCATCCATTGGTCCAAAATTTCCTCAGTTTGTGACTAGTTTGTGACTGTAGGCATTCAATCATTTTTAGCTTCTTTCCTCATTTGACTTAATTCTGAATAATGACAATTAAATCAGTTAAGTTGCTGAGAGTTTAAGCCATTTGATCTTTCCTGGCACACAATAAGTGTTCAGTAAATATATGTTGAATGAATAATGTAGTACAACTCAACAACATGTTCATCACTTCTTTTTTTAAATTCATATACATAGTTTCTATGGCATGTGACAGGCACAGATTTATTATATGCCTGCTTTGTGCCCATGCCTTAAAGTATGGCCTATAAAGAAAATTTTTTATGGCTCCAATTCTCAAGGAGTTGATCTAGGTGAGTTGATAAAGCATAAGTACATAAATGAAAAGTTAGTTTAGTCCAACAATAGAAGAACTGTTTCTATTACTAGTTTAATTACATAATTATTGGAAGAAACAGTGAACAAAGTCTTGGAAGAAAGGTTAGATGAAGAAATACTAGTGGAACTTTTTGGTTAGAAATAAAAATTTATGTAGAAGAGGGGTAGGTAAGACCAGAAAGGTTGTTTATATTTTATAGAATCATGATGATCACAGTTGTGATTATACCAAGGTTTTTCTTATTCTTGATTGAAGTTTGCACATTATGAGGGCAGTGGATTATTTGCAAATAGATCTAAATTCCCTACTCTGTTCACACTGTGTTCAATTTTTGTGTTTGGCTTCTCTGTGACATTGTGTGCTCACTGATGCTTTTCAGTGACATTATCACCCACATTTTGAATTAGAGGTTACTGTTGAGGCAGAAGATTAAAGGAAAGGAGGCATAAGATATAAACACACATAATAACTACCTTGAACCAGAAGGCGTTGTTTAGACTAGGTTTTTAACTAATCCATTCTCATTTTGGATTGAAGAACACTTGGAGATGCATACAATAGATGAAAAAGCAAAACAAAAATATTTTGCAGCTCTTCCTACACTAAAGTATGCTTCCTTTATTTGTTAGGAAGTTTGTTTAATCAATAAAACAACAAATAAATACATCCATATGCAAGTAAAAGTGTGAACTTGGATAAGGTATGTAAAATACAAGTGCCTTTTGGGTTTTCCATTATTTGGATTTTCCAAGCTCTCCCTTTGTACTCTTCCCTCCTTTAGAAATACGTTCATCACAATCAGCATTTTTCCATAATTCCATGATAAATTCTATGTAATAAGATCACTTCTGGGCCAGGCATTTGGCACAGCAGTTGATGTGCCATTTTGGATGCCTGACTTCTGTACTGGAGTTCATGGTTCAAGTCCTAGCTTCTCCACTCCCAGTCTACCTTCCTGCTAATGCACACCCTGGGAGGCAGCAGTTGAGGGATCAACTACCTGGGTCTCTGCCGCCTATGTGGGAAACCTGGATTGAGTTCTGGCATTGTGGCTTTAGCCTGACCATCCCTGGCTGTTGCAAGTATTTGGGTAGTATACGGACAGATAGGAGATCCTGCTGTATCTCTCTGCCTTTCAAATAAAATGAAAATAGTTAATTAAAAAACAGATGCTGTGTGGAATACCTGAATCCCCTATCAGAGTTCCTGGGTTTGAGTCCCAGCTCCACTTCCCATTCCAACTTCCTGCTAATGTGTACCCTAGGAGGCAACAATTGATGGGCCAAACACTTGGATCCCTGCCACCTACATGGGAGACCTAGACTGAGTTCCTAGCTCCTGACTTTAGACTGGGTCAGCCCCAGCTGTTGTAGGCATTTGGGGAGTGAACCTGCAGATTGAATCTCTCTCTCTCCACCCCCCCCTTCTCTCTATCTCCTCCTCTGTCTTTGAAATAAAAATATAAATAAATAAATAAATAAATAAAATTTTAAAAGATAACTTCTCAGAAATGATCATTAGCCCTTGCCATAATAGTCCACCAGTTTTATTGAATCTTCTCCATGAAAAAAGCTCTAGAGTTAGTTGTATGCTCTTTTTCTGTTCAACTCTTGTTTCTGTTAAATAAACACTATGTCCATAAAGCAAAATAATAACTTATACAATTCCTTTACCTAACAGAACACATGAAAATCATGATGAGTTTCCTGCTTTGGGTGATTTCTGATTTTAGTGCTAAGCTGGATCATTACTCTTTTTGATGAATAGTGGAGGCCAATGAAAAGAAAGTAAGTCCTAAACTAAAAGACCACCAGCTGTGCAGCTCACCAGTTGTATAACTTCAGAAAACTATACTTTTTTTAAAAAAATCTTTTTAATTTATCTATTTATTTATCTATTTGAAAGGCAGAGAGAGAGGGAGAGACAGAGATCTTCCATCTGCTGGCTCATTCCCTAAAGCCCCACAAGAGCCACGGCTGACCTAGACTGAAACTAGGAGCCAGGAACTTCATCTGGGTCTCTTATGTGGAGGGCAGGAACCCAAGTACTTAGTCCATCATCTGCTGCCTCCCAGGTGTATTAGCAGGAAGCTAGATCAGAAGTAGAGGCAAAACTCTATCCCAGGCACTCCAACATAGGATGTAGGTGTCCCAAGCAATAGCTGAACCTACTGGACTACAATGCTTTGAATCTTAATTTCCTCCAAGTAACATTCAGATAATAATACTTCACAGGATTGATGTGAAAATTAAATGAGAGTAATTTAGGCTACTCCTTGACCTACAGTATACTTACAAGAAATGTTGCTCCTATGTCCTCACATTGTTCATGTTGTGTGATTACTTGGGTCATGAGTAAGAACGCTGAACTTTGTTTTCGGCTTTCTGAAATGTCTGTGCAACCCAAAAATAGAATCTGAGTGGAATCACCCAGAGCCTGGCATACTAGCATACTCCATGCTAATGTTACAAAGGGAAAATATTCAAACTGTTATTTTCTTACCCCTAACTTGCAAAGAAAATGATGAACCTATGTTGATATGCTAAAAAAAAAAATGCCAGAGAATTTAAATTTAGTTTCAAAAGAAAGTTCTCAAACTGTTTCAGTACCACGGCTATAATAAATAATAACAAAAAAATAGGTCTGTCAAAGCATCCCAACTGCCTTCCAATGCCCTACTTTTCAGTGTTAATGTCTAATATTCCAGTCTATATCACAGACAGAATATTTCTGAAAGTATATATGTATTACTTCCTAAATTTTTTCTTTATTTGTTTTTAGTCATACCAAAGAATTTGAGGGTTGTTCTTGGTCAGGAAAATTATAAAGTTATAAAATCCTACCTAGTGTTTCTTTAGAATACTTAATAAGGAGACAGTAGGTTTTATATTTATTGTTATCCTCAATTTGTTCACAAATATCTTGGAATGTGAACATTTAAATATTTGCAATGATTATGAAAACAAATGTAGCCTTAAGTTCAATTTTAGCTCAGTCATTTACTTGTTGTGTACCCTTGGACAAGTTTTTGATGTCTTTCTAAGCTTCAGGTTCTAATCTGTAAATTGAGAATTATAACAGTACATATTTCACTAATTATTGATGGAATATATTCAATAAAGCACAACATACATAAAGAACTTAGGATAGCACCTGGCATATAGCTAATGATTGTTAATTTATTTCTACTTAGATGACACACTTATATGTAGTGTTAATGTAATCAGCACATGAATATGGCAAGAAGTAGAAATCAACTATATACCTGCAGGAGTGCAAACATGATGCTAATAGTTCTGGATTTCTTCAGTAACAATGTTAGTCACAGGATGCTCTTTTTAAAAGTTCTAGTACAGGCCGGCGCCATGGCTTAACAGGCTAATCCTCTGCCTTGCAGCGCCGGGCACACTGGGTTCTAGTCCCGGTCGGGGCACCGATCCTGTCCCGGTTGCCCCTCTTCCAGGCCAGCTCTCTGCTATGGCCCGGGAAGGCAGTGGAGGATGGCCCAAGTGCTTGGGCCCTGCACCCGCATGGGAGACCAGGAGAAGCACCTGGCTCCTGGCTTCGGATCAGCGAGATGTGCCGGCCACAGCGGCCATTGGAGGGTGAACCAACGGCAAAAAGGAAGACCTTTCTCTCTGTCTCTCTCTCTCACTATCCACCACTCTGTCTGTCAAAAAAAAAAAAAAAAAAGTTCTAGTACAGATTTTCTTCTTAGAAATTGATATTTCTTAAAAAGTAGAAACTTTGATACATTATATATAACAAAAACACAAGAAAAAAAGAGCCTTACTGTGTTATAATGGAAAACACATAGCAAAGCTTTACTTAGGCCAAAACTAGCAAAGCGAATAAGATATGATAATAACTGATTGTTTTCCCGTATTTACTTTAATAAATGCAATGACCATAGTCTCAGTTTTGTACCAAATAAAGGTATTTATACATAAAATGCATCCTGTGGAAGAATATCTTGTGTATTCCTTACACTTTATTCTTTAGAATTTCTTTATTATCATTTTCATCTAGTCTGTAAGATCGAGAGTCTGTTTCCTTAGTCATTATCCACCCCCACCACCCCTCCAGGCTAATAACATCATACAGCCTGAGTTATTAAAGTTGATCTGAAAGAGCAATCTGTTCTAAACGACTGTCCCTGGATCTGCAACGGAACCCTGTAAATACCCTTCATTGCTCTGGTGGGGCAGTATCACATTTCCTTCATGCTACTTTTGTGGCTGACACAAGTTAGGCAGTGAGATTTGGACTTTAGATGATCCTGGTTGATTGATACAGGAATGGTGCTTCTCCTGAGACAGGTAACCATAAATTCAATTTTCAGGGTTGCATTTTTAAACAACAGGTGTTCTGTTGATTTTTAAAAATGTTTTTAGTTTTTAAAACTAAATAGCTTTTGGACTTACAGATTTTTTAATGTTTTTAGTTTCCCCAGGGAAGTATTTTTAAGAACATTTACATAGAAAAGAAATTTCTTAAGGATTTCATTGTATTTCTCAATTGTATTATGGGATATAAGACTCTAGTCTACCACTCACCTATTATTTTGGACAATCAGGAACTTGTCTTTAGTATGAAATGTTGTACATTTAAAAAGGTTAAAAAATATATACATGTCTTTGTTCCTCAAAAATAAGACAGAGGTTTTGTTTTGTTTTTCTTACTTGATGCTGGCGTGGGAGACATCACTAATAAATCTATGAACTTCAAGCAAAATTTATTGAAACCTTGGTATATGTGAGCAGTTTTTTTAAATATTAAAGACTATAGCAATATGGAAAAACAGCAAATACAAAAAATTTGTATGAATCTACTAGCACCGAAATTCTCTCATGTTTGTCTTCCAAGTGAAAACTTCCTATGTCATAGATCCTCCAGATTCCTTGGCATTCCTGTGGATCACCCCAATGTGAGTAAATTGTTTCTGCAGCTGAGTGACTGAATTAAGAAAACAGCTGAAGGCAAGCACAGGATCATGTTAAACCACAATAAACACACGTGTTGGATAGGCCACTCAACCGTATAAGAAAGACTTAAGACATGAAATTTGTGTTTGCTTGTCACTTATAAAGTTTGCTTTTAACTATGCTTGGGTATTAAGACGTTTTAAAGACTATTCTTTGTACTACTAAATTCATAAAATCTGAACTAGTAGGTTTTATGGCAAAATGGTTACACAGTTATTACTGACATAAGCAAGATGAGGACTAAGTTGCATGGAAGCAGAAACTAATTTTAAAAACTAAAATCTAGAATATGTGTTTGATGTATTGTAAGCAAGCTGTCCATAATCACTGAATATTATTTATTTTAAATATTTATATAGAGCTTTTGTTCAAGGAGCTCAAAAATGTTTATATGCTATGTTTGAACATCTATGGTAAAAATGAAAAATTACTGTTGTTCAGAATTTCTTTCACTTCTTTTCTGTAACTTCTATGGCATTTTATTTGTTTATTTAAAATATTTATTTTTATTTCTATGAAAGGCAAGTTTAGAGAGAAAGGGAGAAACTGAGAGAGAGAGAGATCTTCCATTTGCTAGTTCACTCCCCAAATGGCCACAACAGCTGGGGCTAGGTGAGGTTGAAGTCAGGAGCCTGGACTCCATCTGGGTCTCCCACATGGGTGACAGGGGCCCAAGCACTTGGGGGCCATCCTCTGCAGTTTTCCCCAGTGCATTAGCAGGGTGCTGGACCAGAAGTGAAGCAGCTGAGACTGGAGCTTATGGGATACCTGCATCAGCCGCTTAAATCACTTTGCCACAATGCTGGCCCCCTTCTTTTGCATTCTTCACGTGGATTCCTAGTTCCTCCTTCAAGTCAACTCTATTCTATCTTTTAGTTTGGGTCTCCACCAGCCTCAGTATTCTACATGTGCATGAGAGGTAAGACACCAGGCTTATCATGGCAGGAAAGTAAAAATGTGTTCTTTTACAGTGTATATAAGCATTTCTCCTTGGAACACCAATTTGTTGCACTCCTATTAGCTACCTGAAATAGAAGTTCCACTTTTCCTTAGCCCCACTCATGATCTAGCAGCACTTGTATTGATTGCAGCTTAAGATATAAATAGAATAATGAAGGAAGATTCTCTTCTTAAATAGGGGCTGATGCTGGGGTATAGCAGGTAAACCACTGCCTGCAGTACCGTCATCCCATATGGGTGCCAGTTCGAGTCCCAGCTGCTCCACTTCCCATCCAGCTCTCTGCAATGGCCTGGGAAAGCAGTAGAAGGTGGCCCAAGTCCTTGGGTCCCTGCACCCATGTGGGAGACCCAGAGGAAGCTCCTGGCTCCTGGCTTTGGATCAGCACAGCTCTGGCCATTGTGGCCAATTGGGGAGTGAACCAGCAGATGGAAGACTCTCTCTCTCTCTCTCTTTTTCCCTCCTTCCCTCACCTTCTCTCTCTGTTTAACTCTGACTTTCAAATAAATAAATAAATCTTTAAAAAATAAAAAAGTTGTTGAAGCCTCTACATAAATAGAAAATGCAGAAACACAGTCAAGTTATCTAGATGCTAGTTTTGGCACAGGAGAGCAGATGACTCTATGCCTTACAGATCTGGATTACCATGGCAGTGAGAATAACCCATCAAAATAATTCAGGTCCTCCTGGATTCAATTCCTTCCTTGACCTGAATTAAAAGTTTTCCTTGGGGCCAAGTGCCAACATCCATTATGGGTGTCATGTTGGTCCCAGCTGCTCCACTTCCAATCCAGCTCCCTGCTAATGCGCCTGGGAAAGCAGCAGAATTTGGCTCAAGTGTTTGGGCCTCTGCACCCACCTGGGAGACCTGGATGAAGTTCCTGGCTCCTAGTTTCAGCCTGGCCCAGCCCTGGACATGCAGCCATCTGGGGAGGGAGCCAGCAAAGAGAAGCTCTCTCTCTTTTCTCTCCCTCTCTCTCTTTCTCTATAACCTGCCTTTCAAATAAATAAATAAATAAATAAATAAAATGTTTTCCTCAATTTTCTTTTTTAAGGATGCATTTACTTCTTGAAAGGCAAAGACAGAGAGAGACAGAGAGAGAGCGCTTCCATTTGTTGTGTTGGTTAACTCCCCAGGGCTGGGCCAAGCCAAGGCCAAGAGCCAAGAACTCCATCCAGGTCTCCCATGTGGGTGTAGATGCCCAAGACCTTGAGCCATCCTCTGCTGTTTTCCCAGTCACATCAGCAGGGAGCTGGATAGGAAGTGGAGCAGCTGGTGCTCATGTGGGATATCAGCATCACCTAACATGCCAAACCACAACATCAGCCCTGTCGATTTTATTTTACATTTCATTGCCCTTGTAAAAGCCCATAAAAATGGTGTAGTGAAGCCCTTGACAGATCACCATAAACAAGCAAATTTTGTATCTATTCAATGTATTATAAATAATGTCAGGATGCCTGGAGAAAATAAAGATCTTGTAGTAAATTCCAAAAGGTCAGAGCTTTTTGTGTTTTTGTGCACTGTCTTATATCCAGTACCTAGCATATAGATGTCATTAAGTAAATATTTATTGAGAGGCCGTCGCCGTGGCTCACTTCGTTAATCCTCCGCCTGCGGCACCGGCTTCCCATATGGATGCCAGGTTCTAGTCCCGGTTGCTCCTCTTCCAGTTCAGCTCCCTGCTGTGGCCTGGGAGGGCAGTGGAGGATGGGCCAAGTGCTTGGGCCCTGCACCCGCATGGGAGACCAGGGAGAAGCACCTGGCTCCTGGCTTCGGATTGGCGCAGCACTGGATGTAGCGGCCATTTGGGGAGTGAACCAACGGAAGGAAGACCTTTCTCTCTGTCTCTTTCTCACTGTCTATAACTCTACCTGGAAAATAAATTTTTTAAAAAGTAATTATTTGTTGAATGAATAAATGAAACCCTATAAGCTGTTGTGTGGTTCAACTAAGAAAGTTAGGTTTAAATCTATGTATTTCAGGTAAACCCACTGCCTGCAGTGGCAGCATCCCATTTGGGCACGGGTTCTATTCCCATCTGCTCCATTTCCTATCCAGCTCCCTGCTAATGCACCTGGGAAGGCAGTGGAAGACGTCCCAAGTCCTTGGACCTCTGCACCCATGTGGGATACCCAGAAGAAGCTCCTGGCTCCTGGCTTCAGAGCGGCCAAGCTCCAGCTGTTGTGGCCATCTGGGGAGTAAACCAGCAAATGGAAGATCTTCCCCCTCTGTCTCTCTCTGTAACTCTACCTTTCAAATAAATAAATAATTCTTAAAAAAAAAAAAAAACTAATCCCTGGTATTTAAAGTCTGAGAATTCAAAACCTAGGCTTCCACCAAGACTGATGATATATAGCATCCTTAATCTGTACTAAGCCAGTGAGTTAACTTTTCTTCCAAATTCATATTCTGAAAATATATGGAATTAATGCTAAACCTATGCTTTAGCAAAGTAGGTATTTGTTAAGGACGTTTTTCTTACTGATTGGCAATGCTTATGAAAGAAGACATCTGGCATCAGCTTTTTCAAAATAATGTACAAAAAGTTATTCCTCGGTACTAATACATGAATAGGAGGTGTTTTCTTCTTCTTCTTCTTCTTCTTCTTCTTCTTCTTCTTCTTCTTCTTCTTCTTCTTCTTTTTTTTTCGACAGGCAGAGTTAGATAGTGAGAGAGAGAGACAGAGAGAAAGGTCTTCCTTCCGTTGGTTCACCTCCCAAATGGCCACCACGGCCGGAGCGCTCTGATCCGAAACCAGGAGCCAGGTGCTTCCTCCTGGTCTCCCATGCGGGTGCAGGGCCCAAGCACTTGGGCCATCCTCCACTGCCCTCCCGGGCCACAGCAGAGAGCTGGACTGGAAAAGCAGCAACTAGGACAGAATCTGGCGCCCCAACCGGGATTAGAACCCAGGGTGCCAGCGCCGCAGGCGGAGGATTGGCCAGGTGAGCCTCGGCACCGGCCGTTTTTTTCATTTTTTAAAAAAATTTCCAAAATACTTATTTTCATTGATTTGAAAGGCAGAGTTACAGAGAGAGGAGGAGAGACAGAGAGATCTTCCAACCACTAGCTCACTTTCCAGATGGCCTCCCATCTGCTGGTTCACTCTTCAGATGGCCTCATTGGCCAGGGCTGAGCCAGGCCGAAGCTAGGAACCAGGAGCCAGGAGCTTCTTCTGGGTCTCCTAAGGCCAGGGACTTGGGCCATCTTCTGCTGCTTTTCCAGGCCATTAGCAGGGAGCTGGATTGGAAGTGGAGCAGCCAGGACTTGAACTGGTGTCCCTATGTGATGCTTGTGTTGCAGGCAGAGGCTGAACCCGCTATGCCATAGCGCCGGCCCCAGAAGTTGTTATGTGGTAATGGTCCTTTGGACTTTTAAATAATATCTGTTTCTTTTTTCTGAAGAAGTTTGCTCAGATTTATTTGTTTCTGGGTTTATTCTCAGGCTGATGATTTTCTCTCTCCATTTTCTCTGTCATCTCTAATTAGCCACCTTTAATGTAAGCTACCTTTTTTGCTTTGGCTTCAGCTTTGGACAAGCAGTTAAAAAAAAGTCATCAGTTTTCAAACATTAGACCTTAGCCTCATAATGGTTTTTCACTGAGAATTCCTCAAATGTATTAGTGATTAAATGAAAATAAATTTCTATTGGTTAGAAATAGGAATCTTAAAAACTAAAAACTTCATACATTTTTAGAATGATGCCGTTTTCTTTGACAGATGGAATGTGGTGTTATGTAGTATAATAATTTATATTAATTCCAAGCATAAATTGATAATCAACTTGGGCCTCTAGCTATAAATGAAATTCAATAGGTAGGAGAACTGATCGACCACCGACCCCCCATAGGTGCTATCCCGCTGTGGAATCCCTTCGCTCAGTTTTCTCCTGTCCAATCAGGTGGAATGTTTCACAGGCACATGGTTTATACAGCTCAAAATAACTTGGGACCTGCAAGCTGACAAATGCTCTGGCTCCGGTGGTGACAGGTTGTCCAGCTTCTTACAGCCATCTTCCCCGAAACTAAGGTTAACTCCTCAATCTCTATGGACGGCTACTCTCTATTTCCAAGGGCGTGAAGAATTTTCCTTTTCTCCTGTGCTTTCGTCTGAAAGTTCTCCTTGGATAATTATCATCGCTGTGGAGTGCCTGGCTTGGACATCCTCATCTGGGTCAGCTAAAAAAAGAAAGGTAATATCCAGATTTAAGTGTACAAGTGTACTTTGATAACAGGGCACTGACAATGGGAAAAGAGATATTTCAGAAAGCTAGTTTTGTTAGAGTGAAACCTAAGATAACTTTCTAATTATGTATGATTGACACAAAATTAAGTGAAAAATAAAGTTTTCTACGTATAAAGATTTTGGAGGGGATTGATGAGACACACAGAGATCACAACCTATTTGAGTCCTAAAGAAAAATGTCCCAACTGAGGAAGTTGTGACATGTTGCATATATCATTGGCAGTTTTCTACACATTGTTTTGTTAAAATAATGTTGCTTATACAGAGAACACATATGCATTGCTTATTTCCTTTTTAAAGGATTTCAAATCTAAAATAATATGACTCCATAGTTAAAGACTTTCATTTAAATTTTTTTTTATCATGTAAAAGGATATGCTTGCTATTTTTAGTGTTGGGAGATCTGCACTCTGGATTAATGTACACAACAGCTGCAGAAAGTCTTGCTCAAGGGACATTGCTCTTTCTTTCTCCTTTCTCTCTCTCTCTTTCTCTGTTACATTCTCACTGTTGCTCTTTTTCTCTCCCTTTCCAGCTTCATCAGAAACACACTTGACAGTCAGGGGCAAATGTTTGGCCTGGGATATTGCACTATTAGCAGTAATTAGATGCACATCTTGAATTCTGTTTTTAAAAACTGTATAGTAAAGAAAAAGAGAGGATGGACTACTCTCTAATTCTAGTCCCAAAAAATGAACCTTTAATGTAATAGAGTCAAGAAATTTTCTTACCTTACCAACACATTTTCATATACTTTTAAAGATATTAGCATCATTTAGTTTCAAAGAAATGAAACTGCTGCCTGGTTTTCTTTCTCAAAAAATTATGATAATTTAATTACTGTCCTTTTAGTAACAGTGAGATGAATTCTTTATGCTGTAAATTAAAAATCTGTCAATACTTTATCGCTTCTTCTTAATAACTGTGAAGATGACATAGAGTCCAGGGTTCTTTTCTAGGAAACTGAGACTATCTATACTTGAAAGAATAGTAGACATTTTTTTAAAACTAAAATTAAGTTATATTGTCTGACACATGGTTTGACAGCAAGTAAAATATTTTAAAATCAAGGCCATTCCAAGAAGCCTGAAATGTAGACCTTATTCTTACAGAAGTGTCAAGAGACAAAATTGTAGGCATTACAGAATCTTACAATAATGGGCTCTGAAAGAAATAGTTGGATACTATCCAAATTCTGGAAGTTTGTCTCTATCCCTACTTATAGCAGATGGCTAAAGCTTTTGGAACTCACAATAATGTGTTAAAACCCTAGCCTTTCATATATTTAAAATTTATAACGTAGACTCTATTATGGGTTTCTATTACAATGTGCTTACAAAGGTACATTTTCAGTGGAACTGACTCATAACTGCAACTTATGAGTAAAAGAAATGGGTTTTTATCCAAACTGGTTTTGGAATTCATAGTGATAGTTTTTGCAAATTTATTTTTTAACAAGTAAAATAGCAGATAAATTCAGTCTCATTTTGAAAGGACTTTTTTTTTTCTTTTTTTTTTTTTTTTTTTGACAGGCAGAGTGGATAGTGAGAGAGTCATTTTGAAAGGACTTTTATGAAGTAATGTTAGTATGTGAAAAGATAACAGTTCAGTTTTTCAAGTGTTAAGTCCTATACATGATAGAAATAATGGAACCAGTTCACTAACCCTGAAAAGATAAGGCAAAGAGTAGTACTAACCCTAGAATAATTAATTTCCTTCATTCACAATGAGATCTGATACAGGCATTGCTGATCTCATAGTGTTATTGCCTAAAACAATATAGAAAGACAATATATTCTTAACAGCATTTTCCCCTCTCCTAGGGGATAAAAAAGAAACAAGCACCACATATCTTAAATTTCTATGGTGCTTCAGATTTGACAGAGTGCTTTTAAAACTATTAGAGCATTGCACATTTGCTTAAAGGGAACAAGCCATCTAAAGACAGAATGGTTTGTTTGAAATGTAAGAATATATTTTCAGCAGATATATTTTTGGTGGAAACAAAAATTGAAGTGACTGTTTACCTGCAGTAACTAAAGAATTCTCTGAGCTTGTGAGTCACCTTGACAGCTCCATACTGGCTGCCTGGTACACCGCACACTGACCTCCCCTTGGAGTCACAATACACTCCACACTCAGGGAGGGCCCAGCACAGCCTTCCCACCAAAGTGAACTAGAACTAGGTCTTGAGATCCCAAGCTTATTTGGGGCACCTACTCTCTCCCTCTCTCTCTCTCTCTCTCTCTCTCTCTCTCTCTCTGTCTAGCAAATGTATTATGTCAATTTAAGGAGGGAAGTTCTCTTTTTTCAAATCTTTAATCACCTAAAAAATAAAAGACACAAATATTAAGAGGTTAAAGAAGGATGAGAGTGAAAGTGTTAACTGGTTTTCTTGTTTAAAAAATACATACTCTCTGTGTTAATGCGGGTTGACAAAGGTTTCTTGTTTGGAATTCCTTATATAACAGCTCAGCTCATCATGAGTGGTGAGGTCCTGACACGAAGTTTCCCCTGCCTATCACTTCTGTGACAGCTACCAAAGCCTTCTTTGGTCCTGGATGCCTGAAGTCTTCTTGCTTGCCTGCCTTTCACCTTTCAATGGACTACAAGATTTCCTTTTACACTCTCTCTTTGCTGTCTTTCAGTCTAAATGGTAACTTTGGGCTCTAACTTCAGTATCCTTCACACTACTGTTTCCCAGTGTGTTTTCCCCTGAGTATAAACACATGCATAGTCTGTTTCATGGCAGCCAATCTTTTTTTTTTCTCCCACTGGAATGAAATCTTTACTTTCTTCCCTAACTTCTCACCTTTATCAATTTGTTTAACGACAGGAGAAAGAGAACAGCTTCCTAAACTTTGGCCTAGTTACTGAAAGTCTTTTCATTCCTTCAACTCTTTGAGGACTGTTTCCCTTGAAACAGATTCCCACTAATTTTCCCGAGTCATCTCAGCTCTGCCTCTTTGTCTCAACGTACTCTCCTAATATATACCTTTGTATTTGTCTTTGCTGTTTTTCCTCTTTCAAATGGAAAGCTCTTTAAGAGAAAGACTCTTAAAGTTATTTTCATATTGTTGATAAACAGCATTTCTATACCTCAAATTCTTACTGTAGTAACACAGTATGTACCGATTTATTAAGTTGTTAATGCTATTCCCACCAAAATAGACTAGAAACAAAACTGAGACGGAGATGATGCCTGTAGCAGTGATGCAATGGGTTTTGTGACAGTATACAAAGTGTGTCCCATTTGCAGCCACATTTTAAAAGGTGTTCTGTACACAACTGTCCAGAACTGGTTCCTGTGTACTAGGATTTGGTTCTTGGCCCAGCAAAAGTCTCTCCAAAATAAATTATTTAGATACTTCTTTTATGTGACATCATGGGACATAGAAGGCAAAACAAACAGATCAACACTGATGTTAAAGAGAGGGAGTGAAGTCTAACATTTTTTATTATTCCCCTAAAGAACATACTAAGCATAATGATTACATATCAGTAGAAAAAGATAATGTTAAATATGCATACTATTATACATTTCTAAAGTGCTTTCAATCAACAAACCTTTGAAGTAAGCAGGGTAGTTCTACTCATCCCCAGTTTAAGGTCAGTTACTAGAACGTTCTTATCTCTTCTAATTCTGATTGTCTTCACAAATAATAATTAAATATTAAAAGCTATTTTTATGTTGACCTAGAAAACAGATTTGGAGTGTGTGTGTGTGTGTGTGTTTTAATGGATGTGTTCCCGAATTGTGGAGCAATGTTTAAAGACATATGTATAAAAGGTGGGTTTTCTTTCAGCTCTATTTAAGGCTAGTTGACAAATAAAAATCATATGTATTTATGGTATATGATTTAACATTTTTATATGTGTCTATACCATATGATGATTAAATGGAGCTAATGAACATATCCATCACCCCATACAGGATTTTTTTTTAAGACTATTTATTTGAAAGGCAGAGTTACAGAGAGAGAGAAGGAAAGACAGATACAGAGATCTTCCATCCATTGGTTCACTCCCCAAATGGCCTCACTGACTAGGGCTGGGCCAGGCTGAAGCCAGGGGCCACAAGCTTCTTCTTAGTCTCCCACATGGGTGCAGGGGCCCAAGCCCTTGGGCTGTTCTCCATTGCTTTCCCAGGCATGTTAGCAGAGAGCTGGATTGGAAGTGGAACAGCCAGAACTTGAACCAGCACTCATATGGGATGCTGGCTCTGCAGGCAATAGCTTAACCCACTGTCCCACAGTACCAACTCCCCGCAATAGGGTTTTGTGTGTGTGTGTGTGTGTGTGTGGTGAGAACTTTTAAGATCTACTTTTTTAAAAAGATTTATTTTATTTATTTAAAAAGCAGAGTTACAGAAGGAGGTAGAGACACAGAGAGAGGTCTTCCATCCTCTGGTTTAATCCCCAAATGGCTGCAATAGCCGGAGCTGAGCCAATCGAAGTCAGGAGCCAGGAGATTTTTCCAGGTTTTCCACATGGGTGCAAGGACCCAAGGATTTGGGCCATCTTCTGCTGCTTTCTCAGGCATATTAGCAGGGAGCTGGATTGGGAGTGGAACAGCTGGGACTCGAGGAAGTGCCCATATGGGATGCTGGTGCTTCAGGCCAAGACTTTAACCCGCTGTGCCACAATGCCAGCCCCAAGATCTACTTTTTTCTAAGATTTACTTATTTTTACTTGAGGGGCCAAGAGAGACAGACAGAAAAAGTGAGAAATCTCCCATCCACTGGTTTCTTCTCCAAATGCCTACAACAGAGAGAGCCAGGCCAGGCTGAAGTCAGAGCTAGGAACTCAGTCTGAGTCTCCCACATGCATGGCAGGGACTCAAGTACTTGGGTCATCACCTGCTGTCACCCAGGGTATGCATTAGTCGCAAGTTGGAATAGGGAGCAAAACAGGGACTTCAGCCCAGGGACTGTGGTATGGAATGTGGGCATCCCAAGAAGTGGCTTAACCTCTAGGCCAAATACTTGGCCCTAGATCTACCTTCTTATCAATGTTCAAGTATACATTACATTCTTGTTAGCTTCGTTCACAGTGCTCTGTGGCAGAACTTCAGAACTTACTCTTTCTAACTGAAACTTTCTACCCTTTCCCCATCCCCTCCCCACTTTGTTTTCTCATTTTAACATCTAGGGATACTTTGCAGCCAGAGAGCTAGTATTGACTTTGGGCTTAGGTTACTTTACATTACATTTACAATTCTCTGGCCAATGCCCCAGTTTAAATAGCCATATTATTGGAAACAACATATCAATATCCAAGAGATACAGCAAAACCAGGAAGTAGGAAATATTGAGAAGAAAATTTATAGCAATCAACACCTACTTCTTAAAAACATAAAGGTCTCACCCTATCGCCACACCTCCAGGAACTAGAAAAACTGAAACAAATCAAACCAAAAATTAGTAAAAGAAAAGAAATAAAGATTACAGTAAAAACAAGTGAAATAGTTATAAGCAGAAGATGAACAAAATGAAGAATCAGTTTTTCAAAATTGACAGACCCTTAGTTTCACTAAGAAAAACAGATAAAAAAAGCAAATAAATAAATACATAGTCATATTACAACTGAAAGATGAGGGGCCAGTGCTGTGGGGTAGCTAGTAAAGCTGCCGCCTATAGTGCTGGCATCCCATATGAGCACCAGTTTGAGTTCCGGCTGCTCCACTTCCGATCCAGCTCTCTGCTATGACCTGAGAAAGTAGTAGAAGATGGCCCAAGTGCTTGGGCCCCTGCACCTACATGGGAGACCTGGAAGAAGCTCCAGGCTCTTGGCTTTGGATCTGCCCAGCTCCTGCTGTTGTGGCCATTTGGAGAGTGAACCAGCAAATGGAAGACTGACTCTCTCTCTCTCTCTCTCTCTCTCTCTGCCTCTGCCTCTCTGTAACTCTTTCAAATAAATAAATAAGAAGAAAGAAAGGAGAGAAAAAAACCTGAAATATGAGTTTATACCATATGATATCCCCCAAGAACTAGATCTTCGAGTCTAAAGAAGGGCAGTGCTGATTTAGCATGAGTTGAGCAAAATGCCCAAAGGTATTAGCATCAAGTTTGGTTTGTATGAATCAGACTCTTAGATTTTTGCAAGTCCTTAGGGAAGATCTTCTTTTCAGGAAAAGTCCTAGGAAAGAAATAGAACTATTTGGCAAAGTAAAGAAAGATCTGTGCTTTCTGTGTGGCCAAATTATCTTATGTGATTTATTAAAGTCTGTGTTGATGACTGATGCCACATTAATTGTTTTATTTTCAAGCTGGAACTGTTTCACAAATACCATGATCTGTTTTCAAGGACAGTTACTCATTTTTGTTTTGAAAGAGGCATCAAAATCCAAGTTTCAACTTTGTAAGAGACAGAAAAGAGGAAACAAGGCCAAATGTCACTCTGAACACCCTAGATAAAATGTCTAAGAGAACTCTTGATTTTTCTCATGACACCCATGCTCATCTCATCCCAGTAAATGATTCTACCAATCCCCCAGCCAGCAGACTGTCAACATTTGATTCACTCTAGACTCTGCTCTTTCTCTCATATCCCGCTTGCAATTCATCAGCAAATCATACTGGCTCTGCTTTCACAAGATACCTCAAATCTGACCATTTCTCAGTCCTCCCACTGCTATCACTCATTGGTCCAAGTTAGCATATTGCAATCTCTTGCATAGTGTATTGCAACAGCCTCATTACTGATCTGCTCACTTCCACACTTACCCCCTTCAACTTGATTCTTAGCGTTTCAGCCATGATCAAACTTTTTCAAAGTCATGCCACCTGCTTTTTAAAACCATAAAGTGGTTTCCCATGCACATACTTAATACAATTTCAAGTTATTTTCATGTTCTGAAGGCCTTACATAATCTGTCCTGATACCTTTCGGACCTCATGTCCTTCCTCTCTTCTTTGTCAACAGCCTCCTGATAGCTGGGCTTGACTCAAACACACCACTCCCCTTCAGGCCTTGACACTTACTTCTTCCTCAGTCAGGAATATTCTTCCCCACACCCCTCCCTCCCATTGGTCACGTGACTTCACTGCATTAAAAGTTTTGCTTGACATGCCTAACTAAAATAGCACACCACCCCCCTTCCTTCCTGGTCTTTCTCTATTCCTTTGGCATAATTTATTTTTCTTTTTAACAATAGTATCTTCCTCCATTAGAGTGTCAGCTCTGTGAAGACACAGACTATGTTTTTTACATTGAACCCACAATGCCTAGAACAGTGCCTAGCACATAGTAGATGCCCAGTAAGTATTTATTGGATGAATGACTTAAAACTAAGTTATCCATAATAGAACTTAGGAAATTTTAGAGTACAAAATTTGTTAACAGATGGCTTTTAAATATTTATAGGAAGATATTTTTAAATTAATTCTTGAAAGTGATACACCTTCATAATTCCTATTTTATCTAATATTTATCTATTTTAAACTTATATATGCATTTTCATCTGAAAAATCTCTAGGATAGAATTGTTATCTTATTTGGTAGATGAGGATAATTGAGATTCAGATCAGTTAAGTTCCTGTCTCAAGACAACAAAGTTATTTAGTGTTGGAGCTGATATTCAAACACGGGTTTTCAAATTATAATCATATATTCTTTGATATTTCTGGCATGGAAGCAAATCAAAATTCCAATCATTCTACCTACATAAACAAATTTTCATTTGAAAGTCATCTTAAAATTATGACTGCCTTTACCAGTTTAACCTTTTTCCTTTGCCTCTGTAAGTTTTCTTTGTCCTACTTTATCTGTCCTACTTTATCCTGAAATTTAAAAAAGATAAACAATAGATTTAGCAGGAAATTCTAATGAGAAAAAGAATTCAACAATATGTATTGACTAGCTTCTATGTCCTTTGAGTATACAGAGATGATGATGAACAAAATAAAGTTAGAGAGACAGAAAAGTAAACAGAGAGATGTAAGGAATTGTGAAAAGTGAGCTTTGGGAACACTCTGGAGAGGCACCCAGTGTAGGGAAAGGGGGAAATTCTAGAGCAGTGACATCCCGGTTAGGAACTGAAGACTGCAGAACTCAGCAGTCTGGTTAAGATGGTCAAGGGAGTTGGGCACAGGGAGCAGCCCATGCAAAGGCTGTGTACAAAGACTTGAAGTCAGCACAGATCAGGAGCATCTCAAGAGACTTTAAATATATTGAACTAACCACGAATTAGGCGTTCAGTTTCTCTTCAAAGTTTTTCCTTAGGTCAAGTCACTTCACTATTTCTACCTCCACTTCTTATCTATAAAATGGAGACCGTGATATTTGGCCATTGTTATATACTACTAATAGTATATTTATATATACTAATAATAGCTATAATTTGCAGAATGCGTATGTATTAATCATAGCTATATACACTAACACTAGTATACTAATAACAGCTATACTTTACAGAATGCTTATATACTAATAATAGCTATACATACTAACACTAATATATTCATAATATTTATAATTCACAGAATACTTACGCAGTACCAAGCACATTTAACCATCCCTTTAACCTGTGAGATAGCTGCTGTTATTATCCCTGAATTACAGATGAGTAAACGGAGGCTTACAGAGGTCAAGTGTTCTCAAGTTTATACATCTAGGAAGTGTCACAAGTAGGATCTGAATTAGTTCTATCCAACACCAAAGTGTTAGTCATAAATACTACATTAAAACATTAGGGGTGGGCATTCAGCCTAGTGGTTAAGATGCTAAATAGAACACCAGGGGGCGGGGCATCTGAGGGGTGAGCCAGGGGATGGGAGTGCTCTGTTGATCTCCCTGCCTCTCAAATTCATACATTTTTTTAAATAATTAAATAGAATTAAAAATTAAAGTGATTAATAAACATGTATTTGTTATTCTCTAGAAATGATCCTGATTTTTTCTTATTATTTTGTTATAGCATGCAGGACGACAGTGTAGAAGCTTCTACTTCCATATCTCAGCTTCTAAGAGAGAGCTATTTAGCTGAAACCAGACATCGGGGAAACAATGAGAGAAGTAGAGCAGAGCCTTCCTCCAACCCTTTCCATTTTGCAAGTCCTTCCGGGGCTGCTGAAGGGGGCGGAGGCCAGGATGACCTTCCAGATCTTTCCGCCTTTCTGAGCCAAGAAGAATTAGATGAAAGCGTCAACCTGGCGAGATTGGCCATCAATCACGATCCTTTGGAGCAAGCAGATGAAGCTCAGGCTAGAAAACATCTTTCTTCTGATCAGATGAAACACTTGCCTAAATCCAACTTGGAGCCTAACTTCTGCCAGGATAACCCTCGAAGCCCTACCAGCTCTAAAGAGAGCCCACAAGAGGTCAAAAGGCCACCGTATAGTTCTGAAACCCAGTCCAAGAAAGTGTTCTTAAATAAAGCGGCCGATTTCATTGAGGAGCTATCCTCTCTTTTCAAAGCCCACAGCTCCAAGAGGATTAGACCTCGTGCCTGCAAAAACCACAAGAGTAAACTGGAATCTCAAAGCAAAGTTATGCAGGAAAACAGCTCCAGTTTTTCAGAGCTGTCGGAAAGACGAGAAAGATCTTCTGTTCCCATCCCTATTCCTACGGACACCAGGGACAATGAAGTAAACCATGCCCTCGAACAGCAGGAAGCCAAGAGGCGTGAAGCTGAGCAGGCTGCCAGCGAGGCAGCTGGCGGAGACACCACGCCAGGTTCTTCCCCTTCGTCTTTGTACTATGAAGAACCTCTGGGGCAACCTCCCCGGTTCACTCAAAAGTTACGGAGCAGAGAAGTTCCAGAGGGAACCCGGGTACAGTTGGATTGCATAGTGGTAGGAATTCCACCGCCTCAAGTAAGGTAAAAATGTCCCATTAGTCATGTTTGGCAGTTGCTTTCCGTCAACCATGGTATTCCTAAGTATTATCTTTTTTAGTATATGATTTCAAGCGTTATATACTGCATATGAAAATTATGTATTAAATATGAAAAAGGCAGTGTGTAAAGTAGGTCTGTCCAATAGATAATACTAAAAATGCAATTTAAAATTTTCTAGTAGCCACATTTTTAGAAAGTAGAAAGAACTAGGTGAAATATGTTTCACCTAGTTATATTTATTTACCTAATATATTTATGTACCTAATATATTAAAAAAGATTATGATTTCAGCATATAAGAATTATTAATATAAAAATTATTTTACCTTCTATTCATCATACCAGGGATTCAAAAATCCAGTGTGAATTCCACACTTAGAAAACATCTCAATTTGGATGCTAAATTTTTCTAAGAAAAACTTACTCTTCATTCAGATTTCATAAAATTTATAGTTGAAAAAGTAGATTAAAATGCATTAAAGTTTTTTAATAACCAAATTGGGTATGAAATTTTTTAAGTCAAATGAATTAAAATGAAACATAATTCCAAATTCAGTTCTTCATTCACACAAGCCACCTTTCAAGTGCCTGATAGCTAATGACTAGAATGTTGAGCAGTGTGGGTCTACATTCTGTAGCTTTGAAAAAAGAAAGTATTTAAGATCTCTACTCAATGAATACTGGTTGTATTTTTAAAATTTTAATGAAAGTCATATAATAGTATACAAACTGATGGAATAAAGCATAAAATGGGTTGTGGCAAAGGTCAACTGACAGACTTATTTTACATGTATTAAAATTATGATAAACTTCTGATGTCAGCTTACTGAATGTTATTCCCCTAAATGCCCAAGTATTGCCCTGATATAACTGGTGAGTAATAGCAAAGGTGTTTGTCTTTTATCTGCTTGGCCTAGTCACTTTCCTGTGAGGCAATTAAAGTATAAGGTTCAGGACTCTTCACTTGCTTAGCCACTACCTAATTTTGTTTATTTATTTATTATTTTTAAGAAGTTCTTCCACATTTATGATCTGCAGGTCCCACAAAACCTGGAGCCAGTCTTAGTCCCCAGGTGCTTTTTGTGAAATGTATTCTTTTTTTAGTGAATTCCTGGTGTAAATGTTGTCCTGTAAAAGTCACCTGGCCTCCCTAACCACCTAATTACTACTAGAATATTACTTCATTACTATTTCATGTTTATTTGCTGTATATAAGCAGAGCCTTGTCTTTTTTCCTTATGTCATAATCATAGGACATAGCATTAATATCAGTAATAGTATTTGTACTTATTACATGCATGCAAATTCAAGGGATTCTGGTCCAAAGATGTTTCCATACATTGAATTTTGCTTTTCAATGGCAACATAAAACAATATAAAATATTTTTACAATGGTATAAATATTTTACTATCAGGTTATGCAACTGACCTTCTTGAGGGCCGGGGTTCTTTGTATCTGGAGGATCAAGCACAGTGCCTGGCCCATAGTCACTCAGAAATGTTGAGTGAACTAATGAATAAAGAAAAAGGAAAACAGGAAACTCAACCTAGATTTAATGCAGGAGTGAGACAGTTGACCTAGCATGTAGCGAAAGCCTGGAACTGAAGAATACAAGGCGGGTCTACCCTTGTCCTCTAAACGTGCCTGATGACCCTCCCAGGGACTTTGGTCAGTAATGCTAACAGGATGGCATTACAGCACCATGATAGGCATCTGGTCGGTCTAACTAAGCCGGCAAGCACTCAAGTTATGATATATATTCAGCTTAGTTTAGTAATTGTCCAACCCACTGGCTTCTAGACATAGATCTACTCTGAATACAAATAAGTAAATAATCTGGGTCAGTCAGGACTCATCTTTCTCATTTCTCAACCAGGACAATCTCAGATACAAGAGCAAATTCCGTACACCACTGGGAAAAATCAGCCAGGAAGAGTTACAACGTACTCATTCCTTTCAATAAAAAAAATCTGGTAATCCCTAAAAAACTACTTAATCAAACAACTGAAAAATTTACAAGTCTGCAAATTTAAAAGTCAGAACAGACAGTTTCATGTAGCAACACTAATTTTACCTGGGAAGAATTACTTTACTGATAGAATCCATGCCTGTATCCTCATTTTTTAAAATAAATTCACACTTAATTTCACAACTACATTTGTATTTTAAAGAATTAGGATTATCCAGGTAGACTATTATTTGTCATTATTTTCCAAAGCATATAATTTTCATAACTCTAAGCAGAAAGCAAATATTTAATTAGTTTACACTATGTGTTTGGTGCTGTTGTCAGTGCAGTGACAGAGACAATATCAATATGTGTCCTTGCCCTCAAGGAACTTGCAATCCAAAACAGAAGTCATCCTCATTTTTACAGCATTAACCGAAGATACTATCAGGATTCAGAGAAGGAATGGAGGACTAGAAAAGTCAAAGAGGACCTCAGAGATGTTGGAAGATTTTAGTTGAGCTTTGAAGAGTGAAATTTGCTCATGCATCCAACAAATACCTTTTGAGTTACTGAAGGGATTCATTAAGGGTACAAAACACTCAGGAATGATTGGAGGTCAGTCTACATTGTTCGGAGAGGGTAGCTCACAGTGTGGTAGAGAAGGCAGACAGACATGTAACAAAAAACACTGTAAAACTGTGGAACAAGGGCTACAGCAGAAATATATATAGGATGCAGTGGTGACTCGGGAAAGACATGAGGTGCTTTGCCTGGAGTGTAGGATAAAGGGAGTGTTAAAACACACAAGAAGGAAATAGAGCAGTAAGAGTGGAAGGGGAAAGCAAGTGCAAGAAGACCCAGAGGCAGATACTTTCAGGGAAACACAAGTATTTGGCTATGTCAGGAACATGGGAAACAGGTGAGGAAAGATCAGAGATAGGATTAAAGAGCTAGGCAGATGGGATGGGGTCTTTCAATAGATCTTTCAATAGCATGTTTAGATAAGGGCACAGATACTGGAACTGGAATGATGTTTTTACATGAAGAGGAAGACACTGATTTAAAAGGAAAGGAGAGTAGAGCCAAATAATTCTGAAGAACCCTGAAAGCAAAACACAGTAGCTCAGACTTGATTTCAAAACAAACCAGAATCCACTTATACTTATGCATAGGAAGGTAACAAGATGACATGGAGCATTTAAGGAAAATTAGTCTGCAAGACTGCGTTAGAGTGGAAATGAGTGGAGCCATGAGGCCACTCAGGAAGCTGAAGAAAGTATCTCAGACATCAGATGCTCTGGTGGGAACGGGCTAGGTACAGCGGGGAAAAGAAGAAAAGACGTTAGAGAGTAAGTGATGTTTAAAGGAAAAGAATTCAAGTGAACTTGGGGACTGACTAGATGGGAAGGAGGAGAAAAAATCACAAGTTCTGAGACAAAGGAGGAGTGGCAGATTTGTAGAGGAGATTGCTGGGGATTTGAGTCTGAGGAGGAGATGGAAGGATCAAATCCAATAGGCAAGCAGGCAGAAATGCAGGCCCAGAGGCCAAGTGAGAGGGTGGTGAAACAGAGACAATCCAAGCCGTGCCATGATGCTGGGAAAAGTCAGGACAGTAGCCCTGTAATTACAAGGGGGCAACATACATTGTCAACACTTAGAACCAAATTCCAGTTGTTGGTGCAGATGGGTGCTGTAGTAGTTGTATTTTCCAAACTTCTTTTGGCAGTAACTTCTCCCTCCACCAAGGGTAACATAATACATTACCTCAACCACGTATCACACAGACACACATAGCTTTAAGATAAAACTGGTGCTGTTGGGATTGAAGAGGGGTGAGGCAGAGGTAGGCTGGAGCCCTACCTGCTTGCTTCCCACTGAATCTCCTGTGGCATCTCCCAGGACCCAGGAGTACAGGTTTTGACGCAGAGGATTCCTTTTAAAAATCCATTAAAGCAATACAATATTAAGATATTTTGATTTGCTAAATGGGAACACCATAGTCAATAAGGATAGTATCCTTTTTGCTATTTTGGCAAGAAAATATACTAAGTGCAGTGGGAAACTAGGTACTCTTGTGTGCAGTCAGTGTTTTACCTATGTGCTCATAACCCTACTTTAACAAACTGAAAAAAAATCATTTTTATTCCTATTTTTGACTTTCAAGTTAATTGGGTAGAAACTACTTCGTCAGGAGTGTAGACTCTTCCATCCTGAAGCTAGCACTTTTGTAGGCTTATGGACCTTGGATTTGGCTTCATTGGAGGAGTTGTCTCAGAAAATGAAATACACTCATACGTTACAGATGAAAGAGTCTGCAGGCATTCACAGCAAACAGCCGTGACCCCTTTTTGTATCCTGATGCCAAATTCTTTTCCCAGGAATGTACAGCTGGGTCACCAACTATTTGCTGGTACACAGCATTCTGGGGCAGCACAAATGTACCTTGTGTAGACGTGAATGCCCACTGCGGTTGTTAGATTTTGTTATTGCTACTTGTGGACATTTTCCGGCAGGTGGTATACCTAGGAAATCCAAAGGAAATGAAATAGTATAAAGAAAAGGATAATGTAAATGCTATATGGTAATTTCATGTTACACTATTTTAGGGACTTTTCCTTCTGCCTTTTGGAAAAACCAAGATACCTTTATTCACTTACTCAATCAACAAGTAAGTGCCTATTTATGAGCCAAGTACTGTTGTAAGCACTAAGTTTTTTCTTTTTAGCTTTCATTTTTTATTCATTAGTCAGAAATACAGAGAAAGAGAGAGAGACAGAGACAGAGAGACAAAGACACACACACAGAGATCTTCCATCTACTGGTTCTCTCCCCAAATGATTGCAATGGCCAAGGCTGGGCCAGGCCAAAGGCAGTAGCCAGGAGCTTCATCTGGGTCTCCTACATGGGTGCAGGGGCCCAAGCACTTGAGCTAACTTCTGCTACTTTCCCAGGTGCATTAGCAGAGAGCTGGATCAGGAGCAGCTGGGATTCGAACTGGTGACCATATGGGATGCTGGCACTGTAGATGGTGGCTTAATCTGTTGTGCCACCGCACTGGCCCCAGCACTACCTTTAAGTAGCAAATAAGATGAAGCCTCTGCCTTCATGGAATTTAGAGTCTAGTAAGGGACAGATAGAAGGAAGGAAGGAAGGGAGGGAGGGAGGGAGGGAGGGAGGGAGGGAGGGAGGGAGGGAGGAAGGAAGGAAGGAAGGAAGGGAGAAAGGAGGGAGAAAGGAGGGAGGTTAACACCCTGGCCTGAAGCACCAGTATCCCATATGGGTGCCAGTTCTAGTCCTGGCTACTCCACTTCTCATACAGCTCTCTGCTATAGCCTGGGAAAGCAGTAGAAGATGGCCCAAGTCCTTGGGCCCCTGCACCCACGCGGGAGACCTGGAAGAGGCTCCTGTCTCCTGGCTTTGGATCGGTGCAGCTCCGGCCATTGTGGCCAATTGGGGCGTGAACCAGCAGATGGAAGACCTCTCTCTCTGTCTCTACCTCTCTCTGTAACTCTGTCTTTCAAATAAATAAAATAAATCTTAAAGGAAGAAAAGAAGGAGAGAGAGAAAGAAATAAAAAGTGATTATGCAATAACAATTATGATAAATGTTATAAAGGGAAGAACATGCAACCAAGGACCAAACTTTATGGGTAGGTTGAAGAAGGTCTTCCTGAAAAGTGGTATTGAAGGTAAGAAATAAAGAGTGACTAGAGGGGAGCCCAGCAAAGCAGTGTATGGGGAAAAGTGTTGCAGGCTGAAGGAACAGAAATGGAGAAGCCCTTAGGCCACAAGGCTTCCTTGAGTTGAAGGAACTGATATTGCTGGATCACAAGGAGTGAAGAAGAAATGGTTTGACTGAAATCTAGAGAGGGAGTAGAGGCCAGATGCTGAGAGCCTTCTAGGACAGGCTACTCAAAGTGGGTCCCCTGAACAGAAGCATCAGTGTCACTTGGAACCTTGACAGAGAGCCAGTCACACAGGCTGCATCTGGGACCCCGAACCAGGATCTCCAAGGATGAGGCCCAACCACCTGTGTTTTAACAACTGCTGATAATTTGTTGAAGTGAAGCAATGTGTGCACAGGGGTTCACTGTTCTAGTCTCTCTGCTTTGTGTGCATTTGAAAGTTTCCACAGTAAAAAAAGTCCAAAATGCAATATTTTACAGATTTTAAAAGTTTTATATAAGTGGAATTATAACATCTATATGCTTCTACTACCTGAATTTTTTGCTCTAAAAAGAATATCCATGTTGTTGCTTGTAAACCTAATTCACTCCTTTTCATTGCTATATAGTATTTTACTGTAGGGATAGAGTATTATATTACTGATGTACATTTGGGTCATTTCCAATATATTTCCTAATATGAACATTATTATAAATGTTCTAATACACCTGGTGCATGAGTGTGTCTGGACATGGAATTGCTAGCAGTGTGTACAACTTCAACTTTATAATAACACCAATTGGCTTTCTAAAGGAATTATTTCATTTTACATACTCACCAGCATTGTATAAGAATTTTGTTTGCTCTACATCATTGCCAGTATTGACATCACTAGACTTTAATTTTTGCTAATCTAGTGGTTATAAATTGTTATCTCATATGGTTTTAATTTTCATTTCCATATGTTACTAATGAGGTGGTGGATTTTTTTCATATGTTTATTAACTGCTCAGGAGAGTTTATTTCCTGTGAAGGGCTTATTTATGTCTTTCATTGGTTTTTCTATTGCATTATTTGTTTTTGTGATGAATATTATGAAATTATCCTCTCTCAGTTTGATTTGTCATTATTTCCTCTATGATATCTTTTGACAATTAGATGTTCTTAACTTCAATGTCTAATTCAATTTTAGTTTTTTGGACTTAATTTTCATAGTTTGTGTCTAGTTTAGGAAAAAATGTTCCTAATCTCAAAGGCATACAGATATTCTTATGCATGTCTTCTAAAAGTTTTATAATCTTGCCTTTCACATTCAACTTTTAATTGACTTAAGTTAATGTTTGTGTATGGTGTAAAAAGGGAACTCATTTCAGGGATTTTTTTTAGTTTTTAGTTTTTTGTTTTTTTTTAAGATAACCTCTTGTGCTAGCACCAGTTTATGGAAAAAATATATCATTTCCCCATTGATCTGTAGCGTCAGCTCCTTCATAAATCAAATTCCATAAATGCATTCTGGCCCCCTGCTCTTTTCCCCTGGTTTATTTATCTCATTACAACAGATGTTTTCATAGTTCTTGATTTGCAGCTTTTTCATTTTAAGGATTTTGGGCTCTTCTTGGTCCTTTTTTTTTTTTAAAAAAAAAGATATATTTATTTATTTTAAAGGTGGAGAGAGAGAGGTCTCTTCCATCTACTGGTTCACTCTCCAAATGGCTACAGCAGCTGGGGCTGGTCCAGGCTGAAGCCAGGAGCCTGAAATTCTATCCAGGTCTCTTACATGGATGGCGGGGGGCCCAAGGAATGCTGCCTTCCCAGGAACATTAGGAGACAGCTGGATTGGAAGCAGAGCAGCTGGGACTAGAACCTGTGCTCTGACATATGATGTCTGGCTTAGCTCACTGTACCATAATATCAGCCCCTCTTGGTCTTTTCGCTCTTTAATACCAATTTTAGAATCATCACATTCCACAAAATTTTTCAAAAACCTAGAGATTTTTGGAATCTCATTGAATCTGTGGACCAATGTAGGTAGAATCTTACACTTTTCATATAGTTAGCATTCATATTCAGGAGCAGGGAGTTATTTCTTTAGGTATTCTCAAATGTTTTTCAATAACAAGTTATATGTATTTTTTCACTAGGTCTTATAAATCTTTAATTATCTTTATTCATAGGTGCCTCTTTTTTTAAGATTTATTTATTTATTTAAAAGTAAGAGTTAAACAGAGAGAAAGAGGGAGAGGCAGAGAGAGAGGTCTTCCATCTGCTGGTTCACTCCCCAGTTGGCCAGAGCTGTGCCAATCAAAGCCAGGAACCAGTAGCTTCTTCTGGGTCTCTCACATAAGTGCAGGGGCCCAAGGACTTGGGCCATCTTTTACTGCTTTCCCAGGCCACAGCAGAGAGCTGGATTGGAAGTGGAGCAGCCAGGACTGGAACCGGTGCCCATATGGGATGCTGGCACTGCAGGCGACAGCTTAACCAGCTACACCACAACACTGGCCTGTTTCCACATTTTAATCTTATATAAAACTTCATTGTAACTTGTCCTGTTTAGTAAGATTAAGATTTTTGAAAATCAGGTGGTATTGTGGTGTAGTGGGGAAAGCTGCCACCTGTGACCCTGGAATCCCATATGGATGCCGGTTCAACTCCTGACTGCTCTACTTCCAATCCAGCTCTCTGCTGATGTATCTGGGAAAGCAGCAGAAGATGGCCCAAGTGTTTGGACCTCTACACTCATGTGGGAGACCAAGAAGAAGCTCCTGCTCCTGTCTTCAGCCTGGCCCAGCCCTGGCTGTTACAGCTATTTGGATACTGAACCAGGGAATGGAAGATCTCCCTCTCTCTGTAACTCTGCCTTTCAAATTAATTAACTAATTAATAATTTTTAAAAATCATTAATGAATATTGAATTTTATCAAACCTTTTTATTGAGATTATCATTTTTTCTTTACTCTGTTAATATGATAAAGAATCATAACTTTATAACATTAAACCAACCTTGAATTCTTGGGATAAACACAATTTGTTCATAATCAATTCTTTTTGAATATTTTTGGATTTGGTTTATTAATATTTTGTTGACAGCTTTTGTATGTTTGTTCCAATATGAAAATGGACTCAATTTTCTTTCTAATACTATTGTCAGAAGATAATTGGTCTGAGCCCCAGTGTTACATTAAATCAGTGCGACTGGTATGGTCCTTAAGGCTACTTACGGTTTACATCTTTCTAATTGCATGTGGTATCCATTGTATCCATTCTGAATTAGCTATTTATTATTTTGAGTCTCACTGTTTTCTAGACCATGTTGCAAAGGAATTCCAAGATTTAAAATTTGAGTAGATAAGGAAAATTCTACAAAAGAGATTGAGAAGTTACATCCTAACTGATAGAAAGAACATAGAAACAGTCACACAAAGTTTCTTCAAAAAGAAATTAGTCAACTACAGTGAATACTAATTAGAAGTCAAGGAAGAGGAAACTGGAAAGCATCATTTGATTTCATAACATGGAGGTCGTCAGTAGCCCCAGAAAGAACAGATTTGGAAAAATGGTGCGTAGTGCTTGCTTCAGCAGCACATATACTAAAATTGGAACGATACAGAGAAGATTAGCCTGGCCCCTGTGCAAGGACAACATGCACATTTGTGAAGCATCCCATATTTTTTGGATGATTTAACATTATTAAGCAATTTAGAAAAGAACAAAGTTGAAATGGATGCAATCAGAGCTAAATGTTGAAGAAGCTGTAAATGACAGGAACTGGAACACATTTTATGAACGCTGCTGAATTCACTTCAAGCCTCCAAAGAATGAATAAAGAAAGATGATTTTTTTTTTTTTTAAGGACCACGTCATCTCGTGAGAGCTAAGAATCACAGGCGGGTTTCCAAGGATGATTTCTGAGCCAGCAGCCTAAGACCATTTGTTGATTTCATCTCCACTTACCCAAGACCTCAAGTATAAATAATTCTGATAATTATGGAGAAATCAACTTCTATTAAAATAATTTTGATTCAGTGTTAAAAAAAAAAAGAAAGAATGATGGGTAGACACTGGCATTGTGGTGCAGCGGGTTAAGGCTCTGCCTGCGATGCCAGCGTCCCATATGAGCTCCTGTTTGAATTCCAGCTGCTCCATTTCCGATCCATCTTTCTGCTAACGCACCTGGGAAAGCAGTGAAAGTTGGCCCAAGTGCATGGGTGGGAGACCTGGAAGGAGTTCCAAGTTCCTGGCTTTGGCCCGGACCAACCCTGGCCCTGGCAGCCACTGGGTAGTGAACCAACGGATGGAAGATCTCTCTCTCTCTCTCTCTCTCTGCAACTCTGCCTTTCAAATAAATAAAAATAAATGTAAAAAAAAGAAGAAAAAGAAAAGAGTGATGGGGACAGAAAGAAGATTAGAAATGATTTAACAGTGAAAAGAAGATCATACTAAAATGGTAGAGTTTTCCCTTCCAACACTCCCAAAACATAACTGGAAAAAACATAGAATGTCATCTATAGATCTGAAATGTTTACAAAGTCTCCCGATTTAGAAATCATATGGAGGGGACACATCCAAGTATGCACAGTTTGGAAAGTCCTCTTTAAGACAAATAATACAGGGGTGGGTGTCTGGCACAGCAGCTAAGATGCCCCCGCCCCATAGTATGCCTGCCCTGCTTCCAATTCCAGCACACGCTGAGAGGCAGCAGGTGATGGCTCAAGCGCTTGGGTGCCTGTCACCCACATGGGAAACCCAGACTGAGTTCCAGGCTCCTAGATTTGGCCAGGTCCAGCCCCAGCTGTTGAGGGCATTTAGAGAGTGAACCAGTGGAACCAGTGGATGGAAGATCTATCTGTGCCTGTCACCGTTTCTCTCTCTCTCTCTCTCTTTCTCTCCTCCCTTTTCAAATAAATAAATTGAAAAAAATTAAGGATAAATAATGCAGAACTTTGAATACACGGTTAGGCACAGAGCCTTGGAAGGGAGCCATGCGGGAGAGGAAGCCTGAAGTTGTTTTGGTTTCGTGAGAAATCTGCCTCTAAGCAGATGGAAACTGATTGACAGGGAAATTCAAAACCCAAATCATATCCCAAAGAGGAGTGCTGTGGAGCTAAGGAAATCTGCTGAGTGTACTGCAGGCCCAGGGCGAAAGACAGGAAAGGGCCCTGGCCTGTCAGGGTGATTCAGCTGCTGTGGTTCAGGTCAGGGCTTCCTGTTTCCCCTGCTTGACTGAACAACAAACACAGCCTTTGACACAGAAGGCAGAGCAGCAACTGCATGCTAGAGAGCAGGGCGGTGTCCCAGAGAGCCTGCAGTAGCCAGCAGAACTGGGGAGCAGCTGGTTCCCAGTGTCCGCCCTACCTGAACCCAGTGTGCCCCTCCCCAACAGCCACCAGAAACAACCTCCTGTAGCAGAACCAACACCCCTTAAAAAGCAAGAGTTTCTTTTTTTAAAGAAAGTTCTTTTTTTAATAACCCATTTTTTAAAAAGATTTATTTTATTCATTTGAAAGACAGAGTTACAGAGAGAGGTAGAGACAGAGAGGTCTTCCATCTGCTGGTTCACTCCCCAGATGGCCGCAAAGGCCGGAGCTGTGCCAGTCTGAAGCCAGGAGCCAGGAGCTTCTTCTGGGTCTCCCATGTGGGTGCAGGGCCCCAAGGATTTGGGCCATCTTTCACTGCTTTCCCAGGCCACAGCAGAGAGCTGGTTAGGAAGAGGAGCAGACAGGACTAGAACCGGAGCCCATATGGGATGCCTGCGCTTCAGGCCAGGACAAAGCAAGAGTTTTAAACAGCTAAGGAAAGCTAACACTGCCAGAGGCTCCAGGTTGAACAAAAAGAATTTACTCTGAGAGATTTCACATAAACAGAAGAAAGGAGCAGCAGATTGTTTGAAACAGCAGTATGGAAAGATTCAAGTCACTCAATCAACAATAACAGGACTAGAAAATTCAGTACTGCACATTGTTCATTTGTTCAGTAAAAATTCATTCAGCACTCGATATGTACCATGAACTATTCTGAATACTTGATATTCACCAGTAAATAAAACAAAGTTTCCTGCCATGTCACATTTTTAGATGAAGTAGAGAACAGATAATAAACAATAAAAAGTAAATTAGGTAGTAGTTTAGTAATAAGATATAGAAAAAGGACTTCTAGAAGGAGAGATTTCTTGTCACCCCTACCCAAAGTAACTTAATCTTTTTAAAAAGTTGTTTTAGGAATGTTAGACCTTCACATTTATTCATATTCTCTTTCGTTTTATCTAAATTTGGCTGTGTAGTAAGGGGTGGCTTTGATGTCTTGGTATTAGCTGATTGCTTATTTGTGCTTTTAAAAAAGTTACCAAGAAGTTGTGTATGTTTATTTGTGTGTGTGTGCACATGTGCTCTCACTGACACCCCCCAATCCCCCCGTGAGTGCAACATAACCTTCAGATGTGAAAACTTAAGTTTGCTCACTTTGCAGCAAACGGGACATGTACAATACCAACTTGTGTCACAAAATCCAACATAACTTTGAGCCCTCTTAGAAAACCTCTACTATCATCCTGTTGCCTAACAGACTCCAGCTGCATTCTATGTTCCAGTTATTACTCTCATGCACAGAGCGAACTGGAAATGTCAGCGATTCATTGCCTTTGGGCTGCATTTCAGGCTGTGGCTGTCTCACGTAAGACATCCAGCATTGTTAGATGGAGCTGGTGAAAGGCACTTCAAGCACAGCTCCTTTCTAGCACCCAAGCATTCTTGAAAAATGAAAATGAACTGTAATAATCCTAACTTGGGTTCATTCGTTTAACATTCAGGCAACAAACACCATCCTGAGCTATGTATGGGATAAATAGGGATACATAAAACAAATGTGATCATCTGTGCCCTTGTGACAGTTATTGTTCAGTGAGAGAGAGACGTTAAACAAATAAGCCTACAAATAAATATATAATGATAAATGATGTGTAGGTTCTGTGAAGGGAAAGAGCAGGGCATTAGTGGTGGAGAATAATAGAAGGTGAGATAGGGACTTTGGAAGGGGTGGGGTAAGGGTAAAGGGAAACTCTGAGTAATCATTCTTTTAATGAGCATTAGTACTGATGAGTCAGAATAACACATTCACATTGCATTAAGTTGTTCATGTGCTGAATCAATGAGTCACAATATTTATCCAAGGCATATTTTCGATGAAATAGTAACCTAACAGCAGAATGGTGATATGCAGCCAGAAAGTCCAGGTAAATCAGAAAAATGGGTCTCTGTAGTGTCTTCCGTCCCCAGGGCAGCAGCCAGGTTAGCAGATCTGGCTGGCTGCGGTGGTGATCCAAGGTGGGTGGGACCTGCTCTGCGCCCCCATGTCATTGGCTCATTTCTGCTGAGCCCGGAACCTCATCTGGCTCCCGCTGCCCTTCTGGAAGTGTCCTGATGATCTGGTGCTCTGCAGACCTGCGCTGGTCAGGGCGTGTCTGTGAAAGCATTAGAATGTGGGGAGCTGTTTGAGGAAGAGCACGTTTTCCTCCGCACCCCTACGCGTCTTCAGAGTGCCTGTAGTGCCTTTTCGGAACCCTGCCTGACCCGTGTGTAACTTCTCAGTGGGGCATGGTGTTAAAGCCAGGGTGACTGTGACTGGTCGATTTGGGGGCCTAGTTGAATCCATCCTGGCAATCCAAGAAAGGGCAGAAACACTTCTGACAGACAGTTTGGGCGTTGCAGTCCCGCCACTTACCTCTTTCTGGTCACTGGATTGTTCATAGATATTTCCACTCTAATTTGGGTCAGAATGAAAAATCCTTTTTTCTTTTCTTTTCTTTTTTTAAAAGATATATTTATTCATTGTAAAGGCTGAGTTACAGAGATACTGGATAGGAAGTGGAGCAGCTGGGACTCGAACCGGTGCCCATAGGGGATGCCAGCACTGCAGGCAGAGGCTTCATTGCTATGCCACAGTGCCAGCCCCAAGAAGTTCTATCTAAAAGACTGAGATAACTCTATGTTTATTAGAGAAAGTACTTATTTGTTTTGAAATGACTATTTAAATTTATCAAATCAACAGAGTTCTATTGCTTAAAAAAGAAAAAAAATTAAAGATTTATTTATGGCATTGTGGCATAGAAAGTAAAGCTGCTGCATTTGACCCCAGCATCCTATATGGGCTCCGGTTCAAGTCCCAGCTGCTCCACTTCCAATCCAGCTTCCTGCTAATGGCTTGGGAAGAGCAGCAGAAGACTGTCCAGGTCTTTGGGCCCCTGCACCCACGTGGGAGATCTAGAGGAAGGTCCTGGCTCCTGGCTTCAACCTGGCCAGGTGGTGGCCATTGAGGACTTTTGGAGAGAGAATCAGGAGACGGAAGACCTCTTGCTCTCTCGTTCTGTCTCTTTAATTCTTTCAAATAAATAAATGATTATAAATATTTTTTTAAAGATTTATTTATTTAATTTGAAAGGCAGAGATACAGAGAAAAAGAGAGAGAGACAGAGACAGAGAGAGGGAGAGAATCTCTATTCACTGGTCAATCCCCCAAATGGCTGCCATGTCCAGGGCTGGGCCAGGCTGAAGCCAGGAGCCAGGTGCCTCCTCTTGGTCTCCCATGCGGGTGCAGGGCCCAAGAACCTGGGCCATCCTCCACAGCCTTCCAGGTGCACCAGCAGAGAGCTGGACCAAGGTAGAACAGCCAGGACTCGAACTGCTGCCCACATGGGAAGCCAGCACCATAAGTGGAGGCCCAACCCTCTATGCCACAGCGTTGACCCTGATAAATAAATCTTTAAAAAAAGAAGAAGAAAAAGAATTATTTGAAAGGCAGGGGCTGGGAGAGGAAAGAGGGATAGACAGAGAGACTCTCCATCCACTGGATCACTCCCTAAATGGCCACAACAGCCAGAGTTGGACTAGGGCAAAGCCAGAAGCCTGGAACTCCATTCAGGTCTCCTACATGTATTGCAGGGGCCCAAGCTCTTGGGTCTTCCTCTACTGCCTTTGTCGGGTGCATTAGCATGGAGCTGAATAGGAAGCAGAGCAAGCAGGTCTCAAACCAGCATTACCATAAGGAATGCTGCTGTTGCAAACAGCCATTTAACCTACTGAAACACCAGCCCTCCAAATATTATTGAAGAATAGACTACTTAGAAATACTTCAACTCTTTTTTCTTTTTTTCTTGCAGTTTCCTGTTTTTTTCCCTTTAGAATCCCAAATAATAGGCCACTGGTTCTCAAATATTTTTTACAGCCCCTTAAAAATCACTAAGGCCCCAAAGAGGTTGTATTTATATGAGATGTAATGATTTATCATATTAGCAATTAAAACTAAGAATTGTTTTAAATACTTATTCATTCTGAAAAATAATAAACATGTTAGCAAAAGTTATTTTGTGAAAGTTTTATGAGAATAGTAGCATTATTTGACATTTTTGCAAATCTCTTTGGTTTCTAGATCAACAGAAAACAGCCAGTTTCTCGTATTTGCTTCTGTGTTCAGTTTGTTAATCTATGTTGTTTGGGTAGAAGTGAATAAAATAAATCCATTCTTACAAACATATGTAGTCAGAAACAGAGGAGTGTTTTAAAAGTTTTTCAGAGTATTGTGACTAGCCAGCAGTTTTTTTTTTTTTAATAGGCTAGTAACAATGTGAAATCTGAAACCATACCAATGAACTTGCATAGTCCCCTATGCTAAAACCCATTGATCTGTCTTGAATTTTGGATGGATAACATTATATATTAGTTACTCCGAAAAAACGAGTAATTCAGGGGCCAGTATTGTGGAGCAGCAGGTTAAGCGTTAAGTGCCCCACTCCACGACACTGGCATCGCATACTGGGGTGTTTATTAGAGATCCTGCTGCTCTGCTTTATCGCTATCCAGCTCCCTGCTAATGTGCCTGGGAAAGCAACATGATGATCCAAGTGCTTGGGCCCTTGCACCCTCGGGGGAGACCTGGATGGAGATCTAGGCTCTTGACTTGCCCCGGACCAGCCCCGGCTATTGTGACCATTTGGGGAGTGAATCAGCAGATAAAACCCTCTGTCTGTGTCTCCTTCTCTCTCTCTGTCACTCTGCCTGTCAAATACACAAATAAATATTAATTAAAAAAAAAAAGATTTGAGAGGCAGAGTGACAGAGAAACAGAGAGAGGTTTTTCATCTGCTGGTTCACTCCCCAAATGGCTGCCATAGCCAGAGCTGGGCTCAAGTGAAGCCAGGAACCAGGAACCATCTTCCACTGCTTTCCCAGGCCATTAGCAGGGAGCTGGATTGGAAGTGGAGCAGCTGGTACTCGAACTACCGCCCATATGGAATGCAGGGGCATAAACTATTATGCCATAGCACTGGCTGCAGTCTTTTTTTTTTTTTTTTTTTTAATGAGTAATGCAGATCTTCCAAAAGGAACCTATTTTACTATGTAATATCAAAAAATCACATTTCTTAACATCACTGAATTTCCTAAAATGTCTTTCAGTATTGGGAAACCCAAAACTCCCTGTGAGGAATAAATTTTTCTAATTTTTTTCATGAAAGTTCAAATTTTTTCATTGACAACAAATGCTATTAGTCATTTTTGCTTGAAGTGACAGGTTTATTTCCTTCATTTTTGACGAAATGTTGGCTGAATATCCACATCTAAATAACCATAATTTATCTATAAGTCATTTTCCCAAGGTAAAATGTTTCATACATTTAGCAGCTAGTTCAGCCTTCAACCCAAACAGTCACACAAGCACTTATCCATAAGCAGCAGAAATGATTTATGCTACTCCTAAAAGACAGACATGGACTCAAAGTTGAGGTTTGATAAAAGTCCTGATTTTTACTGCTTCATCAGGACATTTTTCAGTGGAACTGGATTCTTTTTTCCTATTGCAGTGTGATGGGGAGCACAATGACTACTCATCAGTCTGGAGACAGAGCTTTCATTTGTGTTGCTAAAGCACCAGCAGTTTTACCCACTGTGGCTTTTGCACCATCAGTGTAAATGTCAACACAGTGAAAGGGCAAATAATCTTGGTATTATACGAATGTAGCTTTGTCTTCACAGAATGCAAAGTACACTTTGACACCACTGTAATATGCTTATACTGCTATTGCTTGCTATGGCTACTGTTAGCTAGTGACTTCCTGTTCTGTGAGATGGTAGTTTAGCATCCTACACTGAACCAGCCCCTACTAATTCCTTTTTTCATTGCCTCAATGTAATCATATCACACTAATGTTGTTAAAACTATTTAATGTTTACCTGCTTGTTATTACGTAAATACTATTCATGACCAAGCCTAGCAGGTAAAATAAGTATTTCCTTGATTTACAGTCCCCTCTCAGGAATCAGGAGATTGATTCCAGGATCCCCCATGGATACAAAATCCACAGATGCTAAAGTCCCTTATATAAAATGTCACAGTACTTGCATATAACCTGCACCTATCCTCCCTGTGCTTTTTTAATTTTTAAAATTTGAGAGGTAGAGATAAAGATAGAGAAAAATAAACAAACAGACTGCACCCCTATCTGCTAGTTCACTCCCCAAATGCCTACAACAGCTGGGGCTGAACCGAGGCTGAAGCTGGAAACTCCATCCAGTTCTCTTTGGGTGGTAGCAACCCAATAACTTGAGCTATCACCACTGCCTCCCAGGGTCTGCACTGGCAAGAAGCTGGCAGAGTCAGGACATGGAGACAGGTACTAAACCTAGGTACTGTGATGGAGCAGGGAAAGCTGTCACCTGCAGTGCCGGCATCCCATATGGATGCCCATACAAATCCCAACTGCTCCACTTCTGATCCAGCTCTCTGCTATGGCCTGGGAAAGCAGTAGAAGATGGCCCAAGTCCTTGGGCCCCTGCACCCACGTGAAAGGCCTGGAAGAAACTCCTGGCTCCTGGCTTAGGATCGGCACTTCTCCAACCATTGTAGCCATTTGGGGAGTGAACCAGCAGATGGAAGACCTCTCTCTCTCTCTCTCTCTCTCTCTCTCTTTACCTGTGCCTCTCTAACTCTGTATTTCAAATAAACAAATAAATTCTAGGAAAAAAAAACAAGTACTCTGATAACAGATGCAGGCATCCTTATAGGCCTCTTTAACCCTAGGCTAATGCCCAGTTCCTCTCATATATTTTAAATCATCTCTAGGTTATTTACAATGCCTGATACAGTGTGAATACTACATAAATAGTGATACTGTGCTGTTTGGGGAATAATGACAAGAAAAGATGTATATGTTTAATACAGAAGCAATATTTTTCCTGTATATTTTTTAAAGATTTGCTTGCTTTTATTTGAAAGAGTTAGAGAGAGAGAGAGAGAGAGCGAGAGAACCATCCACTGGTTCACTCCCCAGATGGCTACAATGGCCAGGGTCTGGGCCAGGCCAAAACCAGGAGCCAGGAGCTCCATCTGGGTCTCCCATATTTATAAAATATGAATTTTTTTTATCATTATTTGGTCTTCCAACAAGTCCATCAAACACGTGTTTTCTGAGTGCTTACCATGTACCAAGGCATTGTAGTAGGTGCTGAGTTACAGCCAATAGGGTGTTTTCATGGACTTTACCATGTAGTAAGGGGAGCAAACAACAACCATGTCAGCAAACAGATAACTTCTGGAAGGATAAGTGCTATGAAAGTAACAATGCAATAGGACCACCCAAGGTAAGTGGTTGCATTAGGAAGGAGGTGAGAGAATGTATCTTCGAGGAGCTAACATTGAAGCTGAGACTTCTCTTTGTAAACATCTGGGGGAAGAGGTTTTAAGGAAGCACAAAAATCCCAACGTGAGGATCAGCTTAAGGTGTTCACGGAATAGGAAGCAGAACATTGTGGATGGGACACAGTGGAGGGAAGAGGGTTGGGAGATGGAGTCCATAAATCGAGGTTGGAAAGGCAAATTAGGATGCTGTCCCAAACAGAGGCCACTGAAACTATGGGATGAGATAAGATTGACAAAGGAGAGAATGTATACATAGAAAATTGCAGGGCCGGTACTGTGACCTAATGAGTTAAGTCACTGCCTGCCATGCCAGTACCCCTGCTGGGCACCAGTGTGAGTCCCAGCTCCTCTACTTCTAATCCAACTCCCTGCTAACGTGCCTGAGAAAGCAGCAGAAGATAGCCCAAGAGCTTGGGCCCCTGCATGCTCGTGAGAGACCTGGATGAAGCTCCGGCTCCTGGCTTCAGCCTGACCCAACCCTGATTACTGCAACCGTTTGGGGAGTGAACAAGCAGTTGGAAGATATTCTTTCTCTCTCTCTCTCTCTCTCTCTCTCTCTCTCTCTCTCTCTCTCTCTTCCTGCCCCCTTCTCTGTAACTCTGCCTTTTAAATAAATAAATCTTTTAAAAAAAGAAAAAGAAAATTGTGCTAGATGCTGTGGACACTGCCAAAGTTTATAAAGGCGCTCAACCTACCTCCAAAGAATGGACAATCTAGTAAGATTGGTGAGACAAACTTTCAAAGCAGAGAATGATAGAAGATAGTATATAATCAAGTTGTGCATCACATAGTACAGGGTGTTTTTTTTTTTAATGAAATTAGAAAATGTAACAATCCCTGAGAATTGGTGGTGAAACGTAGCTCTGTGTAGGAAGTGATATTTGAGCCAGATTTCGGTAGATGAGTTATATCTGCAGTCACTGAAAGAGGAAGTGACTCTCAGAAAGCATAAGCAGAGACATGAATTGTGGGGGTGACCATGACATATCTAGGAAACAGCAGAGAGCAGCTTGACTGTTGCGAAGTAGTTGAATAAGTGGGTTTACTGAAATGTACTTTAGACTCTTGCTTCATAGATGGGAGGAGGGGCTCATTAAAGAACTGAGCAGTTAGATCTGAAATTACAGTAAAGATTAGCAACTGTCAGGACTCCTTGATTTTTGAGATCGAATACTTGTTTTTTTTTTTTTTTTGACAGGCAGAGTGGACAGTGAGAGAGAGAGAGAGAAAGGTCTTCCTTTGCCGTTGGTTCACCCTGTAATGGCCGCCGCGGTAGCGCGCTGCGGCCGGCGCACCGCGCTGTTCCGATGGCAGGAGCCAGGTGCTTCTCCTGGTCTCCCATGGGGTGCAGAGCCCAAACACTTGGGCCATCCTCCACTGCACTCCCTGGCCACAGCAGAGAGCTGGCCTGGAAGAGGGGCAACCGGGACAGGATCGGTGCCCCGACCGGGACTAGAACCCGGTGTGCCGGCGCCGCAAGGCGGAGGATTAGCCTGTTGAGCAACGGCGCCGGCCTGAGATCGAATACTTGTGATACCTTCGCAGTTAATGCATTTTTATTGTGTTGATTAATAATTGTTGCTTCCAAAAGTGAATACGACATAAAGGAGGTCGACTGAGACATCTCACTGCTGTCTGCTCATCTATCAGTTTTCTTTTTGCAAAGGCACACAACGTGAATGTATCTTACTTTTTGTCCCCCATATCTGTTTCCTAGCACTGCTGTAATGAGTTACCACAGATGGCTGGCTTAAAACAACAGAAGTGTATTGTCTCACAGTTCTAGAAGCTGGAAGTCTATAATTAAAGTGTCTCCAGGGCCATGCTCAACCTGAGCCCCTGGGTGGAATCTTCTTGCCTCTTTTAACTTCTGGCTGGGGCTGCCCCTCCTCGCTGTACCTTGGCCACGGCTGCATTCCCCCAGTCTCTGTCTGTGGAGGCACACGGCCTTCTCTCTGTGAGTCTCTCTTTCCAAAAGGACTCAGTACTTTTTGGATTAGAGCCCACCCTGAGGTTCTCATTTTAATGTGATTATATTTGCAAAGATTGTTTCTGAGTAAAGCAATATTCACAAGAACTGGGTGCGATGATTTCAACTTATCTTCTTGAGGGATGTAACTGAACCTGTAAGACCCCATTTCTTCCACAGAGCTACTACTTTATATGTACTATTTGTTTTACCTTCCTGTTAAATTTTAAATATAGATCTTGTGTTATTTCCATAAGTGTATAATTATCTTTCTCAGTCTCTTTTTACAGCTGAATAATGTTCAACTATGTAGCCATACCATGGTTGTTTGCATCAGTCTCCCAATGAGGGACACCTGAATTATGTCCCATCTTTTGCTATTTCAATGAATGGCCAATGACAAATGTAGTATATTTGTCATTTTATGTATATGCAAGTGTATATGTACAACAGACTCCCACAAGTGGAATTGTTGGGTTCAGAGATAAACACATTCATACCTATGAAAGTTTCTTTTCATAGGGGTTATTTTACACTGCTGTTAGCAATGTATGAGACTGGCTAAACTTCTAGACTTAATGTCAATCATTTATGCAAAAATTTCCATTTAACGTTAATACCCATTTCTCATATGCCTGCATGTTTTTAAACATTATATACATTTATATATACATACTTTATGCAAACTTTTGGTCTAAAAAACTGTGCTATAGTAAACATTTCTGACTTAAAATGTAAAGCATTAAAATTAAATGCCATAGGGGCCAGTACTATGGTGTAGTGGGTAAAACTGCCGCCTGCAGTGCCGGCATCCCATATGGGCACTGGTCCGAGTCCCGGCTACTACACCTCCTATCCGGCTCTCTGCTATGGCCTGGGAAAGCAGTGGAAGATGGCCCAAGTCCTTGGGCCCCTGCACCTGCGTGGGAGACTCAGAAGCAGCTCCTGGCTCCTGGTTACAGATTGGCGCAACTCCAGCCATTGCGGCCATCTGGGGAGTGAACCAGTGAACCAGTGGATGGAACACTTTCTCTCTCTCTCTCTCTCTCTCTCTCTCTCTCCTCCTCCTCCTCCTCCTACTCCTCCTCCTCTCCTTCTTTCTCTGTGTAACTCTGACTTTCAAGTAAATAAACAAATCTTTAAAAAATAAAATAAAAAATAAAATGCCATAGCCTATAGGAACATACTTCATTTAGGTTATTTGCTGGGATTGGGCCACTTCTGGGAGGATGTGGCCCATTCTCCTTACTCTGATGACTCAAGTAACAGAAAAAAAATTAACTTTAATTTTGTTAGACAAAATGCAGAGGGAGAGAGTAAATTCAACCTCACAAACTTTGATTACCTGTTAGATTCTAAGTCAGCCAGTGTAGCCCTCATTTAATGAATACCATAGAGAGCTGGAAGTTATTTTAATAGAAGCTAAATTCCACATCACAGACCTTGCTTTTCATGGTTACTGTACTTGCTTTCTTTTTTTTTTTTTAAGGTTTATTTATTTATTTGAAAGTAGTGTTATACACAGAGAGGAGAAGCGGAGAGAGAGAGGTCTTCCATCTGCAGGTTCACTCCCCAAATGGCTGCAATAGCCAGAGCTGTGCCGATCCGAAGCCAGGATCCAGGAGCTTCTTCAGGGTCTTTCATGTGGGTGCAGGGGCCAAAGGACTTGAGCCATCTCCTACTGCTTTCCCAGGCCATAGTAGAGAGCTGGCTCGGAAGTGGAGCAGCTGGGATTAGAACTGGCGCCCACATGGGATGCCGGCACTTCAGGCCAGGGCATTAACCCACTGCGGCACAGTGCCGGCCCCTGTACTTGCTTTCTCATCCATCTCCTCTATATTCAGTTGTGTCATTTATTATTATTTTTTTCAATGTCTTTTTTTAACTTTTATTTAATAAATATAAATTTCCAAAGTACAATTTATGGATTACAGTGGCTTCCCCACCCCCCATAACTTCCCTCCCACCTGCAACCCTCCCATCTCCCGCTCCCTTATTATTATTGTTATTATTATTTGAAAGGCAGAGCAATAAAGACACACAGAGAGGCACAGAGAGCGATCTTTCTTCTACTGGTTCACTCCCCAAAAGCCTGCAACAGCTGGGGCTGGATTAGGCTGCAGCCAGGAGCCAGGAACTCCACCTGGGTCTCCCACAAGGGTGGCAAGGAGCCAAGTACTTGGGCCATCCTCTGCTGCCTCCCAGTGCATTAACAGGAAACTGGAAGGGAAGCAGAAGCAGAATTTGATCCCAGGCCTTGTGATATGCGATGCAGGAGTCCCAAGCAGTGGCTTAACCCACGGTGCCACGGTGCCACTGTACCCTCCCCTAGTCCTATCATTCTCAAGAGGAACCATTTCTATTTCCCTGAGTAGGCTGTCAATGGGGTTTGAATACTATAAACTCTTCTTGTTACGATCAGGTAATGCCAGAACGATGGATTATTTAATGTTCTAATTGTAAACTGAGTTTTGTCACAGTTTTCTTCTTAGGAACCATCTGGAGCCACCTACTATAAGCCTCATATTTTAGTTGTGACGAGTGGCTGTATCTCCTTCCTTGCAGGTGGTACTGTGAAGGCAAGGAACTCGAGAATTCCCCGGATATTCAGATTGTCCAGGCAGGAAATCTGCACTCGCTGACCATTGCTGAAGCCTTTGAAGAGGACACAGGACGCTACTCCTGCTTTGCTTCTAACATCTATGGGACAGATTCAACTTCTGCTGAGATTTATATAGAAGGTAAAGCAAAATACTCTGGGAACATAACCCTTGCTAGTAAGACATGTGGTTATAATACATAACATCTACTGAGGGCTTCCTCTACCATACATTCTCCCAGGCAGTGGGGTTACAGCAATGAACCGAGTAGATGAAATGATGAATCCCTAGGTTCATGTACTGATGAATTTACTTTGTAGGAGAGACGAAAAATAAGTAAGATAAATACATTAAATACATGCCAGGTATAGATAAACACTACGGAAAAAAGAGGAAGCAAGAGACAAGGATGTGTAGTGCCTTCCTTCTGTATGTGTGTGCATGTGTGTGTGTTAGCTGTACTTTTAGAGTGACTAGGGAAGACCTCACTAACCAGGTGACACTTAAATGAAGACCAGGTTGAAGTGAGGGAGTGAGCCAACAAGGAGATTCAAGAGAAAAGCACTCTGGGCAGAGAAACCATCAGATTCCGTGGCCTTGAGCAGAGAGAATGCTCGTCTTAAGGCACAGAGATGAGCCAGTGTGGCCAGAATGGACCAAGCAAGGAAGAAATTATCAGGAGATGAGGTGTGACGTTTGAGAGGGATGTAGATGGGAAAGAGGCAGGTGAGCAGATCATCTAAGTCCTTGTAGGTCACTGGAAAACTTTTGCCTATTCTCAGTGAAATGGAAAGTACTAGTGGGTTCTGAGCGTAGGTATTACATCATCTGACTGAGCTTTTTTTTTTCCCCTAAAGATTTATTTATTTATTTATTTGAAAGTCAGAGTTACAGAGAGGGCAAGGCACAGGCAGTGAGAGAGAGGTCTTGAATCCACTGGTTCACTCCCCAAGTATTTGGATCATCTTCTGCTGCTCTCCCAGGCACATTAGCAGGGAGCTGGATCGGAAGTGGAGCAGTAGGGACTCAAACCGGTGCCTGTATGGGATGCGGGTAGCTGCAGGCAGCAGCTTTACCTGCTATGCCACAGCACTGGCCCCTGACTTAGCTTTTAACAGAGTCATTCTTGCTACTGGTGGGGAATAAACTGTAGAGTTAGGTTAAAAGACTAGAGACAGTTGGGAGCATTGGAAAGGCACTTACTGCACCAAACTTACAAGATTGATTTTAGAGAAGAAATCAACTTATGTTTCTTATATATCTATCTACCATTTTGTTCATGTTTTAATTATCCTCTGAGCTTTTCTGGGACTATTCATTAGCACTTTTTTTTTCACCTAAAACACCTTAGATATGCCTTGGGTTTTAACACTTACATGCTATTCTTATGGTACAAGTGCTCATTTACCAGCCAGCTTGTAAGACCAGGATTATCTTTATGTTTGTCTCTAATATCATACATAATGCCAAGTACATAGTGTGAATGTGTTAAATATTTATTGAATAAATCCAAGAGTAGCAATGTGTTGTATGTTTTTATCCTTGAATTTTTAGAGTGCAAAAAATACTTCCAGATTTAGCTCTATTATTTCTTCCTGGAATTTGCTATCTTGAGAGGTAAATCCGGAGTCAAGGCTCTACTAACAGTGCTGAGATTGGATTGCTGGTTTTTTTCCTTTGTGACAACAGGACTTCAAACACCCCCACTCCCAAGATGTGGTATGACTTATTAATATTAGGACAGGACGGAAGAGCATCCACCTACACCTACAATGTTGGGAATCCAGTGTCATCCTTCTTTTATTCAATCTGTGTAGGTCAAGAACAGGAGGACTTGGGAACACCAGCGAGGGTCTGCAGAGACTGCTCTGTTAGTCCAAAGGCATTAGCAGGTGTTTTACAACAACACTGAGAAGTTGGACTGATTAATCTGAACTCTATCATTAACCAAGTCACATGACCTTGAGCAGTTCCTTCAACTTCTTAGGGTCAATTTCATCTCTAAGTCTATGACTCCATAGGTCTTCAAAGGTCTAGGGACTGGTTTAAGAAATCGTCTTCTTAAAAATCTCATGTCTTGTTTTTATATTTCCAGGGGTTTCTTCTTCTGACTCAGAAGGGGACCCTAACAAGGAAGAGATGAATCGGTAATTCTCATTTTCTATCTTATGGCCTTAGCATCCTCAGATTGTGAGAAAGCTACCAATTGGTTACAAAAACTTGAAGAAGGTGGCTTTAGGGTATTCTCTCAAGAAATACAAATTGAGTTGATTTGGAAAAGACTCTGCTTAAGTCTTCCCTAGCAGATGAATTTATATGTTCCCAATATTTTAAAAATGAAGTATATACTGTGAAATATCATTATGTTTATATCTACAGAATGAAAAATAAGCAATCAAGTGACTTTAAAAATTTATATTTTCTGACTAAATAATAGTACTCATAAGAACTTAAAAACTGGTGATCCTGAATGTTTTATGTATGTATATGTGTGCATGTATGCATATATAATTTAGATTATTTACTACTGTTTAATATCATGTAATAATTTTATATGTATATATAAATGAGAAATCTGGGAAAGTCATAACCACTTTGCTAGACGCTGAACAAGTTGTTTCCATCCATTTGTTACTTTCCACAACCATTGACTGAGCACCTGCTCACCCCAGGCACTGTTCTAGATTTACTGGATACCCAGAAAAATCAGATGCTTCCTGCCTTTAAGAGGCTCACAGCCTAATAAAGGGAAATGTATATATCAAGTATTGCAAGAGATGTATACAGGCATATAGACAGCAAGAATAATACAGAGTAATAGGCTATGATGACATACACAAAGTATGTAAGACTTAGCACAAACAACTATTCACTGGGTGGGAGGAAGAAAGAGATCAGGAAAGGCCTCACAGGGTTGGTGACCCTAAGCTGAGTCTTCAAAGGACAGCAGGCAGACACCCCGGATACAAGGGAGGAAATGCCTTCCAGGCAGATAAGACACAGGCTGGGAACCAGACACAGAGTAACCCTTCCTCCAGATCACCTGCCACAGTGGCAGTATTTGGAGGAGCTGTTCACTCTCTTTGTATATTCTGTCTTTCCCTGAAGAGGGTAGACTTCTTCAGGGCAGATTCTTCTTATTCTTCAAATAAATTGGCATGTGCCTACCTTGAAGAGATGATTCCTTTTCAGATCTTGTGCGGATGTGGACAATCATCACCAGAGTCAATAATTTTCCTTTACCTTCATTCCTTGTCCTGGTCATTGTCCTGGCCTTGGCTCAATTCCTTCTTTCCTGCCTTTTAGGCCAGTGATCTCCTTACAGATCTTCCTATCTGCTCTGGCCTCTCCCTCTTTTTCACAGCCTCCAAACTGCAGCCAATTATTTTCTGAAAGATCAATCTAGTCCTATCACTTTGCTAATTTAAAAAAAATATTATTTACATAAAAACAAAATCAAACACGAATCAACTTATTTTTAATCTTAGCACAGCCTACTCACAAAGCCTTATTCAGTAGAGTATCAACATAGCTTTCCTGTCCCCTCCTCCACTCCCCACTTCAGACTGTCTACACTGCTTACTACATTCCAAGAATATGTGGTTCATTTTCACCTGTCATTCGAGCTGTTCACTTTGCTAGGAATGCCCTGTCTCCTTCTTTGCCTATTGATCCTTCAAAATCCAGCCTAAATGTTCTCCCTCTTTGAGTTCTACAAGCTTCTCTCTATTGCACACTCATCACGCCTTCCTCAAAGTTCCCATAATGTGTTACAGAACTAAGAAGCATGAATTATGATATACAAGTATAATTAAGCAAAAAATCCCATTTATTTATTTGCTTTAAATCTACTTATAATTGTTAGGATTTAGCTTTGGTTGTGTGTAATAGAGATCTGACTGAACTATGATTTAAGAGAGACGTATTTATTGCCTATTTACATAAGGATCTAGATTTGTCTTGCAAAACAGCTCTAGGTTCCACTAGATTCCAGTCTACTTCCAGCTTTCTGCTTCATCTCATGCTAAGATGTGATCCTCAACTTCTTAGTCTGAGATAGGGAGATATAAAGGACATGCCTAGCCCCTTTTTAATATCTTCTGTCTTAAAATGCGTGTATCACTCTCCCGCATGCCCCAAGACCAGAAAGGAGTGGTGCTGCCACACCCAGCTGCAGCGAGGGCTGGAGATGCAGTCTTTCATCCGAACGCCGACAGGCTCGGCCTCATGATGTAATTCTATTTCTGAGACCCATTCTGTCTGGCTGGGGAGAAATGCAGTGGCCCTTCCTCCCACCGCCATTGCACAGAGATCCCTGGGGTATGTACTGAGCAGTGTGGGAGCAAGTACCATTTGGAGCACCTTACGTGGATTATCTCATTTAACTGTGTCAGAAACCCCACAGGGTAAGAATGACTACTTCCCTGGGTCCAAGACCAGAAAAGTGAGGCAGACAATGTTACCCAGATCAAAAAAGAGAGCCCTCTGTCCTTGGCCATCTACCCCCACAGATAGACTGCCAATCTCAAGTTCCCTCCAAGTCCAGCGCATGTTGCTTTCTTTCATGCTTATGTCCTGACATAGTGAGCAAGACGAGGGACCCTTTCCCCAGACAGGTTGCCATGGCCTCTGGACTCATCATGTTCTCCAGCAAGATCCACAGACCACTCTCTTTCTCTGCACCGACCCTAAAATAACCTCACCTCTGTAGCTTTCTCAAGAAGACTTCCTGATTCTCTTGCCCTTCAAATACTCATTTTAATTTGTGTAAACTTGAAGAGTTTACTGACTTCAGGATGTTTCTGCTCTCTGCTGTACCAGAAATCCCAGAGGTGCAGCTTTGCAAAGCCAGGTCTCTTATTTGAAATGAGAAGGGGAAGGAAAACACAGGGGACAACAGCAAAGCAAACCTCCAGAAATGACCTTCTGCACGGACATCTGTCACAGTGCTTGCCTCAGATCCATTAGTTGTTAATATGCTTTAGCCCCTGGCTGCCCCAACTGGCTCCTCTCCCCTGTCCACACGGACGGCAACTAAACCAGGGACAGGAATGGTGCCTTATTCACCCTCATGTGAGCTTTGCCTAACAAAGCATGCAGCGCAGGAGCTCTCCGTAGCTGTTTGGAGACGACTGTCCCCAGGAAGATTTTACACATCCAGCTGTAAGAAGTGATGACATTACTAGGTTTGCTGAAAGCACTTTCACACTAACTGTTGATTCTGTCTTAAATCTCTATGTTAATAATTTCTCAGATTCCAGAAGCCAAATGAAGTGTCGTCTGCTCCCGCTACCTCTGCAGCCATTCCTCCAGCAGTGCCCCAGGGCCAGCATTTGGTGGCTCAGCCCAGTGTGTCAACCATCCAGCAGGTACAAGAATCTAAGTGAAACATAAGTTTCTTCTAAAAAAAAAAAAAAAAACTCAATTTTTAAAAAAGCTTTTATCTGTGAGAGGAAAAGAAGCAGAAAGACACAGATAGACAGACATCTTCCGTCTACTGGTTTACTCCCCAGCAAGAGCCAAGTGAACTAGGCTGAGGCCAGGAGCCTAGAACTCAATCCAGGATTCCCATGTGCGTCCCAGAGATAGGGCTATCACCTGCTGCCTCTTCGGGAGCACATGAGCAGGAAGTTGGAACTGGACTTGAGCCCAGGCACTTTGCTATGGGATGCAAGTTTCCCAAGTGGTATCTCAACCACCATGCCAAAACGCCTACTTCTTTTTTTTTTTGACAGGCAGAGTGGACAGTGAGAGAGAGAGAGAGAGAGAGAGACAGAAAGAAAGGTCTTCCTTTTGCCGTTGGTTCACCCTCCAATGGCCACCGCGGCCGGCGCGTTGCGGCCGGCACACCACACTGATCTGATGGCAGGAGCCAGGTGCTTCTCCTGGTCTCCCATGGGGTGCAGGGCCCAAGCACTTGGGTCATCCTCCACTGCACTCCCTGGCCACAGCAGAGAGCTGGCCTGGAAGAGGGGCAACCGGGACAGGATCGGTGCCCCGACCGGGACTAGAACCCGGTGTGCCGGCGCCGTAAGGCGGAGGATTAGCCTAGTGAGCCGTGGCGCCGGCCCAAAAACGCCTACTTCTGAAACACAAGCTTCATGAACCGTGCTGGACACACACTCTGACCACGACCATTGTGCATAGCACGATCATGTTTTCCCTAATGCAACTCCTTCATCATGATAAGCATTTTATACTTCCAGTGCATGAGAGCAGTGGTTCCCTTTGCTTTAGGAACTTATCCTCCAGCTTGGGTATATTTCATAGGAAAAGAAACTTTTTAAAAATTAATTTCTGATATCCCAGTTTTATAAAGAGTGCTGTTTTCATATCCAGTGAACTGCCAGCTCATGGACTGGCCCAGGACAAATGCTCTTTAACATAAAATTCAGTTGTGTGGCGCTGCAAAGAATTCTAGTTTCCAAGAGAGTGATAGCATGAAGTTACCTAGAAAACAGTAAAGGTTCTTGTCCTCCAAATTGATATAATGCATGCTTAGTGCAAAAACATTCCCTGAGTGTGGAAGTATATTAAGTAAAAACTTCAGTCAGGATTCTACCCCTGTGCCCCTGCTCCTCAGAGCTACTTCCTACTAGTACTTTGTCTCGAGATAGTTCTAGAAATTCTCTACGCATATGTAAGAATATTTTGGGACACATATACTTTAAGACATGTGAAATCATGTGATTTAGATATGCTTATAACAGGTTATCCATATAATTATTTATTGATGAGAACAGATTCAAACATATTCATTTTCAACCTCTTTTTAAAAAATTCAAGGTTACTTATCTAAGCCATTGAGTCATCCAGAGGAACCCAGGTTTAGCTCTAATCCACTGGTTTTCAAACTGTGATCTCTGCAGCCCCGGTGATTTTATGGGCCCCTTCAGATCTACGTGTGAGAAGCCGGGGTGGGGAAGGGTACCTATATTTTACAGCCACTGTGACCCAGAAATAAATTCAATCTGTACAGTCTAGAATTTGAAATCTGTGATTCACTAGTTTAGTAAACATCAATCATTTGGTTTGGGATTAATTGCACACCTAAAATTCTGTAGATTTACCCTATCTATCTCTCCACCTAATAATTCTGCTGATGAGAAACTGTTGGTTTCCTTTGAACAGTGTCAGAGTCCTACCAACTATTTGCAAGGACTGGATGGAAAACCTATCATTGCAGCTCCTGTGTTTACAAAGGTAATCAAAACATCGCTTCTTTCTGTCATGGCTTTAATTTTTATTTATATATTTTTATTTGAAATGCAGAGAGAGAGAGAAGGAGAGACAGAAAGACAGAGATCTCCACCTGCTCGTTCATTCCCCGAATGCCTGCAACAGACAGGGCTGGGTCAGACCAAAGCCAGAAGCTGGAAATGCAATCCAGGTCTCCCACATGGGTGTCAGGCACCCAACCACTTGAGCCATTTCTTGTTGTCTTCCACTTGTACGTGTTAGCAGGAAGCTGGAATCGGAGCAGAGCCAGGCCTCAAACCCAAGCACTCTGAAATGTGATGTGGATGTCCCAAGGGGCATCGTAGCCACCGGGCCAAGAGCCCCATCCCTCCTCACTATGGCTTTAAAAATGCTGCCGCACCCAAATAAAATTATAAGATCTGAGATTTAGTTATCTTATCTCAGGGTTTTGGCATCAAATAGGCACAGCATGGGGTCTGCAGTTCATTGTTGCTGCTGTTGGTTTTGGTTTGGGGGAAGATCCGCAGTCACATCAAGTTCTAGATCGCTACTACCAGTTTTTGTGATGAGAGAAGCGTCTTCCCTGCTGAGCCCACGGGTCCTGATGGTCATTCTACGACTAACGCCAGAGCTGCATGTCCGCTGATGAGATTCTCCCAAGGCTTCTCTGGATTTCAGAGGCATGCATTGCAGGGCCTGGCTCTGACACTCAAGGAGAGGGAGTCAGCGCTCTTGGTAGGTGTGACGGACAGCCTCACCCCACTCCACCCCCCCGGAAAAAGAGCTTTCATGTTCTATTCTGTGGTGTCAACTATTGTGGTGGCATCAAATCCGGAGTCTGAGAATCTCTCCATTTAGAACTGGAAAATTCAGTCAGGTATTTTAACTTGCAAATGGAAAAAAAAAAAGAAAGAAAGAAAAAAGAAAAAAGAAAGAGGCCAGAGAGATTCAGCGATTTAGCTGATGTCACATGGCTGGTGAGTGGCAGAATCAGACCTGGAAACAAGTTCTCCCACTTCTCAGTGCATTGTTCTTTCCCTTATATTCCAAAGGCTAAGCTTACATGTTACCCAAGACAGTAAGTTCAGACATGCAATACTGAGTCACATTGGATTTTTTGGTATTTAGAAGATAAAATAGGTGAAACCTATAGCTGGGTCTATAGTCTATTGTTTGTAGAAATGGCAAATTTAGGCCCAAAGAGATTCCATACTGTCAGAAATATGCTTTGACAGTTATCAATTATGATTCATTTTGTCCCCACCCCACCCCCAATTCTGAACCCTGAGCTACAGAGACCACCCTTGTACCTGTCAGAGGAGGGGAGCAAGGCTGTGAGAGGATGAGGGCTTTCCCAGTGATGGATAAAGACATGCTGGGAGCTAGAGGACACAATACTTGGATGAGGAATTTGCAGTGGGATGTATGTGTGTAAAATATAGCTACTAGAGCTACTTCTTATGTCTCTGAGTGCCAGTGCTAAGTCACCTAGCCGTAAAACAGAGCTTAAGCTTAAATGTCATTCATGACACTGTAGGGACACTGCTGACTCTTCAAAGTCAGCTAATCCACCGAATAGTTTAAAACCGGTCCCAGCTAAAGCCCCTCCCCTCTTCCCTTCCTCAATACCATCTTTATAGCAGACAGGTGACACTGGAGAGAAGACCTTATCTGCACTCAATTTCTTTTTTTTTCCCAAAAAAAAAAAATTTATTTAAGGAATGCAAACTTCATGCATTTGATAAATATGACTTTAGGAATATAGTGATTCTTCTAACTGTACCCACCCTCCCTCCCAACCCCTCCTCCTTCTCCCATTCCCAGTTCCATTCTCCACTAAGATTTATTTTTGTTTTTTTATAATATCAACTTTTAATTAACTATATACACAGAAGACCAACTCTGTGTTCCAAATTGCATGGAAAAAACAAACTATTCCTCAACAGTTGAGACAAGAGCTTTTCGAAGTTAATTTCACTTTTTTTTTTTTTAGAAACTTCATTAACTTTAAAGAAGCACCCAAGAATGGTAACATCTTTTGCGAACACTTAGACGTAACTATAAGACATAAGGATATCCTCCATTTAATACATCAAAAGAAAATAAGTCCTTGAGAACGAGTTTTATCATAAATTAAGGAAGCAAAAACAAGCAATGGAGTTGGACACTTAGGTATAACTAAAACTTATGAGACATAAGAATACCCTGAGTGCGTCCGACTGGGCTTCTCTACTCAATTTCAAACCTTCCTGGGAACTCCCGGGCTTTGTGTCATTCACAGTCTGCCTCTGATGCAGCAGTAATCACATTGATAAAGCCGTTTACTTTTCTCTCTCTCCCAATCACCCGGAAAGTTATTTCTGATACCTAGACAGGAGTCCATAAAGCTAACAATAGGACCAAAGCCATTTTTGTCATTTCAAAAAATCCAATGGGACTTTAACTCTTCTTTTTTTTTTTAATTTGGCTAAGGGATAATAAATTTATCTGAGATTTTTTTTTTTAAAGATTAATTATTTGCAAAGCAGAGTTACAGAGAGGCAGAGGCAGAGAGAGAGAGAGGTCTTCCATCCTCTGATTCACTCCCCAAATGGTCTAAACCACCAAAGCTGGGCAGATCCAAAGCCAGGAGCTTCTTCCCAGTTCTTTACCTTTAATTTGCATGGGCTGATCAGAGCAATGGGTCTAGCTGCTTTTGCTTGGTGATTCTGAGTATCTCCTAGTTAAGTGCTTTGATTGGCAGATACATATGCCTTTGGTAGATAAAAATGAGCAAACATATGAATCATTAGCCCATGCTAGGTAAAAATCTCTAAAAGCCTTCACTCCATGGTGGGAAAACGATCCTTAACACACAGACCCAAACTGAGGAGGCTTTCTAGGCTCTCTGAACATACGCTTTTGCCTCCTTAAATGGACTGAGGTCTGCTCAAACCTAGGGCCAGAGAAGAGGCTGCAGCTCAGATTCCTGAGAGACTTATCAGCAACTGTGTGCTTGCGCTGGTGAGGGCGAGATTGAGGTCAGAGGCACTGCCAGAGTCATTAGCAAATTTCTGAGTCAGAGCTACCAACCATGGTTTCACGTGGCCATGAGCAATGACAGCAGATCATTTGCATATATTTTCCAGGTTATTCCTGCGCTATTTGCTTCCTCAGGCGCTTCGGGCACTCCAGCCCCCTCCACTCACTTTCTATGCTGCCCCGCAGAGCATTTCTTTGCCAATTATGGCAAGAAGCCATTTTGTTAAAGCAGTGATGAAAGAGTAGAATTCTATTGGACTGTTTCCCGCCCCGGTGATAGCAAAGCGCTTTTCCTCTTTTTAAAGAAGTGAACACGAAAAGGAGAGTTTCTCAGCAAAATAGTGATAGAGTTGGAAAGATTACAGAATTCCGTATACGAGTGGGCTGCTCACCTCAGAGGCGGTATCCTTGTTTTCAAACGCTGTTTAGCTGTGGACGGAGAGAGATTCTCCTCCACCCTCTAGGTAGTATCAGAAATATTTTCACTGTGTTTATGGTGGAGGGGGACAGAACTCACACTTCAGGAGTGTGAGGGGAGGTGGATGATCAAATTAGAATCTGACTCCTGTCCCCGCTCCCACTCCAACAGCAGCTGCCCTGGCTGCCGCCCCAGGCTGCAGCAGCCCTGGCTCCAGCTGCTTCAGCAGTAATTTGAAGAGTGCAAGGGGGCAGGGGAAGTGAGAATTTGAAGAGCACTTTATTATATAATCGCAGAGGCAGGAAGCCCTGAAATAACTGGGCCAGTGGCCGGATCCAGATTTCCGAAGATTGCATGGGTCCCTCTCCCCAACTTGTCAATCAGAGACTTTTCTGACTCTACTGTTGCACGGGCCCTGTGATAATCAAGAAGCAAATCTTTATTCATAGGAAAAATTGTTCTGCTTCAACATCAGCCTAAAGCACCTTCAAAAAGTTTGTGGGAAGATGGAATTCAAAGATAACTTAACTTTGGGTGCAAAAAATCTGAAATCCGTGAATAGTTTTTTCATAATATACATTTCCCATAGCCTTTTAGAAGACTCTGTGTACTCACAGTATCGCCCAGCTGCAAAAATATCAATGGGATTTAAAACAAATACGACAAAGGGAACCTTGTAGCTGACAGTTTTTAACCAATAAGGGACCTGCTCTTTCTCAAGGATGTGCCTGTGTTATATTTGTGGGTGGAGATCTATGCAGAAGTTGTATCTTTTCATCATTTCACATTTATGGCACCTGACATAGTGCATGGCACAAGACAGAGGTATTTATTTTCTGTAAGTAACTTTTATTTCAACTAAGAAAGGGTTCTTGTTTTTATCCTTGTATGGCTTCAGAGTGATTCTAGGAGGAATACAGAAAAAAAAAAAATCCAACATCAGATGGCCATAGAAGATATGCTTCTCAAGGCTCTGTGTTGTCGGGTCAGCCCACAATGACTGTCGGCTGATAATCAGACATGATGACACACGGGCCCAGAATTGCAGTTTGGGTACTGTTTATTCCAGGAGGTTGTAGACCTTTGGTTATGGTGACTTTAGTCCAGATCCATAACTCCTGGTAAACATTAACTTAATCTTTGCCAGTTGGGGACTGTTTCTCCTCCTTATTCATCTTCAGTGAAGTGGAGATGAATGATGGAGTCTGTGACTGCCTAGGACCTGCTGCTGTGATGGAGATGCTATCACCTGTTCTACATCCTAGTGGTGTAACTTGTTTGGACACTGATATGTAGCCATGTGAGGCATCTCAGTCTCATGAGACTGAAAAAAGCACAGTTTTCAGCAGAAACAACTGTCATTGTCCTTCTAACGATGACTTTCCAAGTGGCCTGAAGATGACTGTGGGCTCCTCCTGTCCTCAGTATTGATGATATGCCACGTGAGGATATGTTCTCAACTCATATCATAGACACAACTATGGGCCATTCCATACATTGTAGCGTCCCAGGTGTGTTGCCTGGGCTCTCAGGATAGAACATATGTCTTGGTTTTCCATGTCAAGGGAGTAACAACAATCAATAGCGTTGGTCTAAATTGTGAGCAACACAAATAAAATAAAAACTTATGAGCAACGTAGTCTGTAAGGAGGTCCTTTTGCAAGTAGGTTTCTGTAACTTTTGCTGATTGAGACTTGGCTCATCTGAAGGAACTGCAAACCATGCCAGAACGCACAAGCTGACCCCACGCTGCTTGTAGCCACTTTATAAACGTGCCATATTTCATTTATGTAATCCTTTCTGATGATACTTTTTGTTTATTTGAGTTTCTAATTGGTTTGCTTCAAGAAGGAATGAAAACACCGTAATATATGAATTCCAGGAAGATATCTGACCACCTTCAAAGTTTTCAATACTCCCCAAAACTGCTGTTCAAGCACAGAATTTGCTCAGAGGCCAGGGCAAAGGACATACTTGTCAGATTGCCAGGAGGACACAAGATTCGTTGATGCTTCCTACTTTCCATTCTTCTCACTAAATGTTGTTTCAGGCGAACACAATCTTAATTCCCATCCTGAATTACTTCAACAAATCAATTTGGGAATGCAACCAGAACAAAACACTAACATTGAACTACAGTGCCCCCTGGCCGTCACAATATCAACTCACACACAGCTCTGTGGTAGAAGTCCAACAGCTAAACTCTGTGGTTACCCCCACTTTTTACTCCCTAGACAAACGCTATAAATGTGATAGGGCCATGCACAAAATATCGTAAACTGTCCAGATAAGGGCTCTTTAAAAAAATCACCAAGTAATTCCCCAAGTGAATGGCAAAAACTAGCTTTCCCCTTCTCTGAAGCAAGAGCCAGTATTTCTTAAATGCAGGCCCCAAAATTGTAAATAATGGAGTCTTGTGGCACTAGTTACTTACAGATTTTATAAAGAAAGTTTATTCACAACCTTTCTGAGTTTAAAGTCCTTGGGTAAAATGGAAAACAAAAAAAGGTTCACACACTTGCAAAAGGATCATTTCGTAATCAACAGGATGTGTGAGTTTAAACATGCAAACCATGATGAATGAGAAACCTGCTGGGAAATGAACATGTGCAACCATTCTCCTGTGAAGTCCAGTGTAGAACACAGTGACATTTTACAATTCAAAGTGGCTTTGAGAATCTTTTGTTGTGGAAGTGTGGAAAAGCACTTCATAACTGCTTCACAAAATTACATGTTTTACTTTTTTTTTTTTTTTTTTTTTTTTTTTTGACAGACAGAGAGAGAGAGACAGAGAGAAAGGTCTTCCTTCCGTTGGTTCACCCCCCAAATAGCCACCATGACTGGTGCTGTGCCGATCCAAAGCCAGGAGCCAGGTGCTTCCTCCTGGTCTCCCATGCAGGTGCAGGGCCCAAGCACTTGGGCCATCCTCCACTGCCTTCACAGGCCACAGCAGAGAGCTGGACTGGAAGAGCAACCGGGACAGAATCCGGCGCTCCAACTGGGACTAGAATCCGGGGTGCCAGAGCCGCAGGAGGAGGATTAGCCTAGTGAGCCACAGCACCGGCCAAAATTACCTGTTTTACAATGACATAGGACTCCACACATGATAATGATTCCATAAGCATTGTCAGTGTTTATATCCCTCAACCAATCAGCAAAGCTCTACTGTAAAGACCATATAAGAAAAAAACAAAACAAACATCAGTTTCCATAATTACAGAATGTAAACAAGGCGAAGCCAGGAAGACAGACTGACTTGGGCCACGGAGCTGATCCACATCACCAACAGCCACATTCTTTCGTGAAATAGTGACTTACTCCCATGATGAGTGCACCTAATAGATATTGCAGATTTTTAAATTAGTATTTACTTCTGGAAAACGAACTCTACTTGGGCATTTAAAAACAGAAATGAGGTACTGACAATTAGCAACTCAAAATGTTTTACTTAATATTTTAAAAAGTTACTTAGCACTGCAACCAGAAAGGAAAGGCAGAAGATAGTGAGGAGAAAGCTTACATAGACTTAGATGGTTCTATCTTCAAAAATAGGCCCACTGCGCATCCACAGCATTGAAGCTGGTGGAGATGGAGAAGATCTGGAGAAAATCCAAACACAGGGGAGATGGTAGCTTTTTCTAAAACTCAGTATGGAAACTAGATTCCAAAAATGTAAACTCTTTTTGGTTTTAACATTAGTTTTCTCATTGTAGATGCTACAAAATTTGTCAGCCTCTGAGGGTCAGCTGGTCGTGTTTGAATGCAGAGTAAAGGGAGCCCCATCTCCTAAAGTCGAGTGGTATCGAGAAGGGACCTTGATAGAAGATTCTCCAGATTTTAGGATTTTACAGAAAAGTAAGTTGATGCTTTAAAATTACTTTTCTGATAACTCATTTTTATATGTTGATTCCCTGTGTTTATTCTTAGAACTTTTTAACAACTAATTAAAATGTAGTCAAAAACTAAAATAGAAATCCTTTGTAATCATACTCCCCCAAACTTAAACCCTGTTAATCTTTAGGTGTATATTCTCCAAGAATTTTTGCATGTATTTTTATAATAAAAATGAGACTTGCTCTTTTTTATAAATTGGTTCTTTACTCAAAATCTCATGAATACTTTTTTGTGATAGCAAATAGTTTTCTTACTTTTAAAAAGTCAATAATATCAATTCCATATTTATTTACTCTCCTATTGTTGAATATTTAGACCTTTCACAAATTTTTACTATCATAGACTGCTTCAATGCATGTTAACAGACCAAATCTTTGTGAATATCTATAGTTATTACCTTGGAATAAGTTTCTAGTACTAGAATTGCTACCATAAATTCATTTTGGGGGGCTTTTAACATATATTGCTAAAATGCTGTTCCAAAAAGTTGCTTTAAATTTAAGATGATCACACAACTGATCAGCCAAATGGAGACTTTGAGAGAGTGAAAGAGGGAGTATTAATAATTACACAGGGATCCCGGCATAAAGTGGGTCTGTCCCAGTTGAACACATGTGTTCTAACACATCAGCCCAGCTGCATTCTATTACCGCCAGCAACATATGGGAATGCCTTTTGCCTCATACCTTCACCAACAGTGGGTGCTAACCCCTTTGCAAAACCTTCACTAGATCTACAGGCCAAACACAGGAACACATGACTTGATCTGCACTTTACTAATCAGATGTGGCATAGAACTGTTTTTTCATATTTACTCAGGTCTTTGTATGTTTTTTTAAAATTATTTCATACTGGGTTTTTGTTCTTTTTATTATAAAAATGATTTATGTATTCAAGTGCCTAATTCTTTCCTTAGTGCATTCTGCTTTTATCTTGTCATGCAGGGCTTTCTCCCTGACCCATTTTAGTCACAAAATATGTTGCAACTTACTTGTTTTTTAAAATTATGTGTTTTTATTAACTATGTAGGACAATCTATTATAGAAAAACTTGGCAAGGAAATTTAAAATGTTGGTGGACTCTGGACACCCAGGGTTCCTTGTTTTGCTTCCTTTAGCATTTTCTGTATTTTTCATATTTTTATAATGATATATATGGCTTGTATATTTTTATGAATAAAAATGCTATAATTTATCATGTACAGCATGATGTTCTGAAATATGTATATACTGTGAAGTGGCTATATCAGAATAATGAACATGCACTATCTCACATACTAACACTTTTTGTGATGAGTTATTTCATCTTTGTACCTTTGTTTCTGCCTGTTACAAAGCAGTAATACGTGGAACAGCGTGCTATAAGAATCAGAACTTCCAGGTGTTAGCAGAGTAGCAGCAGCCATGGTAGATTCAGAATACCAGTTAACCATGAGAAAAAGAAAACCCAATGTTTTTATCAGTGTAGAAGATTGTAACTAAGTTCAATAACTACTTGTCAAGTGCCAGCTATTCAATAAACATCAACAGAACGCCTGTATTTAGTATCACAATGGGCATTTTCAGGAATGCCAGAGAATTTTAAGATAAAGACCCTGCTTTTGAAGACACCGTCACCCATCCTGAGGCTCTGGACATTAGAAACCTTAGAGCGGGAGCTATAGCCTACATGCTATTAGGATATGAGAGCCCAAAGAGAAGAATGAGCTCTCAATCTGCACAAACTTTTTTTCAGGTAAAGCCACATAAGTACCAATAAAAGCAACTCATTTTCTGAATCCCAGCTAACTCAGGAACTCTCCCTTGCTTGTATTCCAAGCTGCAGTAACATCATTTAGTCAATCGCTCTCTTGCTGTCATCTCTGATATCCATTCTCACCCTACTAATGATCATTGTACTCAACCTGGACACATTAACCTTTCAAACCACTCCTGAAATATGCAAGCAACTATGAAATTCTATAGGAAGCTACTGATGGAAATGTAGCCTCTTGGTAAAATAAATGCTCAGAATCTTTTTTTTTTTTCCTTCTAGAACCTCGGTCCATGGCAGAGCCAGGTAAAGACCATTTCAACTTCAGTTTACTAGTGTGTGATTTGATGTACATTTTAAAAAATTGAAATGTTGATGGTGTCAATAAAAATCTAAAAATAACATTTTAAGAAAAAAGATCCAATGAACACTAGCTATAATTGTAGGAGAGGAGGACAGGAGCAGGTATAAATTTTTAACATATTACTCAATACCCAACATCAGTGCAGCTAGTTCTTGATCACTGTGGAGTGTTTGGGAATTCTCCCTCTGTCCTGGTCTCCATCAGGCCCTTCCTAAACTGGGCATAGCAACTTCCACGAAGCTAGATCATTGTCACTTCGACATCCTCTGTGTCTCAACACTTACACATCTGATTCTGGAATTTGTATAAATTCAATAAAGTGTCTGTGACATTATCAGTTTTAGTTGGAAGGATACTAACATCAGATAGATAGAAGCAACAGCAGGTGAAGAAAAAAAAATCAAAACTCAAACAAGGGCATTAACATCTGAATGCCCTCTCTGTTATCACCCTATAAAACTAGACTGTTTTTATAACACTACATGAAAAGATGGTTTGGAATTTTATTATAATTCTTTCTTCTGACTGCTGGGTAGAAAAGCATCCAAGAAGTAGACATTGACTATCCAGGTTGTACAGCCCTACTAGGCTTTGGGATGAATAGTAAGACCAGAAGTGGTCTTTCTCTTGACACTGCTTATGGTGGAGCAGAATTTTTTTCCCTTGAAAATGTTCCAGGTCTTTGCCACCTCCATCCAGAGTGGGCTTTTTCATTTGGCAGTCATGCACAAAAAATAATTTTAGAGTTAGCCAAAAAGGAACACTGCCCCAAATGTTTTTCCTTCTCAGTTCTATGTTCTAAAATTCCATAGCAATAGAGTTCTTCATTTCACCTGTGTAACATGAATGCCCTTTGGAGACAGAGTACTTTATCAGGCCAGTGTAGTGCAGCGTGAGTGGGTTATCAGATCTTTTTCTGAGAGCAAGTTGCTGAGAGATGAGAGTATAAATATTTGGGAAGGGGAATAGAGAGAAAGAAGCGCAAGTCTAGAGTTAAGAAAACAGGTGAGAGAGGCACCAAAACCGAACTCAGTCTCTACTTCACTTGGGATTCTTTAGGTATCAAATAAAGAAGATCTAGCTAAAAGTAGCCTAAACAATATGAAAATGTATTTTCTCACTTAGGAAGACTCCCTAAGAAGTGGCAGTCCTGGCATTGGTTATTTTAGCAGCTAAAGGTCACCAAAAACCAAACCACTTTTCATTCTTCCATCTTCAGAGTTTCCTCTTCAGTTAGTTAGTTCTACTCATGAACCCAAGATGGCTGCCACAGTTAGGGCTTCACCTATACATAACAACCCTCAGAGGCAAAAACAGGGAAGAGAACCATCTTCTGTCCCCTTTCTAAAGCAAAAGAAAACTTTCCCAGAAGATCGTCCCTGATGTCTCATTGACCAGAATTGTGTGTCGCTTGCCACCACTCAGCAGAAATGGAGTTGGCATGTCTGTATTGGATTAATCATGATTCACCACCTGAGGCTGAGAGGGGCCACCATGCCTTGAAGTACATGACCACTGCACAGAACCTTGGTGACACCAGAGTTCTATCAATAAGATAGGAGGGTAAAGAGTCACAGAGTAGGGACTCAATACGCCAGCCATGGACACCTGGCCAGTTTTCCTAGAAGTGGTCTAGTTAATTCAGTACCTTTAAAAAAAAATTCCTGCTTATTTTCATTTTGTTTGAAAGATAGAGAAGGCCGGTGCCGCAGCTCACTAGGCTAATCCTCCGCCTTGCAGCGCCGGCACACCAGGTTCTAGTCCCGGTCGGGGCATCGATCCTGTCCCGGTTTCCCCTCTTCCAGGCCAGGGAGTGCAGTGGAGGATGGCCCAAGTCCTTGGGCCCTGCACCCCATGGGAGACCAGGAGAAGCACCTGGCTCCTGCCATCGGAACAGCGCGGTGCACCGGCCGCAGCGCGCCTACCGCGGTGGCCATTGGAGAGTGAACCAACGGCAAAAGGAAGACCTTTCTCTCTGTCTCTCTCTCACTGTCCACTCTGCCTGTCAAAAAAAAAAAAAAAAAGAAGAAGAAAAGAAAGAAAAAGAAAGATAGAGACAGAGAGAGATTTTCCATCCTCTGGTTCACTCCCCAAATGCCCACAACAGCCAGGGCTGGACCAGCACAAGTGCAAGAGCCAGGAAATCAATCTGGTTTCCCATGAAGGTGGTAAGGATCCAAGTATTTGAACCAAGTGCTTGCTGCCTCCTGGGGTGTACATTAGCAGGAGCCGGATTGGAAGCAGAGCTGGAACTCGAACCCAGGCACTCTGCTATGGGCAGGCATCCCAAACAACATTTTAACCACTGCACCAAACACCCACCCAATTCGATGTCTTGAAGCACTGAGATGCCAAGTTTCTCCTAAAACAAGTATATTTTAATAATTTTGCTTTTAATGCCAAGCCTACTGAGTGATAACTGGAGGATATGCTCTGTCTTATGCCTCCTCTTTATTAACAGAAAAGGAATATCTAGCTATAATAATTTTGGTCTTCAGACATGTTGTTCACCTCTATAGTTATTCACAAGGGTTCATACTATGTATTGGAATAATCCATACTAATCACTATAGTGTTACAAAGGGAGAAATGTGTCTCATTCTTATTTCACCCAGAATTTCAAGTAATCTATCAACTACTATAAATTAAGCAAGATATTTATGTAGTGTCCAATTTTAAATTGTGGCCAGTGATGTGGCACACCAGGTTAAGCCTCCACTTGCAACACCTGTATCCCATTTTGAAGCACCAGCTCCAATCCCAGATGCTCTGCTTCTGAACCAGTGGACCAAAGATTTCTTTTCTTTTTTCTTTATTTTTTAAAAATTTTTATATATTTATTTGTGAGATAGAGTTACAGACAGAAAGAGGGAGAGAGAGAAATAGAGGTCTTCTCTCTGCTGGTTTACTCCCCAAATAGCTGCAACAGCCAGAGCTGGGCCAATCCAAATCCGGGTCTTCCATGTGGGTGCAAGGGCCCAAGCACTTGGGCCATCTTCTACTGCTTTCCCAGGCCATAGCAGAGAGCTGGATAGGAAGTGAAGCAACCTGGACTTGAACCGGCACCCATATGGGATGCTGGCACTGTAGGTGGAGGCTTAACCTACTACGCCACGCACCAGCCCCTTGATTTCTTTCTCTCTCTGTCTCTATCATTCTACTTTTCAAATAAGTAAAATAAATCTTTAAAAAATTGTAGCCTTTGTTTATTTCCATGGGATACACTGCAATGAAGTGTATCCCATGGCAATAATGAGAAACCTGATTTAGAAACTTCCATTCATCCTTTGACTACTTTTTTTTGTGATTTTCAGTTTATTGTTAATTCTATTTTTGCCATCTGGACTGATGACATTAAAATAGAAGATCATCTGGGGGCCGACATTGTGGCACAGCAGGTACAGCCACTGCCTGCAACACCAGCATCCCATATGGGTGCTGGTTTGTGTCCTGGCTGCTTCACCTCCAATCCAGCTCCCTACTAGCAGCCCTGGAAAAGCATTAGAAGATGGCCCAAGTGCGTGGGCCCCTGCCACTTATGTGTGAGACCCAGATGAAGCTCCTGGCTCCTGGCTTTGGCCTGGCTCAGCCCTGGCTGTTGTAGCCACTTCCGGAGTGAACCAGGGGATGGAAGATCCTTCACTCTCTCTCCCTATATCTTTTTCAAATAAATAAATCTTTAAAAAATAGATCATCTAAGAATATATCATATGTAACATAGTATTGTAAAATCCCCTTGTCAGCACTCAGTCTGTGTGGAGTTACTTGTTCTATGTCCTTTGACTTGTTTAGCCTGCTAATCAGTCAGTTCAGTCAATAATTGCTTCGCTGGTTGTTTTCTAAGATAAGACAGTCAGCTTCTTATATTGACTTTTGTAGAATTATCATCTGATAACAATAAGTTCCATAATTCACTTTTTGGAAGCCATTTATTTATTTGAGAGACAGAGGAAGAGAAAGTTCCCATTCTCTGGTTCATTCTCCAAATGCTCAGAATATCCAGGGCCAAAGCCAAGAGCCAGGAATTCAACACAGGTCTCCCATGTGGGTGGCAGGACCCCAACTACTGAGCCATCACCTGCTGCCTCCCAGGGTCTGCGTTACCAGGAAGCTGGAGTCAGGAGCTGAGGTTTAAGTCTATTCTCGTAGTTAAGACAGTAACCATCCTGTTTTCCTGACATATAGAGGAGATTTGCACGTTGGTCATTGCCGAGGTGTTTGCAGAAGACTCTGGATGCTTCACATGCACTGCAAGCAACAAGTATGGCACAGTGTCAAGCATTGCACAGCTGGATGTGAGAGGTAAGGGCTCCTTATGTGCCAGACCCGTCTGGACGATGACTTTGAGTGTGAATACAGAGTCTGGGTTACCCTTTCTGACTGTTTTTCATACACAGCTAACTTGGCTCTCCTAAGAAGACTTGAATTATTGAGGAAACTGCTCCTGAACAATGTCCAGTTTTCAATTTCTTATTGCACTTAGAGCCACCCCGTCCCATCCCAGCTATCCAGCTATCATCTGTATGCAATAACCAGCACTTGCCTCATATTCTTGCTTCCTGCAGTTTCAGTTACCTGCCACTCCAAAAATACTAAATGGAAAATTTCAGAAATAAAGAATTCCTAAGTTTTTTTTTTTTTTTTGACAGGCAGAGTGGACAGTGAGAGAGAGAGAGACAGAGAGAAAGGTCTTCCTTTGCCGTTGGTTCACCCTCCAATGGCCACCGCGGCTGGCGCGCTGCGGCCGGCGCACCGCACTGATCCGATGGCAGGAGCCAGGTGCTTCTCCTGGTCTCCCATGGGGTGCAGCACCCAAGTACTCGGGCCATCCTTCACTGCACTCCTGGGCCACAGCAGAGAGCTGGCCTGGAAGAGGGGCAACCGGGACAGGATCGGTGCCCCGACCAGGACTAGAACCCAGTGTGCCGGCGCCACAAGGCGGAGGATTAGCCTATTGAGAAGAATTCCTAAGTTTTAAATTACAATCTGTTCTGAGCACCATAATGAAATCTTGTGAGATAACAGTCCACCCTGCCTAGGACATGAATCATTCCTTTGTTCAGCATATCCACACTGTATATGCTACCCACCAATCGGTTACTTAGTAGCTGAGTCAGTTATCAGATTGACTACTGTAATATCTCAGTGCTTGTGTTCAAGAAACCCTTATTTTACTTAGTATGACCTTGAACTGCAAGAGTAGTGACACAAAGGAGGCACCATGGCTTGAGACATGGAAGGCCAGATTAACTCTGCACTATTTGGCAACACTTCAAGATATATAGGAAAAATCCTTTGGTACTATCCACAGTTTCAGGCCTCCACAGGGGAGTCTTGGACAACATCCCCTGAGGACAAAGAAGAAATTACTGTACTTTCTAAGAAAAAAATCTCCTTGGTCTTATATAAATTTCTAAAATTATTTCTGAATGATTACTTAAATTTTTAATTCAGTTTTATTCTTGCCTCCTCACTATTCCTTCATGGCCTAGATTATTATCTATGTTTGACAAGCATTTTCCCATTTGTGCACCCATTCAGCTTGAATACTTTCCCATCTGTATACATGCCCCCAGCTGGGTGCTACAGTGCCATTGCAGTCTTGTTGGGTAAGGCTAACAGCCCGGGTCCTGTGATTGTTCTTGCAGGAAATGAAGACCTTGGCAACAACGGGTCTCTTCACTCAGCCAACTCCACCACCAACCTGGCTGTTACTGAGCAACAGCCATCCCCACCCAACCCAGAGCCTCCTTCTGCAGAACAACCCCCCAAACCCAAACTTGAAGGGGTTCTGGTGAACCACAACGAGCCCAGATCCAGTTCCAGGATCGGGCTCCGCGTTCACTTCAACCTGCCTGAAGATGACAAAGCAAGTGAGGCATCTTCTGAGAGTGGAGTGGCAACCGCCCACCTCACGAGGCCTGACTCTTTCCAGGAGAGGTTTAATGGCCAGGCAGCAAAATTCCAGGAGCCATCTTCACCAATCAAGGAGCCCCCTCCAGTTCTGGCCAAGCCCAAACTGTAAGTAAATCTTAGAATGGATAACCAAGAGTGCCTGTGAGCTTCTCTTGAATCAGACCTTCCTAAAAATGATGGAGTTCAAAAAGGAATTACCAAGTGAGAAAACATACATTAAAGGCTTTGCGGAAAGCACATCCGTACATCAGTTTAAGGTACTATGATATCATCCTTATTACTAATATTCTACCTCCAAGCAATGGTTCAACCAAACAACCCGGAGAGACATAGAGGCCCCCAGGTGAGACACTTCTATGTGCTTGTGGTAAAGCCCTTTCTCACAACTAACATCTTTAGGGTCTGTAATTTCACCCTTCTGTTTCCCACTTCTGCTTTAGTTTCCACTTTTGTAATCATTAGAAGGAAGCTATTCAGAGACCATTTTTTGCTATTGCTGGATACACTGCAGTAGTCATAGTAGGTTTTATAGACATATAATAGGATAGAAGAAGTCACGGTTTTCTGACTCAACTGAGGAGCCTGCTGTGGCGGTTGTCAGAACCCTCTAGAGAGCCTCTGTCAGAGCCATGTTTGCAATGTTTATTGTCCATCCATAGCAAAGCAAATACAGAGCACAATGCAGCTATGTTGTTCTGTGTCATCCACACATCAAAATGATAAAATCTCCACTTATAGTCACATCAGCCTTTAAATGTCAACTCAAGACCTACAGCATCGCGTGTTGCCCAGTGCCGAGTGGGAGCTGTTCACTGGAAGCCACTCACATCATTTGGTTCTACAATCCTCTCACTACACACAGCAAAATTCTGAATGTAAAATTTAATATTGTGAAACTTGACTCTCAACAAATTACAATCAAAAATATCTCATTCCACTCAAAGCCGTGCCAGTCACAGGAGAAAGCATCCACTTAAAGTCAGAAGAGGGGGAGGAGTTGTTTCAGAGACATAGGCAGCAAAAGCAGCCAAGTTCTGCGGAAGAACTGCTGAGCTGTTAGCTTGAACTTCTTGCCTGTCAGTCAGGGATCACTTGGCTAGCCCTGCCAGCTGGAGTCGGCACAGCTGGCTCACTCCCTCTGTCTGTTGAGCAGCTCCCCTTTCCTCTCTACCTGTCTCCTCCATGCTTCTCTTCCTGAAGACATCAATTCATACGTGACCCATCAAGAGCGCGTGTCCCCATTCTGTACCACGACCTGTGTCAACTGCCACTGCTGACTTAATTGTTCACAGTTTGATTCTACATTTCAACAGGTCCGATCTGGTCAGGCAGCCACTCCTCCCTACTCCCAGTCTACTCAGCTGTGCAGAGGATTTACGTCTGGAAGAGCCACATGGGTCAAATCAGGACCCGTGGGTGGGGAACTTCTCCAAGAAGGGAGTGTAGGGAACAGCTAACCCTAAACAACTTCCTGGGGAACTGCCTCCTTCACGGGGTTTTCTCCCTTGCCCAGGGACAGTTTTAGGGGCCATTAGGTAGGTCAGTTAGGATGAAGTTGAGCTTCATATTACAGAAAACCTGAATTAACAGAGGTTGAACACAGGAGAGGTTTTTTCCTCTTACATAGAGTGGGCAGGGAGCCCGGGGCTGCGCTGGTGCTTCGTGGTCTGCCCTGCCAGCTGCCATACTGGCATTTCTCCAAGTCCCCTCACAGACCAAGGTGGCTCGTGGTGGTCTGGTTGTCTCGCCTACATTCAGGTAGCAGGAAAGCAATGGGCAGAAGTCACACTCTTGATATCAGAATTGTTTTTAAGGGACCCCTTTTAGGGAGCTTTAATAGAAGTCTCATCCCAAATCTGCTTATCTCATTGGCCAGAATTGGTCCTCCTTTGTAATGGTATACTTATTACAAAGGAGGTGGTCTTTGGTGCACAGATCGCCACCGTGAATAAAATCAGGTTCTATTAGAGAGAGCGAGAATAAAGTAGACAGACATATCTGCCAAATGAGATTTGCAATTCTTTGTGCCAAATTCTTTACTGGTACTTTCTAAAACTCTTGTCTTCAGCACCATATAATTCTTTATTATTCTTTCCTTTCCCTAAGTTTTTTCTTAATTGTGCATGTGTTTATATTAGTATAGGTATGAATATACATGTATATGAACACACACACACACTCAAACATACTCTTTGTAATCCATAGTCTACTTTTTTCTTGCTAGTTTTAACTTCTTTGTTTTTTTTTTTTTTAACTTTTTTTTTCTGACAGATATAGTTAGACATTGAGAAAGAGAGAGAGAGAGAAAGGTCTTCCTTCCGTTGGTTCACCCCACAAATGGCCGCTACGGCTGGTGCGCTGCGCCGATCCGAAGCCAGGAGCCAGGTGCTTCTTCCTGGTCTCCCAGGCGGGTGTAGGCACCCAAGCACCTGGGCCATCCTCCACTGCCTTCCCAGGCCATAGCAGAGAGCTGGACTGGAAGAGGAGCAATCAACTGGGACTAGAACCCAGTGCCGCAGGCGGTGGATTAACCTAGTAAGCCATGGCGCCGATCCCTTCTTTGGGTTTTAATAATCTTCATTTGTTTATTTGGAAGGCAGAGACACAAAGACAGACAGAGATCTTCGATTCATTGGCTCACTCTCCAAATGCCTGTGCAACAGCCAGAGCTGTGCGGAAACCAGGAGCCACAAACTCAGCCCAGATCTCCCACATAAGTGGCAAGGACTCAGGCACTTGCTGCCTCCCAGGATGTACGGTATCTGGAATCGGAAGCAGAGCCAGAAGGTGAACCCAGGCACCTCGATATAGAATGCAGACATCCTAAATGGTGTCTTAACTGCTATGTCAAATACCCATCCCTGGTTTTTAAAATTTATTTCTTTGAGAAGCAGAGATACAAATAGAGAGACAGACACAAAGAGAGATCTTTCATCTGCTGGTTCATTCCCCAAACGTCCATATCAGTGGGGGACAGAGGCCAGAGTGGGAATCTGGAATGCCATCCAGGTCTCCGAAGTGGGTTCAGGGATCCAATTCCTTGGGCCATCACTGATACTTCCCAGAGTTTGCATTAGCAGGAAGCCAAAGTCAGGAGCTGGGAAGGGGAATCAAACCAATGTACTACAAAATGGAATGCTGTTGTCAACCACTAGATCTACCAGGTTTTGTAGGGCAATGGGCCAACATTTAGCCTAGTGGTTAAGATGCATATTAAGTCAGCCAGCATTGTGGTGCAGCAGGTTAAGCTGTCACCTGCAACACTGGCATCCCATATGGGCACCAATTTGTGTCCCAGTTGCTGCACTTCCAATCCAGCTCCCTGCTAATGTGCCTGGGAAAGCAGTGGAAGATGGTCTGAGTGCTTGGCCTCCTGCCACCCACACAGGAGACCAGGATAAAGTTCCTGGCTCCTTTCTCCTGGCTTTGGCCTGGCCCAGCTCTGGCCGACACAATCATTTGGGAAGTGAACCAGCAGATGGAAGATCTCTCTGTGTGTCTCTCCTTCTGTTGCTCTAACATTGGCTTTCAAATAAATAAATAAATAAATAATAAATCTTTAACAACAACAAAGATGGTGGTTAAGAGCCTGCATCCCTGGGGCCAGCGCTATAGTGCAGCAGGTTAACACACTGGCCTGAAATGCCAGCATCCCATATGGGTGCTGGTTTGAGACTCAGCTGCTCCCCTTTTGATCCAACTCTCTGCCATGGCCTGGAGAAACAGTAGAAGATGGCCCAAGTCCTCGGTCTCTCACATCTACGTGGAGACCCGGAGGAAGCTTCTGGCTCCTGGCTTCAGATCGGTGCAGCTCCGGCCATTTCGGCCAACTGGGGAGTGAACCATCAGATGGAAGACACTCTCTCTCTCTCTCTTTCTCTCTCTCTCTGCCTCTCCTCTCTCTGTGTAACTCTGACTTTCAAATAAATAAATAAATAAATAAAAAGAGCCCACATCCCATATCAGGAGTGTCTGGCTCAACTCCTGACTCCCGCATTCAGGCTATGGGATCTTTGAAATCATGTTTATACCCAAGCTTTCTTTTCTATGGATTTATCAACTCTCTCCAGTTACCTTAAAATACTTCCTGTTTCTCACAACTTAATTTAAGCTTATGAGCTCTGCAGACAGACATACTTAGGTTCTAATCCTGGTTCTGGCACTCATTCTCTATGTGGCTTTGGGCAGCTTCTAGACTTTTCTGACCCTGTTTCCCTTATAAGTAAAATAGTAATAAAAGTATCTCAATGTAGTTGTGAGAATTGATATATAAAGCAGCTAAAACAAATATGTGATTGACAGATGGTAACTATTATATTTCTTAATTTCTGAATCACAGAAGTTAATTTCTAGATTTTTGTTTTAGAACAGCACCTCCCAAAACTAGTCGAAGGAGTTGCTATAGAACCCCTAAACCAGGCTGGCTCACCTCGTGAGCAGAGTAGACAATCTGACAAGAGCATGGTGGAAGAGAGTAGATATTTGCAAAGTGTAGAACAAGGAGCCGGGCAGCTGTCACTTCATCCCCAGGCTCCCCAAGGGCTTAGGAGTGAAAGTTGGGGCTGAGAGTCAGAAACTGGGGTGAGCCCAGAAATCTGTGTTTGAAGCTGCCCTACAGGGACTTCTGAGGCTGGCTGAAGTTCAAGAACGAATGGCCTACATTTTAAAAGTAATAATAACTAAGCCTGGATCCCTGCCCACACCAATTAACTCTCTGGGCAGTGGTGCCTAAATCTGCGAGGTTGGTTTGTGTTTTGTGGTCTCCAGTGATTCCAAACTGCCGCCAGCAAGACTGCTAAAACCAGCCCCTGTCTCCTCAGAGCGAGTTCTGCTAGTCAGGGCGTGACGGCCCAGGAGATGCTTAACGTCTCCACAGGCCGCCAACGTCCTCCCATCCTCCCGGTGTGGCGAGTTGGAATGAACCGCCCTGGGTGGCCTTTCAGAGCCCATGAGCCACGCGGCCTGAAACAGTTGCAAAATTGCTTTCAAAAGTACTCCAGCCTATGCCCCAAGTTCATTGTGCTGTTTGGTCTAACGTCTCATCTCAAAAATCTAAAATTCCAGAGCCAGCGCCGTGGCTCACTTGGTTGATCCTCCACCTGTGGCGCTGGCATCCCATATGGGCACTGGTTCTAGTCCTAGTTGCTCCTCTTCCAGGCCAGCTCTCTGCTGTGGCCCGGGAAGGCAGTGGAGGATGGCCCAAGTGCTTGGGCCCTGCACCCGCCTGGGAGACCAGGAAGAAGCACCTGGCTCCTAGCTTCAGAATGGTGCAGCGCGCTGGCCGTAGTGGCCATTTGAGGGTGAACCAACGGAAGGAAGACCTTTCTCTCCCTCTCTCACTATCTATCTGTCAAATAAAAAAAAAATCTAAAATCCCTAAGAAATTCTTTTGTATAGTATTCCTTATGATTCAGAAACTCTGCTTTTTATTTGTAAAGCTCTTGAAACTGACTTTTGTGGTTCGGAAATAAAGAAATGTAATAGTCACCATATGTCAATCACATGTTTCACATGATTTGTTTATCAGTTCTCACTACAACATTAAGAGATGCTATTACTACCATTTTACATAGAAAAGGGAATCAGGGAGAGAAGAGTCTAGAAAACCACCCAGAGCTAGGACTGGGACCTCAGTATGTCTGTGTGTAGAGCTCATAAGCTTAAATTAGGTTGTGACAAAAGGGAAGATATTTTAAGGTAACTGCAGGGAGTTGATAAATCTACAGAAAAAATGCCTGGGTATAAACATGATTTCAAAGATGCCATAGCAACAAGAAATGAGCAGCTGAGCTTACAACAATTTACGGCAGGCTGTTACTTTGAATGAAGGGTTTACTCGGGATTTTGGAGCTGGTCTGCTTTAAAATTAGTCTTTTTTTTTTTTTTCAGACTTTTACTAGAAAGTGAGAAATAAGGGTCCTTTATTATCTGTAAGCAACCACTGGTGGTGTGGTATGCATGGATGGCTCACTGGATTTTTCAGGCAGCATGTACTGTCTCAGACATAGCGGAATCTTCTGCAGCACTTAGCAAAATAGACATACAGAAAGCTCGAGAAAATTCCATTGAAGAACGGAATTAACATCTTGTCCTGATGTAGTGACTCAGCTAAGCCAAACAGCTGTGTTAAATCCTTTCTGAAACAAGATAGAATTCAAGGAAAAAGTTGAGACAAAAAGACATACTCAAATGAATTCTTTCAGAATCTTAATCAGAATAATTCGATGCTGTATCTTACATTTCATTTTGTTGAAGATTTGTGATCCTCTACCATCCAAACACAATTTATTTCCAAATAAATTCAAATCCAAACATATTTCATTGAGTAGCAAGGGCTAACAGGCCATTTGAAGTCTTACTGAAAGGAGAAAATTGGATCTTAGCTACCACTCAACATGAAGTAAAAGGAAATGAGAACCGCTTAAGACCAAATGCCTCCCAGCTCCTCACTGACATCCTTTTCCTATAAGATTACTGTTCCTGCACTGCATCTTCAATTTCCACAGCCATAATAAACTATTTCTGCAACATCATCAGACCAAAAGTCACTAAGGTCAAAAAACATGTCCTGAAAATCACATACTTTATGACTTACTTTACACAGCATGCTTTATAACAGTTGCAGAAGGTATTATGGCAAACATGAGATCCATGAAAAAGTAAGAGATTATGTATTGTCATCCTATTGGGAAAAGTCATCAGCAACAGAAACAATGTCAATTGAGTATATTTTTCTAAGGAAAATCCAACAAAGATATTTCTGCTTTTCTTAATTGCTGAATATTCTCGTACAGAGAAATGAAAAAGTTTACATTTTAATTATATTACTTTCTCTCAGTTTCAAAACTCACTTCCAAAAAGGGATGATAAGAAAGTTACTGTGCCAAGTGCATAATACTCTTGAATTCTTAGTTAACTTAAGAAAAGAGTTTTTCATGGCTGAACAAAGGATTGTGTGGTAGGTTGCCTTTGACAGCAGCAGTGGAAGCAGAAATGGGTCTTTCTTTTGTGAAGTTACTTTCTCCACCTATGGTATACTTGAAATATTAATGAGAGGAAGGAGAAAGGTCTCAAACTTCAAGAATTAAGAAAAAAACAAGATTTGAAGAACTTTCTCATTCAACTGTGTAACTGTTGTTGGCTTTCCTGGTGGTTGGAAAACATTTCTAATAGATCTTAGGTTCAGCAGATCAACCCCTGTGTTCCAGAGGCAACATGTATTTCCAAAGAACAGAAAACCAGTGGCCTTGAAGCACTGTAACACCATGTGTGGATCTTCCAAAGGTTATTCATTCAACAGTAGATTCTCGAGGTCAGGGCTCTGGTACAGTGGGTTAAAGCCACAGCCGGCAGCATTGGCATCCCATCTGAGTGCCGGTTCGAGTCCCTGCTGCTCTACTTCCAATCCAGCTCCCTGCTAATGTGCCTGGGAAAGCAGCAGAGAATGGCTAAGTGCTTGGGTCCCTGCACCCATGTGGGAGACCTGGAAGGAGCTCCTAATTCCCGGCAATAGCCTGGCCTAGCCCTGGCTGTTGAGACCATTTGGGAAGTGAGCCAGCGGATGGAAGACCTCTCTCTCTGTCTCTACCTTTCTCTCTCTGTAACTATGACTTTCAAAATAATAAAATAAATCTTTGAGAGGCAGAGAAAGAGAGAGAGAGAGAGAGATCTTCCATCCACTGTTTTTTTCCCCAAATGGCCCCAACAGCTGGGGCTGGGCTGAGCTGAAGCCTGAAAGATGGCCCACGTACTTGTGCTCCCGCACCCACACAGGAGACCACGAGAATCTCCTGGTTCCTGGCTTCAGCCTGTCCCGGCCCCAGTCATTGCAGTCCTTTGGGGAGTGAACCAGGCATGAAAGATCTCTGTCTCTCTTCTCTCTAACTCTGCCTTTCAAATAAATAAATAAATCTTTAAAAAAAAAATAGATTTTCCAAGGAGCAAAGTTTGGCAGCCATGGTGACTGCATAGATATATGACTTTAAGACATTTTTATTCCATCTTCTTTCTTTAAAAAAAAAAAAAAAAGTAAGCATCATGTGAAGAGAAATTAAATAGAGTTGGGACTTGGGGCAAATCTTGTCTCCATGATTCAGGCTCCTGTAAGTTGTGAAACTGCTCCCATCTTGCTCTTCTTTCTCTTTTGAGGAATAAGAAAAGCATGACCATGTATTATCATTCAAATCAGGACTTTTTAAATTTTATTTATTTTTTTAAAGATTTGTTTATTTATTTGAAAGGGTCAGAGAGAGAGAGAGAGAGATCTTCCATCCACTGGTTCACTCCTCAAACGCCCATAACAGCCAGGTCTGAACCAGGCTGAAGCCAAGAGCCAGTCAACCTGGGTCCCCCACATGCATGGCAAGGACCCAAGTACCTGAGCCTCCTGCTGCCTCCCAGTGTGCAAGTTAGCGGGATGCTGGAGTTGGAAGCCTAGCCAGGACTCAAAGTCAGGCACTCTGATATGGGGTGCAAGCATCCCAAGCAGCAGTTTAATTGCTGGGCCACATGCCCATCCCTGTGTGTTCCTAATCTGCATCAAGTTCTAAGCAGCCTATGTGTATGTTTTCAGAAAAATGAGGCCAATGGTAACACATTTCCCTCCTCTGTCCCCACTCTTGTCTTGTGTGCAGTGATTCTACTCAGTTACAACAGCTTCACAACCAAGTCTTACTGGAACAACAGCAGTTGCAAAACCCATCTCTGTCTTCACCCAAGGAGTTTCCTTTCAACATGAGTGTTTTGAATTCCTCTGCTCCCCCGGTGGTGACAATGTCCAGCAAGCCGGTGAAGGCCCCGTCAACACAGACCTTCAACTTGGCCCGACCGAAGCATTTCCTTCCCTCCACAAGCAGTACCACGGCTACCATGTCCCCTTCCAGCTCTCCGGTGTTCACCCTGAGCAGCACTCCTCAGACTATGCAGAGGACAGTGAGCAAAGAAAGCCTCTTGATCTCTCACCCCTCTGTGCAAACCAAATCTCCAAGCGGGCTTTCCATCCAAACTGAGCCACCACATGCAGGCCCAACAGAACCAGCGCAACCAGCGCTCACGTTTTCCATCCCCACTGGAAACCAGTTTCAGCCCCGCTGCGTGTCCCCAACTCCTGTGTCTCCCACCGGCCGGATTCAGAACCCAGTGGCTTTCCTCAGCTCCGTTCTGCCTTCTCTCCCTGCCATCCCACCCACCAATGCCATGGGGCTGCCTAAAAGTGCACCATCTGTGTAAGTGTCATGAGGGTCTGAGGGTAAGAGATGCCAGTTAAGAGGGGGCATTGGTGTAGAACAGTTTAATCTGGGACAGGATTCTCAATTAGAGGATTCCTAGACAATCCTATCTCTTAGACACAAAATGGATACTAAACACCTCAGGGCAAAGGGCACGAATACTTTGAATTATTTTTAATAATGAAAAGATTCAAATGTTTCTATAAACACAGATTCTGTATACCTAATGACTGCTAGTATCTGGTTGTCACTTCAACCATTCTGATTTTTAGCCTTTGTATGCTGGGCAGGGTTTATCATGGATGTGTCGTGGGTGAATCTATTTTGCAGGCCATCCCAGGGACTAATGAAGAAAACCAAGTCTCCTCAACCAATGAGTGATGATTACATTCGTGAAACTAAGAATGCAGTGATTCTAGACTTGGGGAAAAAAATGAACTTCAGTGACGTCAGATCAAACCAGCAGGTAAGATTGTTGAACTCAGACAGTTTATTGGAATTTTATGCTAAGCAATAGAATTTTGTTTAATTTGGTCCTTGGATATTCGGGTCATCTGAGCTCAGTGAGCTTGATGCTGCAGCTTAGCTGGTAGAGCACAGACAAAGGGTCCTATAGAAATTCATCCACGTACAACTGGAGTTCTTGGTTACCCCAGTAGTTTTCTTGTTTACGCATTTACCCAGAATAGAATATACAGCAATCCTCCCCTAGCTGCAGGATTCCTGTAACCTCAGATAGCACCAACCCTATATACTCATTTTTTCTTATGCGTACTTATCTATGATAAAATTCAATTTTTAAATTGGACACAGTAAGAGGTTAACAATAGCTAACAATAAAATTGAACAAGTATAATAATTATATATTACATATAAATAATGTATGTATTTATAGTAAAAGGTATTCAAAACATTCACTGTTTATTTCTGGAATTTTCCATTTAATATTTTCAGACCCCAGTTGACCAGGGGTAAGTGAAACTGTGGAAAGTCCAATCCTAGATAAAGAGGGGATTACTGTATTAAAGGAGGAGAGAGATTAGTCTGTAATCCATGCCAGTTATCCTCAGCTCAGTCTTTGCAAACCACCACAGCACTGAGATATTTCAATAGCTGAGCCTTGAGCTGATTTTGACTTTACAGAACTCTGGGGTTCTCAACCGTCCCTCATGCAACATCCTTCATTCTCACGGACCTGGAGGTCTGATCGCCAGTCCCTCTCGGTCTTTATATTATACTGCATCATGTGAAATAGCCAGTAGGCAACATCCATGATTCAACCTGTACAACTCCTGGCTTTTTAGTGTTTGCCCTGAAGGGGAAAGAGGAAAGCCATTAGCAAGTAAAAAACAAAAGACAGACTGAGTATTTTCTTATTGGAGGCATTCATTTTGCTTTTGAAAAGCAAGACTTTTTTTTTTTTAACATTTTATTTTATTTGGGAAGCAGAGAGAGAAAAAGAGAGAGAGAGATCTTCTGTCTACTGGTTCACTTCTCAAATGCCCACAATCACTAGGGATAGGCCAGACCAAAGCCTGGAGCCTGGAATGCAATCCAGGTCTCCCATATGGGTGGCAGGGACCTGAGTACCTGAGCTTCACCCACTGTTATGCAGAGTGTGCATCAGCAGGAATCGGGATCAGGAGTAGAGCCAAACACAGGCACTCTAATCTGGAACACAGATGTCCCAAACAACTACATCCACCCCAAGTGATTATTAATTTGGGTATACAATTTAATAATCTAACTCTTGACTTATGTAACAAGATGGGAACTGATAAAGTTTATTTTGAAATACAAAAAAATTCAGTGGAAACAATATAAATATAGGGTTTCAACCATAAGTGACCCCTAGAAACAAAGCTCCAAACTCTTTGGCCTGCATGCTGCTTTTCTTAGTGTTTCTGTCTCTTAATTACAGGGGAGCCATGGATATACAGCATTTTGCAGTTGTGTTACATACATTTACAACTTTTACTGAAATATTTCTCTTTTACTGAATTTTTTTTTTTTTTTTGGAAACCGTGCTGCTTAAAGCTTTTTAAAATTCGATTTCAAATTATTGAACAGAAGCAGAGTATTTAAATTTCTGAGTACACTTAATGTACTGTTATCTCAGCACTTAGCATAACTGGATATACTGCTCATGTATTATTTCAGCAAATTCTGTGTATTCCTGGCAGGCAAATGCCAAGGCAGCTGTTCTTCTCATCCATCTTCCAGATAAGAAACTAAAATGAAGCACAGTTTCTCAAACGATCAGTTGCAGAACTAGAACCAGAAACTAGGCTCCAGAACACACTCACATTTTCCCTGAAACTCTGCAACCTTTCTCCATTGGTAGTGGAGCTGAGACCCAAACCCAGCACTCTGATATGGAACGTGGGCATCCCAAGTGGAGGCTTAACCACTGCACTGAATGCCTGCCCCTGCTTTGGCAACCTCTAAGTCCAGAAAGCTGGATTCTCTTGCCCTAAGAGAATTAGTTCTAAGCAAATGAAGACTAGTAACCATCCTGGAACATTTGTGTGGTCTAGCATTGGCACCTAATGACTATGAACAATTTCCCCCCTACAACTCAAATGTATAAATTGGGGTCAGCGTGGTGTCATAGTGGGTTAAGCTACTGCCTGTGACACCAGCATCCCGTATAGGCACTGGTTTGAGTACCTGCTGCTCCGCTTCCAATTCAGTTGCCTGCTAATGCACCTGGGAAAACAGCAGAAGATGGCCCAAGTGCTTGGGCCCCTGCACCCATGTGGGAGACCTGGATGAAGCTCCTGGCTCCTGGCTTCAGCCTGGCCCAGCCCTGGCCGTTGTGACCATCTTCGGAGTGAACCAGTAGGTGGAAGATCTCGCTCTCTCACTCCCCACCCCCATCACCCTTTCAAATAAATAAATATATTTTTAAATTTTAATTGGTTTTAATACATCTACCATTTTGTATTTCTGTTATATTTCAGTGTTTACCCTTTAACTCATTTGATATAACATTTCCTTTTTTTTTTTTTTTTTTTTTGACAGGCAGAGTTAGACAGAGAGAGAGAGACAGAGAGACAGAGAGAAAGGTCTTCCTTCCATTGGTTCACCCCCGCAAATGGCCGCTACAGCTGGTGGGCCGCGCCGATCTGAAGCCAGGAGCCAGGTGCTTCTCCTGGTCTCCCATGCGGTGCAGGGCCCAAGCACTTGGACCATCCTCCACTGCCTTCCCGGGTCACAGCAGAGAGCTGGACTGGAAGAGGAGCAACCAGGACAGAATCTGGCGCCCCAACCGGGACTAGAACCCGGGGTGCCAGCACCGCAGGTGGAGGGCTAGCCAAGTGAGCCGCAGTGCCAGCTGATACAACATTTCCTTTTAACAAGTAATAGTTATTGATTCTTAGAAGTTTGTGGAATACAAAGATGTCATCCTCTCAGACACTTATGTTTACGAATATTTTGAGGGGCTGACATTGTGGTGCAGCAGGTTGAGCTGCCACCTGTGACACTGGCAATCCATGTAGGCACTGGCTTTGAATCCTGAGTGCTCTACTTCCAATCCAGCTCCCTGCCAATGTGCCTGGGAGGGCAACAGAAGATGGCCCAAGTGCTTGAGTCCCTGCCACCCACATGGGAGACCTGGCTGAAGCTCCAGGCCTCTGACTGTGCCTGCCCTAGCCCCACCATCATGGACATTTGGGGAGTGAGCCAGCAGATGGGTGATCTCTGTCTCTCTGTGTCTCTCTCTGTAATTCTGCATTTTAAGAAAATAAATATTTTTTAAATGCTTGAACTGTCTACACTGATAACAAAGTGTCTTTGAGTTGGACATAAAGCCAAGGGGGGAGGTAATCTGATTTATAGATTTAGGCTGCATCATTTGTTTCTCTTAAAAAAATTCATGTATTTGAAAACCAGAGAGAGAGAGAGAGCACGTGCACTTCTGTCTACTGGCTCACTCCCTCAAATGGCTGCAATGCAGGGATTGGGACAGGCTGAAATCAGAAGCCAGGAACTCCACCCAGGTGTCCCACACAGGTGGCAGGGCCCAAGTACTTAGGCCAGCATCTTCCGCTTCCCAGGTGCATTCCAGGGCACTGAATCAGAAGCAGCTGCATCGTTTCTTACTTTGGGTACCGTTCATCACCCGTGGCCTTGACTGGACGTGGTTAAAACTAGTTTAGGTTACTGTGGTAAATTTGTGAGGTCAAAAACAAATAAACAAAAACAAGGTTCACAAAACGTCATGGAGCTTTCATGACCGCTGGTTGTAACTCCCGCATGGCTCCGCATGACAGTCTGCACCTAGTAACTATTTGTTGACTGCCAGGTTGACCATTCATTTCTAAGCTTTACCCCACCCTCCCCTTCCAACTTTCCTCCTCGACCTCATTTCTACCGAAAGCTTCCTGTCCCTTTGTTCTGCTCTCCTCATCTCTGCTTTGTTCTTAATGGTTCTTTAAAACTATCTGCAGTTCACAGATAGTGCCCTGTATGACAGGAAAAAAAATAAGTACCTGATTCTTGCTCTTCCTTTGTTCTTCTAATCTTCTATAAGCTGTTTAGTCATTGCTTGTATTTAAATCTGCTTTTTCCTCTCTTACCATGAACTCTTTATGACAACCTGCTTCTGTAAGTAAATAGCACAGTCCCACTGAGAAGGCAGCTGTGGAGCGCTCCCTGGGGACAGGGTGCAGGGCTGTCTTGTTTTTTGCTGCATCCCTGTTATTTATACCTGGCACATCAGTACTCAGTGAATATATATATACTCACAGAGAAGGGATTAACATTAGTTTTAGGTAGAATAGTGAAACTTTTAACCAATTAGAAGAGTTTGGATTTGTTGCATAGTTTTGGAAAATTTCTCTCTTGACTATTCAGATTCTAATTATACTTAATTATGGATCCTTCCTGAAATGATAGCAATCCATATGAATCAGTTAATTAAAAAACAAAACCTTAAAAACACACTGAATAAAACAACATTCTAACCTTCACTGAAATTCTATGTAGAAAGTAAATCTGTGTATCTTTTAGCAATTACTTATTCTTAAGGACTAAATTTGGAGTTTATGCGACCATAAGGGAGAATCTGTCTTTACAGAATATTATATCCCCAGTGCCTGTGGTAGTATTTTGCATGTAGTAAGTGCTTACTAAGAGCTTGGCAGCAGCGACAAGGAGTAGACAACTGGTTATTTCTAAGGAAGGCAACGAGTAGTTATTAGATAAGTAGAAAAAGGAACTATCCTCTCTGCATGTCAACCTCTTATCTGCTGAATCCCAACTCTGGCCGTGCCTGGAACTAAAAGAACACTGACACTTGAGTGCTCCTTCAGTGCCCACCACCCTCAGTATTGGCCGGGGACGCTGTGAGCGGCTTTCTCAAGGTTTGATCCCATTCGAGTATTTGTCCTTGGCACCCAGACTCAGAACTTGGGGCAGAGGAAGGCAGTGATGGGCCCAGGCCATGAGTGCCAAACGCTGCCCACACCTTGGCAGTGCTGTCACATTGGGATGCGTCATTATGCTGTGTTCGCACACTTTCTGCAAATGGGTCCCAGAAATTAGACATTTCAAGTTGTCAAAATATCAGCCTTAAGAGGATTATCTTCAAAGGGGAAAAAGGGGGCTATATTTTCAAGTAGTATATTCTGAGGTTTTTTTTTTTTTTTTTTTTTTTTAGCTCTTCCTTTTCTTTCACAGTGGAACTGAAATTCTATGCAGTTCACAAGTCTGGAAAGGATCTGTCATTTATCATTCATCTGATTTCCATTCAGGCCAGAATTACACCAAAAAAATACTCTATCCTTCGAGGGCATACACCACCCACAGGCGGCCAGCGAGGAGACTCCTGCTTCTATTCACAAAGGGGATGAAGGGAGGGGAAATGGAGAACGCAGCATAAACCCGCTGCTGGCAGTCTGAAGCACACATCCGCCAATCGGGGATGGGTAGTGAAACGTCCATGCAGAGCAGTGCAGAAAGTACCTTTGCATTTAACTGAAACACACTGCTGTGTTTGCAAATTTCCTTTTGAGATCTGAGTCATCACATACAATGGCGACTTTATTTATGTGTACCAGGGGTACCTATCCTTGGGATGAACCAACCCTTGGTTGCAAAGCACTACAAAGAAACCTCAACTCCTGCTTTGGGGATGGTGTGCATTGTGTACATCTCAGATGTAAAGATACAGAGCTTTAGGAACTGACCATGTTTCCTTGCCATACACTTGCATAGTTTTCCTTATTCCCTAAGGTTTGGCTTCCCAAATATTTAATGAATCTTTCATAGAAACTCCTTGACCTACATATTCTTATTTTATTACTCATCTGAAGTTTACACATTATATAACTGGTAAATTAAACAAGTATATCTCAAAATGCTATTTTATCTTTGTCTCTCATTATCCCTTTAAAGTCAGCCATGGGGCTAATTTTTCTCTTGCTTTTGGCAATCTTAAAACCTTTTAGGCTATTTTTAATTCCTAGGAAGTTCTGTGAAGACTTTGTTGTAAATGAAATCTTGAGCCTTAACTTCTTGTCCTTATTGTAACCAACAGTCCAATGTTTATTCAGATACAAGACCTTACACTCAAACACCCCATCCCTGTCCCATACCTCACTGCCTGCTGCAAATAGCAAACCTAAAGCCATGAAAGGGAGTGTGAGTAACCTCTCTTTTTTTAAGATTTATTTATTTATTTGAAAGGCAGAGTTACAGAGAGAGAGAGAGACAGAGAGAGACAGAGAGAGGTCTCCCATCCATTGGCTCACTCCTCAAATAGCCACAAGGGCCAGGGCTGGGCCAGGCTGAAGCCAGGAACCAGGAACTCCATCCAGGTCCCCCATGTGGTTGGTAGGGTTCCAAACACTTGGGCCATCTTCTGCTGCTTTCTCAGGTGCATTAGCAGGGAGCTGGATCAAATAGTGGAGCGGCCAGGACTAAAATCAGCATTCACAAGGGATGGCAGCATTGCAAACGGTGGCTTAATCCACTGTGCCACAATGCTGGCCCCATAGCTTCCCTCTTTTTGCCCCCCTTACCCCCGTTTTACTAACATCTGGACCTGATTCCTTCCTTTCTCAACCTTGGAAGGACCTAAGCGGACCCTGCTCTGTCTTTGTATCAGCTGTGGCCCATGTGTGTGTGACAAGAACCATGGCCCTTGCTGTGCCCTGATGCATGCTGGGTGTGCAGGACACTCAGTGCAGCTGTCAGGCTGCCCATCAGCAAAAGTGGCAAGCTCACTGCTCATGCACACTCCCCAGGCAGGAGTCAGACCCTGACCCACCATGTCCTTCCTGCAGGATGCCCAGCATGCTCTGCCAGCCGGTGCATTTACTCTCCCTTGCTGGATGTGAGGTAAAATGCAGATACCCTAGGCTGGGGAGGCAGGAAACTCACAGGCATTGATAGCTCCCTCCGAAGTCCTCTCACTGGACTTTCTCCCTCCTGACTCTTGGACGTGTGACAGAGGTAAAAGTTTAAATCATCTAACCTGTCTTTAAGCATCTGCTTTGACATTTCTAGAGAATGAAATATTGCAAAATGACTTGTTTTCTGATACCTAACCCATCCTGGTGCCTCAATAGAACTTTCTCATTGAGATCTAGTTATGGAGAGGCAGGCTTTTGGTGCAACTTGGGACACCCCAGCCCATATTGGGGTGCCTTGGTTCAAGTTCCAGCTCCACTTTCAAATGTGCATTCTAGGAAGCAGCCAGTGGTGGCTCAAGCACTTGAGACCCTAATTGAGCTCCTGGCTCCTGGCTTCAACCTGGCCCAGCCACAGCTGTTGTGGGCATTTGGGAATTGAGACGGTGGGTGGGAGACATCTCTCTGCCCTTCAAATAAATTTTAAGAATAAGTACATAAATAATATGTAAAGGTAGCTGGTTATAATCATATTCTTAGTACCTGGCTTTGAATAGTATATTTTAAATAACTCCTTGAGTGTTCTGTTTTCATTACCACCAATTTGTATCATTAAGAAAATAAATATATAATAAGAGGTGTACATTTTTATAGTAAAAATGTGCATATTTTCATAACATTGCTTCTGTAGTTCTTTTGGCTAATTCAATCATATATAAATTCTGTAATACCTTAAAATCAAGTTCTTAAATTGGCTGTTTGAAATAGATAGACACAATGTGATATTTATATCCTCAGGCAGGAACTTAAAATATCCAGATATAGATATCATCTATTGTGTTCCTGCAATATAGGCATAATCATAACTTACCACCATGTACAATATCTCTTTGGAAAACAATTACGATTTCAGTACAGAATTTTAGAATCCCCCATAATAGCTGTGACAGTGTAATTAGCTAAGAACTTATCGTCCCTCACTAATCAGCTGGCAGAGCTGCAGAGAAGGTTCTGTAGCTTGGAACAAGGACTCTGCTAGAACAGAAGCTAGAGGTAGAACAAAATGAAATGGAAATTTGAGAACTTAAATGAAACAAGAAGAGAAGCTGCAGAAGGCCAAGACCTCTTCTTGTCCATTGAAAACCCCTTGAGGGGCAGGCGTCTGCTGCAGTTAGGACCCTGCTTGGGATGCCCACATTCCATATCTGAAGGCCTGGCTTTGAGTTCCTGCTCTACTTCAGATTCCAGCCTCCTGCTAATGTGCACCCTGGGAGACAGCCGGTGGTGACACAAGTAATTGGGTTCCTGCTACCATATGGAAGACCTGGATTGAGTTTCTGGCTCCCAACTTCAGCCTCAACTCAGCCTAGCTGTTTCAGGCATTTGAGGAATGAACTAGTAGATGGGACTATTCTTTTTCTCTTTCTTAAGTACCTCAATTAAATTTTTTTGTCAATTCCAAGAAACTGAAATACTTGGTTGGGGGCTGGTGTTGTGGTACACCCAGTTAAGCTGCCACTGTCATGCCAGCATCCCCTATCAGAGTGGCAGTTTGAATCCCAGCTGCTACTCTTCCAGATTCAGTTCCCTGCTAATGCACCTGGGTGGATAGTGGGAGATGGTCCAGGTACATGGCCCCCTGTAACTCATGTGGGAGACTTGGATGGAGTTCCTGGCTCCTGGCTTCAGCGTAGCCCAGCCCTGGCTGTTGTGGCCATGCAGGGAGTGAACCAGTGGATGGAAGCTCTCTCTCTCTCTGCCCCCATCCCAATCTGTTGTTCTGCCTTTCAAATAAATAAATCTTAAAAAGGACATTTGGTTTCTGTTTCCTAAATTCCAGTTATATCCAAATTCAAGTGATTATGTATATTACAATAACTAAAGGACATTTGTACTGTAACTTAATAGCTTGAGAACACACAAGTCCTGAACTCAATGATTCTGCCAAAGACTTGAGCCAAGTGCCTATTAGCCATGTGCTTCTAAATTTTGTATTAGTAGCATCCCAATACCCTTTCCATGGAATCCAACTAGATTATAAAATTATAGTTAATCAGAGTCACTGCAAGCACATGGCTCTGGATTCCTCAAAGATGCAGTAATGCTGAAATAAGTGATTACCTCTCTGTTATTCATGTAGTTACTCATTACTGAACATCTGCCATGGGGTAGGTACTATTCTAGGTGCTTTTTGATAACAGTGGCAAGCAAGACAATTAAGATCCCTGCTCTTGGGAAGCTCACATTCTAACATTTAGAGAGTCAATCACTCAATTACCAAACAAGAAAAGTACTGAATAGAAATAACTAGTGCTACATAGAGAGTGAGAATGGGGAGTTAACTTTAGACAAAGTGACTTACAGAGGCTGCTTTGGGGAGGTGACATTTAATCTTCATAGACAGAGTATGGCAGGGAGAGGGAGTGAAAGGAATCCAGGGAAGATGTAGGATTTAACTCAGTGAACTCAGAGTGTGCCAGCTTGGAAGCTCTGTCACATCTCTACCCTGAGATAAGATAGAAAGTGACAGTAACTATTAAGAATTTTTATAGTAACTTGATAGGGGAAATTTTATGTCTTAAATAGAATAATTTTACATGCTTTTTATTTAATTTTTGCCATTCATTTTTGTTTTATTTTATAAAAATATAGGTTGGAAAATTTTTAAACCTGGTTGTCAGCATAGGCAGTGTGAGAATATTGGATTACTCACTTAACCAAGTGGATGAGTAGTGGTGCCCTATTCTGAGTTGAGGAAGAACAGGTTAAGAGCATCTCTGGGAGACTGAAATCTAGTGTGAGTTATTTGGGCCATGCTAAGATTGAGATGTCTGTTGGGTCTCATAACATAGAGTGGATCACTGGTTAATGACTCTGGAATTCTAGAGAGAGACAAGGCTTAGAGACAGGGATTTGGGAGTCATTAGCAAAGAAAGTGTCTGAGGTTGGGAGACTGTATGAGATCACCTAGAGCAGAGAAGTAGAAGTAACAAAGGAGACTGATAAGATGCAGCTAGAGAAAGAGGAACAGCCGACAGAAGAAATGTTTCCTAAAGGGAAAAGTAGCCATCTGTGTGCAATGCTGTAGAGAGGTCAAGTAAGGTAAGAACAGATAAGTAATGACTGACGTGGCAAGGAGACACTGACAGTAGCAATCTGTGGAGCAGTAAGAACGCAGCCTAATTCAGTAGGTTAGCCTGAGAATAAGTGACAAGGAAATGATAATGTAACAATAGGGAATTATTTCAAATTGTTTGGTTGTGAGGGGAGCAAAGAGAGGTGCAGTGAGGGCGGATGTGGGGTGAATTAAGAATTATTTAAAATGGGTTTTCCTCAAATGTACAGACAGGAATGTCCAGCAGAGGGAGGAAGTTCAGGATGCATTTGCCAAAATAACTCTATAGGTAGTTCTACTTTTTGAAATGAACACTAATAGTAGTTATGGGAATTGTATTTCATCGTCATTCCATTCCCTATAGAATTCTCCTGGTACTCCATGTTCAAGGGGAGGAATCAAGATTCACTAGGGCAGTTTGATATTATAGTAAAGATAGTGACAATTCTGTTAATGCTCCATGATGAGGAACTGGAAATGGAACATGCCTGGTTTATAGGAATTCCATGGTATAAAACTAACATCAGGATCTTAAAAAGCCATATCCTCAATTACACCAATGGACACATTCTCCTTCATCCTAGAAACTGAAATTGAAACATGTTTCTCATTTTTACAGGAGTACAAAATTTCAAGCTTTGAGCAGAGGCTGATGAATGAAATAGAGTTTCGTTTGGAGCGCACTCCTGTTGATGAATCAGATGATGAAATCCAGCATGATGAGATCCCCACGGGCAAGTGTATTGCTCCCATCTTTGACAAAAGACTCAAACACTTCCGGGTCACAGAAGGTTCTCCAGTCACATTCACCTGCAAAATTGTTGGGATACCTGTTCCAAAGGTAGGGGAAGATGGCCTGCCAATTGGTCAATCAATGGTATAGAATTATAGACACTGCCTTCAAGAAAGTCTTAGACTCTAGTGAAATAACCACGCAAGAAATGAAAACCAATACAAGGAACCAATACCAGTACTAAAAAGAGACCATCAGGAATAGAGTCACTAACTTTAGAATATAATTTTAATATAATCATTAAAATCACTACACCAAACAGAAATCAAGCTATGTCTAGGTTAGAATTCTAATGGAGGTTTAAAATTCTCAGCCATGATACTGTATTTTGGGCTATTTATTCTCTTAGCCATCAGACTCACCAAATTCATATTTTCTTTCCCTTTAACATCTATTGAATATCCACAGGGTGCCTGTTGTTTTACAAAGTGAGCTATATTTGTATCATTACTATTAGGTTGGTAAATGCCAAAAATGTCATATCGTTATCACTGGCTGCTGAAAAATCTTATGAGTCACCAGATTTTTTGGCAGTCAACTGAGAGAAGGATTTACACCTGGTGAGACTGTGGTAGGGAATCTCTCCACTCTGCTTTCACAAACAACAGTGTGGTGTTATCCTGTATGGTTAGGTAACCAGGAAAAGTACAGGAGGGCAGCTGCAACCGGTCCTTTATCTCCTCTGTCTTTGAGAGATCTCCTTGACACATGCAGAACATGACATGAAAAAATGTATGTGCACTTGTTTAAATGTGACTAGATGAGAAATTTAGCAAGTTAATCCTAGCTTCATCCCATTAACCTACCGAGCAAGGTGAACTCTTCTAGGAGCTGAGATCTGCAGCTTCAGGAGACTTGAGCTTGTAAATAGGGTAATGGGGGAGAAAATCCAGGCTCCCAGTTATAATTATTTTGCTTCTGAAGATACATATGTCCTTAGAGTATCTTTTTAACTAATTCTGAAGTTGAATTAAAAATAGTCAAAAGCTTTGCCCTAATTTAAATTTAATTGCATATTTGTACTTAAATACTGTATAGGTGCAAGTGAAGGGGCATCTTATACAGCCATTTTGAATGTGAAACTTTTTTTCCAAGTGCTTTAGAAGGGTTGGATCACCTGTTAGAGAGGTAGCAATTAGCCCTTGCCTTACCTACTCCCTCATTTCCTGGCCTCTGAACCTGTACGGAACAGTGTATTTCTCCTTGATCTCATTTCTTCCATTCCAGGTTTACTGGTTCAAAGATGGGAAGCAGATTTCTAAGAGAAACGAGCACTGCAAAATGAGGCGAGAAGGAGATGGGACGTGTTCTCTGCACATCGAATCCACCACCAACGACGACGATGGCAACTACACCATCATGGCCGCCAACCCGCAGGTAGACACAGGGGCCTGCGCTGTGCTGCACTCTGACGCAGGCGCAGTTGATCTCATCGTGAATGAGGCCTTGAGAAACACGAGTGACTAGGGATTGCTGAGGACATGAGTGAGGGGCACCTGCTCTGTTCACTTCTCAGGTCGCAAAATAAAAGTCATCACGGTGGTCTTAAAAACCTCCCCCCAACCCAGAATATTAGCAATGAGGTCACTGAAAATACTAAAAAGCTGGATTGTTTTCATTCCTGTCTTCACCAAAGAAAAACTCATAGTAGCCAAAAAGTTTCACAATGTTCCGGTCCAGAAAATTTTATATATGGTAAAAAAAAAAATATATATATATATATATATATATATGGCTTTCTCCTTATTTTAAACTTGTTCATTTTCTTTTTCTCAGGGGAGAATCAGCTGCTCCGGCCACCTGATGGTACAGGGTTTGCCCCTTCGTAGCCGACTAACTCCAGTTGGTCAGTCTCACAGGTAAAGACAGGAACAAGCCCCTCTCTGGACCCCCCAGCGTGTGCTCACCACAGGAAGCACCCAAGTACATTTGGCTCCCCACATCCATGGGTTCCACATCCTAGGATTCAACCAACTGCAGAGCAAAAAGAGTAAAACAAAAATCCTGCCCAGAAAATTCCAAAAAAGCAAAAGTTACACACAACACTGAATGCACATGTTGAAGCGATGTATAGGAATGGTGTCATGGAGAGATGATTGAAACATACAAGAGGATGTGTGTAGGTTACACGTAGATCCACACTGTTTTATGGAAAGGTGTTGAACATCCAGGGGTTTGGGTATTCACAGGTAGGGAGGGATGGTCCCGGAAGCAATGCCTTCAGATACCAAGGGATGATTGTATATTGTTATAATTCTGCTATGAGGAATATTCAATAAGTTCATGGACAATACATATTATGAAAACACTATGGATGGATTTCAAAAGTTTTGTGCCAAAATAAACAAGTTTAAGATTTATTTTTATGTATTTGAAAGGCAGAGTTATAGAGAGAAAGAGACAGTGAGTGAGAGAGAGACAGAGAGATCTTCCATCTGCTTTTTCACTTCCCAAATGACCACAATGGCCCGCGCTGGGCCAGTCTGAGGCCAGGAGCCAGGAGCGTGGGCCACGCTTTGCTGCTTTCCCAGGCATATTAGCAGGGAGCTGGATCCAAGCAGAACAGCCAGGACTCAAACCAGCACCCAGCACCCATATGGGATGCCGGCATGGCAGGCAGCAGCTTTACCCACTATCCCACAACACCAGCTCCTAAAGTTAACTTTAAAAAAAATTAAAGATGTATCTATTTATTTGAAAGGCAGAGTAACAGAGAGGCAGAGGCAGAGGCAGAGAGAGAGGTCTTTCATCGCTGGTTTGCTCCCCATATGGCTGTAGTGGCCACAACTGGGCTGATCCAATCCAAAGTCAGAAGCCTGGAGCTTCATCTAGCACTTGAACCAGCACCCATATGGGATGCCAGCACTGCAGGCAGTGGCTTCACCCGCTACACAACAGCACCAGCCCCTAAAGTTAACTTTTAATTCCATTTTCCATGAACTTTTTCAAGTGCCCTTGTACTTTGTGAGTTATTGCCATTAACCTCTACTGTACTTGGTTTATAAATTAAACTTTATCATAGACAGCTAGGTATTGGAAAAAACATAGCATAAATAGGGTTTTTTTACTGTTTCAAGTTTTAGGTATCCACTGGGCATCTTGGAATGTATCCTACATATCACTGTATGTATTAGATCCAAAAATTGTTACTTAAAGGTAGTCCTGCGGTATCAGCATCACCTGGGAGCTTGCTGGAAATGCAGAATCCCAGGCCCCACGCCAGATCTGCTGGACCAGAATCTGCATTCTAATGAAATTCCCAGGTGACTCATAAATGCATTGGAGTCTGACAAGCACTGGACTCTGGCATACTTTAACTGATAATTGTCAGTAGTACCTGTGCACATAATAGAAAACTCGACTTCTTTGAATTAAATTACCATCTTTTCTTCAAAAAACAGAAGTCTTTAATGATTATCTATGTAATAGATTGCATATTTTTGTTGTATCTAAGTTAACAGTTGATTTTCTACCTCTCTGATCTCACTGACCACTAAGAAGAAAGACCTGGCTTTCCCCCTGGGTCTTACGGTGCCATAAAGTCTTAGCGAGGCATTCCATGGCTGCTGACACAGATGAATTAAATGTGACTTACCAAAGGAACAAAAATAGTGACCCATGTTTCAGATGCAGTATTTCACCACCATTGCAACTATATCTTCCTCTCCTCCTCCTCCTGCCCCCTTTCTCTTTCTCCTCCTCCTCCTCTTTCTTCTTTCTTCAAGAACTACTGGTACTGTTAGTCTTATCCAGTTTATGATTATCTTTAATGGTCTGCCATAATTTAAAGCCAGGTTAAATATTATTACTCGGGGCCAGTGCTGTGGCGTAGCAGGTAAAGCTGCCACCTGCATTGCCGGCATCCCATATGGGCGCCAGTTCTGGTCCCAGATGCTTCACTTCCCAACCAGCTCTTTGCTATGACCTGGGAAAGCAGTAGAAGATGGCCCACATCCTTGGGCCCCTGCACCTGTGTTGGAAGACCTGGAGGAAGCTCCTGGCTCATGGCTTTGGATCGGCGCAGCTCTGACCATTGTGGCCAACTGGGGAGTGAACCAGCAGTTGGAAGACTTCTCTCTCTCTCTCCCCCCCCCCCCCCCGTCTCTCTCTCTCTCTCTCTCTCTCTCTCCCTCTCTGCTTCTCCTCTCTCTCTGTGTAACTCTGCCTCTTAAATAAATATTTAAAAAAAAAAAAAAAGGAGCTGAGCCACTTAAACCCAGGTTGACTTCAGAGAGAAGGAAGCTAAAGCCTGTTTCTTTGATTACAGATCTCACAAGATAATCCTGTCATGTTGGAAACGTTTATCACTTTGTTTTTAACATCAGTACCACACATTATTTATTATTTATGATTATTCTTTGTTTATGGTCTAGCAACCCCTTTCTCCATCCAAAAACCACCTGTCCTGCAGGCTCTGTAGCCATGCCTAAATGCCTGTTGTGGTGAGTTGGTAAATGGGCCTCCATGTTAAATGTTGGCAAAATGTCTGCTGCTGCAGGGGCAGGTCCCGAGTGCAAGACAGAGACAAAGAGCCTCTCCAGGAACGCTTTTTCCGACCACACTTCCTGCAGGCCCCCGGAGACATGGTAGCTCATGAAGGGCGCCTCTGTCGGCTGGACTGTAAGGTAGAAACCGGCACGCATGCCTGGCTCCAGACCTGGTCTTAATTCCTGTTTGGCGGTTTGCGTTTACTTTTGTTTGTGTTTGTTTTGCGGTTGGTTGGTTGGTTTTCAGGGAAAAGGGAACCGGACAGAGGAGGGAGAGAGATCACTTGTTTTCACACAGCTCTTTTGAGCATGTAACTACCAGAAATGGTTATTTCAAAGAAAGCTTTTACATCTTTATATCCTAATAAATATTACATCAACCAAAGAAGTGATAGAATTCTGATATTTTCCAAACAGTGCCCCATTTGCTTTCTAACTCTGAAGCCTGAAGTGTGACCTTCACAGCCTTTGAAGGCCATGGTTGTGAGGGTGGCAGTCATGGCAGCTGAAGAGTGCACAAGGTGTTTTCTCACATCGAGCTGCCTCTACCACCTGTACAATCCTCATTCCAATTTTCCACCCAGATACTAGGCTTCTGTTGAGCCTTGTGGCTCGCTCTCAGTGGAGAACCTCATCACCCCTTCTGCCCTGGACAAAGATGCAGAACGCTATGGAAGATGTAGATGCTAACCGCTGAAGGCTTGAAGCAAAGCATTCGCGACTTGTGGTTCCTGCTCTCTCACTGGCTGCCTAATTAGTCTTTGGTTGAGTGTTACTTCCGCCTCACTAAGCCCAATGCCTAGGCCTATCCCCAGGGATTCTGGTTTTATACGAGAAGTGGGCATTGGGATTTTTAAACACTCCCCACATGATTGTAACATGCGCTGTGATTGGAGAACACTGGCATAATGTTTGGCCTTCTTTCACCTAATTCTTACTAACTATGTATGGAAGCAACATAGCCCTGAAATTGATGCTGCAGGCCTATTTCATCTGTTTTCTTTTTAAATTCTTATTTATTCTAATTAAAACAACATACATTAATCCCGACCTGAATTGGAATCAAAATAGCATGCCTTTTAAATGAACACAGTCATTCACTTAGGCTCCTCTTGCCTAACTGGAAAGGGCTCCCATCAACCCATGTTTTCTCTCACTGCATATTTGGTGCCAAGCCCGGATGAGGAATTCAGCCACCAAATAAATCAGTCTGTCATTTGCCTCAGCTGTCCCGTTGTTTATTAGGTGAGTGGCTTACCGCCCCCGGAGCTGACGTGGCTGCTGAATGGCCAACCTGTGCTGCCAGACGCCTCCCACAAGATGCTGGTCAGGGAGACCGGAGTCCACTCTCTGCTCATCGACCCACTCACACAACGTGACGCCGGCACCTACACATGTGTGGCCACCAACAAAACCGGGGAAAACTCCTTTAGTTTGGAGCTCACTGTAGTAGGTAAGGTGCGCTGCTGGGACCCCTACACGGAACTGCCTCCCAAGTTACCGCCCAGACAGCAAGAATTCCCCAGTGCTTTGCCCCACCGTGTCTGTTCTGTTTCCCCTTCAACACGGTCAAGGCCATTTTTCCGACATTACCTTCAAAGTGAAGCAGTCTTGAGATCAATCGTCTAGAAATGGAACGTGGCACCTGGTCCACGTGTCACATGATAAATGGTGGCCATAATGGCAAGATTGTGATTTTTGTGGGTTTTTTTTTTTTTTAAATGTATAGGATCCTGTAGATGTGAGATTTTTCAAAATAAGAAGTTGGGGCAAATTAAAGTATCTTCTTTGAAATGAACTCCTCCCCAGTATAAAAGAATCTATTTAGACACAGAGGATACCGCTGCTCCACGTTCAATATTGTGCATAAAACAAACTCCACCCTTCTAACACAGCCCACGTGTGCGCCCCGGGTCCTGAGCGTAGTCGCTCGTGGGAGGCACAGAGACAGCCGTGTGCGCCTTTGTTAACCACTTATGGAGACTTTTCCCAGGCAGTGACCCTCACCAAGGGGCACAAGTGCCCTGAGGCGGAGGCGGGGGTGGGCGCGTGCCCACTCTGCTGCCTCCCAGAGCTGCAGCGAGTGTGGGGCCCGAGGCTGCGGGCACTTAGGGCTCCACAAGAGCGGCCTTCTCCTCCTGCAGCCAAAGAGGTGAAGAAAGCGCCGGTGATCCTGGAGAAGCTGCAGAACTGTGGCGTTCCCGAAGGCCACCCTGTGAGACTGGAGTGCCGCGTGATCGGCATGCCGCCGCCCGTGTTCTACTGGAAGAAAGACAACGAGACCATCCCTTTCACCAGGGAGAGGATCAGGTACGCAGCCACCGAGCCCAGGGGGCTGTCCATGCTCGGGGCTTGCTGAGCCACCAGCTAAGTCTGTGGCCTTTTGAGTATGGCTGCATTCCTTGAGCATAGGGGCGTTGAGTCTCATGCGTGTTATTGTGCATAGCAAGAATTGACTCCTTTTTGTTACAGAGTGGTAGTGCATGGCAGGGATGACTTGTGGCTTTAAAACTTATTTTTGTTACTGCGATTTTTAAAAACACTTTTTGGGGCTGGTGTTGTGGCTTGCCATATGAGTACCTGTTGGTGTTCTGACTGTTCTACTTCTGACCTAGCTCCCTGCTAATTGCCTGGGAACACAACAGAAGATGGCCCAAGTGCTTGGGCCCCTGCACCCACATGGGAGACTCAAATGAAACTGCTGGCTCCTGGCTTTGGCTTGGCTCAGCCCTGGCTGTTGTAGCCATCTGGAGAGTGAACCAGCAGATGGTAGATCTCTCTCTCTCTCTGTTTCTCTCTCTTTCTTTCTCTGTCTCTCCTTCTCTCTCTGTAATTCTGCCTTTCAAATGAATAGATAATTCTTTTTTAAAAAAGAGAAAAACAATTTTTTGAAGATTTTGTTTACTTATTTGAAAGGTAGAGTTACAGACAGAGAGGGAAAGACAGAAGAGAAAGGTCTTCCATCTGTTGGTTTACTCCCCAAGTGGCCACAATGGCCACAGCTAGGCCGGTCTGAAGCCAGGAGCCAGGAGCTTCTTCTGGGTCTTCCACATGGGTGCAGGGGCCCAAAGACTTGGGCCATCCTCTACTACTTTCCCAGGCCATAGCAGAGAACTGGATCAGAAGAGGAATAGCCAGGACTAGAACCAGCGCCCATATGGGATGCCGGCACCACAGTGGAGGCTTAGCCCACTACACCACAGTACTGGCCCCCAAGAAATAAAATTTTGTTAATTTATTTGAGAGAGTGCTCCCATCCACTGGTCCATGCCCCAGATGCCTGCAACCATGGAACTGCGCCAGCCTGAACCAGGTCTCTCATATGATTAGCAGAAACTCAGTCCCTTTTAAACTAGCACCACTGCATCCTGGGAGCAGCATTAGAAGAAGCTGGAGTCAGGAGCTGAACCAGTATCAAACTCAGGCATTCACATAAGGGACACGGGCTCCTTAACCACCAGGCCAAATGTCTGCTCCTAAAAGTTTAATTTGAGTTTTTACTTACTTGTTTGAAAGGTAGAGAGAGGGAGAGAGGGAGAGAGGGAGAGAGGGAGAGAGGAAGAGAGGGAGAGAGGGAGAGAGGGAGAGAGGGATTCTCCCATTTGCTAATTTACTAACCAAATGCCCTCAGCAGCCAAGGCTGGGCCAGGCTGAAGCCGTAGCCAGGAACTCAGTGTGGGTCTTACATGTGGGTGGCAGGACCCAAGACTGGAGCTGTCACTTGCTGCCCCCTGAGGGGCACTTTAACAGAAAGCAGGAATCTGAAGCAGCTGGGAACTGAACCCAGGCACTCAGATATGGGTTGCAGGCATCCCAAGCAGTATCAAAACTGCCAATACAAATGCCGGCCTCTAAGACTTTAAGTTAAAAGATTCACAGGGAGTTTCTGAATGATCTTGCATGTATTTTATCATGTTTCCTCTGTCATTTTAGCACCAGAGTAGCTCTTTGGAGTAGAAAGCTAAAACAAAACAAAACAAAACATTAAGGCAGCTGTACTCCTTTTCCATCACTAAATCATTATATATATTTTTTAAGTTCAAGGATCCAGTTTCTTAAAGTGGGGGCCTCACTCCATTTTCCATCAACCTTATTTCCTTGTCATTTTGGTTTTATACCACAAGGGGGCAAGCAAGCAAAGGCAATTTCTGTACCAAACTTCCTTCTGGGCGTGAGGTCATGGTAAATGGTATTTGTGCCAGAGGATGACGTAGCTGTTAACTTTTACAGGATGTCAGCATCAAAGATTTTCCTCTGGTACAACTTAAGTGAGTTAACCTTTCAGTCTAAACTAACATAACATCGATCAGATGAAATGGACAGGTAAATGTATTCTGCTAGGTAAACTGATCGTGTGTCCTTCCTAAACCGAGGGTCTCCAATTTTAAATACGGGGTTTTTTTGGGTGGAATCAGCAACATCTGGGCAGCACGTTTCCCGTCCGGGCTGATGGCTGGAGCTGGGTGACTACTCAGCCTTTGGACATTGGGCCCCATTTGGCTTAGTCCCCACTGCCAGGGGGGCCGGGCCCTTTCTAGAGAAGGGATTTTTGTATATTCATCTTGGTGCTCCCTTAGCACCTAAGGCAGTAGCACTGTGCATTGTGTCCAACACAATATTCAATATTTACTAAAGAAATAGATCGATGAATTAATTCACCAGAATTAGCCCATGTGAAAGGGTGGTAAGACAGAGGGATGTTTTTAATTGCATTTATTATTATACTTGTTCTTACTTTATTTACTCTCGTTGATGTATTCTCACTACTTTATAAACTCTTGGTCATATAGAAATAATTTTCAATTAAAGGGAATCATTTATTAATCCTCTGAGCTCAGGAAGTTACTGCTATTACCTCTGCCCTACCAATGAGCAGAGGCAGCAACAGAAGGGAGTTTAGGGTTTTGAACGGGAAAGAAGGAGTGTGGATAAGGGGTCGGGAAGATGTGGTCCCATGGTTGTTAATCCCTCAGATGCATTCTAGAATCACCTGAAGAGTTTCTAAAAATCCAAGTACTTGGGTCCCAGCCCGAGACTGGGATGAGATTATCTGGGATATGGCCTGGATTTCAGTGGACAGCAAAGGTTGAAGACCATAATGTAGTGAAAACAGCAGGAGTTCCTCCTTTACTGCATTAAGCTCAGCACCACGCACGCTCTCCTGGCTGCACGAGGAAGGCTGTCAGTCCATCAGTCCCTGGGCTCTGGTTCTGCTTGCTTTCCCAGAGCTTCCTAACAAGTTCTTGTTGAAGTCTCCAACCTCATGTGGGAAAGGGGAGGCCTGGAGTGGAGCTGGAGCAGAGGCGAGCTGTCGGCCTCCTCCAAGCATTACTGGGTTCACTGCTGCTGTTCCGTGCTCCCTCCCCAACTTCAGATTTACCTCGATGTTTGTCTTGAGCTAAGTTCCCCTTCCTTCCCTGTAGGGAAGAAGAGCTCTAAGAGAGGTTCCCTACCCCCTGAATGTGACAAGGATGCTTCTGCTCCCAGCTAAGGTGTGCGTGTCTTCTTTCCTTTCTCCCCAGTATGCACCAGGACACAACAGGGTACGTCTGCCTCCTCATTCAGCCAGCCAAAAAGTCAGACGCGGGGTGGTACACGCTGTCAGCTAAGAACGAAGCCGGCATCGTGTCGTGCACTGCCAGGCTGGATATCTACGGTAAGTGTCCTGCCCATGGCTGGGCATCTGTGCACGGCAGGCAGCTTCCAAATCTGCTCTTCTTAAAAGGGGTATAGTCAGTGTCTGTAAATGAACTGGGTAGATGACGCTAGAGCCCAGGAGATGGATTTTTAAAGTCATCTCATCTACGTCACCTCAGGACCTACGTACACATTTACGTTTTGCTATAAGCTTAACTTTCTTCCAAAAGAAGGTTTTGACTACTAGGAATTACAGCTCAGCTGGAGCTTACGTGCTTGGACGTCTGATCACCCAGCATCTTCATGCTGTCTCCTTGCTGCCTGGGCCACCCACTGGCTCTCCCCACGGCTGGGAGCTCCCAGCAAAATTTTCCCAACACCATTCATTTGTTTATTCATTCAGCAAATGTGTTTCCTTCTGCTCCACCAATCAGATTTCCCTAATAACACAGAGCTGGTCTGATGATAATAATAGCAAACAAAGTGTGTACAGTAACTTGCAATTAATAAGGTGATACTCTTGGGTCCTCCCAGATCCATGAGATTATTGTAAGTGTTGTTACCCTCAAATAAACACTAAAGAACCCAAAACTCAGAGAGGTAAGTAACTACATATAGGAAGGAAATTGAGGCCTTTGTGTCATTCCACTGAGCCATGCCTCTAATTTTCAAAAAGATCTGACAAATTAATCATATTAACATATTTATGTTCTGATTCCTCTCCCCTACACATTTTGCATTAATTGGCATTTTCGGAAACTTATTTCTTAATCCAGAGGAGTACTTCTTTTGTCCTTCCTTCCTTCTTAAAAAAATTAGAATAAGTGTTATATTCGTAAGTGGCCTAACATGATGAACCAGAACAGCAACTAAGGTTCTGTCACACACGAGGCTCCTGCTGTTTGGAGCTGTGCACCAAGAATTCACTTTGCTAGTCCCACAGAGGGACCATTGCCTGCCCTTTTCCCTAGGTGTAGTTTTTGGAGGAAATACACAGCTTTCTGATTATTCCCCCTTCTTCCTGGACTTGAAATTCAGCTGGGACGGAGGCTGGAAGCATCCAGGGGAGAGGAAGCAGTGATGTGTATCTTCACCCAGGCTAAGTCCTTAACCGTTTCCCACAATTCACCCTGGCAGGAGGCAGGAGGTCTCCTACTGAGCAACTCAGCACCAACTGGTCCTGGAGTGGAGAATTCCAGGTCCAGTGGCTGAGTTTCCAAGTCAGTTTGTCCTGGCTCATCTGCCCAGGCTCCTGTCCTGATTCTGCAGCACCAACAGCAGGAGGCGCTGTTTCCTCAGTTGGGACTAGGGCCGGGGTTGGGAGGGGATGAAGACAGGCAAGAGTTAAGTTTCCTGTCCATCACCACACTTCCTACTTGCCTGAGCAATGGACACACTAGGCTCAGCTCTCCTCCAGAGGAGGGCTTCCAGTAGTAGGAATTACAAGAAGCCAAATCACAAGGGCACTTGATGGTGTCTGAATCAGACAGTGGCAAGGACCGCAGCAGAGTTTGGAAAAATTTGGATTGAGGACAGCATGCATGTCTGATGCACCTGCTAGCCTGTGTTCCCTTTGATCATAACATGCTTTTGGGTCCATTTTCCAGCTCAGTGGCACCAGCAGATCCCCCCGCCCATGTCCATCCGGCCCAGTGGCAGTCGCTATGGCTCTCTCACTGGTAAAGGACTTGACATTTTTTCTGCCTTTTCCTCCCTGGAAAGCACAATGGTGTACTCGTGCTCCTCGCGGAGTGTAGTGGAGAGTGATGAACTCTAAGAACGTCTGGGTGCCTGCTGCGTAAGGGGAGGAGGAGGACAAGCCTGCGGCTGTTTCCAACTCACCTGGGTTTGAGTGAGTCCCCACCCTGCTGGACCTGTGGCAAAGAGCACGCTGAATGAGCCAGCTGGGGAGAGACCCAGGGCTCTGAGAAGACAACGCAGACCAACCAAAGATGCCGCAGCTGCCATCCACTGCTCCGGGGAGAGCTAGCAGAGCCCCTGCCTCTTGTGGTGGGGGGGATGCTTCGGCCCTACCGGGAGCAATTAGGGGCCACATGCCTGGGCTGAGAGGAGTTAGACAGTAGTGACCTTGGCCTTTACCTACCAAATGAAAGGAGGGGGAGAGAGGCCACCCCACCACCCTTCATGCATTATATCCCCAGTAGGAGGTTTGGCAAATTCATTCAGTCAGCCTCTACTTAGCATTCACAGCACACAGATGTGGAGAAACACTTTTTAATTTGCACGTGCTGAGTGTAACTGAGCCACATGGTAAGGTGCCAAAATGTGCCTGAGATGCCCCCAATTCACTGAAACACTCACTATTGCACACAGCACTTATCCGGTGGACGCCTGCCCTGGGCCTGTCTGCACCATTTTCTTTTGCCTGGTGACTGGTTTTTCTTCTTTCTGCCTTTACATATCCCAAATGCTAGAGCTAAAGGGTAGTTAAAAAACCAATCGGGAGGAAATCTCCTAGGAGTCACTTTAAAAACTACTACCTTCAATTGCCACTTGAAAAATGTGCAAGATTCATCATCATTTATTCATAAGATACCAACCCCACAGACTCCCCCCCCCCCAAAGAGTGTGGAAGCCTACGAGGCAGTGAGGAAGCAAGAGGCACAAAGAGAGGAAGTTTGGGGGGATGGGGAGGAGGGAAGCTCTCGCCACAGCAGAGCAGCAGGTGCAGCGGGAGAGGTCTTTAATAGCTGTGAATCGCTCTGAGATCACCCCTCAGGTTGCACTGCCTGCATAGGAACTATGAGAAAGTGAGTGGAAGGGGACTTTGCATCTTTATGCTAATGCACCTATTCAAAACCTGCCTCTCAACCTAAGGAATTTTTAGATCCAAGTTCAATGCTAGATTCTTAGTACCTGGAGGAGTACCTAGCAGGAAATAGGCATTTGAGAAATGTTTGCCGATGAGTGCATCTTATGTTAGGTAGAGGAATCTGCAGCTCACACCCCGGTCCAAGGACTGCCCTGGGGACGGGCAGCACAGCGAGTCTGCTCTGGGCTCAGCAGGGAAGTGAACAGAGGGATCTTTTGCCAACTCCCTGTGCTCCACCTTCTGGTGTTTTCTGTGCCAGGCACCCTCAGCTGGCACCTTATTCAAGTGATTTAGATAGAAATAGTCATTGCTTAGAAGGGCTTGAAACTTTCTTCGCTTCAAGGCAAGGATTTCCAGTACAAAAATAAATTCATTCACTCAAACAATCCTTTGTGTGTCTGCTCTGTGTAAGATTCTATGCTACCTACTGTGGGCAACACAAGGACAAGAGTGAGACGCAGTCCCCACCCAGAGAGGGTGCGCAGCCCAGTGGGAGGTATACCCAAGGCACGTAGAATGCTGCTTCGGGAGGCAAAAACCCATTCTTTGGCAAAGAGATGTTTCTCGGGCTGTTCATGTTATTTTTTTTCCTAACTTGCAAAATCTTTTTAACCTGTTTTCAATCTTTGTTTCTTAATTAAACAAAATGCCATAGGTTGTATATCATTAAGAAATAAAGTTTTCAGTCCATTATTCAACAAAATTATTAGATCTTGTTTCCTTTCTGATGTATTCAGTAAAAGCAGTGAAACGAAGGCTTCTGTAGTGGGATAAAATGTATTACATATGAAAGGTAGTCTATAAAATGGGTTTTGTCCTGTGTTAATTTCTATTGTGAAATGTCTTATAACCCAGCACCTTCTAACACCAGAATTGCTTCTGGATTGCACAGATCACCTTCCGATCACACTTACTTATGTCAATCATACACAGCTGTCCCACATATTCTTGAAAACATATTCTTTATCTCCATTTGTCTCAAGTTTCTGAATGTTTTTTATCTGTTGTCTAATTTTAGTGTTTAAGAGAATTAGGATAAAATACTATTCCTAGCCATTAGGTGGTGCCATCTCACCCAAAATACAACAAATCCAAAGCTAAATGTGAACCGCCGGGTTGTGTTGTAGCAGGTTTCTGAACCTCGCACTATTGACATTTTGGGCTGGATAATTCTTTGTTGTTTGCGGGGGCAGGGGAGGGCTGTCCTGGATATTGCAGGATATCCAACAGCATCCCTGGCCTACCTGCTAGTTGCCAGTAGCAGCCCTTCCCTAAACTGTGGCTACCCAAAGTGGCCCCAGACGCTCCTACCTTCCTTGAGAAACAGAATTCTTTTTTGTTGAGGACCCCTGCACTAAACAAATCAGCGCCCTGCTTTAAGGATCCTATCAGGATTCAATTACAGCGGGGGATATTTGAAAAAGAAATGTTTGAATCCAGAATTTGTTCAGGATACGTCCAAAATCAGATTCATTATCTCCCCTCCATGCACCATTCATCAGCCTGGGGGAATGATTCCACATTCCTCATCACCCAAATAAGAAGCGTGCAAGGCCTTTCTTGCTTCCTCTACCCAGTCCGTACGTCCTGTGCATGCTCAGTATGGCCCACGGCTCTAAGACAGGCCTTCCTTTCCATTCCCCTGCAAACTCCGAAGGTCAGACTTCCATTACTGTCTTCATTTCCCTCAATCCTCTGACATCAGCCATAACTGACTTCCAACTGCTCTTCCTGCCTCTAGCCCTGCTCTTCCCTTCCCTCCACTGCCCCTCAGGTCTCAGCATCAATCATTCCTCCCCCAGAACTGTTATCATCCAGTGGTCAACCACCACTGCTAGCTGGAACCACCTGGGGCACCTGCTGTTCTGCTCTGGGGTGTTCAGACTCATGCCAATATGACCCCAAAGCTTTCCACTCACAACTAAGAAGGACATCCAGCACGCAGTAGCCCTCACACAGGCCCCTGGTTTCCAGCTACTCTTCTGCCTCCCCCTGAAAGGCTCACTCCCCAGTCTCCACCTATGGAGCTCTCATCTGTTCCCTAAAGTCCATCTTGAATGCCACTGCCTCTCTGAAATACACACTCCAACCAAATAAAACTGTATTTTCTTTGAAACCTCATAACAAATATCTTGGGTCTTGAGGAAGAGAAGATTACTGCAAATCACATTTTATACAGAACACAGTCTCTATCCACCTGCCTGCCCCTGCGCTTGCACAAGCCCACTCTTGCTTGCACTAGGCTTTACTCCTTGTTGGTATAGACTGTTGCCTTTACGCCTTATACAGAGTAGGCACTCAGTAAATCTTAACTGATCTGAATTGCGTTTTGAACTCCATGGACATAGGTATGCCTCTATAAACCTCAGCACCACATTAGAATCTCCCAGGTAGCTTTTTTTTTTTCTGACAGGTATATAGATAGATATAGATATAGATATAGATATAGATATAGATATAGATATAGATATAGATATAGATATAGAGAGAGGTCTTCCTTCCATTGGTTCACCCCCCCCCCCAAATGGCCGCTACAGCCGGCGCTGTGCCATTCCAAAGCCAGGAGCCAGGTGCTTCCTCCTGGTCTTCTATGCAGGTGCAGGTGCCTAAGCACTTGGGCCATCCTCCACTGCCTTCCCGGGCCACAGCAGAGAGCTGGACTGGAAGAGGAGCAATGGGGACTAGAACCCGGTGCCCTTATGGGATGCTGGGACCACAGGCAGAGGATAACCAAGTGAGCCACAGCGCCGGCCGCCTTCCAGGTAGCTTTTTTTTTTTTTTTTTTTTTTTGACAGGCAGAGTGGACACTGAGAGAGAGAGGCAGAGAGAAAGGTCTTCCTTTTGCCGTTGGTTCACCCTCCAATGGCTGCTGCGGCTGGCGTGCTGCGGCTGGCGCGCTGCGGCTGGCGCACCGCGCTGATCCAAAGCCAGGAGCCAGGTGCTTCTCCTGGTCTCCCATGGGGTGCAGGGCCCAAGCACTTGGGCCATCCTCCACTGCACTCCCGGGCCATAGCAGAGAGCTGGCCTGGAAGAGGGGCAACCGGGATAGAATCTGGCGCCGCGACCGGGACTAGAACCCGTTGTGCCGGCGCCGCAAGGCGGAGGATTAGCCTGTTGAGCCATGGCGCCGGCCTCAGGTAGCCTTTTAAAAGTCTCGACATAGGCCACACCCCAAATCAATTAAGTCATAAGCGCTGTGGCTGTGACATAGGCATCAGCAGTTTTTCAAGCTTCTAGGTGATTCCAGCACATGGCCATGGTTGAAAAGTTATTCTATAGCCATGATTTGATCACAGAACTTACCCAGAAACATCCAAAGAGATGCAGCTGGCTTTAAGTGAAGCTCCGTTGTTGGCCTCCATGAAGAATGTAACCTTCCTGACTGCCGCACTGTGCATGCCTGCAAAATACAAATAAGTCCATTGGCTTTGTTAGACCTCACTATTTTATGCTGCACTCAATAGATGGACAACATTCATGAAGCCCCCAGGGGATGCTCAGAAACTGCAAAACTGGACCAGGGAAAGAGGGAAACTGGATGCAGTTTGCCTGTTCCTTCTGTTTACAAAAAAAAAAAAATGCAAGTTTCCTCAACACCCTTCTCTCCAAGCAACTGAGTGGCTTGTCATCACTTGGGTAGTCGTGGCTTTGGGACTGAGAGGGAAAATGAAGAAGGAAATGCACTATTCGAACCCAGCTGCCTTTTTGAGACAGTTTTCTTCACCAAAATAAGAGTTTTGTCAGGATTTCCAAATAGTGGAACTGGTTTAAATGCACCCTTCTCCTTGTGCTCATCTCTTAACTTTGGGAGGCATCCAATGAGAAACTACATGGTCAAGAGCCCGGCAGGACTAGAACGGAGCTCTGAATGGCACGTCCCATGGAGAACAACTCCTGGAGGAGTCAAAAGCTGACTTTTGAAAGAATAGGTTCATTTGAATGATCTTCAAAGGATACATGGGTTGCCCTCCAAATGTCCACTTGTAAATTGGTTATTTATACTTGCTTATTTCCTTGTACATGTGTCATCTGGTGCTAGATTCTCAAGGGAATCCAGAAAAGCCCACCTAATTCTTAACTGTATTACCGTACCTATTATACTAGATTGGTTAGTGTCCCAACAAGAAGAGAAGAAAAATGACTGCCTCCTCCTCTCTGTGCTGTGTCAGTTACAGTGCCCACAGTCCCTTGTGCGTGGAGCTCCCGTTCCGTGTTTTTCCCTGCAGGCCACATGTTCCCCGTGTTCTACCATCTCACTGCTGTAGCTTGTCCCATCTCACCCTTTCCCCAAGGCCTGCCAGCGGGCTTCGCGCCCCACAATGACCTAACTCCATTTCCACACATCTTGGCAGGGTGTTGGGAAGCATGCAGTGGAGCTAAACATCCGAAATGCCCGGAGACTGCCAACTTAACAGAGGCGCTGCATTTTTCAAGCACCTGTTTTCTCACTCCTATCAGCTGTGATTGATAGGCTTGCTGGTAGAATTGGGGGAAAAAAATCAGGTTGTCAGAGGAGATACAGGAAACTGAGTCAGACACCCAAAATGATCTTTGGATGACAGGCTCTTCGTTTTCTCCCCTCCCTCACACACTCCCAAAGTAGCTCCCAAGCTGGAATCTTGAGTCCATTTGTGTATGGCTATTTATAAGTTGTTGTAAGCTCAAAGCTGCCAGAGAATCTGCGGCCTTTATTCAAGGTCCCTGTAGGGTCCTTGAGTAACCTGCACTCAAAGTATTTCCACGAGTGATGGAGTTGAAAATCGTTATGCCTTACCAGAAAGATGCACAGTTACCTAGATTTCCATAGGATCTGTTCAAGTTCTTTTTAACACAGAAACACAGATAGCTTTTTTTTTTTTTTAGCAGATAGCGTTATAGACAGTGAGGGAGAGACAGAGAGAAAGGTCTTCCTTCCGTTGGTTCACTCCCCAAATGGCCGCTACGGCTGGCTCTGCGCTGATCCGAAGCCAGGAGCCAGGTGCTTCCTCCTGGTCTCCCATGCGGATGCAGGGCCCAAGCACTTGGGCCATCCTCCGCTGCCCTCCCAGGCCACAGCAGAGAGCTGGATTGGAAGAGGAGTGACCGGGACAGAACCGGCGCCCCGACCGGGACTAGAATGCGGGGTACCGGCGTCGCAGGCGGAGGATTAGCCAAGTGAGCCATGGCGCCGGCCCTGTTCTTGTTTTAAGGGGATCAATCAATAGTTCAGAAAGTTAATTACTGAAGCACTGTTTGAAGAACACCTAGCATCTTCTCAACTTTGACAATGCCAGGGTCATCAGTATGCTTAGAAAGTTGCTAGTATCGTGTCTTTAAAAATCTGTGCAGTGCAAAACAAAAATTGCATATTTGTTAAAAATGTTTGCCTTTTATTTCTGTCTAATTAGGTAGTATAGTTGGTATAACAGAACCATAAACAAGCATAAACAAGCCACCTGTGTTAATACGCAAATAATGGCTACTCCAAACCCGAAGAGCGATAGCCTTGAAACTGCAGGAGACAGAAGGTACACTTTTCAGTCCTCTGAGAATTGTGCTTGAGTGCTGAGAGTAAGCACAAAGAAACGATGCTGGAGAGGCACAGAAGCACTGACTTGCAAGATTCTGACCACATGGAAGTGAACAGAAAATGTTTCCTCCATAATAATGATTAAAATAGTTCAACATTATTTGAAGATAAATTTTTAGGGCTGAAATAAATGTGGGTTTCTTTTCTTCATTTTTCATTAAAACACAGGGAAGAATTCTAGTTTCTCTGTTTGGGTGGTGACTGACCAAATATTTTAAGTTTTTGTTAAATTTTTCTTCATTTTGGCCGGCGCCGCGGCTCACTAGGCTAATCCTCCGCCTTGTGGCGCCGGCACACTGGGTTCTAGTCCCAGTTGGGGCACCGATCCTGTCCCGGTTGCCCCTCTTCCAGGCCAGCTCTCTGCTGTGGCTAGGGAGTGCAATGGAGGATGGCCCAAGTGCTTGGGCCCTGCACCCCATGGGAGACCAGGAGAAGCACCTGGCTCCTGCCATCGGATCAGCGCGGTACGCCGGCCGCAGCACGCCTACCGCAGCGGCCATTGGAGGGTGAACCAACGGCAAAAGGGAGACCTTTCTCTCTGTCTCTCTCTCACTGTCCACTCTGCCTGTTAAAAAATAAATAAATAAATAAAATTTTTTTCTTCATTTTATTTGAAAAGTGGAGAGAGAGAGAGAGCTAGCTTCCATCCACTGTTTCACTCAACTGCTCAACTGTTCACGACAGCCAGGACTGAGCCAGGTTGAAGCCAGGAGCCTGGAACTCAATGCCAGTCTCCTACACGGGTGGTCGGAGCCCAAATACTTGAGCATTACCTGCTGCCTCCCATGGTGCACATTAGCAGGAAGCTGGAATCGAAGTGGAGCCGAGACTGGAACTCCAGCATTCTGATACAGTAAGTGAGCGACCCAAGAGATATCTTAACCACTGCACCAAATGCCCACCCAAAACTGATTAACTTCTTAACGTACATGCATATTTGACACTTAAAAGTGACTTTTATAAATTATTCAAAGTGTATGAATTGCTCCATGAGTTATAACCCAGATAAAATATTTTTAGAGCAACAGAAAGCTAGCTAAATTTTGGTCTTACCAAAACATCCCTCAAGAGGCTGACAGTTGACCTAGCAGTTAAGATGCCCACATCCTGTCTCGGAGAACCTGGGTTTGATGCCCATCTCCAGCTCCTCACTCCGGCTTCCTGCCGCTGCAGACCCTGGGAGGCAGCAGTGAGGACTTGGGTACGGGTCTCTGCCACCCGAATGGGAGACATGGATTGAGGTCCAGGCTCCCACCTTCAGCCTGGCCCAGTGCAGATCCTGCTGTTGCAGGCATTTGGGGAGTGAATCAGCAGATGGGAATTCTGTCTGTCTGCCTCTTAAATTTAAAAAAAAAAGTTTAAAAATTCATATTTAAAAGAATAAATACGTACAGTAAAATAGTCAGTAAATCTGGTAGAATTCTAACTGAAAATAAATACATTTAAAAATGGGATATAAAGATGGACAGGAATAAAAATGCTTTAAAAAATGCCTGGGGCCAGCACTGTGGTGCAGTGGGTTAACACCCTGGCCTGAAGCACCAGCATCCCATATGGGCACCAGTTTGGGACCCGCTTGTTCCACTTCCGATCCAGCTCTTTGCTATGGCCTGGGAAAGCAGTAGAAGATGGCCAAAGTCCTTGGGCCTCTGCACCCTCATGGGAGACTGGGAAGAAGCACCTGGCTCCTGGCTTCTAATTGGCGCAGCTCCGACGGTTGCGGCCAACTGGGGAGTGAACCAGCGGATGGAAGACTTCTCTTTCTCTCTCTTTGTGTAACTCTGACTAAAAAAAAAAAAAAAAAGCTCGAATTGGGGCCAGCACTGTGGTGTAGCAGGTAAAGTCACCACCTGCGTTGCCAGCATCCTATCTAGATGCCAGTTCAAGTCCTGGCTGCTCCTCTCACGATCTAGCCCCTTGCTAATGCATCTGGGAAAGCAGTGGAGGATGGCCCATGTACTTGGGCCTGTGCACTCACATGAGAGTCCTGGAAGAAGCTCCTGGCTACAGCCATTGCAATCATCTGGAAAATGAACCAGCAGATGGAAGGTTTTTTTTTTTGTTTTTTGTTTTTTTTTTTTTTTTTGACAGGCAGAGTTAGAGAGAGAGAGAGAGACAGAGAGAAAGGTCTTCCTTCCATTGGTTCACTCCCCAAATGGCCAATACGGCCGGCATGCTGTGCCAATCCAAAGCCAGGAGCCAGGTGCTTCCCCCTGGTCTCCCAGGTGGGTGCAGGGCCCAAGCACTTGGGCCATCCTCCACTGCCTTCCCGGGCCACAGCAGAGAGCTGGACTGGAAGAGGAGCAGCCGGGACAAAACTGGCGCCCCAACTGAGACTAGAACCTGGAGTATGGGCGCCGCCACAGGCAGAGGATTAGCCTAGTGAGCAGCGGCGCCGGCCACTCTCTCTCTTCCCTCTCTCTCTTTAACTCTTTCAAATAAATGAATAATTCTTTTTTTTTAAATGTCCAAATTCAAGTCTCGAGTTCAAATTCAAGTCCCACAGGTGATAACTCAAGTAGTTGGCTCCCTGCAACCCACATGAGATACCCAGATTGAGTTCAACCCTTGGCTTCAGCCTGGCTCAGCCAGAAATATTGTAGCAACTTTTAGATTGCTTGGTAATCTAAACTCAGAGTATTTCAAAAAGTTCATGGCAAATGTGTACTATGAAAAACTATGTATGGATTTCAAACTCTGGGGGACAAAAATAAACTTATTTGTTAATCTAATTTTCCCATGAACTTCCTGAAGTATGCTCATATGAGATACAGTAATATACAAATCTTGACTTCATAAAGATTTTACACTTGCTTTACCTCAGTTCCTAATTCATGATGGTCTTCCCAACATGCTGGCTAAGGAGTTTTATAAAAATAGATTTACATCCTACTTCCTCCACGAAGGCCCCCAGCCCGCCCCCGCCTCCCCCACCGATACTTCCAGGAGTCCAGGAGTGGGACTTGGAAGCAGCCAGCACGCTCTAGCAGCCAGCCCTTAATCTACCTCTCCCTGCCACCGCCCTCCACACTGAGTAAAGTTGTCTAAGAATAAAAAAAAAAAAATTTAATTTGATCATTTACTTTTCCCCCAGTCTCTTCCAGGGAAATAAAATAGCACACCAAGTAGGATAGAAAGCTTAGGAGAAGAGTTTAAGTTGCTTCTATAAATTCCCTAAACATAGAAGCAGACAGCTAGAGGCATAATATTTAACATATTCCCATTCTTTCTGGAGAGTGACGCTAGGGAAGAAGAGATACTAGAGCCTGATCATTTTAATTATTTGATTTCATCCCATGTTGACCTTCACTACATACTGACCGTCCACAGGGAGGATGTGACATACTACATGAAAAATAAGTTATGGTCCTAATTTGTTTTTGAGATCTTCTCTGATGAACACACCATTTTTTTTTTAGGGGACTGATTTTATTCATCTCAAACTCTACAAGTTTTCCGGTGTTAGTAATGAGGATTTTTAGGTCTAACTATGTAGACTTTGTGCCCAGCGGTGAGTAGAGCAAACGCCTTGAATGTGGCCTTGTAGCTCAAGCGCACACTGCAAAGTGGAGTGTGGCCAGAGAGGGGTCCAGCTAGAGCTACGCTGTCTCTCTGCTGGACCAAATAGGACTCCGTGGGAGTCATCAGAATCAAGAGATGAAGCATTTTACCCTCTGCTTGCCAGTGAGGAAGCACAATCCTGAGCTGTCTTCTGCTTCTTTTAAGATATGAGATGAAAAGGGGAATTCCAGCATCTCTCTCCCAGTGGGTTTCTGGAGATACGTGTGCAAATTTGTGTTACTGGGTGGGCTGGGGAAGACACATTCCCTATTGCAAACCAAATGGATTTGAATAATAGGGGATAACTAAGAAAATAAACATTGTAATGGAGTCTCTCTGTAAATAAATTGCAAATAGGAAGCTGGGTCTGAGGTTAGGCTCTGGAATCCATAATAAAAGGGTTTAGAGAATCTCTCTTTTTTTTTTTTTTTTTTTGGACAGGCAGAGTGGACAGTAGAGGGAGACAGAGAGAAAGGTCTTCCTTTTTGCCATTGGTTCACCCTCCAATGGCCCCTGCGACCGGCGCACTGCGCTGATCCGATGGCAGGAGCCAGGTGCTTATCCTGGTCTCCCATGGGGTGCAGGGCCCAAGCACTTGGGCCATCCTCCACTGCACTCCCTGGCCACAGCAGAGAGCTGGCCTGGAAGAGGGGCAACCGGGACAGGATCGGTACCCCGACCGGGACTAGAACCCGGTGTGCCGGCGCCGCAAGGCGGAGGATTAGCCTACTGAACCGCGGCGCCGGCCGAGAATCATTTTTTTAAAATGACTGTGACAAATGCCAAGTGTATGGATATCTTAGAGTGCTTCTTTTCCTAATTATGAGCAAGACATTCCCCCCAAATGCCTAGCAAGCTGCGCACACCTTACATTAATGGTACAGTGTAGTCATATATGGCTGAACAAATTTACAAACGTTGTTCCAATCAATACCAAGTGGATTACTTTGCTCCGTTTTGATTAGCCTTGAAGGTAGTGAAGCCCTTATTGTCCAATAGGAAAACCCTTATTTGTTAGTTTTAGATATATTCCTAAAAATGTGTGTCTATACATACGAATGTATGTGTATACAGGAGTGCATTATATATCTATTCCTATATATACAGGTATTTCAAAAGGTTCATGGAAAATGGAATTGAAGTTATTTTGGTTTTTCATAACATGCATTTCCATGAACTTTTTGAAGACCTGTGATCTGCAAGGATTTCAAAAATTTTTGCACCAACATGAACATACCTTTTAATTTCATTTCCTGAACTTTTTGAAGTACTACCATGTACCTCATTTAAAAGCTAATTATTATTTCAATTTAATCTTTTAAAAATAACCATGAAAAAAAAAAAACCTATCTTCCAAATTGACACAGAAAATATCCAAATTACTTGTACTTCCGTCAGCTTGTCTATTCTGCCAAAGTTACTACAACACAGCACGTCTGCCAACTGTGGGATGAGATGTCAGCATTCCGCAACCTTACTCAGAAAAGCACTCACCTAAACTGGGCTTCAGCGCCATCAGAAAACCTGCCGGGTGCTTGTCAGGAAAAAGCAAGCCACGTTTTTGGTTTCCGTTTTATAAAATCTACAGTTTAATGTGTACATAGCTTTTAAAAACACAGAGCACTCACGCCCGTGTATTCTACAACAGCAACAGCAAGTCTGAGTCTAACGCATGCAGGCACACACAGCGCACCAAGCACAAACGCGTTTGCACGACGGGAGCGCAGCTCTGTCTCGAGCCCACGCGAGTAGCGGACAACTGTGGCCGCCCCGGGACCGGGACGCACTCTCCAAGTTCACGCATTTCTGAGGACTGACACTGCAGTTTAGTCCTGGTTTTTCCTCATGTTTGAGGAAGGGGGCTGGGCGGGGGCGTTATTTCCACACACAAAATCGTCCGCGGCTCCGTTCACGAAATGGACCCGAGAAGCAGGGGGAAGCCGACCACACGACGATCGTGTCCGTAGGTCTGAGGGTGCGAACGGACGCCTCCTGCGAGTTCACGGAGCCACCGAAGGCGCCTAACTGGGCATCCGGAAGGGCTCGGGCTGGAAACCGAAGAGCCTCTGGCCGAAGGGCTCGCCCTCGCCCGGCAGCTTCGCGCCCGCCAGCGGCAGGTAGCGGTCGCGGCCCAAGTGCTCACAGTGGAGACTGACCCAGTCCCGCTCCGAGCCGAACCGCTCGGCCTCGGCCAGGATGCGGGTCAGCGCCATGATGTAGCTCAGCGCCATCTGCAGGGTCTCGTACTTGGACAGCTTTTTGTCCTGGCCCCACTGCGGCACCACTCGGCGCAGCCGGTCGAAGGCCGTGTTGAGCCCCTGCATGCGCCGCCGCTCGCGCGCGTTGGCCGCCAGGCGCCTGCGCGCCGCGCTCTCCAGCCGCCCGGCGCCGGCGCACGCGCGAGCGCACTCCGCGCCGCCCGCGCACGGGGACGCGCCGCGCGCTCCCGCCGGCGGGCCGCTGGGCTTGCAGGACTTCATCGCCGGCGCCGGGAGCGAGAGGCGCGTCGGCTCGGACTCGGCCTCTGCGCGAGGGCCGCTCGGGGGAGCCGCTGCCCGGCGAACTCAGAGTCCTGAACACAAACAACTCCCGGGCGCTCAGTCCTCAGTGAGGACGGCCGGTGGACGCCTCTTCCCTGGCCCGAATGTGGGGCAGACGGAGATGCTCAGGAGAAGGTCATCTTCCTCCCCGGCGGGAAGCCGGACAGCGGCCTTCCCGCCGCAGCAGTTGGGTGTGGCTGGTTCGGGCCAGGCCCCGGCCTCCTCTTCGGGAAGGGGCAGTCTCCCCCGAAGCTCAGAGAGGGAACGGGCGCTGTTACCGCCGTAGCCGTCGGAGAGTGCCGGGTGGCTCTTGGAGGGAGGAGAATTTATAGCGGAGGCCAAAGGAGGGAACAGGTGGTGGCAGGTGGGCGGGCGTCCCTCGGCTTCCACCTCAGCACCTTCCTGCCCTGGGAACGGCGGGGGGCGGGGGCGACCCACAGCCGCATCCTGACGGTGCGGCCTTCGTCTGTTGAAGTTTCTCCAGAGCCAAGGCCAGCACTAACTAACGCACCATCTGGAGTGGCCTGGCTGTCCCCAGAAGAATAGCGGAGTGGGCGGGGGGTGGGCTTGGTGCACCTTTTTCCCGTACCAGCGGGAAGCTTACGTATCAAAAAACTCAGCTTCAAATGGTTAGAAATCCTGTGTGAGACGAAGTGGTTTGGGCATTAGTCGGCATACCAGACACTTATAAAGATTCAGTGTATGAAGAGGCAGCTTTGTGGAGAAGTGCGTCGATTTTGCATAATGCTGATCTAATATGTTGACGTTTTGATGTTAGCTGTTCAGTAAATTGGGACAAATTAGCCAGTCCTACTACTGTTGCAGACCTGGAATTTTATTATGCAAATAGTTTAGCGGTTCTTTTGTGAAATAATTTGTTCTAACATATCAAAAGATATTACTGGATAGATAGAAAACTTTTAATTATTCTAACCATATAATTGGATTGCATGATCTTGAATAGTTAGGCAATACTTATAGTTCATTTCTCCTGACATAGTTTCATAAATGTTTGTGGGACATTGAGATGATAGCCAATTATTTAACATTGAAAAAGAAAACTAATCACACGTATATGTGCAAACATGTAAGTAATGTGTAAGGCTTTAAAAAATCATTCCTAATGGAAGACATTGGTCCACCTTGTGAAGCTGAAGTATTTCATACAACTTGGTTGTTGTGGCAGCTGTCCTCGAGAGTAATAATGAAGCATGATTTCCACTATTGATAATGAGGATCTGATTTATAAAGAAAAACCATTCATTTGATTTTCTCATCTCAGCTTATTTCTTGCTCATAAGAGGAACCCAGGGCTAAAGAAACCAGCTCCAAGCAAGTGCAATCCAGAATCATTTCTGGATTCTTCAGGAAGATGAAGCAAGTTCTTGTTCCTTTTGGTATGTGGACATGTGCACATTATTCTCAGATATGTTTATTTCATTAAACTGTCAACAAGCTCTCAGCAATCAGGAGTCTTCTCGCTGTGACTGGCTTCCCCCGCACTGCCTCTGACTGTTGCCCCATTGTGACTGCCCTGACTCCAAGTCCTGTCTTCCCATAAATAGTTGATTAACCCCCAGCTGAAGCAGTGACAATGAAATGAAGTTGAATAACATGAAGACAATGGGATGCAATTGAACATTAATGATCTTCAGCATGACAGATGTTGAACACAGACTTTTGCCTGGAGCCACTCAGCTCCGTTACTCTGAGTCCTAACAGTCTGCTCAGTCCTGTGACAGGAAAGACTGTTATGTAGCCATCAAAACATCATATTTTTTTTTAATTTTCATGGAAAACTGCCCCATTCATGCAGTTGTTTCTCATGTTCATTTAGCTCATCCCTTTCCCACAGAGCTCCCTCTGTGCTACTCTGTGGAGTGTTTTTTGCAAAATAGACTGTGGGTTCTTTCTAGATACTGTTGTCCAAAGTGCTAATGAGACGTGTGCTTTTGCAAGCCATGTACCCAGAGTTGGAGAGATTTTAGCCTGTGGACCAAGGGCATCGAAAGCCTAACTGGAAGAGAAAAAGGGAAACAGCACTGGGCACACAACACAGCTATTTTAGAACATACACTAGCAGATATCTAAAATGCAAAATTGATCCAAGAACAGAGAACATTGCAACAGTAAAGGGGGCCCTTGAGGGCCTATAGTAAGCTATTTCCTCAGTATGTTCTAAAAGTCAGTGTTAATACTACAAAGATGCTTCTGGGGAATACCTGCTATCTTCTTGGAAACTCATGAAGCAAAATTGATGTGTAAAGTTTCAGAGAAGTCCCATAATAAAGAAACCTATTGACATCTGCATTTCCGAGACCTTGAATACAGAACCCCCTTGCCCCTAGAGAGATTAACAAAGTTCCTTGAACACTTTCTCACATCTGCTGTAGTACCTTCCATTTACTTTATGGAGAAGGAAGCTGTGCCAGAGACTGAACACCATGCTCAAAGGCACTCAGCAATTTGATGACAAATGAAGACAAGATGTGGAGTCTATGTCCATTGATTTTGAAAGCTTTGAAATTATGTGATCGGTCAACACAAACCCCTCATTTGCCAGTGGGGTAACAGAGATTCCCCACTGACTTCCCAGAGCCAGATATATCATTAATAGAATTATAGGACTAGAAGTAGAAACACAGAAGGCTGTGTTATTTACATTTTATAACCCTAGTGTCTAGCACAGTGCCTAAAAGATGCCAGGTACTCAGTAACCCAGATGGAATGAATGGAACAGTAAGATAAATGGCAAGGATCAGAATGAGCTCATCAAAGGATGTGCATCCCCTCATATGCAGAGGACATGGCTAGCTGCATTTTTTGAATGTAGAATGGGTTCCTTCTTAGCAAAAAAAAAAAAAATCTGTAGCCATTTGGGCTCACAGAACACGCATACCAGAGTAATTTCCATAATATTTCTATATTGAGAGTGTGATGCTTCCAGGTAAACTGGAAGTTACTGTTCTTAAACAAAATTTGTAAGGGGAGGAACGGTGCTATGGTGTAGCAGGTAAAGCCGCTGCCTGCAGTGCTGGCCTCCCATATGGATGCCGGTTTGGGTCCCAGCTGCTCCAGTTCCAATCCAGCTCTCTGCTATAGCCTGGGAAAGCAGTAGAAAGTGGCCCACGCGGGAGACCCTGCACCTGTGGTAGACCCAGAGGAAGCTCCGGCCGCTGTGGCCATTTGGGGAGTCAATCAGTGCATGGAAGACCTGCCCCCCCCCCCCCCGCCTCAGCCTCTCTATAACTCTGCCTTTCAAATAATAAATCTCTTTAAGAAAATTTTGTAAGGGGTGATTGCTTTGGACCAGGATTCTTTCTAGGCCCAATAGAACAAAGTAAATATGGAGTCAGTCATACTAAATGAAACTAGCCCAGGCGTATGCGCCTGTTAACAAATGGCTGAGTTTCAGTTTAGTTGTAGCAGCTGAGTGTTAGTCACTTGTAGGCGGCCAACTGATTCAAGCAAGGCAAATGCTGTTACCAGTGAGCTGCATCCCTCCCTCCATTCTCCACTCCTGACTATTGCATGACCACATTACTAGCCAGGGCTCTTTGAGCCTCTTCTGGTTCAGAGGGCTGCCTGGTTTTGGAATTGAGAGTAAATGCCAACTAAGATCTTACATTAAATTTTTGTCACTTCTGTCTTTTGTTACTATATGGCCAGAAATCAAAACTGGGATGTGGAGACAGGGAGTTGGGAGTAGGGGTGAGAGAGAAGAAACTTGCACCTGTAGAAGCCATAGAAAAATCAGAGAAGTTTAGTGTTAGACATTAAAGACCAATGGCTGGAACTTATTACATAAGAGCTGTAGAATAGGTTTAGTAAACAGTCTTTTACTATGCAAAATCATATTTAATTTTTAAATAGGAGAGTCTCCAAAAAGCCACACAATTAAAGAGCAAAGCACTTGGTGGAAAATGTCCATTCTGAGATTTGTAGAGAAAATCTGGGAAAAGAAAACTGGAGCTTTCTAACATAGCAGGGAGCAGTTAGGGACCCTGGGTCCCAGAAAGCCGGAGAGGTAAGCCCACAAAAGACAAAGGAGTCCCAGTGAGTGTCACGCTGATAAAGACCAGAGAATGGAAGGAGTTAGAAGAGTTCCCATATTTTATAATATGCTTTCTGGCTATTAGAGGGGAAATAACCCTAAAAGAATTTACAAGTAAGCATTTAGAGAGAGAAAGAGAGAGGCCAAGAATATTCCTTTGCTCCCTGCTTCCCAAAGGTGCAGAAACTAAGGGACAGAGACTAATAATGGCATCTGCAGAAAAGTGACAATGGCGAGCCCCAGGAGGTCCGGTCCCAGACCCCAGAAGTGATTACTCACTAGAAAGCACAGGTTCTCCAAAGAGCCCCGGGAGATGCTCCAACCTGCAGTCAGCACACACTCAAGGACTCTGGCTCAGCTCAGCTGTCTGATCTTTCTAACCAAACTCTGCCTCACTCTTGGCCAGTGGATCTTAGACTCTCCCTCAGCAGCAGGGCCAGCGGGGCAGGGGTGTGGGGTGGCCCAGGGGGAACCATTTCGGAGTCTTTGGCGTCAGTTTTGAGTGTTGGATCTGCCACCTTCCAACCAAGCTGCGTGCTCTCGTGAAAATCACTTCTATTCCTCCATCCCACCTCACAGGCAGGAGTGGTTTTAAATGACCTGTTCCTGTCAAGGACATTGGCCTCTAAGAAAGAAACCCTTTAAATGACAGCTGGTGTTCTGGATAGTTTTTTACAAATGACAATGACAATGAATTCAGTTTCTGCAGCTTTTGAGTGTCAGGAATCATTTTTGAACCTTTTACATGTAAAGCTCCAGTAAAATCATGATGTGAATCCCAGCTGTGTGACCTAGGGCAACTTGCTTCACCTCTCTGTGCCTCTTACCTTATCTAGAAAGCAGGGGCAACAATAGAATCAATCTCCTAGGGCAGGATTAAGCTAGTTATTCTTTGTAAAGCACTTAGATTTATGGCTGGCGTATTATTAAATGCAATGTAGGTACCTGTTTAAACAAACAGCCCGTTGTAACCCAGGGGCTGGAATAACCACCCACTCCTTCTGCTTCTTTTTTCTTTGTCTTGCCCTTTAGCACTTATACTATGGGGTAATCAAAGACAGGAGAGAACAATAAATTCAAAGGAATTCATCTTCCTTTGGTATTGAAGCAAGCTGATGTTGAAATGTCAAAGACAGAGCCCCAGGAGCTCTCGGAGGAAGCCTTTCTGGGCAGTAGGGTTAGCGGTTTCATTAGAGTCTGAGATTCAGTTTTGTAGTTGTGGTTGCATGCTTAAAAGTGTGATTTTCAGAGGATGCCCTATTTTCCCAGGGTTGAAATATTTGCAGGTACCACTCGAGACCCTCCCTTCCCGGCACTGAGGCATTTGAGAGGACAAATTGGTTGTCGTGCTGTTGACTCATAAGTGCAGAACCAGGCTTAAGGATGTGCTAGACTGTTCTGCAGAAGGGCCACTTCTCAGAATGCCCTTCCCTGTGTAGCTCCAGATCTGAGTTTGAACCCGTGTGAGCCTTGGGAGGCAGAAGCCAAGCCACCACACTCTGAAGAGAACCGTAGGCCACAGGCCATGAGCACAGACACGGAGATGCAGGGGCCCAGGGGGACACTGTTCTGTCTATACCCATGTGCTGCCCCACCTTGCAGGGCTCTGTCACCATGACCCACGCCAGCGCTGCTGGTGACTTCTCCTGTCCGCTGACAATCTGTTTTTGCACCTTTACATCCCTAATACTTCTTCTGATTGTCTAAGGCCTCATGCTCATAACAAATACCTTCTGCCATCACACTTAGGTGGTCCTGTTCTCCTGGTTGGATCCCAGCTGAAACAAGAGCTACTTCATGAAGGCCACAGTAAAGCCAAAAGTCTTATCCCTGCCTCCCTCTGGCGACCTCTACACACCAGGGCCCCAGTGTCTTGAGTCGAGGATTAGATATTTAATCTCTTAAGGGCTGGCGTTACAGCACAGCTGGTTAAGCAGACACTTATGGCACTGGCATCCCATACCGGAGCACCAGTACAAGTCCTGGCTGCTCTGCTTCTGATCCAGCTTCCCACTAATGAGCCTGGGAAAGCAGCAGAGGACAGGCCAAGTCCCTGCCACCCATGTGGGGGTACCAGGATGGAGCTCCTGGCTCCTGGCTGTTGCAACTATTTGGGCAGTGAACCAGTGGAGGAAATATCTCCCTCTTTCTCTCTGTTTTCAAATAATTTTTTTAATGTTATTTAAGATTTATTTACCTTATTTGAAATGCAGAGTTATGGAGAGAGACAGAGAGTCAATCTTCTATCCCTTGGGTTCACTCCCCAAATGGCTACAATGCCCAGAGCTGGGCCAGACTGAAGCCAGGAGCTGCATCTGGGTCTCCCCCATGGATGCAAGTACCCAAGTACTAGGGCTATATTCCGCTGCTTTCTCAGGCTCATTAGCAAGGAGCTGGATTGGAAGTGGAGCAACCTGGACTCAAACTGATGCCCACACGGGATGCTGACATTGCTGGCAGCGGATTTACCCCTCCGCCACAGTGCCGGTCCCCATAAGTCTTTTTTTAAGAAGAAAGAAATTTTATCTCTTAGACAGTAGTTACCATTTCCACCTGTGCCAGGCAACACCAAGGGTAAAATATTCTTTAGCCCGTTAGAATTCAGCCAGGACTTTAACCATTTCTCTGACATGGAATGCTGGTGTTGTAAGTGGCAGCTTAGCTCACTGAACCACATCAGCCCCTACCTCATCCTTTTAATTTCTATCTTGGGGTGTGTATTATAATACACAAAATATAAATGCATATATTTACATGTCCAAATTCACTGATGCTTTTCTGATGGGAGTGGGTGACAAAAGCTGGTGGCCTGACCTGGGGACAAGGCTGTACACAATTAGTACCATCAGGAGCTGAGAGTAAGGAAGGAACAGTGTACTTTGGGGGAAGAAGGATCTGGGCTGGTGGCCTCATCTCTCTGAGGTCACCTCTTACTGCTGCCCCTCCCCCCCCCCCCCCATCGCCTAGGTTCACTTCCAGCTTGGGCTTCTCCACTGGGTGCTCCCTCTGCCCCCAGCCTCCCTAGCCAGCTCTCTTCTGTCATTCAGCTCCTGTGCTACCTGTTTTATTTCCTTAGCAGTTTGTTTTCAAACTCCAGGAATTTGGGGCCTGCCTCTGGACTGCTCCTCGCTGTGTTCCCAGCACCTAGAATTGTGTTTAGCACATAGTAGATACTAAAGAAATGGTGTTGAGAGAAACGAGGGAAAGGAGGAAAGGAGAAGAAAAAGTAGCTCCCCCAGCAACCCAACTCTCTTTCCTCCGGCCAACAGCCTCTTCTGGGCAGAAATGTGTCCTCTAAAAGCCACGGCCACAGAGCTGCTGCTTTTGTTTCTGGTCTGAAATTGTGGCATCCGCTGTTTTGCTGTGAGCAGGTGGCTGACGTCCCCCAAAGGGTGGCTCTCATTATGTTTTGGGTTTCAGGCAGTGCCTGAGTCAGCTCAGAGTCAACGGCAGAGGCTTCACAGGCCCAAGCCAGTGCTGTGTGGCTGATGCCGGCTGCCTGCCCCAGGGGGAAGCTCCCAGCCTTCTGTTTGTGATGGTTGGTGTTGCTTTTTTTGTTTTCTTGTGCAGTTTCAGCAGCTGGGCTGAACAAGTTGTGCTCAATGTCCAGACACGCGAATCCTCTGATTCTGGGGTTGTGTTGTCATCCTTCCTTGCTATTGTTCTTGTCTCTTACTCTCCCTGCTCTGCCCCAGCTCCCTGCTGACCTCCAGAGAGGGGTAGGGCAGTAAAAAGAGACCACGGCTGGCCGACCATCAGAATCCTATGCTTCCTCGAAGTGGAGTCCAAAATTAGGAGTCAGGGAAGGTTTTTGGCACAGCAGTTACGACCACTCGAGACGTCCCCATTCCGTATCAGATGGGGTGCCTGGATTTGAGTCCCAGCTCTGCTCCTGATTCCAACTTCCTGCTATTGTGCACCCTGGCATGCAGCAGGTGATGGCTCAAGCACATAGGTCCCTGCCACTCATGTGGGAGAACTAGATGGAGTTCCCAGCTCCTGGATTTGAACTGGTCCAGACCTGGCTGTTACGGGCATTTGAGGGAGTGAACTAGCAAATGGGAGATCTCTCATGTGTTTATCTCTCTGCCTTTCAGATAAATAAAACTTTTTAAAAGTTAGGAACTGGGGTATTGTGCATAATGGGTAAAGCTGCCGCTTGCAGTTCAGGCATCCCATATGGGTACCGGGTCAGGTCCCAGCTGCTCCACTTCCGGTCCAGCTCTCTGCTATGGCCTAGGAAGGCAGCAGAAGATGGCCTGAGTCCTTGGGCCTTTGCACCCATGTGGGAGACCTGTAAGAAACTCTTGGCTCCTGGATTCAGATCAGTGCAGCTCCAGTCATTTGGGGAGTGAACCATTGGATAGAAGACCTCTCTCTCTCTCTCTGCCTCTCTATAAATTTGTCTTTCAAATAAATAAATAAATATTTTAATGTTGGGAACTTTGAATACAGATTCTTTTCTATTTATTTGGCAGTAATCTGCCAAATTATTTCATTTTTTTTTAATATTTATCTGTTTGAAATCTAGAGTTACAGAGACAGATTTTCCATTAGCTGGTTCACTGCCCTAAATGGCTGCAATGGTCAGGGCTGGTCCAGGCCAAAGCCAGGAGACTAGAACTCCATCTGGGACTCCCATGAGGGTGGCAGGGGCCCCAGCACTTAGACCATCTCCTGCTGCTGTCCCAGGCACATAAACAGGGAGCCAGACTGGAAGTGGAGCAGTAGGGATTTGAACTAGCACTCCTATGGGATACCAGTTGTAGGCAGCGGCTTTTCCTGCTGTGCCACAGTGCTGGCCCCCCATTTCATTGTTTCAAACCCATTTTCATTTCTTCATTTATTTAACAAATGCTTATTGAACTTACTGTGAGTGAGTTGCTATTCTAGGCACCAGAGAGTGCCGGACACACTACAAAAGTCTCTGCCCCCTCATGAAAATTTTAAACTGGTATTGTTGCTGTCTTCTTGTAAGTTTAGGTCTCATTTCACCAAATAGGTTATAGCTTCTTTTGGGGAAGGAGAAAATTTTAGATACTAGACATTCTTGCTTGAGTGTTCAATAAATACATATTTGCTGCCTAGTTGATTAAAGTTATTCAGCCTGACCTTCCTCACTATAAGAAATTTAACACTTGTGGGGCCAGAGCCATGGCACAGTGGGTTAAGGCCCTGACCTGCAGCACCGGCATCCCATGTGGGCGCCAGTTCGAGTCCTGGCTTCTCCCCTTCCAATCCAGCTCCCAGCTATGACCTGGGAAAGCAGTACAAGATAACCCAAGTGCCTGGGCCCCTGTACCTACGTGGGAGACCTGGAAAAGGCTCCTGGCTCCTGGCTTCGGATCAGCACAGCTCCAGCTGTTGTGGCCATTTGGGGAGTGAACAAGCAGATGGAAGACCCCTCTCTGCCTCTGCCTCTATAACTCTGCCTTTCAAATAAATAAATCTTTAAAAAATTTAACACCTTCAGAAATCACCAAATGCTTACCAAGTCTTGATTCTACCCTCACAAGAGCCCCTAAGCAGAGATTGCCATTTGAAGCCTGGTTAAACTGAGCAACATGGTGGTTCCATTTGAACTCAGCTCTCTTCACAGAGCTCATGCTCTCTACAGCCCTGGCTCTCACACCCACAGGACCTGCCTGCAGATAACCCCCGGCTGCTTCCCCACAGCCTGATTCCAGTGCCTTGAGTGTTGAAGAGAAGGGTGGAGAGAAAAGGAGATAAATGCAACGCACAGGAGTCTTCCAGAGGGGGTGCTCTGTGAGAATGTTATAACTACTAATTCATTAATGGAAGCATGAAGACTGCAGGAAAGTTGGAAGAGCTTTTGCTGGATCATGTAATGCCCATCCTACACTAGCACAACCCGTCTGATGCTAAGTTCCTACATAAGTGAGGATGTGTGTGCCAAGGGCAGCTGTCTGGGAGCATGGTGGTCAGTCACTGGGGCAGGACACACTCCTTGGCCAGAGAAGAGAAGAAATTGAACTGTCTTTAGCTCTGCTGCAAAGTTACCCAGCCCTTGGTGGCATCCTCTGAAGAGCCTCCCTTTTGGAGGGAGCTGGGACAGAGACTTTGATCTCTTGTTCAGGGGTTTTGCCCCAGCTTCAGAGCTGTCACAGAGAAATGGACCCAGTCTCACATTTGGATCCTCAGAGGAAGCCTTCTAGAGAACAATCAGCGCCTTTCTGGTCTGAGTCAATGCCCAAATGTGGCCTGGAAGGATGAGTATCACGGAAGAAGGCATGATGGCCATGGCTTTATTTCTGTTCATGGCTGAAGACATTACATAGACAAAGGGGAAGAGGTGGACATTGCTATGTATGGGCCTTTGGCATTTGCAGCATTAGCACTCTCATGTCGCCCCAAGTTGCCAGGTGTGGAGGTGATCAGCAAGCCGAGGAGCAGGTTCAGCTGACAGATCCCCTGGCACCTGTGCAGAAGCCTTTATGGGGAAGCGGATGTTTCCGTGAGAATCCTGAGGTTTCAGCTTCAACCACGTGCAAGCATCACAAGCCTACTGTACAAAACTCACCATTCACTCCTTTTTTTTCTGCAAGTTTTTGGTGGGAAACAGTATCACTTAAGATTCTTTCAGGAGCAAAAAAGAAAAAAGGAAACAGAACCAATCTTTGGTTGATTTAAGCAAAAGGCGATTTATAGGAAACATACTAGACCAAATGAAGCTTAAACAACCAGCTCTCTGGCAGGCCTGGAATGAATGACAGCCTGGGACCCTAGCAGCTGCTGCTCCTAGCCCTGGAACACCATTATAAGATGTCCCTGCACCCACTCAACTATTCCAACTAAGTTTTTGAAAACGCTGGGAGGGAGACTTCGCTTGGCCAGCTTGTCAAGCACCTCTAGCTTTGGCCACAGAACAAGACAGGGAGTAGCAACATGGTCAGCCGGGGTTGGAGAGGACACTTGTGAGCCAGAGGCCGCTGCAGTTTGTTATCTGCCAGAGAAAGGAGGACCCATTCACCTTATCCTCGAGAAGAGACCTGGCTGACACTGTAGATTAGGGGAAAATGTACTCAAGCCTCCTAGGGAAATGAGGATTCTGCCTTACAGATAGGTGGTGGCCAACCCTACCCATTAATCTTGTTCAGCATGAGAGCAACGCTCCAGCACCCATCTCTGCTACGTGGATTCTTCAGTGCAACTTGTGAATGGGATACAAAGACATCATACTTTGTTGAAACGAGCAATCCTGGGAGGATGCTCTGAGCTCTGCTCTGCCCATTAGGACCTATAATTTTGTTCAAATAGCCAGAAAATTAAACCCACCCAGGGAGGGCCATTGATTTCCAATTGGCATAGTTCGCCAGATGCTGTTTGGCCCAAGAACCGCCTTGACCTCTGCTAGTGACGCCACCTGCCCTTGGCTTTGCAGGGTGTGTTCCCAGCAGGGAAGGCCTCTCCACTAATGTTGGAACTTGGGCTGAAGAAGGCGTGGCGGGTTCCCCATATGTTGCAGGGGAGAGGCCAGCCACGCCCAGCATGTTGGATTTGTCTTTTTATCCAGCCCTGGTGCTGAAGCCACCCCCAGGAGATTACAGACGCTGCCACTCCCAACTAATTAAATAGGTGGCTTCCTGCTGCTCAAAGGGAATGAGGGCAGAAAAACAGGACCAGGGGATGGAGCTGCACAGCCGGGCCCAGGAATCACCGATGCGTGCCTAAACAGTTTCTAATGGGTCAGAGTGGTTGAGATCCCGAGCTCTATTCCCAGCCACCTTCATCCTGCCAAAGCCTGAAGACCATAGTGTTTGTCATAGAAACTTTAACACAGTGTTAAATATATTATCTATTAATGAGCACCTCTTACCATCATCCCAATCCTTGTGTTGTAAAAGTGACAGTTAAAGGTACTTTTTTTTTTTTTTTAAATAGGACAACCTGAAGATAATGCTACCTCCTCATCCACACACATACACACACACACAGCCGGCTTCAGGATTGAAAGTGAAGTGCTTGCCTAAGCTTCCAGCACTAAGTCTAAATATCCGCACCACCATAAGTTTAGAAAGAAACTAAAATCATGGTTTGAATGAAGGGATGAAAAATCCTCTTGGGCTTTTCCAGCAGGTAAGCAAAACAGCGAGTCCCTATCTGAGTCCATTCTGCCTTTACCACAAATCACCTGGAAGGAAAGAAGCCAGGAGGTGCGAAGAGGAAGACAGTTGTAATCACGGGAAATTGGACTAAATTAAAATGATCCTATGTCACAGCACAGATAGGCCTCTTCACCACCAACTTTTGACATTCTAATTAGGGTAAATGGTTATGCAAATCTAGCCACTCTCATCCCTCCCAGCCTAGCGCCCCGCGATTGTTCAAGTGAGGACTGTTGGTGGCGTAATTAAAGCTCTCCTAAAAACTAATTGGGGACTGGAGGACAGCCTCCAAAGATGCCCTAATTTGTGTGCAGCCCGGCACAGCTGTCCTTTTGTCCTGCCTGCCACCAGGACGCCGAGTGTTTCCCCATCAAGGATAACAGAATGCGACACTCGAGATGTTCTCAGGCTGAGGGCCTCAAGAGAGGAGGAGAAGACAGGCGGCCAGGAGTTCCCCACACCCAGGTCTCCTCCTTCCAGGCATGCTCAGCTGAGAGAAGAACCCACGCGTGGAGCAGAGAAGGCTGGAGTTTGGGAACACTTATTAACAAAATTGCTCACGTGTTAATAATGGTTGAAACTGCATGATGGGTATGTGGCTAGGGGAAGGGGTGAGTAAAGCATTTGTTTTGCTTTTGTGAATATTCAAGGTTTTCCATAATAAAAAATACTTTGGGGTCTTCCTCTCTGGGAGCCCCCCTCCTGGCTGCTGCAGCAGGAGGTTTCTGACTGAAATAAATCTTGGTTTGTTAAAAAAAAAAAATTTAATGCATATGCTACTGATGTGGGAGAAATAGGAGTTTAATTTAATCTAGGTCCTTGCCTTAAAAAGCATTTTAAGCGCAGGCACATATACAGTATACAGTGATAAAGTTTATTTAAAAGGTAAGAAAGCAAACACACACACACACACACACGTGGGCATATTTGAGGGGTGGAGTAAGAAGAGAGAGAAGGGGTGGGGGAAGGGAAGCAGAGAGAGGGAGCAGCTCAGGACCTCCTCAGCCTTGGTCTCCACTGGAAGACAGTGAGCACCTGCCAGCAGCTCCTTTAGGAGGTAACAGTGGTCATCTGGGAAGTTTATGACACGTCCTTTAAATGCCACTTGGAGCTTAATTTGCATATTCACATGGCTCCCTCTCCCTAGGCCTGACAGAAAAATGAGATGGAATTACATGGGGCAGGCAGGGCCTTGCAGTTTGTGACCTCCAGCTCAGCAAGCTACCTTATCCCTTATCACTACCAAAAATAGCACCTGTCATGGGGAGAAAGTTCTGAATAGCAGAGATCAACTTCCCTTCATGGAGAAGAGTCAGAGAGAAGCTAATCTTTAAATGGGTACACTGCAGGGGTGAGCTTCTAGCCCAGTAGCTCAGGTGCTGGCTAGGACACCTACATCCCATGTTGGAGCCTCTGACTGTGCCTTCCGACTCTATCTTCTTGCTAATGAAGACCCTGAGAAGTAGTCATGACCTGGATTGAGTTCCCACCTATTGGCTCCGCCCCAGCCCTGTCTTGGCTTTTGAAACCATTTGGGGAGTGAACCAACAGATGGGTAAGCTCGTTCTCTCTCTCTCGCTCTCTTCCACTTCACCTTTCAAATAAATTAACTTTTTAAAGATTTTGAAGCTATAGCCCTCTCGTTGTAGCAACATATGCCTAGATCCAGCTCTGACTCTTCCCACTTTAGCTCCAGCTTGGAGGATTAAAATGCTGGGTGGGAAGAAGGAAAGAAACGGGGCCAAGGGATAGGCAGAAGAGCTTCATGTGGGGAAGATGAGTGATGTCTGCAAAAGTCCGTCCAGAGGGTAAATAAGACATGACTGTGAATTACTTCTATGTTATAAAAAAAAGTTTGCTGTGGTGCAGCAGGTTAAAGCCCCTGCCTGCAGCACCAGCAGCTCACATGGGCACCAGTTTGAGTCCCAGTTGCTCCACTTCCTATCTAGCTCCCTCTACTAACGTGCCCAGGAATGCAACGGAGGATGGCTCAAGTCCTTGGACCCTTATACCCACATGGGAGACCTGGAAGAAGCTCCTGGCTTAGGATCAGCTCAGCTCTGGCCATTGCAGCCATTTCGGGAGGGAATCAGCAAATGGAAAATCTCTCTCTCTCTCTCTCTGTCTCTACATCCCTCTATAACTCTGTCTTTCAAATAAATATATTTTTTTAAAAAGTTTACAATCCCATTTGACATTTTTTAAGATTATTTATTTGAAATTTAAAAAAAGAGAGAGTTACACAGAGAGAGGAGGGGCAGAGAGAGAGAGAGAGAGATGTCTTCCATCCGATGGTTCACTCCTGAAATGGCTGCTCCGACGAGAGCTGTGCCAATCCGGAGCCAGGAGCTTCTTCAAGGTCTCCCACGTGGGTACAGGGGCCCAAGGACTTGGGCCATCTTCTACTGCTTTCCCAGGCCACAGCAGAGAGCTGGATCGGAAGACAAGCTGCCGGGACTCAAACCGGCGCCCATATGGGATGCCAGCACTTCAGGCCAGGGCATTAACCCGCTGTGCCACAGCACCGGCCCCTAAACCCATTTGACTTTAAAAGAAAAATAACTTGCCGGCGCCGTGGCTCAACAGGCTAATCCTCCGCCTTGCGGCCCCGGCACACCGGGTTCTAGTCCCGGTCGGGGCACTAGATTCTGTCCCGGTTGCCCCTCTTCCAGGCCAGCTCTCTGCTGTGGCCCGGGAGTGCAGTGGAGGATGGCCCAAGTCCTTGGGCCCTGCACCCCATGGGAGACCAGGAGAAGCACCTGGCTCCTGCCATCGGATCAGCACGGTGCGCCGGCCGCAGCGCGCCAGCCGCGGCGGCCATTGGAGGGTGAACCAATGGCAAAGGAAGACCTTTCTCTCTGTCTCTCTCTCTCACTGTCCACTCTGCCTGTCAAAAATAAAAGAAAAATAACTTAAGTCCCTAAATTATAATATCTTGCCAGAGAGACAAAGAAATTCTCTCCTAATAAGCTCCCATTGGCAGCCAGAAGTCAAGAGGCAATGAAAGAAGCAGTTGAGCTTCAGTCCTCCACGTGGAAGTTGCTTTGTGGGGAGTCCTTGGCAACAAGCATCACAGCACAGGGCTCTGTAGCCCTCGGAGATCCCCACCCTCCCTGCTGCAGAACGGCGCTTTTTTCTTTATCTTTTACAAGTATCCATGTCTGGGGTGACAATAATTAATGAGCTAGAAAAAAGCTGCCCAGCCAGGCTGGGCCCAGTATTTCCTAGCTTTGTTAGGAAAACTTGAAAGGATCAGTGTGTGTTAATTAATTGGTCTTCAGGTAGTAACTAAATCAAAGGTGTCTTGGGTTCCCTGGGAAGCCAGAGTCTCCTCTTTCCTGAGAATCAATCAGCACAAGATTGATGAAGGGCTGCTGAGGTCAGGCTTAGAAACACAAAACCATCTGCCAACTCTCCAGGGCTAGCGCCTGCAGTAGGGCAATTTTAGGAGAACAGGTGTTCACTTTCAACTTACCTCTTCTTTTCTTTTATGCTGAAATCATGATTTTAGCTAAAAAGGGCCTCCAGTTGGTTGACGAAATTCACAAACTGTGTACTGTAACTTAAAATAACCTGGCCCAAAGCATGGTGATAACCTCAACTGGCTGTTCCACAAAGTCGTGCAGCACACAGCCCTGACAGGGGTCACGCTGGCCTCCCCAGGAGCATCTGACAGCATCAGGGAACAGTGACTTACAAGGCACCATCCTAGAAGTGGTAAACCAAGGAACACCGTGTCACCCCCCTATATAATGCAGGACTGCAGGAAAGATCCAACTTGGTCCAGCTACTTTGCAGAGCATGTTTGAGGCCCTACATCATCCTAGAAAGCTGACACTTCAATGTTTCTGGGTCCTTGAAGCAACTTCTGGTTTAACAAGCTAAGGACACTTTCAAGTCTTTGATGATGACCTGCATCACACCCATACCTTGGTGACGGTGGCTCCATGACAGGAATCCCCTTTGCTCCCCACCCCCGTCCCCCTCAAAAAAGCTCCTGGATTTATGTCAAGTTTTCTTCTTTTAAATGAAAGTATTCCCTGCTCCTGCTAACCAGGTATGTCACCAGTTTCCCAGCAATACCGGCAGTTTCCCAAAACTCTCTTGTGGTAGAGTGTATTGGTGCAAATATGTTTTCCCCTCCCATGTGTTTTTCTTGGAAAGTAACATTGACATTCCGCCATCAAGAGGTGGATTTGTGTTGCTGCCCCTGGAGCAGGACAGACGTTTGTGAAGCCTCAGCCAGTAGAATGCAGCAGAAGTGAAACTCAAAGCTGACACAGCTTCCACGTGGCTCCCTTAGGTCACGTGTCTCAGGTGCCAAGCCAACAGAGAAGCAGTGCCACTACCCTCAGTCCGCCACACCGGAAACATCACGTGGAGACACTCTACACTCATCCCAGGAGCTCGCCCCATTTCAGCTCCAGCTGTCTGCGTGTTCCCAACACAGGCTCCAAACACACGTGCAAACGAGACTTCAGATAGCCTCTGCATTTGTGCTGCCCCAGTGACACCAAGAGGAAGACAGACGAGCCCTGTTTCAACAGCAAAAGCAAACTATCTGGCTTTCCTCTGCTCTCACACCACAACCTCCAACACAAAAGACTTCTGGGATTCCAGATTTCTCCCCACCAGCCAGCAAACCAGCAATTTTGCAGTGGACACCAACTAGCTGTCCTCTAAGGCAATTCTAGTTTTGATGCTACCTACCCCCTGAAAAAATCAGATCCAACAGGTGGAGGGCTCTGTCCCCAAGACCTCCTCCCTACTGCAGACTTCAGTTGCAAATCCCAGGTGGCTTTACCTGTGCTTCTGCCCAACCCTCCTTGAGTGTGTGCTTGAGCAGCTCACAGAACTCAGGAACACACGTTTACTGATGTATCATAAAGGATGAAGGTTAGTGGCGCAGTGGAGAAAGTTACTGCCTGTGATGCCAGCATCCCGCACGGGCACTGGTTCAAGAGTGCTGGCTGCTCTACTTCCCATCCAGCTCCCTGCTAATGCACCTGGGAAAGCAATGGAGGATGGCCCTGGCTCCTGGCTTCAGATAGGCTCAGCTCCGGCCATTTTGGCCATTTGGGGAATGAACCAGTGGATGGAAGATCTTTCTCTCTAATTCTGCCTTTCAAGTAAATAAATAAATCTTAGAAAAAACAATCTGGAAATAAAGAAGAAGGTTTCATTTTTTTTTTTTTTTTTTTTGGACAGGCAGAGTGGATAGTGAGAGAGAGAGAGACAGAGAGAAAGGTCTTCCTTTGCCATTGGTTCACCCTCCAATGGCCGCTGTGGCCGGCGCATCTCGCTGATCCGAAGCCAGGAGCCAGGTGCTTCTCCTGGTCTCCCATGGGGTGCAGGGCCCAAGGACTTGGGCCATCCTCCACTGCCTTCCCGGGCCATAGCAGAGAGCTGGCCTGGAAGAGGGGCAACCGGGACAGAATCCGGCACCCCAACCGGGACTAGAACCTGGAGTGCCGGCGCCGCAAGGCGGAGGATTAGCCTGTTAAGCTACGGCGCCAAAGAAGAAGGTTTTCAATAGGAGACTGAGTGGACTGGTAGAATAAATGGTGGTGCACCTATCCTCAAGAGTAAAGTTCAAACATTAAAAAGGATAAATTAGAGAAAGAGTTGAAAGAGCCATACTAGTTGACTTTCATCAAAACAAAGGAGATGCAGGGAGGGTTACAAAGTATGACACCATTACTTTAAAACAGATACAAAGGTGGCCAGCGCCCGGGCTCACTAGGCTAATCCTCCGCCTGTGGCACCGGCACTCTGGGTTCTAGTCCCAGTTGCTCCTCTTCCAGTCCAGCTCTCTGCTGTGGCCCGGGAAGGCAGTGGAGGATGGCCCAGTGGAGGAAGGGAGACCAGGAGGAAGCACCTGGCTCCTGGCTTTGGGTTGGTGCAGTGCGCCGGCCATAGTGGTCATTTGGGGGGTGAACCAATGGAAGGAAGACTTTTCTCTCTGTCTCTCTCTCACACTGTCTAACTCTGCCTGTCAAAAAATAAAAAATAACATAAAATAAAACAATACAAAGCAAAAGTCAGGCATAAGCATGCCCATAAGCTGATACATTATGATACGAACATGGAGTACAAGTGGACAGAATGTATCTAATGTGCACCTAATGTATACACAGAAGGGGGACCCAGGGCAAGGGAACATGGGGTGGAGAGATGGGAGATGGATTGAATGCAGTTAGCCTGCACATCTGCAGGTTCTGTATCCACTGATTCGCCCAACTGAAGACTAAAAATATTTGAGGAAAAGAATTGCATCTGTACCACACATAAATTGACTTTCTTCCGTGTCATTATTCCCTAAACAATGCAGTATAACTATTCACATGGCGCTTACACTGTACTAGGTATCACAAGTAATCAAGATCATTTAAAGTACATGGAAGGACATGCATAGATTCTATGTAAATACCATGCCATTTCACATAAAAGATTTGAGCATTCAGGGATTCTGTAGCCACTGGTGGGAGTGAGGGTCCGGGAACCAATCCCCTGTAGATCCTATGGGATGGCTGCATAGGAAGATTGATGAAATAAGCAGATACATTAAGAATAACAGAAGCCAGATTTCTCACCGCTGGGAAAGGGAGTTACAAAGGCAGAAACGGCTAGCAATCTTGGATTAGAATTGGAGATATTCTCTTGAATTTATGGTTTTGAGAGATACTGAAGCAAATGTGTGCAGATGGGCAGGCATTTGGTGCAGTGGGTTCGAGTCTAGCTTCCTGCCAATCAGCACCCTGGGAGGCAGCAGATTTGAGTCCTGGCTGCTCCACGTCCCATTCAGCTCCCTGTAATGTGCCTGGGAAAGCAGCAGAAGATGGCCCACGCATTTGGATCTGTACCACCCACACGGAGACCCACATGGAGTTCCTGGTCCCTGGCTTCAGCCTGGCCCTACCTTGGATGTTGAAGCTATTAGGGGAAGGAAGTGCAAGGAAGATCTCTCACTCTGTGTTTCCCTCTCTCTCTGTAACTCTGCTTTTCAAATAAATAAGATAATAGGGGAAGAGAGGGAGGGAGGAAGGGAATATTATTATATTCTTTCTTTATTTATTTTTTTTGACAGGCAGAGTGGACAGTGAGAGAGAGAGAGAGAGACAGAGAGAAAGGTCTTCCTTTACCGTTGGTTCACCCTCCAATGGCCGCTGTGGCCAGAGCGCTGCGGCCGGTGCACCACGCTGATCTGAAGGCAGGAGCCAGGTGCTTCTCCTGGAAGTTTGGGGTGGGGGGGAGCCATTGTAATCCATAAACTGTACTTTGGAAATTTATATTCATTAAGTAAAAGTTAAAAAAAAAGAATGTTTTATTTGAGAGGTAGAATGACCGAGAGAAAGAGAGAGAGAGAGAGGAGAGAGAGAGATCCTCCATCTGCTGGTTCACTCCCCAAATGACCACAATAGCCAGATCCAGGCTGAGCTGAAGCCAGGAGCTTGGAACTCCATTTGGGTCTCCAATGTGGGCAACACAGACCCAAGCACCTGGGCCATCATCTGCTGCTTTCCGAAGAGCATTAGCAGGGAGCTGGATTGGAAAGTGGAGCAGCTAGGACTCAAACCCCAAATCCTCAAAAGGCTCAGGAGTTGGTAGCACTGGGTCCCCATGGAAGCTGGGGCTAGTGGAGAAGTTGAAGATGCTAGAACAAGACTGGTCATACATTAAGAAGTGGTGGGGCCGGCGCTGCGGCTCAATAGGCTAATCCTCCTCCTGCAGCGCTGGTACTCCGGGTTCTAGTCCCCGTTGGAGTGCCGGTTCTGTCCCGGTTGCTCCTCTTCCAGTCTAGCTCTCTGCTGTGGCCCGGGAGTGCAGTGGAGGATGGCCCAAGTGCTTGGGCCCTGCACCCGCATGGGAGACCAGGAGGAAGCACCTGGCTCCTGGCTTCGGATCAGCACAGCGCCAGCCATAACAGCCATTTGGGGGGTGAACTAACAGAAGGAAGACCTTTCTGTCTCTCTTTCTCACTGTCTAACTCTGCTTGTCAAAAAAAAAAAAAAAAAAAGTGGTATTAAAATGCCCAAATCGGACCATCATAGAGTAGTTAATATCAGACTTCATGTCCAGCCGTTAAAAAAATGAAACCCTAAAACTTGAGCAAAATATAATATGATCAGGGCTATGATCACTGAGCGAGGAGAAGCACACAGGTGAGGTCCACATTCACGCAGCTCTCTCCCCAGGGACATTTTTCAGGCCTGCCTGTGGGCCTGCAGGGGACAGTCGAAGAGAATGGCAACTTACCGGTTAGAAGTTGGCTTCAGAGTCAAAAACTAAGGTCAGTTGCTATCAAAGGCAGCTCAGGGTGCTGGAGAAGGGAGTGCTACAAAACAGGAACCCACACGTCTATGTAAAAACTCCTCTCAGGTCTTGGCCAGCTCCCAGGCCATGTGAGAACTCCTTCAAGGGACGGTCTCATTTCTTTCTCTGTCCCAACAGCACCCAGCAGTCAATCTTCTTACTGTGTGACTCCACACTCGGGGAGGTCCTGGGCCTCTAGCAGTCCACAAGCCTCCACTCACCAGGTGTTCTCAATACAGTACCCGTATGTGGTTTTTAACTCTTTCTTCTCTACTCCCATCCCATCAATCCATGGTCTCTGTTAAAATGGCTTGCACGTATGTAAAACAGAAAATATCACTGAGCAACAGTAGGGATCAATTCCTGCCTGGAAAAGATTACAATATGAATATATACAGTGATTAATTAACATTGCCAAGTCCACTCCCTAATACTGCACAAAATAAAGTTTGCTTTGGCTTCCCTAAAAATGGGTATTTCTTATTCTTGCAGGTCTCAGCAGCCTAACTTGTTCTGCATATGTTTGCATGTTTAATTAGTGATCCTTCTGTAAGTGTCTGCAATTAGCACCATGATGATTAATAAAAGAACTCCTTTAAAGCTCCATTTAGCTAGCAGAACTGCACAATCAGGTATAATTAATTCATCATTAATAAATCATGGCTGATCGACTAATCTGTTTATTACAACACATTACTGAAAAGTTCCCACCTGAGCACAGCTAATTTTTCTATGCTGAACAGAATTGGAAGCTAATTTTTAAACATTTTCTTATACAGCTTCCTCAAAAGTGCACTTTACAGCAAGTAAATTGGTATGGTCAGGGAGATTTTGAGGCAGTGAGCATTTAAATGTTACTGAGCTGCATAGGCAGTTGTCACCTGGGAATGAAGAAGATGGTGGCTAAATCTGGAAGCCTGAACACCTGTTAGTCTGCAACTTTAAGCACACACTAGAATCTCCTGGAGGGCTTATTAAACCCCAGATCACTGGGCCCCACCCCGGAGGCTGTCTGATTCGTGTGACCGGGATAGGATCTGTGAATCTGCATATCTCACCAGCTGACGCTGATGGTCCGCCACATTTGCACATTTTCTCATTCGCTGGAGACATCTCACAACAGCCATGATTTCCAGTTCCTTTCTATAGATTTTAATAGTTTTTTTAAAAAGCGATCATTGTCAGTCATGTTTATCTGTTCTTGTGTTTATGTTGACTATCAAATGTACTGTTAATTTAAGAATTATTTCTCTTTTATTTCTCACCTGGCCCCACAGAACCTATTTTCTAATTGTAGAAAACTGACACAAGCCCCACACAAGCCCCATGCACCTGGGGATCTCTGCTCATGTGCCAGTCCTTCTACACCCTATCCTTCAGCGCCTGGCTCTGCCACTGCCCTCCTGTCTGCCCCCTGCATGGACCCTAATCACAAACCAGCCAAGTGCTCATAATCTTTTCACAAAAGGATGAGCCTGGTCTTCCTGCTGAGAGTGAGCAAGCCCCTAGAGAGCTCTCAGCTCCCTGCCTAATCCCCTTTGCAGCCTGCCCCCCAGCTCTCCTCCCTGCCAGCCTCTTACACGGTGTTTAACAACAGCACACAGCAAATCTTACATTGTGAAATTATTTAACAGCAGATCTGAACCACAGGCCTGGAAACCAGATCCCAGCTGGGCACCTAACACAGAGGGAGGGACAGCAAAGGGCGATTCCCGTCCAGAAAAGAGCTTGGAAATAGGAAAACAATCTACACTCTCCGAGTTAGACCATAAAACAAGCAAAGCAAGTCAAAGAAAAGGAAAACAAAGTCAATTCAAAGATGTGGTTCTCAACTGGGTGAGGGATTTTGCTACCCTCCCTCCCAGGGAAAGGGTCATTTGGCAATGTCTAGCCACATTAAAGGAACAGAATGGTCTGACTATAATCTGATCGAAGTGGGTCAGCATGGAGGTACTGGGAAAGCTTGTTCAGGCAGACCAGCTTTGATAGGGCCCAGGAAGATCCTACCTGAGGGGCTGAGCCACGGCAAAGAGGATGCAGGTGTGCTAAGGGGCAGGTTAGGCACAGCGGACTCACATCTCACACAGGTGCAGGCGGTGCTGAGCTAGTTAACAGACAGGAGCAGGCTGTGCTACAAGGCAGGTTGCTCACAGTGGAGTCACATCCCACACAGGTGCAGACTACACGCAGCATGTCTTACAAAAATACTGTAAAAAGAGGCATAAGGCAATCAGGGAAATAGAACTTTAACAGGATATTCAATATGTTATTTCTTCTTTGGAGGGTATTATATTACTTCCTATTGTTGCATATTACCATATTACCACATCTTCAGCAGCTGAAAACAACACACCACTTTTTTAAAAAAAGTATTTATTTATTTGAAAGTCAGAGTTACTGAGAGAGAGGGAGAGACAGAGAGGGAGAGATCTTCCATCTGCTGGTTTACTCACCAGATGGCCACGATGGCTGTGGCTGGGCCAGGCTGGAGCCAGGAGCCAGGAGCTTCCTCTGGGTCTTCCCATGCACTTAGGCCATCTTCTACTGCTTTCCCAGGCCATAGCAGAGAGCAAGATTGGAAGTGGAGCAGCCAGGACTTGAATGGGTGCACATATGGGACGCCAGCACTGCAGGCAGTGGCTTTATCCACTATGCCACAGTGCCAGCCCCATATCTCACAGATTTTGTAGGTCAGAAGTCCAGGGATGATTGGGTCCCTGATATGGCTATAATGGAGGTGTTGGCTAGGACTGAATGCTCACTGGGTAAAGATAGGCTTCTAAACTCACTCAGGTTATTAGTGGAATTTAGTTCATGATCTGGAACTGAGGGACTCATTTTTTTTTTCTGGTTAAAATTGTTTTTAATTTATTGATTTGAAGAGGTAGAGAAATGGAGAAATCCTATCTGCTGGTTCACTCCACAAATGCCTGTAGTGGCTAGGGTTGGGTTGCAGCTGGAGCCAGGAGCTGGGAATACAATCCAGGTCTTCCATGTGGCTGGCAGGGAACCAACTCCTTGAGTCATCATTGCTGCCTCCCAGGGTCTGCATTAGCAGGGAGCTGGAGCCAGAAGCCAGAAGCCAAGGATGGAGCCCCTGGTACTCTGATATGGGATGTGGGCATCCTAACAGCTAGACTAAACATCTGTCTAAGGAGGAACTCATGTTCTTGCTGAGTACTGTTTGCCCTCAGCTGCAAGAGGCCACTTTCAGTTTCTTGTGAGTTCTCCAACATGATACCTTGCTTCCTCAGAGCCAGCAAAGGAGAAAGAGACTCCAGTAAGATTGCCACAGTTTTAGGTAACACACTATGAATATGTAATCACATACATTCCACAGTCCCTGTCAAACCTCAAAGAGGAGGATACGACCACCAGGAGGCAGGAATCATGGGGCTCTCTTAAGGGTCTATCTACCATAGACATGACATTAATGTTTAGGTTCCTTTTTTAAAAAAGTACCTATATTTTAAAGATAAATATTGCAGTATTTGCTGGTGAAGAGGATAGCACGTCCATCTGGGATTTATCTCCAAATAATCAAGGAAGTGATGAATTGGTGGAGTGACAGATGGCAGGACATGTGTTAAAAATTGTTGGAATTGGCCGGCGCCGTTGCTCACTAGGCTAATCCTCTGCCTGCGGCACCGGCACACCGGATTCTAGTCCCGGTTGGGGTGCCGGATTCTGTCCCGGTTGCCCCTCTTCCAGGCCAGCTCTCTGCTGTGGCCAGGGAGTGCAGTGGAGGATGGCCCAAGTGCTTGGGCCCTGCACCCCATGGGAGACCAGGAGAAGCACCTGGCTCCTGGCTTCGGATCAGCGCAGTGCGCTGGCCACAGCGCGCCGGCCGTGGCGGCCATTGGAGGATGAACCAATGGCAAAGGAAGACCTTTATCTCTGTCTCTCACTGTCCACTCTGCCTGTCAAAAAATAAATAAATAAATAAATAAAGTTGGAATCTGGGATGGGCATTTAGTCTAGTAGTTAAGATTCCCAATTCCCACATCGGAGTGCTCGGATTCAAGTCCTGGCTCCAGCTCCCAAGCCCAGCTTCCTGTTAATGCAGAACCTTGGAGGAATCAGAATTGGTTCAAGCAATTGAGGTCCTGCCTCCCACACTGGAGACCTGAATTGAGTTCTTGGCTCTCCATTTTGGCACCCCGCTCAACCCCAGCCCCCAGCCCTGTTGTGGGCATTTGGGGAGTGAACCAATAGATGGGTATGCTCTCTCTGTGTCTCTCTGCCTCTTAAATAATATTTTCCCCAAAGAAACCTTTTATTTTATTTTTTGACAGGCAGAGTGGATAGTGAGAGAGAGACAGACAGAAAGGTCTTCCTTTTTGCTGTTGGTTCACCCTCCAATGGCCGCTGCGGCCGGCGCATCTCGCTGATCTGAAGCCAGGAGCCAGGTGCTTCTCCTGGTCTCCCATGCGGGTGCAGGGCCCAAGGACTTGAGCCATCCTCCACTGCCTTCCCGGGCCATAGCAGAGAGCTGGCCTGGAAGAGGGGCAACCGGGATAGAATCCGGCGCCCCAAGCGGGACTAGAACCCGGTGTGCCAGCGCCACAAGGCGGAGGATTAGCCTGTTAAGCCACGGCGCCGGCCTAGAAACCTTTTATTTAATGAGTACAAATTTCATAAGTACAACTTTAGGAATATAGTGATTCTTCCCACCATACCTCTCCCCTTCCCAGTCCCATTCTCCATTAAGATTCCTTTTCAATTAACTTTATACACAGAAGACCAACTCTATATTAAATAAAGAATTCAACAATTTGAACACACACACAAACTGTTTGAGAACAAGTTTTACAGTTAATTCTCTTAATACAACTCATTGAGGACAGAGGTCCTGCATGGGAAGTAACTGCACAGTGACTCCTGTTGTTAATTTAACAATTAACACTCATATATGATGTCAGTGATCACCCGAAGCTCTTGACATGAGCTGCCAAGGCTACGGAAGGCCTTTGAATCCACAATCTCCATCAGTATTTAGATAGGGCAATAAGCAAAGTTGAAGTTCTCTCCTCCCTTCAGAGAAAAGTACATCCTTCTTTGATGGCCTCTTCTTCCCACTGGGGTCTCACCCACAGAGGTCCTTCATGTAAGACTTTTTTTTTGCCACAGTGTCTTGGCTTTTCATGCCTGAAATGCTCTCGTGGGTTTTTCAGCCAGGTCAGAGTGTCTTAAGGGCTGATTCTGAGGTCAGAGTGCTATTTAAAGCAAATGTCATTCTATGAGTCTGCTGTGTGGACTGCTCCCCATGTTGGAACATTCTTTCCTTTTTAATTCTATCTATTATTACCAGACATTTGATCATATTTATATGATCCCTTTAACACTTAATCCTATCTATATGATCACTTTAACATTTAAACTTGCCATGGGACCCCAAATCCCATTAAGCTGGGTGGTAAAAATGCCATCTTAAGTGTTAAAGTGATCATATATATTGGGGCCAGCACCATAGCTCACTTGGTTAATCCTCCGCTTGCGGCACCGGCATCCCAGGACCGCCTGGTTCCTGCCATCAGCTCCAGCTCAGCCCCAGTCATTGCAGGCATTTGAGAAAGGGAGCTTGTGGATGGAAATTCTCTGTCTCTCTTCTCTATCTGCCCCTCTCTAGTCTACCAAGTGAACTAAAAAAAAAAAAAAGAAAGAAAAAAAAGAAAGAAAGAAAAGGAAAGAAGAGAAAAGAAAAGAAAAAGATAGACCTCAGTGCCCATCCAACCATGTAGTTATACAAAATTTTTCCTATTGTTCCGGCCCAGCTCAGAAAAGCCTCCCATTTAGAGAAAACCCTCCAGTGGCTCCCGCCTCGGAATGATGTCCTGTGGGTGTGTGCTGATGAGTGGCGAGGTCTGTGGGAGAGCACTGATCGTTCAGTAAGCTGAGGCACTGAACATGCTGAAGTGACTTACTCTGTTGGAATTCAGGGTAAACATAAAAGATTGCTGCTACACTGAGAAAAAATAGGTAATAAGGGGAAGCATGGTAGTAACTAAGGTACCCAACAGGAATTCCTAAGTGATTCTCCTGCAGTTTTGAGCTGGTTGAGAATTGCCATCAATGAGATCATCTTACACAAGTACTCTCTTGACAACTCGAGAAAGTCCCCATCCCAAAGTCAACTACCCTATGGAAATTCAACATCATAGTCTTAACTAAACTTGCAGGTATGTTAAAACCCATTTTATTATTATTAGTTAATTAATTAACCCTTTTAAGTTAGCACTCTAATGCCACAAGTCATGAAAAAAAGTTTCCATAGTTTCAGTGTTTAATTTTACAACCACAGGAAGCAGCCTAAAACACACTTTAAAATTTTCTGGGTTTTGTCCTAGTTAATGTACATGGAGCAACAACAGAAGAAATAACTTTTCAAATATGTTAAAATTATTCCTGATCTTAAACCACCCCACACACAAACTGTTTTCACTTGGCTATTTTCATGGCTCATGCCTGTTCAAATAAATTCACATTCTCTACACACTTAGTAAAACATTGCTAATATTTTGTGGCCTTATTATAGCTTTCTTTACTTAATAGTCATCATAAAATGTTTCTATATTTCCACATAGTTATTATGTTTTTTAATAGCTACAAATATTCTACCAGGTACTTGCCCCTAAGTTTAAATGATTTAACCTCACTCTTCATAAATGCATTCCTCATTCTCTGACCAGTCAGCATAATCAAAATAAGTGACAAGATTTTTCTCTGTTATAGATTACATTTCAAATACACTAATGAGTGGAGCCAAAACTGCATTAGTTAATTAATCTGGAAGCATTATCAAATCTCCACTAGTATGTCTTCATTTTCCTGTTTTAACACAACAATCAAGCTGGTTACTGCCCACTATGTGAGTTTGCTAAAGGCAGCCCCTTGCATTTCTTTTGATGCAGAAAATGCTGTCACTAGAGATAGTGGCATCCCAGTGCAGCCATTTCTAGACAGACAGCGTGCCCTCCACCACAACAGCCGCGTCTCCCCTAATGTCAACTCGTCCACCTGAACGCAGGGATAACTCCAGTTCTCCTCCTCGGCAGGAACACTGAAAGGCTAAAAGGAACATAGGATGAGTCCCACAGGGAGTGCATTTTTCCCCGTATTAAATTAACAGAACACAGTGAAAGACCTCTTATTACAAACCCTAGAGCCCTCGCAGTCTATGCATGAACAGATTCCATCACCTGTCCACGGTACTGCCCACCCTCAACCCCATTCTCCTGAAGACTGAGATGGGCACAAATGCAATTCATCTACAGAACACACAGCTCCACATCTTCCCCTCCTGGTCACCTCTTTTGCTGCTCCCCATAATGACGCAGTCAACCCCAGCTGTGGAGTCTGGGAGGAAGCTAGCATGCGTGAGAAGAGAAAGCGTCACAGGCTCTCATTCTACGAAGATGCAGAGGGGCAGTGGTCTTGGCCCTCCTGAGAAGGCCCCATCTCAGCTCCGAACAGGACAGAGAGAGTTTGCTCACTCGCTCATATTCAAGCAACGCCATGGACCAGGCACCCAAAGGAGGCCCAGCCTCAGCCTTCCCGGAGCTCAGAGTTTAGGAGAATAATTAGACCCCTCCTCCCAAGGAAGGAAAGCAGCAACTCCGCCATCTCCACATCGGGGTCAGGGACGCCTGCCCCTCCTGCTGAGTAAGAATCTCCTTCCTGCAGGGTCAGGTTCTGCTGTGATGATCGGGGCAGAGCCGCTGCCATGTTGGCTGCAGTCTCTTTTCTACACCCCTGAGCAGTATACTAATCTCTAGGGGACTGGCTTTGAAGACAATGTGTTTGATTCACTCCTGTGACTAGCAACAGCAGTAAGGAAACTCGGTGATTGTCCAGTCTCAACTTACCACGTTAATGTCACCTCTCTGCGTCAAAGTTATCCAGCAAGAGAATCTGACTCAATCAACATTTACTGGGGCACTCACTGTACCAGAGGTAATTTTGTGCTGGATGAGGCAGAGGTGCAATGTGATCCAGGGAGGAGGGATTTATTTCATTTTCATGGGAGTAATACACAATGCTTTATTGTATTTTCAGGGAAATGATAGAGAAGGAATATGATCTCAGAGTTAGGAAAATAACAAAGAAATTGGAAAACAGTTATCCTACCACGCATTTCTTTCTTGCCCAGCTGCTGGGACCAGTAGCTGCTGAGAACAGTGTGTGCAGATCCTAAAAGGAAGTAAAAGGTTAAGACAGAGAGTCCCACAGAAAACAGGGGTAAGCGTGTGGGTAAAGCTGCTGCCTGTGACGCTAACATCCCATATGGGCGCTGATTTTAGTCCTGGCTGTCCACTTCCAATCCAGCTCTCTGCTAATGGAAAAGCAGCAGAAGATGGCCCAAGTGCTTTGGCCCCTGCACCCAGAAAAGACCCAGAAGAAGCTCCTGGCTCCTAGCTTCAGCCTGGACCAGCTCCAGTTATTGCAGCTATCTGGAGAGAAAACAGGTGGATGGAAGATCGATCGATTGATCGATCGATCAGTCGATCGATCTCTCTCTCTCTCTCCCTCCCTCCATCCCTCCCTCCCTCTAACTTTTTCAAATAAATAAATAAATATTTTTTTGACAGACAGAGTTAGACAGTGAGAGAGAGACAGAGAGAAAGGTCTTCCTTCTGTTGGTTCACCCCCCAATGGCTGCTATGGCCGGCATGCTGCGCTGATCCGAAGCCAGGAGCCAGGTGCTTCCTCCTGGTCTCCCATGTGGGTGCAAGAGCCCAAGCACTTGGACCATCCTCCACTGCCTTCCCGGGCCACAGCAGAGAGCTGGACTGGAAGAGGAGCAACTGGGACAGAATCCGGCACCCCAACCGGGACTAGAACCGGGGTGCCGGCGCTGCAGGTGGAGGATTAGCCAAGTGAGCCGTGGCACTGGCCAATAAATAAATCTTTTTTAAAAATCACCTAATCGGCCGGCGCCGTGGCTCACTAGGCTAATCCTCCGCCTTGCGGCGCCGGCACACCGGGTTCTAGGCCCGGTCGGGGCACCGGATTCTATCCCGGTTGCCCCTCTTCCAGGCCAGCTCTCTGCTGTGGCCAGGGAGTGCAGTGGAGGATGGCTCAAGTGCTTGGGCCCTGCACCCCATGGGAGACCAGGAGAAGCACCTGGCTCCTGCCATCGGATCAGCGCGGTGCGCTGGTCGCAGCGCGCCAGCCGCGGCGGCCATTGGAGGGTGAACCAACGGCAAAAGGAAGACCTTTCTCTCTGTCTCTCTCTCACTGTCCACTCTGCCTGTCCAAAAAAAAAAAAAAAAAAAATCACCTAATCAATATGTTGGCCAGGATACAGCAGAATGTGGAATTGTGAACAAAGATGGAAAAGAAGACACAGAATATATGGCTAAACTCCTTCAAATTATGTATCAAATATGTCTGACAGCTTCTGACAGCAGAATTAAACTGCAGAGTTTGCTTTAAAAAAAAAAAAAAAGAAAGGATTTATTTATTTATTTAAAAGGCAGAGAGAGGGAAAGAGAGAGAGAGACAGAAACAGAGAGATCTTCCATCTATTGGCTCACTTCCCCAAATGGCCACAACAGCTATGGCTAGGCCAGGTTGAAGCCAAGAACCAGGAACTCTGTCCTGGTTTCCCACATGAGCAGCAGGGGCCCAAGTACTTACATCATCTTCCACTGCCTTCCCAGGTGCATTAGCAGGAAGCTGGATTGGAACTGGAGCAGCTAGGACTTGAACTGGTCTCTGACGTGGGATGCCAGTGACACAGGCAATGGTTTAACCTGCTGCACCACAATACTGACCCCCAAATTCCTGGGATAATCTTTGTCTTATTTACAAGTTCACTGTCAGCCTTTGTTAGGGAAATCAATGCCTTGACATGAATCTGCATCTTTCTCCTTACCTCTACAGTGATATGCAAGGAAAGGGGGGAACGCTGACAAAAAGACAAATCTTCCACCGAGCCAAAAGAACCTTCTTATAGTCAGGTGGTTTTTCACATGATTGTACCCTAGGTTTATATCTGAAATTATACATTCACATGAAGAAACAAAACATAAAGTCAGAGGCCAGCACTGTGGTGTAGTAGGTTAAGCCTTCGCCTGTGGTGCTGGCATACCATATGGGCACCAGTTCATGTCCCAGCTGTTCCTCTTCCAATCTAGCTCTCTGTTAATGGCCTGGGAAAGCAGTAGAAGATGGCCCAAGTGCTTGGGCCCCTGCACCCGCATGGGAGACCTGGAAGAAGCTCCTGGTTCCTGGCTTTGGATCAGCCCAGCTCCGGCTGTTGCAGCCATTTGCGGAGTAAGCCAGTGGATGGAAGACTCTCTCTGTCTCTTCCTCTCTCTCTAACTCTGCCTCTCAAATAAATAAATATAAAAAAAAAAAAACAAAGTAATAACTGATAGAAACATCTTTGGGGGAGAAAAGAACAGAGAGGAAAAGCTCCCATCTTCCCCCATTCAGGAAAATGTATTCCATGTTATGGGGTCCAGGCAGGGTGGCCAACCATCCCAGGTGGTTCAAGACTGTCCTGGGGTCTTTAAAATCATATTTATTTATTTTCATTTTTTTAAAAATGTATTTATTAGAAAGGCAGAGTAACAAAGGGTGGGGGAGGGGGAGAGAGAGAGAGAGAGAGAGAGAGAGAGAGAATCTGCTTGATGATTCATTACCCAAATGTTCCCAACTGCCAGAGCTGGGGCAGTCTGAAGCCAGGAGCCAGGAACAAAATCCAGGTCCCCCATGTGGGAGTCAGGGACTCAACTTCTTGAGGCATGGGCTGTTTTTAGGGTTTTGTTTGTTTGTTTGTTTGTTTGTTAATGCTTATTTTCATCTACCTAAAAGGCAGAGCGAGAGAGAGAGAGAGAAATCAATTTTCTATCCATTGGTTCATTCAAGAGTCTGGAACTCCATCTAGGTCTCCCAAGTAGGTAGAAGGGGCCCAGCTAATCAAGCCATCACCTGCTATTTTAGTAGAAGCTGAATTGGAAGCAGAGTAGCCAGGACTTAAACCAGCACTGTGATATGGGATGTGGATATCCTAAGTGGTAGCTTAACATGTTGCACCACAACGCCCGCCCCCTTGGCCTGGTTTTAGCATTCAAAGTCCCACTTCTCAAGAAGCACCTCAATCCCAAGCAAACCTGGATGGTGGATCATCTCCATCCAAAGATCTTCACACTCTAGAGGAGCACTGTTACAGGGGAACACTGCCCTCCGTGCCAGTTAAGATCTCTGGGAAGCCGCTGCATGTGCAAATCCGCTCAGTACTTCTCTTCCGCCGGGAAGGATTGTGCTGGACTATTTGGATATTGCTGGGTATTTTCCTGAGTCTTTAAAAGTGTTTATTTTCTGAGCTTTGAATTCTATGTGATCTTTTTTTCCCCTCAGAGAGTAACTAAGTGAAGGTGCTGAAGCCATCCCAGCCCCTCCATGTGACCATCACAGGAGGTCCCAGGCCTCTGCCCAGCCTCCTTCAGTCCTAGACACTGCCCCACCCACCAGCCTCCCCCATCAAGTTCCCACCCTTTCCTTCTCACTGTTCTCAACAAGAAGGAAAGTAGGAGACATGACTCCTGCCCTCCCTTGATTCCATCCCTTTTCATAGGTCTGTTGGAAGTTCTGGAGGTGTTGGCTCAGGCAGCCAGTCTAGTTGCTATTAATGGGTGTTTACTGCGGGCCAGGCACTTCACTAACCATTGAACGCATCTTGTGTTTATAGAACCCTATGAGGTATCACCCACATTTTGTCAAGGAGAGAACTGAGCCTTTAAAAAGTTAAGCCACAGGGCTGGCATTGTGGCACAGCAGGTAAAACCACTGTCTGCAGTGCCAGCATCCCATATGGGTACCGATTCAAGTCCTGGTTGTTCCACTTCTGATCCTGCTCCCTGCTATGGCCTGGGAAAGCAGTGGAAGATGGCTCAAGTGCTTGGGCCCCTGCACTCATGTGGGAGACCTGGAAGAAGCTCCTGGGTCCTGGCTTTGGATCAGCACAGCTCCAGCCATTGTGACCATTTGGAGAGTGAACCAGCAGATGGAAGATCTCTCTCTCTCTTTCCATGCCTCTCTAACTCTGCCTCTCAAATAAATAAATAAATCTTTTTAAAAAATTAAACATGTGCCGGAGGTGGAGAGGTAAGATACCAGGAATGCAAACCCAGGCTGTCAGGCACTTAGCTATAACCTTGCTGTTCTGCCTCCTTGTTTTTCACATGTGACTTCAGTGAGGGTCTAGCAGGAGGGGGAGAGAGAGACAGAAACAAAGGCAACTCAAAACTCCAGCAACTTGAAAAGTCACATGAAGGACACTTAAATAGCTTTTTCTCCTATTCCGTAGTTTAACCCTCCCCTCAACTCAAGGAAAAAGCACCTGTTACAGGATCTTCAGCCACACCAAACCACGGTGCAAAATATCTGGAGTAAAAGTCGAAGGCATGGGTCTTCCCCCCAGACTCTCCTTTGAGGGTGAGAATGAGTCCTTTGATCTTCCCTGTGTTCTCAACTTGCAGCAGATCACTCGTGTTCACCTTCAGGTTCTCCAGAAACGACCTTGCTCATAAACAGGATGGATCAGGACAAACCCAGTCACAGACCAGCCCCGAACCACTCTGTCACACAGGCCAGGCTGCAGGTTGCCCAAGCAGCTCAGCCGTGCGGGAGGCAAGAACAAGTAGAAATATCATCCTACCAGGAAACTCTCTGGCTGCATCCGTCAGCACAGCCAGATCAAGCCAGAGCCATAAATCTGGAGCTCAGCCCTCCCCAAAGTGCTGACGTGACTAAAGATCGCGTTTACCTGTCGTAGCTGTCACTGAGCCGGACAAGCAGACCTCGGATATCTGGAGAATAGCGGACATCCTGGACCAGTGTGTCCCCGATGGCAGTCTGTGGAGAGAGACACAAAGTCCTCAGGAGCGTGTCCTGCTCCAGTCCTTGATCCCCTGAAACAGGGAGCGACCTCTCACTGAGCACCTGCTGTAGCCAGCCGCCTCCCTGCTCTGCCCCCACCATCTGCAGTGTCCAAGAATGTTGGTTCAGTCTGGGGACTCGCAGGGTGGCTCGGCTCAAGGGTGGCCAGTTTCCCTGCCACAGAAGCCTTTCAGAGCCCTTTTGGTTTTTCCTCTGTGAGCACTACACTCAATGGCTTCCTACATACCGCAACATACTCCTTCAAATGGGTATTTCCCTAGAGAAAAGGAAATTGAGAGAGGTCCAGGGCCACACACACACACACACACACACATATCCTGATCCAGGACTCCCGAACCTGGAGTCAAAACTCTGAACCCCTAACGTCTACCACCTTTAGACAGGGGGGCCTCATGCCCACCTTGTAGAGTGGTTGTGAGGATTAAATCAAAGAACCCCTGGGGAGGATGTGTAGCAGCAAGGAGAGCACTCTACATGGCCAAGACTAGGCCTGCAGCGGGACTGGCGGCACACACTGGAGGACTCGGCTGGGATGCCACCTTCGCTCAGAGGCTATGTTGCAGATCAACTCCAGCATCTTTCCTCAAGACACCTTGGTGGGCCGGCACCGCGGCTCACTAGGCTAATCCTCTGCCTTGCGGCGCCGGCACACTGGGTTCTAGTCCCGGTCGGGGCACTGATCCTGTCCCGGCTGCCCCTCTTCTAGGCCAGCTCTCTGCTGTGGCCAGGGAGTGCAGTGGAGGATGGCTCAAGTGCTTGGGTCCTGCACCCCATGGGAGACCAGGATAGGCACCTGGCTCCTGCCATCTGATCAGCGCAGTGCGCCGGCCGCAGCGCGACAGCCGCGGCGGCCATTGGAGGGTGAACCAATGGCAAAGGAAGACCTTTCTCTCTGTCTCTCTCTCTCACTGTCCACTCTGCCTGTCAAAAAATTAAAAAAAAAAAAAAAAGACACCTTGGTTCATTCTGCCTGTGGCACATAATTCTGCTCAAATCCATGACCACTGTTTCTCTGAGCTTGGTTTGGGGTGCTGAGGGAGATGACGTGGGGATGAATCTCCCCAGGTCATCTTTAGGCACCACTCGTAGCTGCCAGGTGACAGCATGGAGCTGATGGTGATTACACAGTAATTCTGTGGCAGTCACTGGGGGCCTTCATGGTCCTAACCCTTGCAGTGAGGGCTCCCTCCGCCTTGGGTAGCACCTGGCCTTCCTGCCTCTGTGACCACTGGCTGATCAACGTCCCTTCCTTAAGACACGCACCTTCCCCAGCCAGATCCCGTCTGCTCTTTGGGGCTTCTCCGTCTCTCAAACCCTGCCCTTCTCTTTGTGGGTCCCCATGCTGATTTGAAACTGTCATTCTCAGAAGCAACACAAAATGACAATACTCATAAATAACTGTTATTCTGCTTTACAAATGTTGACCTTGAGGCTTCGAGAGGCTATGCTAGGTTCCTTCCACCATGAACAAGGCCTACCATGATGAATATTTTCCATTTTCTTACCAAGGTGCTCAATGCAGTCATGTATGACTTTAGTTCACCTCTAGATCTCGAGGCACAGGTGGGATGGAATGTAAACTCAGAATCCATTATGCTTGTTCACACTCCTTGGAAACAGATAAAGCAAGACACTAAAGAGATTATAAATGCTGTGGTGGCAGCCACAATAGCCCATTCTGTGGAAAGGTCTTCTCCTTTTCCTTTTTCCTAATCTGGGCTCTTCCTTCTCTGCATGCCAAGCACCTGGTCGTCTGGGGGCACACTGGCCCTCCAGAAACTCTCTGGGACAACGGTAGTTCCTAGCTCACCAGGGACATGGAGAATTAAATGATAGAAGTATAACATTTAGCACGAGACTGCATAGAGGAGACCAAAATTGTCTCTACTATTATTTATTCTTCTTCTTATTGAAGTCCCACCCAGGCTTCTCATCTTCTCTGTGAGGCACCCATGTTTTCCTAGCACAGCCCTCTTACCCCAGGCCCACCTTCTACCACAGACACTGGGGACACTGCCAGGCGCCAGGCAGTCTCCATTCTTTCCTTCCACTTGCTTACGGAAGTCCCCAGCTCTCACATCTGAACTTGCATGGCCACGGCTCAGGCCCATATCTCGCCTTCTGCTAGAAAAGGATACCAACTCAACCTGAAGGTGGGTCTCCTCCAGAGACGAGAGTGTCCTGAAGAAGTCCCACTCTCTGTCCTCCCCCTACCCCCTCAGTTCTTCCACTCTCAGTCTGCCACGCCACAGTCCCTCTTCTCTCCACTCCACCCCGCAGACCACGCACTGTCAATCCAAGCTTCAGTTGGAACATTTATACTGGTAGAAGTCCTATCTGTGGGGATCAGATACTAAACCTTTGTGTTCAAATAACAAATGACCGAATCATACAGGCTCAAGCTGGATTCTTTTCACCAACCTTGATCAAGGCCTCTACTTCGTGGAAGTCCTAGATGGAGAAAGAAGAGGCAAAATCATACTAAAATAGGTGAGGTGATAGTTGTACACAGCTCAGGGTGATAATTAGCAAGAGCTAACCTGGGGGTGGGCTGGGTACAGAGGAAAATCCATGACGACACCACCCTCTGCTCTTGTGGCCCTGAGCTCCCCACTCAGAGTGACAAAGGTTAGAGTGCTATTCACGTTGTCTGTCCAAAAAAGAAACAAGAAATGGGAAAATAAGCTTTGGTTTTTATTTGTATGTCTGTTCCAATTATCTTTTCTGGATCTAGAGTGGAAAAAACCGTCACTGGATTCTAACTTGAAAGCTAAGAAGACAACTTACTGGACTTGCTATCACACTGCAAGGCTTCAAATTCCAGCTCCTTAAGGCTCTGGACTGTGTTCTTCAGCAAATTACTCAAACCTTGGTTTACTCATCTATAAAATGGGGCTAGTAATTAAACTGCCTTTATAGAGTTGCTATAATGCTTTCTGATGCAGATTTAAAAATATTCACAAACAATAATTATAGTGCTATAAACTCTACTTGTCTAAGATATGCTAAGGGGATAAATAAATAAAACACATAAGTTGCAAACATCAGTCTTATATAAAACAAAGTCCCAAATACACCAAGCTCTTCAGAAAAAATTTGACTTACAAAATGTACCACAAATGCTGATAACAATATCCTTTCATGATACTGATACAAATTGGGCCACTCAGTGTGTATGACTAATGAACACAAGATTGATGAATTCTTTTCTCATCCTTAATATTTCTGTAAAACTTAACCATATTTCAAAGATGAAGAAGCTTAGCATTCGGTATTAACTTTCATTGAGTTGGCCGGCACTGTGGCTTAACAGCCTAATCCTCCACCTTGCGGCGAAGGCACACCAGGTTCTAGTCCCGGTTGGGGCGCTGGATTCTGTCCCAGTTGCCCTCTTCCAGGCCAGCTCTCTGCTATGGCCCGGAAAGGCAGTGGAGGATGGCCCAAGTGCTTGGGCCCTGCACCCCATGGGAGACCAGGATAAGCACCTGGCTCCTGCCTTCGGATCAGCGCGGTGTGCTGGCCGCAGCGGCCATTGGAGGGTGAACCAACGGCAAAAGGAAGACCTTTCTCTCTCTCTCTCTCACTATTCACTCTGCCTGTCAAAAAACAAAAACAAACAAAAAAAAACCTTTCATTGAGCATCAAATTACATTTTGAAGGCCAAAGCTTAGTTTTTCTTGTTATAATTACTGTAAGATATTACTTAAAAAGCATTTTTTCGTGGCCGGTGCTGTGACACAATGGGTTTATGCCCTTGCCTGAAGCGCCAGCATCCCATATGGATGCCAGTTTGAGACCCGGCTGCTCTACTTCCGATCCAGCTCTCTGCTATGGCCTGGGAAAGCAGTAGAGGATGACCCAGGTCCTTGGGCCCCTACACCCGCGTGGGGGACCTGGAAGAAGCTCCTGGCTTCTGGCTTCAGATCAGTCCAGCTCTGGCTATTGTGAAGTGAACCAATGGAAGGAATAATCTCTCTCTCTCTGCCTGTCTTCTCTCTGTGTAACTTTGACTTTCGAATAAATAAATAAATCTTTTAAAAAAAGCATTTTTTCAAGTCTTGTCTCATCTAACCTTAAGGTTGCACTATATAGGAAGCCCAGGGGATTATTAGTCCAGCATTGTACAATGAATGTGGGCTTCCTTTTCTAAAGACACTCAATCCAACTTCAGTAAAACCTATTTTTCAAGGTCTTCTTCTCTTGGACCCCACCTTCCTGGCCACCTTGGCAAGAGTTTTCCAACTAAATAAATCCTGCTTTTCTCTTTCTCAAGAAAAAGAAATCTATTTTTCAAGACTGAGTTATTGTTTTTTTTTTAATATTTATTTATTTATTTGAAAGGCAGAGTTATAGAGAGGCAGAGAGAGAGAGTGAGAGAGGTCTTTTCATCACTGGTTCACTCCTCAGATGACCACAGTGGCTGGAGCTGTGCCTATCCAAAGCCAGGATCCAGGCACTTCTTCCAGGTCTCCCACATGTGTGCAGGGGCCCAAGGACTTGAGCCATCTTCCACTGCTTTCCTAGGCCCTAGCAGAAAGCTGGATCAGAAGTGGAGCAGGACTCCAACTGGCGCCCATATAGGATGCTGGCACTGCAGGCGGTGGCTTTACCTGCTATGCCACAGTGCTGGCCCCAAGATTGAGTTCTTAAACAATATTGCAGGGTGTGTGTTTGCTTTCTTTCTTGTTTCTTCTACACAGAAACCAAAATCTTCTTTACCAAATGTCTATGGAATTACATAATAGAGAGGCCTTAGCCTTTCAACTTTATTGCTCGCCAATCCCAGCCTCTACAAGAAGCTGTAGACACTCTGCTCGTACAAAGTGCATCTCATGGGCTTTGCATTTGGGGCTGCCTCTGCCTGCAAAGTTCTTCCTCCCACTCTAGGTCTTTGCACAGAAGCCTTCATCTTATTCTACAGCTCAGAGGTCCCCTTCTCCAGTGGGTGTCATTACCCAGATTCTACACCCCTCCTATTACCAAAGGGCTGGGATGAGGTGAGACAAGGAAGTTCCATAGGCCTCAAAATTGAAGCAGGTTGGGGCCAGTGAGGTGGCGCACGTTAATCCTCCACCTGTGGTGCTGGCATACCATATGAGCGCTGGCTCTAGTCCCAGCTGCTCCTCTTCCCACCCAGCTCTCTGCTGTAGCCTGGGAAAGCAGTAGAAGATGGCCCAAGCGCTTGGGCCCCAGCACCCAGAAGACGATCCTGGCTCCTGGCTTCGGATCGGCACAGCTCCAGCTATTGCGGCCATTTGCAGAGTGAACCAGTGGATGGAAGACCTTTCTCTCTGTCTGTCCTCCTCACTGTCTATAACTCTACCTCTCAAATAAATAAATAAAATTTTTAAAAAAAATTGAAGCAGGCATCTGCTCCCAGGGTGAAGAAATATTTGAAGCAAAGCATGCCTTTCGCGTCCCTGGTATCAGAGCATGTGAGATGCCTATTCTGCATGTGCAAGCTCAAGCTCCCCTGCCACGCTGGTCACAAAGAGATTTCCTATTAAAAAAAAAAAAAAAAGTGGCATTCTAGGGGGAGAAAACCCCATGATGCCTGGAACACACTCCAAAACGCCCAAGTGTTACTGAAGGCTACTGCTTTGTTTCTGCAACACGAATTATATGAAATAAATGCTGAAGTTTCTTTATACCAATCACTTAGGTCTATCAGAAAGAACATGTGAGACCTTTAAAAAAATATATGCTACGTGATAGGCTCATTAAAGAACACCACATTACAGGCCAGTGCCGCGGCTCACTAGGCTAATCCTCCGCCTTGCAGCGCCGGCACACCGAGTTCTAGTCCCGGTCGGGGCACCGATCCTGTCCCGGTTGCCCCTCTTCCAGGCCAGCTCTCTGCTGTGGCCAGGGAGTGCAGTGGAGGATGGCCCAAGTGCTTGGGCCCTGCACCCCATGGGAGACCAGGAGAAGCACCTGGCTCCTGCCATCAGATCAGCGCGATGCGCCGGCCGCAGCGCGCCTACCGTGGCGGCCATTGGAGGGTGAACCAACGGCAAAAGGAAGACCTTTCTCTCTGTCTCTCTCTCACTGTCCACTCTGCCTGTCAAAAAAGAAAAAAAAAAAAAAAAGAACACCACATTACTTATTTTGTGAAACAGCACAGCTGCAGAAGCCAGGGTGGCATGGCCACAGAGTGGGATCTCACTTGCCGGCGTGAACCACCTGAGTCCAAAGCGGGAACCTTTAGGGAAAGAAAAGCCAAAGAGAGATGGGGTCATTCAGATGCAAGCAGGTCACAGGCCTTGATTTCACAAGCATAACTAATAGCTAAAACATGTTGTGAAAGGATGCTGGAAGGCTAGGCAAGCACACTGGGGCTACCGGGAACTAGATCTGGAACTGAGACATTCAGGTTCACCCACACCCTATCTGAGTCCATTTCGTGCTGCTATGACAGAATATCGCAGACCGGGCAGTCTATGAAGAAGACAAATCTGGTTCTTACAGTGCTGGGGGCTGGGAAGTCCAACATTCAGCAGCCAACATCTGGTGAGGGCCTTGTTGCTGCATCACCCCACAGCGGAAGGCAGAAAGGCAAGAGAGCACGCGTGGAAGAAGTGCTTGTGAAGCCTCACTCACCCCCTCTGTGTGATACTCACACACTCACCCGGTTACATTGGAAATGAGGTTAACAGCTCATGGACTTTGGGGAACACATTTAAATCACAGCTAGCACACTCCCTCCCTTAGATGAACTGAAAAACAAATTGGAATCTCCATCTACTATCTGCATGCAAACAATGAATAGGCATCTCTCTTCAATGTCAGTTCCCCACCTAAAAAGTAATTTCTGGTGCCATTCAAGAATGTTAAAGAAATGCATATTTACTGTGTGCAAAGTTGTCTGTGGGCTGAAGTTTTTGGATAAAGGCTGTTTCAGAGAGGTTCATTTCCTTTGCAATGCTTTGATGCACATCTTCATCCAATTTCTAAATTAAATAGAAATGGTTACTGGGACTCCAGAGACACAGATCAAACTTGCATGGGTTTGATGGACAGCAACTTCCACTAATTAAAAAAAGTAATTTGTTAATATTAAAAACTATGGCTTTTTTACTTGTATGTATCTCTTAAATACATTCCGAACACAGTAATTCTTCCCTTTGTACCCAACCCTCCCACTCACTCTCCCACCCTCTTCCTCCTCCCTCTCCTGTTTAGTCCCAGAAAGAAAAAGAAAATCAAAGAAAGAATCAAATAAAAAAAAAATGAAGAAAATTGTAAAAGCTAAGTTTTAAAGGGAATAATTGCCAAGGATTGTAGGAACATTTATAAAAAAATTTTTTTTTCAAAAATTCCTGCTTCCAGTACTTTATGAAGAAAAGAAAATAGACATACAGAGCTAGAATAGGCTCAGAAAAACTGACTGGCCTGGCTTGTCCCTTGTTGGTTTACCATGGAGCCTGTCCAAGAGCGTGAGTGCTCATTGAAAAACAGTCTACACGGAACTCCCCAGTCTCCCTTGCTGCGCTTGGTGCAGAGATGTTCAGCAGCACTCACTGCAGGCAGGCTGGATCACTTTTCTCCCGTCTTTGCAAGGTTCACTCCCTTTTGTGGGAAGGGCCTCAATCCAAAGATCACCTCCTCCAGGAAGCCTTCCCAAATCACTGTGTCCAAAAGTGCTGTCTATTCCCCAGTGCTTAGACCACCTGAAACTACCTCTTCCTCACCTCTGACTCTGAGCTCTGTGAGAATACAGACTGTGCTGCCTTGCTTTGTCCAGAGCTAGAATAATGCCTGGTACTTCCCTCTATATGGTAATAGCTCAATGAACATTTGCGGGGAGAGTAAATGCTTTATATCAACCAGTCTCAAGTGTAAACCTCTCAACATAGGTATTTACCCACTTATAGATGAGGAAATGACAAAAGTCATGATGTACCTGAGAAGTGGTACAGTGAATAAGAATGTGGGCCGTGGAGCAGGTGCTGGCACAGCAGATAGGTCAGTGTCCGGCCTGCCCACATCACACATCAGAGCGCCTGGCTTCTGTCCCCGCTTCCCCACTTCCGACTGAGCTTCCTGCTAACGTGAACCACGGCAGGCAAGCAGGTGATGGCCCACGTGCCTGGAACTCTGTCACCTACACGGCACATCTATATTGAGTTCTGGACTCTCAGCTTTGTCCTGGCCTGGCCCTGGCTCTTGTGGGCATCTGGAGAATGAACCAGCAGATGAAAAGACTGATTTTTCTCTTTCTCTCTCCCTTTGCCCACTCCCCCTGTTTCTGCCTTTCATATAAAATAAAAATAAATTAAAAAAAATTTTCTTAAAGACGTTGGGCTTTGGGGAGGGTATTTTGTGCAATCACTGTTCGGAACATCTGTACCCTGCTTCAGAGAGGCTGGTACAGAGAAGCCCTAGCTTCTCTGCTTCTGATTCCAGCTTAGAAGGAACATTCCTCAACACAATTAAGGCAGTCCATGATAAACCAATGGCCAGCATCATATTGAATGGGGAAAAGTTGGAGGCATTTCCATTGAAAATTGGCACCAGACAGCGATGCCCACTCTCACCATTGCTGTTCAATATAGTCCTAGAAGTGTTAGCCAGGGCCATCAGACAAGAAAAAGAAAATAAAGGGATACAAATGGGAAAGGAGGAAGTTAAAGTATCCTTATTTGCAGATGACATGATACTATATATAGGGGACCCGATAAACTCCTATAAGAGACTATTGGAACTCATAGAAGAGTTTGTTTTTCTTTTGAGAATGAAAATTAATTTTTAATCACAAAATGCTCACTAGATTTTGAATTTTTAAAAATATTTATTTTTATTTATTTGAAAGGTACAGTTAAAGAGAGAGAGGGAGAGATAGAAAGACAGAGATCTTCCAACTGCTGGGTCACTCTCCCAAATGGATGCAATGGCCAGGGCTAAGACAAGCCAAGGCCAGGAGCCAGAAACTTCATCGGGGTCTCCCATGCGGGTGCAAGGGCCCAGGCACTTGGGCCATCCTCCACTGCTTTCCCAGGCACATTAGCAGGGAGCTGGATCAGAAGTAGAGCAGCCAGGACTCAAACTGGTGCTCACATGGGATGTTGGCGCTGCAGGTGATGATTTAACCCATCACACCTCAACACTGGCCCCAGATTTTGAATTCTTAAGAAATCCCAAGACAAATGCATATTTGTTTTGGCCAAATTTGCCATTCTTGAGTTCCTAAAACCCAGAAGATAAGAATTATGGTGGTTAAGATGTCAGATGGGATGACTGTATCCCATATCAGAGTGCTTGGGTACAGTCGCAGCTCCACTCCTGATTCCACCTTCCTGCTAATGCACACCCAGGAGGCAGCAAGTGATGGCTCACTTACTTATGTCCCTGTCATCCACGGGGAGACCCAGACTGAGTTTCTAGCTCCTGGCTTTGGCTTGGCCTAGCCCTGGCTGTTTTTAGCATTTGGGAAGTGAACTGGAAGATAGGAGATTTCTTTCTCTCTCCCTCTCTCTCTCTCTCTCTTCGTGTCAAATAAATAAAATAAATTAATATTAAAAAATATAATGGGGAATCATGAGAAAGATTCAATTTGGACAGCCTTAGAAACAAAAGAAAAAGAATGCATTCATCCAGAATACTGAATTTGGGTGCCAATAATTTTTCTCTTTCACACTACAAACTTCTTTTCCATTGCTACGTAGCAGCTATTAATTCTCTTGCTTTAATATCCATTTCTCTTTGGCAACCTCACGTGAATTCGATTTCCAACAACACAGAGGTGCTTGCTTCTCTGTACTGCATCGGGACGCTGAGGTTCCATCTTCTTATGACCCACAACAAGAGTATCAGGAAGTCAGAGTAAAGTTTTAAAATACTCCCATCTGGTGGCAGTTTAGAAACATGGCAGCCTAAATATGATAGCCCTGCCTTTTTAGTCTTTGCGGCTTTGTTCTTCTGTGGTAGACAGAAACCAGTAAAACCACCTGGATGTACAAAGTTCTTTAAAAAAAAAAAAAGATTTATTTTATTTATTTGAAAGACAGAATTAGAGAGAGAGGTAGAGACAGAGAGAGAGGTCTTCCATCTGCTGGATGGCTGAAGTCAGGAGCTAGGAGCTTCTTCTGGATCTCCCACACCGGTACAGGGTCCCAAGGGCTTGGGCCATCTTCTACTGCTATCCCAGGCCATAGCAGAGAGCTGGATCAGAAGAGGAGCAGCCAGGACTAGAACCGGTGCCCATATGGGATGCCAGCATCTCAGGCCAGGGCTTTAACCCGCTGTACCTCAGTGCTGGCCCCACAAAGTTCTAAAACCATTCAGGAAGACACAGGAGATTCCTTTTGAAGCACTTGGATTTCCTGTAGGAAAGCTATTTCAGACAATGCAGCTCTCAAACCCAGGCCATCTCCAGTTGTTCCTGAGGGTCATTATTGACACTACCCCAGCTCTATCAGAGAACCCAAGGTTCACAATCATTTTATATATCCTGCCTATGATGCCCCCACTAGTGAGAATACAAAAGCAGGGGCAGGCATTTGGTGCAGCAGTTAAGACATTGCTTGGGGTACCTGCATCCCATATCAGATCTCTAGGGTCCCACTCCCAGCTCTGCTTCCTGCTAATGCATACCCCGAGAGGCAGCAGTGATGCCTCAAGTGCTTGGGTCCCTGCCACCCAGGAGGGAGGCCAGGATTGAATTCCTGGCTCCTGGCTTTGGCCTGGTCCAACACCAGCTCTTGTGGGCAGTTGAGAAGTGGACCAGTAGATGGAAGATGTCTCTGTCTCTCTTTCATTCTGCCTTTCAAATAAATACTTTTTTTGAATTTTAAATCAGTGATTGTTGGTTAACAAGAATTTTTAGAAGGAAGTTTTGCCATAATTCATCATAATATATTCACATTCACTCAACGGTTACCTATTTAGTGCCTGCTATGTATGAGGCAGGGTATGTTGGAACAAGTCAGAATAGGGAAGGATCTCAGAATTTGCAGTCTGGTGAGGCAGACAGTAGTTGAATGAATGCCAGGTGCAATGCGTGTTACCAGCTGGGAAATATGGGATGCCGTGTGAGCACACACAGGAAAGGACGTCCACTCCAGTGGTGAGGATGGTGCTTCAAAGCACAGGCTCTGTGGTCAGGCGGACCTGGGGTGGGACCTGTGGTCAGCCACTTAGGAATGTGTGACCAGAGGCAAACCACTTAACCTTCTTCTGCCTCTGACTTCTTATCTGTAAAATGGGGACAATAATACAATCTATCCAATGAGCATCGTGTCGATGAAATGGAATTATAAAAAATGACTAGCAGCCTGAAGTCTGTTCCCGAAGCTGAGGGTTATGCTCTAGAAGCCAGCAAGGGGGCTGGTGTTGCGGTGCAGCAGGTTAAGCCACCACCTGCGACACTGGCATCCTTCACGGCCACCAGTGCTAGTCCTGACTGCTCCACTTCTGATCCAGCTCCCTACTAATGCTCCTGGGAAAGCAGCAGGTAGCCCAAGTCCTTGGACCTCTGCCACACATGTGGAGACCTGGATGGAGTTCCAGGCTCTTGGCTTCTGCCTGGCCCAACTCCAGCTACTGCTGGCATTTGGAGACTTAACCAGTGGAGGGAAGATCTCCCCCGCCTCCACCCCAGTCAGGCTGCCTATCAAAAAAATGAAAAAAAAATCTGTTTTAAAAAATGTTTAAAAGCAAAACAAAAATTCCTTTGCAGCCTCCCATTTAAAATCTGAAGCATTTTTCCCACCTAAAATCCAACATTGTTCCATTCTCTGAGTCCCCTTTGTAGCTGGTACCTTTAGGACTTCTAGCCTCTTCGGTGGCTAATCAGGTTTACAGGTTTACTTCCCCTACCTAACTTGGAAGATCTCAACAGGAGGGATATCTGTAACCCTGGCCCCTAGCCAAGAGTCTGGCTTGTCATATAAATCAATAAGTATTTGCAGAATAGGGGCTGGTGCTGTGGTGTAGTGGGTAAAGCCACCACCTATGACTCCAGATTTGAGACCCAGCAGCTCCATTTCCTATCTAGGTCTCCGCTAATGTACCTGGGAAAGCAATGGAGGATGGCTCAAGTACTTGGGCCCCAGCACCCACATGGGAGACTCAGAAGAAGCTTCTGGCTCCTGACTTTGGTCTGGCCCAGTCCTGGCTGTTCTGGGAAATTTGGGAAGTGAACCAGCTGATCTGGCTTTCTGTCTCTGTCTCTCTGTATCTGTGTGTGTGTGTGTCTCCCTCTCTCTCTTTCTCCCTTTGTGTTTGTGTGTGTCTGTGTAATTCTGCCTTTCAAATAAATAAATAAATCTTTAAAAATATATGTATTTGCAGAATGCATTAATGGTAAGCTACCTACCTACTGAATTATGATCAGTCTTCCAAGCTTCCCTGGTATTTTCCTGTGCTCACCTGTGTGCTCACTAAGTGTCTCAGGTGTACCCTATCTCCAGTCATGTTTGAAAAGAAGTCAAGGGAAGAAATCACAGCTTATATTTCTAATTTTTATTGATTATGAATTGAGGCAAGTGCTACAGTAGCCTCCAAGAGAACAAGATTCTCACATCCAGAGTGGAAAAATATGAGTAAGAGACTTGGCAAAATAATCTTTGGATTCCTATGCAAGTTGCCCTAACAGACCACCAAATCAGCCAGCTCTTACAGGCCCAAAGCCCAAAAGAAGAGAATCAGAAGACTATCTGAGGGGCTGGCACCGTGGCGTAGCAGGTGAAGCTGCCACCTGCCGTGCCAGCATCCCATGTGGATCGGGCATCGGCTGCTCCACTTCCAATCCAACTCTCTGCTACGGCCCGGAAAAGCAGTAAGAGATGGCCCAAGTCCTTGGGCTCCTGCACTCTCATGGGAGACCCAGAAGAAGCTCCTGAATCCTGGCTTCGGATCGGCACAGCTCTGGCTACTGCGGCCAACTCAGGAGTGAACCAACGGATGGAAGACCTCTTCCTCTCTCTCTGACTCTCCTCTCTCTGTGTAACTCTGACTTTCAAGGAAATAAATAAATCTGTAAAAAGAAAAAAAAAAAAAGACTATCTGAGAGCTTCCCCAAATTGCAACTTTCTCATTTTCTTTTTTCTTCTTCCATTCATACTGAAGCATATTACTTTAATTATGTAAAGCTTTTTCCTTAAATTTTTATTTCCTGGAGTTGGTGCTGTAGAATAAGTTAAACAGCACCAGCATCCCATATTGGAGGGCTGGTTCAAGTCCTGGCTGCTCTGCTTCTGACCCAGCTCCCTGTTAATATGCCTAGGAAAGCAGCAGAAGATGACCCAAATGTGTGGGCCCCTGCCACTCATGTGGAAGACCCAGATGAGTTCCTGGTACCTGACTTTGGCCTGGCCCAGCCCCTGCTACTCTAGCTATTTGGCAAGTGAACTAACAGATGAAAGATCTCGCTTTCTCTCTGTCATCATCTCTCTCTATCACTCTTTCAAATAAATAAATAAAAAGAAATTCATAAATTTCCTAGATTTTCCAAATATATAAGGATACTTCAAAAAGTTCAATGAAAGTCAATATTATTTTTAATTCCATTTTTTCCATTGAGTCTTTTAAGACCTCATGTATAAATAACATCTAAAATATCTTTTCTTTTTAGGTTTTTTATTATTATTTTTATTTATTTTAAAGGCAGAGCAACTGTGTGTGTATATACGGGGAGGGGAATCTTCCATTCACTGGTTCACTCCCCAAATGCCTGCAACTGCCAAGGCTGGGTCAGGCCACAGTCAGGAGCTAGGAATTTAATCCAGGCCTCCTATCTACATGGCAGGAACTCAAGTACTTCAGACATTATGTACTGCTTTCAGGGGTACACATTAGCAGGAACCTAGGTCGAAAGAAGTGGGACTGAAACCCAGGCACTCCCCTATGGGATGCAGGCATCACAAACTCTGCCACAATGCCTGTCCCATAAAGTATATTTTAATAAAGAAATATTTAAATATATTATATATAGATAGATTATTTTTATATATCTTTAAATTTTTTATTCATTGATATTATTTATTGGAAAGGCAAAGAGAGTGAGAAATCTCCCCTCCCATCTGCTGGTTCACTCTCCACATGCCTGCAACAGCTGGGCCCGAGTCAGGTTGAAGCCAGGAGCCTGAACTCAATCAGATCTCCCAGGTGGGTGGCAGAAACCCAAGTACTTAAGCCATCATCTGCTGTCTCCCAGAGTGCACATGATAGGAAGCTGGAACAATAGGAGTCACTGTGCACTTGCTCCACGTGTAGGACCTTTGTCCTTAATGAGTTGTACTATGAGAATTAACAGTAAAACTTGCCTTCAAACAGTACTTTATACTTTGTGTGTCTGTGTGGGTGCAAACTGTTGAAATCTTATTATAGAGTTGATCTTCTGTATATAAATATAATTAAAAATGAATCTTAATGAAGAATGGGATGGGATTGGGGCCGGCGATGTGGCACAGTGGGTTAATGCCCTGGCCTGAAGTGCTGGCATCCCATATGGGCGCCGGTTCTAGTCCCGGCTGCTCCTCTTCCGGTACAGCTCTCTACGGTGGCCTGGGATAGCAGTAGAAGATGGCCCAAGTCCTTGGGCCCTGCACCCACATGGGAGACCTGGAGGAAACTCCTGGCTCCTAGCTTCGGATCAGTGCAGCTCCAGCCATTGCGGCCAGCTAGGGAGTGAACTATCAGATGAAAGACCTCTCTCTCTCTCTCTCTCTCTGCCTCTCCTCTCTCTGTGTGACTCTGATTTTCAATTAAATAAATAAATCTTTAAAAAAAAAAAAAAGAATGGGATGGAAGAGGGAGCAGGAGGTGGGATGGTTTGGGGGTGGGAGGGCGGGTATGTAGGGGAGAACTGCTATATTCCAAAAGTTGTACCTATGAAATTTATATTTCTATAAAAAAAAAAAAAAAGGAAGCTGGATTGGAAGCAGAGCTGGAACTCAAACCAAGCATTCTGCTATAGGACACAAGCATGCCAAGCAGTGTCTTAACTACTGCAACAAACTCTCACCCCAGATAGAGCCTCTAGGCCTGCTGCTTAGGGAATGTACAAGAGAGAACAGAAGTAAGTTGGGGAATAATGCCAATTCTTATTATCTGGAGAAAACTGAATATATAAATCACTCAAAACTATTCTCAAAACTCTTCAAGGCTACTAAACGGTGACACAGGGGCCAGTCACTAAGTCTCTGGATAGGCAGTTACATTCAATTTCATGGTTCCTTGACAGGAAGCTATGTTTACCAGAAGGCTTCTGGTTAATTATTCTCTCGCTAATCTTCCCAGACTCTTGTGTTACTGGAAAAAGCCTATTAACTTTCTTACCTGCTGCATTCCGTGGAGGGAAAATGCCAGCTACAAGGTTACATAATGAATGCCCAGATCATAGCGAGATGAGGACTCTCGGTCGCCATTTCACTGCTCCACTCATTGAGGGTGCGAAGAAGTGTCTTACAGACTTATTAACAATATCCCCCCATTTCAGGGTCACCTGGACAGCCCTCCACGTTGACTGCACGCTGGAGCCACACGGGGAGCTTTGGAGAATGTGCTGCCGGGCCCCCACCCCCAGAGAGTGTGCTGTAAGTACTCTCTGGTGCCGGGGGCGTTTGGATCACTAAGGCTCCTCGGCTAAGTTTTGTGTGCAGGCCAAGCTGAGATTCTCTGAGCTCCAGTGCTACTAGTGCACACTTCCCCCAGTTTAATATGACTTATTTTAAAATTCCCAACTGCTGACTGTCTCCTCAAGAAACTCTCAAACTACTCCTATACTAACTGCTCTCAGTGGAAGGGGGCCTCACTGTTTCCTACTCCCCACGGGCCAACATAAAGTCCCAAAGATTAAGGAATATTAAATCACCATAATCAAAAAGCATATTTAAAAGAAGATTTCAGTAACCTAAATTCTCTGTACATGAATATTTCAGCTTAATCCCTTCTACCTCCTATGTAATTCCTTACAAAATGTCTCATTTCCTTGCTCTTGAAAAGAATTCCTAACTGTCTGAACTCCAGATAAAGCTAAATATATCCAGCTAGAATCTTATGTTGAATGCAATATCAGCCATGTCTAGTCACATAAAACATCTAACTTCATTCTAAACATTTGGTGCTTACTAAATGAAAACCTGATGGCTAAAAGGGAACTCCAGTACTTTTTCTTTAATTGATTCTTAATTCCTCTTTATGAGTCTTCATTGCTCTGGACTTAACCTCGGTGTAAAAATTCTCATCACATAATTTGGTCAAAATCAACTTGCAGACACTGATATCATAAAAAGTAACATAAACCAAAAAAAAAAATTTCCCCTTAGGAAATGACTGGTTAGGGACCAGCATTGTGGCATAATGGGTAAAACTGCTGCCTTTGACACCGGCTGGTTTCAGTCCCAGCTGCTCCTCTTCCAATCCAGCTCTCTGCTATGGCCTGGGAAAGCAGTGGAAGATGGCCCAGGTGCTTGGGCCCCTGCACCCACATGGAGACCTGGAGGAAGTTCCTCCTGCCTCCTGGTTTCAGCCTGGCTCAGCCCTGGTTATTGCAGTCATCTGGGGAGTGAATCACTGGATGGAAGACACCTCTCTTTCTCTCTAACTCTGCCTTTCAAATAAATAAATCTTTACCCTCCCCCCCCCCCAAAAAAAAAGAAGGAAAGAAATGACGGCTCTATAGGAATTTACAATACTAGGTACTGCACTTTAAAACCAGACTTACATTTTCTAGAAGGCAAACAGCAGCAGGATTTCCACGAAATGCTTTCGCTGTGAATGCATCTGCTATGAAAATAGGGAGCTTCATTTTCCTGGCAAGCTGCTTTTGCAGTCTCACAACTGCTGGTAGCCTTCTTATTACTGCAAAAAAAAAAAAAAAATCAAAAAGTTAATGTTTTACTTGGTATACAGAGCAACTTACTGTCAAGTAAGCGATTATCCTAATACATCTACATTTAAAGATATGTTATCACCTATTTTAAAATAAATTTTTAAAGATTTATTTATTTATTTGAAAGAATGAGTTACAGAGAGGATCTTCAATCCACTGGTTAACTCCCCCAAATGGCCACAATGGCCAGGGCTGGGCCAGGCCAAAGCCAGGAAATTAATCTGGGTCTCCCACATGGGTGCAGGGGCCTAGGGACTTGGGTCATCTTCTGCTGCTTTCCCAGGTGCCTTAGCAGGGAGTTGGATTGGAAGTAGACTAGCTGGAAATCAAAATGGCACCCACATGGGATGCTGGCACCACAGGCTACCACTTAACCCACTGTGCCACAGTGCTGGCAACCATAACCTATTTTTTTTAAGCCTCTAAATTGAATTTGTCTCAAAACACTGGTTTAATGGAATTTTTAAAAACTTTTTATTGGATTTTCAGATTGTACATAGAACTTAGAAGCATAATCATACTTTTCTTATAGAGTAGCCAAAAACTAGCTTAGGCAATGTTAATAAAGTACACAAAATATCCAACATATCCAAAATATCCAACATATGTTGCCTACTACATATCCCAGTGAGGACTGGGTTCTACTCTCAAGCAACATAATGGAACATTGGCAACATGAGCAGCAGCTTAACCTTTTGTGCCACAATGCCAGCCCCCAGGGTTCCTATTCTTAACATATGCCCTGTGCCTTAATATATTTGTGCTTTAGCATAAATTCAAGGATCAGAGTTTGGGAAACTATTACTTAAACTTTAAGTTCTAAGATATTATAAATTATCACTAAAAAGAGAAAGTATTTTTAAAATATTTTTATTTATTTATTTGACAGGTAGAGTTACAGGCAGTGAGAGAGAGAGACAGAGAGAAATGTCTTCCTTCCATTGGTTCACCCCCCAAATGGCCGCTATGGCTGGCGCTGCGCTGAAGCCAGGAGCCAGGTACTTCCTCCTGGTCTCCCATGCAGGTGCAGGGGCCCAACCACTTGGGCCATCCTCCACTGCCCTCCCGGGCCACAGCAGAGAGCTGGAGTGGAAGAGGAGCAACCAGGACTAGAACCAGCGCCCATATGGGATGCCAGTGCCACAGGTGGAGGATTAACCAAGTGAGCCACTGCACCGGCCTCAAGCCTTAAGTATTAGAATAATTTTTTAAACCATCATTGCACTTAAAAACTCAGGATTTGGGGGCCAGCATTGTGGCATAGTGGGTTAAGCTGCTGCCTGCAATGCCAGCATCCCATAAGGTTGCTGGTTCAAGTCCCAGCTACTCTGCTTCCGATCCAGTTCCTTGCTGATGCACCTGGGAAGCAATGGAAGATGGCCCAAGCCCATGGGCCCCTGCGCCCATAAAGGAGACCTGGATGAAGTTTGTGGCTCCTGGCTTTGGCCAGGCCTAGCCCAGGCCCTGCCATTGCAACCACTGGGGAATGAATCAGCAGATGAAGATTCTCTCTCTCTCTCTCCCTCTCTCTCTCTCTCTGTAACTCTGCCTTTCAAATAAATAAAATAAATCTATGTTTAAAAAAAAACTCAGGATTTTAAATTTCTCTCAGAATTTGTAGACACTCAAGAACACTAGGGCAGGCCCTGGAACAAGAAACACTAGAGGACCATCCTGTCTTATTTTAGAAAGGGAACAAGATAGATTCATTTTTTATTAAATGAAAGAAGTTGTTGATAAAGTTCAAGTTTCTTTCTTTTTTTTTTTTTTTTTTTTGACAGGCAGAGTGGACAGTGAGAGAGAGAGAGACAGAGAGAAAGGTCTTCCTTTTGCCGTTGGTTCACCCTCCAATGGCCGCCACGGCCGGTGCACCGCGCTGATCCGATGGCAGGAGCCAGGTGCTTCTCCTGGTCTCCCATGGGGTGCAGGAGCCCAAGCACTTGGGCCATCCTCCACTGCACTCCCGGGCCACAGCAGAGAGCTGGCCTGGAAGAGGGGCAACCGGGACAGAATCCGGTGCCCTGACTGGGACTAGAACCTGGTGTGCCGGTGCCGCTAGGCGGAGGATTAGCCCATTGAGCCGCAGCGCAGGCCAGTTCAAGTTTCTTAAGAATACTTAAATGTTTGTTTGTTTGTTTGTTTGTTTCATTTGAAAGGCTGAGTGACAGAGAGAGATCTTCAATCTGCTGGCTCATTCCCCAAATGCCTGCAACAACCAGGACTGGGCAAGTTGAAGCCAGGAGCCCAGAACTCTAGCTGGGTCTCCCATGTGGGTGACAGGGATACGAGTACTTGGGTCATCATCTTCCGCCTTCCCAGGCACATTTGTAGGCAGCTGCGTGTGAAGCAGAGGAGGCAGGACTTGAACCAGCAATCCAATGTGGGATGCGGGTATTGTAAGCCGCAGTTTAACTTGATGCACTGCAATGCCTGCCACACATCTTTAAGTCTCTTTTGCTAAGCTGGTTTTTAGTTACCAACTTGGTATATGAGTATTATCTCCTTATAAAGTATAAGATAGAACAGAAGAAGGTAAAGTCATCTGTTACAATTCCCTGCCCCACTACCTTCTCCAAAAGTCCATTTGCTTTGTTTTAGAAAACACCGTAGACACTTCCTTAAAGTCCAATCTTGGCTCTGTTTACCATGAAAATGTAGGGAAATCAGAGACAGACTTCCTTATTCAAATAGCTTAGTCATTTGTCCCTCTGTAAGTCTTAGCTTGTGTATGGTACAGACAACAGAAAGTTGATTCCTGTCATTCTGTAACTGTTAACATATAAGAACTACTTAGCCTAGCTTTATTCATGAGTAAACTAGTTTAATAATAAAGTACTGGCATTCAAAATGTACACGAACTCTCATCGCTTCTCGGCCTTTTGGCTAAGATCAAGTGCAAAATGTACACGAACTCTAACTACTTTTTCAACTGGCAATTAGAAAATAAAGTATTGGGGCTGGCGCTGTGGACCAGAGTGTTAAAGCCATGGCCTGCAATACCAGCGTCCCATATGGGCGCCGACTGGAGTACTTGCTGCTCCACTTCCAATCTAGCTCTCTGCTAATGTGCCTAGGAAAGCAATGGAAGATGGCCCAAGTCCTTGGGCTCCTTCACCCACATTAGGGACCCAGAAGAAGCCACTGACTCCTGGCTTTGGCCTGGCCCAGCCCTGGTCGTTGCAGCCATTTGGATAATGAACCAGAAGATGGAAGATCTGTCTCTCCTTCTCTCTCTGTAATTTTGCCTTTTATATAAATAAATAAATCTTAAAAAAAAAAAAAAGAAAAAGAAGTGTCAAAAAGAATCACAAATAAGTAAAATAAGTTTTAAATCAAAATTTGGAAGAAAATTAATTTCTAAATTAGTTTCATCTAACTACTATATACACGTAGTAATCAACTACCATTTTTACTTTTTTATTTTTTTTTTAAGATTTATTTATTTCTTTGAAAGTCAGAGTTACAGAGAGGCAGAGGCAGAGAGAGAAAAAAAAGAGAGATCTTCCATCTGCTGGTTCACTCCCCAAGTGGGTGCAATGGCCGGAGCTGGACCCATCCAAAGCCAGGAGCCGGGAGTTTTTTCGGGGTTTCCCACATAAGTGCAGAAGCCCAAGAACTTGGGCCATCTTCTACTGCTTTCCCAGGCCACAGCAAAGAGCTGGATCAGAAGTGGAGCAGCCGGGACTCAACTGGCACCCACATGGGATGCCGGAACTGCAGGCAGCAGCCTTATCCACTATGCCATAGCGCCAGCCCCATACTTTCTTATTTTTTTAAGATTTATTTATTTTCTTATTTTTAAAGGTGGAGAGACAGAGAGACAGATCTTCCTTCTGCTGGTTCACTCTTCAAATGGTCACAACAGCAAGGGCTGGGCCAGGTAGAAGTCAGAAGCCAGGAATTCCATCCTGATCTACCACATGGGTGGCAGAGGTCCAAGCGTTTGGGCCACCTTCTGCTGCCTTCACAAGCACATTAGCAGAGAGCTGGATCAGAACTGGAGCAGCCAGGACTCAAACTGATGCTCTAAAATAGGTTGCCAGCGTCACAGGTAGCAGCTTACTCCACTGCACCACACCACCAGCCCCCGTATGTTTACTTTCATGAATATTTCCTAGATTTCACAGTAGCTCCAAAACACCACCTTTGTTAAAAATATTCATAGGCTAATTCCGAATTCCTCAATCGCATTTATGTTCAAACAGCCACTGTTCTGGAAACTTCTCATTTTCTGCTGAAAGTGAAAGTTCTCATTTGTGATTTATCATTTATCAACCGTATTTTATAAACACATTTGATTGAACATAAGACAAAAATAGTATGACATAAGATGGAAAAAGAGTAGTTAATAGAAACCAACCCTAAGGTAGCCTAGGTATTGGACTTACCAGAGAAAGACTTTAAATCAGCTATTTTACATATGTTCCAGGATCAGTCATTGTGGTGGAGTGGGTTAAGCCACCCCTTGGGAGGCCCATATTCCATACAGGAGTGAGGCCATCCAGTGGGGTTGGAGGTCTGTGGGTCCCTCAGACATAGACAGAATGTCCTGCACAAGCAGGCTGCCAGCTGTGGCTGGAAAGCCTGTCTCCTGACTGGCAGGCCTCTCTTCCACTAATAGCTTCGTGTGCTGCATGTGTGACCTCGTGGTTTTCAGTCAGGCCTTCAGGTTGGTTGCAATCCAGTTTTCAATGAGGCCTTCAAGTTGGTTGCAATCTTCTACCCAGAGCTGGCAGAGGAAGGGGCTGAGTCCCGGGGGAGAGCCAGGCTGTCTCCAGGAGATCTCCAAGCCTCGGGCATTCCGCCTGGTCTCCTCTTTGACCAGATGCTTTCCTATCAAGTAAAAGTTTCTGCCTCTTTGCAAATTGTTTCCTGGCTTTTTATGCCTATACTAAGCTGAGGAAAATAGCCATGAAACTCGCTCCTACAACCGCCCTAGCCTCCGGCACTGGTAACTAGCAGTACCTGGAATTAAGGTCTGCCTCTGCTTCTGATCCAGCTTCCTACTAGTGGGCCTGGGAGGCAGTAGATGATGGCTCAATAGTTGGATTACTGTCATCCATATGGTAGATGTAACTGAAATTCTGCCTTTCAAATGAATAAATCTTTAAAACAAATTTAAACAAAAAAATTTAAAAAATTAAAATGGTCTAACTGAGGCAGGCACTGTGCCCCTGCGTGGGATACCTGCATCTCCTATCAGTGTACCCGTTAGTCCTAGATACTCTGCTTCAGATTCAATTTCCCACTAATATATCCTGAAAGGAAGCCTTGTCACTCATGTAGGAGACCTGGATGAGTTCCAGCTTCCTAGCTTTGGCCTGGCCCAGCCCTGGCTGCTGCGGGCCTTTGAGGAGGGAACCAGCAGACAGAAAACTCTCTCATTCTGCCTTTCAAGTAGATGAATAAACTTTTTAAAATAAAAATGACATAATTCCTTTCTACAAGAGGTAAACTTTAGATTCAAAGATGAAGATAGACTGATAACAAAATAGTGAAAAAAAGATGTGCCATGCAGAGTAGCCAAAAGGGATTGGGTAGTGGCTGTCTCAGGGTTAGACAAAACACACTTTAAGATAAAAGTTGGGGGCCAGTGTTGTGGCATGGTGGGTAAAGCTGCTGCCTTCAGTGCCGGCATCCCAAATGGGCAGTGGTTCGAGTCCCAGCTGTTCCACTTCAATCTAGCTCTCTGCTATAGCCTGGGAAAGCAGTGGTGATGGTCCAAGTCCTTGGGCCCCTGTACCCACATGAGAGACCTGGAGGAAGCTCCTGGCTCCTGGTTTTGGATCAGCCTAGCTCCAGCCATTATAGCCATTTGGGGAGTGAATCAGCAGATGGATGACCTCTCTCTCTGCCTCTGCCTTTGCCTCTGCCTCTGCCTCTCTGTAACTCTGCCTTTCAAATAAATAAATAAAATCTTAAAAAAAAAAAAAAAGATGTTACTAGAAGCAAAGGACATTTTATAATGATGAAAGGATTGATCCATTAGAGATATATGACACTTATAAACATAAATGCACTGAAAAAGAGAGCCCCAAAGTACACAGAGCAAAAACTGACAGAACTGAAGAAAGACAATTCAACAGTAATAGTTTGAGATTTCAATGCTTACTTTCAATAATGATTAAGAACAACTAGGCCGGCACCACAGCTCAACAGGCTAATCCTCCGCCTTGCGGCGCCAGCACACCAGGTTCTAGTCCCGGTCGGGTGCCGGATTCTGTCCCGGTTGCTCCTCTTCCAGGCCAGCTCTCTGCTGTGGCCTGGGAGTGCAGTGGAGGATGGCCCAAGTGCTTGGGCCCTGCACCCCATGGGAGACCAGGATGAGCACCTGGCTCCTGGCTTCGGATCAGTGCGGTGCGCTGGCCACAGCGCTCCAGCCGTGGCGGCCATTGGAGGGTGAACCAACAGCAAAAGGAAGACCTTTCTCTCTGTCTCTCTCTCTCACTGTCCACTCTGCCTGTCAAAAAATAAAAAAAATAAAAATAAAATAAAAAAAAAAAAACACTAGATATGCCGGCGCTGTGGCATAGTGGGAAAAGCTGCTGCCTGTAGTGCCGCCATCCTATGTGGGCACCAGTTTGAGACCTGGCTGCTCCACTTCCGATCCAGTTCTCTGTTGTGGCCTGGGAAAGCAGTAGAAGATGGCCCAAAGTCCTTGGGCCCCTGCACCTGCATGGGAGACCCAAAATAAACTCCTGGCTCCTGGCTTCGGATCAGCACAGCTCTGGCCATTGCAGCCAACTAAGGAGTGAACCAGCAGATGGAAGACCTCTGTCTCTCTGCCTCTCCTCTCTCTTGTGTGACTCTTTCAAATAAATAAATAAATCTTAGGAAAAAAAAACTAGATATAGTATCAATAAAGAAATAGAAGACTTGAATAAACCAATTAGATCTAAAAGACACCTATAGAATACTCCTTAACAATCATAGACATTTTTTCAAATGTATATGGAACATTCTCCAGGGAAGACCATTTGTTAGGTCACAGAACAAGTCTCAAAAAAGTTACAAGACTAGGGCTGGCACTGTGGTTCAGGGGGTTAATGCATGGCCTGCAGCACTGGCATCCCATATGGGTGCCTGTTCAAGTCCCAGCTGCTTCATTTCTGATCCAGCTCCCTGCTAATGCTACTGGGAAAGCAGAAGATGGCCCTAGTCCCTGGGCCCCTGCAACCACATGGGAAACTTGGAAGAAACTCCTGGGTCTTGGCTTTTGCCTGGGCCAGCCTTGGCTGTTGTGGCTGTTTGTGGAGTGAACCAGCAGATGGAGGATCTCTCTCTGTTTCTCCCTTTCTCTCTAACTCTACCTCTCAAATAAATAAATCTTTTTTAAAAATATTATGAGACTGAAATCATACAAGTCCTTCCATCCACAATGAAATGAAATCACATTATCAATAAGAGAAGGAAAAGGAAATTTAATAAACTCACAAAATGTAGAAATGAGACAGCATTCCCTAATAGTTAAAGGAACTGTGGCTTCTTGGGGAAGTGGCAAATTGTAGGTCCTGGGCAGGGAAAATACCAGCTGAGTCTGGAGCATCTGCTAGTACCAGAAAATAGGACAATGCTAAAAAAATTAAATAAATAAAAAAGATGGGTGGGGGGATGGCAAAGGGATTCAGGAGGCAATCTGAAAGAATCCCTTATGGTCAAAGCAAGAACAATTTGAGCAAGAAATTACGAAACACAGCATTGGATCATAACCTAAAGTATAAAATAATATCTATAGTCCATACTGACATAGTAAAAGATTAGACAGAGATTATCTGACCCATTTCCTTGAGTGTGGTTGCATTCAGTGTCCTAGTTCCAAAGTGTAAAGCATAGAAAGAAAACAAAAATTAACCTTAGTGTGAAGAAACCTGGTCGATACTATGTCAGCCAGGGAATCAAAGGTAACGTTTTCAGTGGTGAGTCCTATTGCTCTGACATAAAGGGGAAGGCACTTTACCTCTGAGGTCTTCCTCCGAAAAACCATTACTCTCTGAGTAATCATGAGAAACTGTTGGAAAAATCCCAGTTGAAGGATATTCTATAAAATACTTGACCAGAGGATAATAAGAAGACATGATGATTAATGTCATGTGGTATCCTGATTCAGAGCAAGGACTTTAGTGGAAAACTAGCAAACCCAAGATGAAATTTGGAGGTTCATTAGTTGTAACACATGTAGCATAGATGCTACCATTGAGGTAAACTATTAACAATAAAGCAAACTGCCTGAGGAGTCTACAGGAACTTGTATTATTTTTGTACCTTTTCTGTAAATATAAAACTATTCTGAAATCTAAAAAAAAAAAATCTGAAAAAATGAGGCCTGGGGCAGAAGTTTGGACTAGCAATTAAAACTGGTTAGGGGTAGGCACTGTGGGGTAGCGGGTAAAGCCGGCATCCCATATTGTGCCGTTCAAGTCCCAGCTGCTCCACCTCTGCTCCAGCTTCTGCTATGGCTGGGAAAGCAGTGGAAGATGGCCCAAGTCCTGGGGCCCCTGCACTGCGCGGGAAGACCCGGAGGAACTCCTGGCTTCAGATCGGTGCAGCTCTGGCCGTTGTGGCCAAGTGGGGAGTGACCCAATGGATGGAAGACCCCTCTTTCTCTCTGCCTCTCCTTCTTTCTCTGTGTAATTCTGACTTTCAAATAAACAAATAAATCTTAAAAAAAAAAAACAAAACTGGTTAAATGCCTGCATCCCATATTGGAGTGCCTGTTTGATACCCACCTCCAGCTTCTGACTCCAGCACTATACTAATAGGAGGCAGTGGTGATGACTCAAGTAATTGGGTTCCTGGCATCCTCATGAGAGACTCAGATTGAACTCCTGGCTCCAAGCTTCAGCCCTGGCTAGAAGCCATTATGGACATTTGAGGAGTGAATCAGAGGATGGAACCTCAGTCTGTCTGCCTTTCAAATAAATAAATAATTTTTAAATGATGAGTTGCCAGTAGCCATGGGAATGAGCCTTTAAGCTTATTCTCATCAGCTGAGATTTGAGGTAACTGTAACTCAGCTGACTTGGATCGTAATTTTGTAAGAGACTCACAGCCAGAGGCATCCAGCTAAACTGCCCCAAGATTTGTGATCTAAAGAAACTGCCCATTAATCCAACTTTGTTGTTTTCAGTTGTTAAATCTTGGAGCAATTTGTTATACAGCAATAATAATAATACAATTCCTTGTATGCCTTTAATATTCAGAAACACCTCCTGTATAACACAGGTATAATTTGAATTCCATCTGGTTGGTAGTTGCAGTCCTCAGTATATTCTCATTCTGGTTTTTACAACATACTCAACAGCAAATTTACTTAGGATTTACTTTACTACATCCTCTAAATAAATTTATTTTAGAGTATAAAAGCAAAACATTTGCTGATGATGGGCTGGCGCTGTGGCACAGCTGATTAAGCTATCGCCTGCAGTGCCAGCATCTCCTATGGGCATCACTTTAAGTCCAGGCTGCTCCACTTCCAACCCAGCTTCCTGATAACGTGCCTGGGAAAGCAGTAGAAGATGGCCCAAGTGCTTTGGCCCCTGGTGAGACCTAGATGATGCTCGTGGCTTCGACCTGGCCTAGTCCTGGCCATTGTGGCCATTTGGGGAGTGAACCAGCAGGTGGAAGATCTCTCTCTCTCTCTCTCTCTCTCTCTCTCTCTCTGTTTCACCCTTTCTCTCTTTCAAATAAATAAATAAATCTTTAAAAACATATACATATTTATGTTGATGAATGCCAAATCTATATTCCCAGACCACATTAGTTTCCTACTAAACATATCCACTGGATTGTATGTGGTATCTCTTAATCAACATATCAAATAATTTTTCATATTTTGTATGTCAATAGATAGTCCCACTACTCAACCCTAAGATAACTCATCGTTGACTTATTTTCACTTAATTATCAACAGCCCCTTCTACTCAGCCACAAATTCCTTCAGATAATACATAGCTCCTAAATATTTCTCAGACATCCTTTTATAGGAGGATGTGTCCCTAATACCCTAATTCTTGTTTAAATGCTCATCATCTCTGCTGGGCCTTCTCCCAGTCTTTTTTCTTTTCCTCTCAATATCCACACTCCAAACTTCAACCAAGATTAGATAATTAAAACACACCATGGGCGCCGCGACTCACTTTGCTAATCCTCCGCCTATGGCACCAGTTCCCCCAGGTTCTAGTCCCGGTTGGGGCGCCAGATTCTGTCCCAGTTGCTCCTCTTCCAGTCCAGCTCTCTGCTGTGGCCTGGGAAGACAGTGGAGGATGGCCCAAGTCCTTGGCCCCTGCACCCGCATGGGAGACCTGGAGGAAGCACCTGGCTCCTGGCTTCGGATCCGCACAGCGTGCTGGCCGTGGCGGCCATTCGGGTGTGTGTGTGTGTGAACCAACGGAAAAGGAAGACCTGTCTCTCTCTCACTGTCTAACTCTGCCTGTCAAAAATAAAATAAAATAAATAATAATAATAAAAAAAAGAAGTAGAGCAGCCAGGACACAAACCAGGGCCCACATACAGCAGCTTAATCTGCCCCAAACTTTGTTTTTTAAACAATGCTTGTGTTGGCACTGGTGTTGTGGTGCAGTGGTTCAAGTCCCACTGCTCCAGTTCCAAGCCAGCTTCCTGCTAATTGCCCTGGAAAGCAACAGAAGACAGCCCAAGTGCTTGGGCTGCTGTCACCTATGCAGGAGACCCAGATGGAGTTCCAGACTCCTGGCTTCAGCCCTGGTTGTTGCAGCCATTTGGGAAGTAAACCAGCAGATGGCAGACCTCTATGTGTCTCTTTTCTCTCTGTAACTTTGCCTTTCAAATAAAATTAAAATTTTAAAAATCACAAAAATAAACCATGAGTTTATGTTTCTCAATACTGAACTGTAAATTTTGTATTTTTTAAGCTAAAATTTGCAAAGCAAAGGGTCAGAGAGAGAGACAGAGACAGAGATCCTATCCATTGGTTCACTCCTCTGCTGCCTGCAATGGCTGAGGCTGGGCCAAATCAGATAAAGGGCGAAAAACTGGATCCAGGCCTCCTAAGCAGGTGGTGAGACCCAAGGACTTGAGCCATCACCTGTTTCTTCCAGCTCCTGACTAAGCGGGAGTCTGGAACCAGGAGCCAGAGCTGAGACTAGAACCCGGCACTACTGTATTAGATGTAGGTGTCCCAATCAGCATCTAACTGCCACGCCAAAACCTACTTCCGAACTTTGGAGCATTATTTTATTTCTTGTTTCTCCAATTTATTTGTCTATCACATAATAACTTTGCTAGACTGTGGTGAAAACAAATTATTTAAAGTACCCCCATATTCAGCATTAAGTAACCATCCTTATTGTTTGCACACTGAAAGACATATGTGTATATATATACAATGAAACCTATATTTTTACCTACCACCAAGAAGCTTAAAATCATTTGAGTAAATGATCTGTTATTCTATTATCTATATTGTATTTTTTGTTATTAATGTGTTTATGATATACCAAAAGCAGTAATTTCATTTAGATTACTTACGTAGTTACATTTTGTAGCTGTTTTCCCCGGCCTTCACAGTAATTCTCTGAAACAGAAAGAATGTTCAATACTTCTAATTTTCAAAAATCAGAAAGAATGCTAGGTGTTTTCTTCCTTTTGAGTTTCCATTTCTTTATTTCAATTATGAAAACTGAATGAAGTATTGTGGTTCCCATACTCCCAACAATGAACACTTAAGTAACCTTGAGAAACCAAAAAATACCAAGAAAAAAAAATCAAGAATATAAACTGTGTAACGAAGGCTTGAGAAACAACATTGAATCGTGACAAAGGATATCAGTGTTTTGTAAGGAAAGTAGATACATATATCAGAAATCAAAGCACAAGCATGTCACAAAGCTTTAATAAGACCGATCAGTGTTCAAAAGGCTTAGCTACCTTAGTTAGACACACTCCTAGAAACAGTTTTGTTACGTTTTAGTTGATTTGCCTTTCATGTAGGCAAATGATTATGATAGTTTTTATGGCATTTTGCAATACCTTTAGGGGTATACCGACAACTAACAACTAATTTTCAATGTCCTTCCCTCCCCTAGAAGAGTGTAGTCTGTTTGTCTCTTTCTTCCTCCTTCTCTGAGGCTCTGCGTGGAATTTTCCTTCCCTCTTCATTCTGATGGTCATGTGATAACTGTCTCGTTTTCCTCTGGGTGGTGTGGGGACTCTTATTTCCTTCTCCTTTTCATCTTTTTTCCTTTCATTATGGCCTCTAACAAGATCCCCTCCAGGGTCCCTCTGATCTTTATGCTAATAGAATAGCACCAAATGACTGAAAGGAAGACAAAGAGAAAAAAAAATCATCCAAAAACAGCTGGGAGTCCTCAGGTCTAAGCATCTCTATGGTAACAGTGCCACAGAGATTGATCTGGAAACAATTCTCTAGAGATCACTGGAGCATCGGCGACCCAATCTCACCAACATTTACTTACAGGATTCAACTTGCAAATCAGAATATAGTAGTTGATAGACTGTTTTAGAGAAAATAAAATAGGTCAGATAAAAATTACATTTACCATTATAGTGTATTTTTTTAAAATGAAAACTTCCTACTTGCTGTAATAAAAAGGGTAAAAGGAATGCAGGCACTAATTTCAATTCTTTCTTAAGCCTTCATATTGGCAGAGTGCCCAAAACTACGAAATTACTTCAAAAACAAAGAAAACGTCCAAGGTTGGTGGTGAAAAGTCATTCATATCATTAGAATGATTTTGGGGTTGTAGCTCATAACCACACAAAGTAAATACTTGTGTATAAAAGGATTTCAGAATTTTTTGCACCAAAATAAACTTTTAATTCCATTTTCCATGAGTTTTTGAAGTGTCCTGCCATGTAGAAAGAATGACACATCCAATCAGGCTAGTAAATAAACTGAATTCAGGCAAGAGATTTCAGAATTCTATCCAATCAGGTTGAAAGACTGAAAGGATGAAGTAGTGATGTAACTCAAACCACGGAAGGGGGATCAAGGGCAAACCTCGTCTGAAGCATGAAAGCTTCCTTACTAGCAGCAATTTTTAAAAAAAAAAAAAAGAGAAGTGAAAGCAGGACAACCAAGTTTTGGGGCTGTTCAAAAGTCTCTAGCCAATAAGCCAATAACCACAGCTCCCCAGTGATGGCAACTCTAGTGTTGTCATGGGAAGAACTGTGATTTGCCTAAAAATGTTGCCTGTTCACTTCACTCATGGATAAGTTACTTGCAACCCCAGGAAGGTTCAGTAACCCTTGGAGTAATACCATCTGGATTTGAATCCTACTTGTGCCACTCAGCTGTGTGATCTCGGGCAACTATTTCCACGTCTCTAGGGCTCAGGCACTTCAAGTGTAAAATGAAGATGATAATAGTGGTTAGTTTTCAGGGTTGTAGGGAGCCATTGTAGTGCCTGGCTCTACATTTGGAGTGATCCAGTGAGTGGAAGACCTCTGCCTTTCCAATAGAAATGAAAATATATTTTAGGAAAAATTTAAAGAGTTGGTGAATCGAGTACATTGCTTAGCTCAAGCAAGCTCTCAATACTTGTGACAACTATTACTACAGCATTCTCATTTTGTTTTCTCATCTCTTGTAATAGGGATCACACTCTGCGGCCCCGGCTTCCTCAGAGCGGGATTCTGAGGGAGGGAAACTCAGGAATGCCAGTCAGGCACTATAAACTGGGTAATTTTTGTAGTCCCACATTGGTCTTAGGCAGGGGTGAGGATGAATTAAAGCCATGAAATGCAAGTTTCTTTTCCATGAAGCTAAGTGGCCTCCCGTCTCCACCGCACACGCTGCAGATCTCACAGGGCACAAAATACTATCCTCCTCCACGGCTAACGCCCCTCACCCCACTCCCAACGGGAGTGCAAATGCCTGTTGCACCACGCCCAAAATCTTTTGGCTGGGAATTTTCGGGTAGGTTATAACCTAGCTTCGTCCACATTTCCAACCTTAATCCATGCTACAGCAACTCTCTACTGTGATCAAAACCATCTCCTCTCCAAGTAGGTTCCTATCTCCACTTCAACGCACATGGTCTTTTTACCAGGATTACCCTCCACTCCTCCCACGGAAATTCAGCTTGCATGTTTTTTTTTTTACACTTAGGAAAAAAGAACCAAGACGTGTCATTAGGGACCTGGGTGGCCTGACAGCACAAACAAAAGTACCTTATCAGGGGACACTTGCAAATGCAAGTTTCAAGAATGCAAAGCCGTATTCAGAAAACACGCAGTAGGGCTCCAAGAGCGACTGAAAGGCTCCGCGAAGGCGGAGGAGACAGCCAGGTACGATCTGGGGCGAGGAGGGACACCCGAGGGCAGGAGAGATTCGGCGGCCCACGCACGCCGCGCCCGCGGAGGCGGCCCCGTGGGAGGCCGCGGGCAGCTGAGGGCCCAGGCAGGAGGACCCCGTCCTGAAGCCGAAATCGGGCCTGTGGACATTTCTGTCTCTCGGCAGAGTCCCGTTTTTCACTACATAACGCAAACATGGTGGAAGGGAAGAGCCCTCTCCGCCTTCGGCGGCCGAGTCACGCGGCGCCATTTCCACGCACTTGACGCGGGAAGAGGGTGGGGCCTCCATGGAATTTGCAGGCTGTAGAGCCTAGCACTGGGGAACTTCCTTCAAAACACAGTAACGGGAGCGCCTCCGCCCCTCTCTCCTCCTCCCCGAGGGTACAGAAAGGTGTGCTCTGAGCTTTAGACCGTGGTAAGGTGAGCAAGGAAGGCGGAGTCACCCCGGCTCCCTCACTAAGTAGATCGACTAGGGTGGCGCTTCACCTTTCCGCGGAGGGGCCCACTGACGCGCAAGCGCACTTCACCCGGCCAGCGTCCAGGCGGACCCGGTTCTCGCGTCTCGCGAGAACCCGAGGCCGGCTTTCGTCGCGCTCGCTCCGCCCCCTCCTCCTCGCTCACTCTCTCCCATCCCCCCCAGCCAGTGGCTCTGCTGCGCAGCTCCCTTAGCGGTTGCCACTGCCGGAGACGGTTGGGAGGACCGTTGTAGGGAGCGCCGCACGAGGCGAACGACTGCCCCGTCCTCACGACCGGACCCTCCCGAGCAGCGGCGTCGGCGTTACTATCGCCCGACAGGGTATCTGAAGTAGCAGGGGGTAGGTCGGGCTGGTGGTTTCGAGAGCGGAGTCGGGAGAAGGACGAGACCCAGGAGGGGGTGGGGCGGGGGGGAAGTGTGGAGGTCGCCGCTCGGAGGCGGGCGGGGCTGCGCCTCCCGGGCGATCTCCCACTTCAAGGAGGGCGGCCAGCGGGGCGAGGGCTTGCTCGGGTGGAGTTGGGTGGGCGACGCGGAGGCCCGAAGTGGAGGGCGTCCAGCCCTCCTCTCTGCCTTGCTGGTTTGGCCTCCGCCATTTTGGGTACGGTGGCGCGGCCGCCTTGGCTTCCCGCCCTTCCCCGTTCCTTCTACCTGTTGTTCCCAGCTTTGGAGAAACTGATTGAGCTGGCTGAGGCCCGGGGCGGGGGCGGGGGGCGGTCAAGCTCTCTGGCAGGGGATGAGGGTGGGCGCGAAGCGAGCAGGGCCAGGCCGGGGGGAGGGTCAGGGCTGCCGGGCGCGCTCCCGATGGAAATGGCGCCGGATGGGCCTGGCCTCCCACCGCAGCCTCCCTTCCTCCGCAGTCTCGGCAGGGCTACCTGGCGGGACTGCCGGTGACTTCTGACGCAGATTCCCGAGATGAGAGAGGCCGGAGCTGGGGCAGGAAGGCCAATGGCGACGGAGGCGCTCAGCTCCCAAATCCAGGACAAAGGAGGCAGACGGCCTCCTTTGTACTTCCGCCGCCCGGTGGCGAAGGTTTTTAAGCCCAGCTTGGCTGCCGGCCGGGGAGGGGGTAGGGGCGCGCTCTCCCGAGCTCTCCGGTCTCTAGGGCAGCTAGATAAACGGAAAGCCTCCGGGGAGGAATAAAGGACGCTTAGCCGGCCCTTAGATTCCAGATTTGGAACTTCGAAAAGAGTACGTACTCATTTTCCAAAGAGGTGGTTTTCTCACGCTTGAACGTTTGTAACGACTTTGGGTGATTTTGCCAGCAGCAAGCTGGGGGACTTGCCGACTAGGACTGTGAAATGGGCATGTTTCAAAGAGGCCGACGAGGCCCATTGAACTGTGAGCACTTTTTGGACTTTTGGGCCGGGGTGGGTGGGTGGCTTAGCATTGACTTTGTGTAGTTTGGCACAGATGGGTTGGGATTTGTTTTTAAGTAGGAGTTTTGCTTTTGGAAAACAGTTGTTAAAACACAGCCAGCGATGGCCAAAATGTGCTTATGTATGTAGGAGTTGAGTCGCTATTAAATCTCGAAGAATATTTTATGCAGATAATATTTTCCCTTACCATGAAGGCCGTAGAAGTAAAATACTTAATATAGAAGTATATTAATACTTTGAATAGGAAATAAGCGTACTGAACACTACGGCAGAGTGTAAGCTCAGTCACGTGGCAGTGCGATGGGGGAGGGCTCAGAGCACGGGAGAGCTGTCTTGGTAATTTTCCTTGAAGATAGAGACGAGGGGCCAGGCTTAAGAATAAGCGGTTTAAATAATACCTATAAGTCTCTACGGGAAGTGTTACCTACTTTTCCAGTTTTAGAACCGGAAGAAAACTGCGTGCTGTTGAAAATGTTTTGTGATGCTTTAATCAAGGATAAGTTTAACTAAATCTTAGCTTGAGACGCAGATTTTTGTGGAGTTTGTGAAACCAGCTCAGATTTTTTTAGTAGAAGATGACCCACAGCTTTTCTGATTGTGTTAAACTACCATACACACCTGTTTTTTACTGGCCATCTTTCTATCATAGTCTGGAAATCTAATTGCCTTTTAAAGCAATAATGTTACCTTTTGAAGTCTCTTACCTGGTAAACAGGAGTGGACTGCAGTAGGTAAAACCTTGGTCCTAGTAAACGTATTTATAATTTTTGAAGACTAGGCTCCTTTAGATATTAGTGGTGTCTGAGTTGCTAATTTAAAATTGAGGAGCAAGAACTTCAGAAAAAGGAACCAAGTAAAATTTGCGTTAAACATGTTTGCCAATTTTTTGTCAAAAAGTTCATTCTTTAATTCTTGGCGTTATATTAAAAATGGAAAAAGTTCCTTTGGCACTCATGATGCTTCCTCCCCTCCCCCACCCCAGGCCATTCCCAGTTTTTAGAAAATTATTTTTTGATGCATCAGATCCTGTCTGACACTTCAAAAAATAAAATAGTTGTTAGGGGAGTTCTGTATTTCAGTTTAATCTCTATTAGATGTTCTTTTAAAAAAGTAGCTTTGAGATAATGAGCGAATCAGACTTCACCCATTTAAAATGTTAAATTCTTTGGGGTTTAGTGCATGGACAGTTTTGTAACCATCACTAGAATTTATCACTCAAAAGATTGCTATACCCATTAGCGGTCAGTCTACATGCTAATTCCCTCTCTCCCCTCAGGTCTATAACATTGGTGAAGCAGTCTGGTAGCTTTTTGATTATGGATATTGGTTTAAATAGAGGCAATATCAAGGACCTTCAAAAAGTCATGGGAATTTTATAACGAGAAGGGGGCACTATATGCCTGGATTTCAGGTTTTTTAATCAAAATATTTCCATTTGCCATGAACTTTTTGAAGTGCCCTTGTATTTAAAGTCATATAGAATTGACTAGTTTATCTTCCTATTTCAACTGCTGGTATTTTTAATTGGTGTTAACACTTGGAATTCTTCAAGCAGAGTGGTGATTAGCCATGACATTGTTACAGCAAAGAAAGGTTGAGATGGATTATCCTGAATAGTTAATAAACTGTTTAGGTAATTTCTGACAGCTTTATTAAGGTATTAAAACAGATGACCTTTTTGTATGAAGGGGTGGTAAAAAACATTACGAAATGGTTAAAAAAAAAAAATCTTCCCACCATGAATTAGATCTATTTTTCAGAGTTCTTAAATTTTTCATGGTGAACTGATATTTGATGTTAGATCCCTTCCACTTTTTCTCTTGTTCTTAAGTCCCTCTATGGGAAACACTTCTTAGGTTGGTGCCTTGTTTTTAAGGGGGGGAACTTTTAAGAAAATGGTGGAGATCTTCAAATATGACTACATTTTTCCGAACTGATAAAGGAAGTTCTTTATGAGGATACTTTATATTAATAGTATTTAATAGTATACCTTATATTAATGGTATTTAACTTTTAAAAGCCTTTGACTTTGGAAGAGAATTGTTTTTAACAGACCTTGTTTCCTTTTAAGACTTAGAAATGTTTTCTGTCCTTTAAGGTTCATTTCATAATTTGTATGTCTTGGTTTTATGAAATTCAGTAACAACCAGTGAATGCTTACTGTGAGGCAGATCCAGCACTTTGAAGTAATTCTGTGTTCCAGTTAGGTGTAGGTACTGCTGTTTTACAGTTGAATAGGCTTAGAGGTTGGGTAGTCACTGAATGTCAAAGTAGAGATTATTCAAATCCAGAGTTTCTTGTTTATAAAGTTCATCCAGTTACTTGTGTACATAAGAATTAGTTGTAATGCCAATTAAAAGTTTATATTCCCACTTTGGTTGTCTTTTATCTAGAGTGGCACCTAGGGGTTTTGCATTAATAAAGCAGGTGCTGAAGGATCCATGTTAGTGGTATTTTATGCACTTTTGGAGAATTCCTACATATCTTATTTTAAGTGCATGAATTCCAAGAAAAAGCTTTACACTTTACAGATGCTAACGTGATAGCTGGACTGATTAGATCATGTGATTTTTTTTTTTTTTTCCTTGAGCGTTAGTGAATGCTGTTGATATGAAATATGATCCTCAACCCTAAAGGAATCAAGTGAACAAATTGTTTTGTTTACAGGGGAGGAGGTGGTGAGGGAAAGGTTTGAAATATTCAGGTGAGTAGGATTCCTACAGCTGCCTAGTGAAATTTGTAAGGTTCTGGTAAGTGTCTGCAGCTGAAGGACTTCTGCATTAGCTTCTTTTGAAAATGTGGAATTTTAAAAGGAAGAATGGTTGCCTCTGGGGAAGGGAAATGGGTGGTTGAGTTCTTTCTGGAGGGGAGGTGGGCTTCTCATTGTACCTTTTAAATACTTAAATGTGAATGTTACCTTTTTCTTAAAATTTGTGTTGTAAGTCTATCTGATTAGAAGTTAAAGCAATGAGTAAACTGTCAATGGAGATAGCATTGACTTCCAAATGGGTGATTTCAAAAACATGGATAAAAACATGGATGTTGGAAGGCATTCATTTCTGAGTGGCCATGTATCAATTCTAAAACCCAAAACTCATTTGAAAACTGGTTCTTGGTGAGTGTTTAAGCTAAGTTGAGAGATAGGAATTTTCCTCTTTCAAAGACAATTTGATATGTTCAAAATTTTAGTGCATCTAAAAAGCTTTGGACTTTAGAAATACCATTTTTCCAACTGCTAGCAACAAGGACTCATTACAGTTTTTCCTAAGGCTCTTTTAAAGAATAGGTAGAAGTACCCTATGCAGCTTCCGTACAATTTGAGTTCTAAAGAATTAATACAGGTATTCAGATGAACAATGAAATCTGAAAGGTGTGACTAAAAATTTTAGACGGCTAGAAGTTGGTGTTAAGATGATGACATAAGTAATTTGAATGGTGATGGGATTATGTGAATTCTGAAAAAAAGGCAGTAAGATGTGGTTTTCAGGAATTTTGTGCTTTTTGGTAGGAGGGGGGTCAGATTTCACTGCCTTTTCTCCCTACTCCATAATAGAAAATGGTATGCCATTGTGTTGTGGCATTGTCATAGGAGTTACTTTATCCTGTTAAATTTCCTGTTACACCTCTGAGAGGTGTCTCTTCAGTACCTCTTGACAAGAGTATGTGTTGATTGACTGCTTTATGTGCTTGTTTATTTTTTATAGCATTTAAGTCAAACGATATTGAGATGGATTGGGTTATGAAACATAATGGTCCAAATGACGCTAGTGATGGGACAGTACGACTTCGTGGACTACCATTTGGTTGCAGCAAAGAGGAAATAGTTCAGTTCTTTCAAGGTACCTCTAGTATTAGTCAAAGTTTAGTAGTATTTTAATTTTCTATTTGTATTATATTCAGTTTTTATTAAGTCCATTTGATTTTAGAATTTTGAAGTTTGTGATAATCCTAATTAATGTATTAAAGTATGAAATGTGCTCCAGTTAAAATTCAATATAGAATGTGTAAAATATATAAAGCCTAATTGATGTACAGTAAATTTAATTGAGAATACTTTGTGATGAACAGTGGATTAGTATTGTGGAGCATAATTTTATTTGTAGCCTTTTTCATGTAATTTAGGTGGGCTTTTAGAAAATGTAATTTTTAAAAGACACTGCAAAAAAATACTTAATCCAATAATATTTGAAAAAATCCGTTTGTGTTATGGGGTGATGGGGAAACTAAGCTTTTTTTGTTTTGTTTTGTTTTGTTTAGATTTGTTTTAAATATTTGATTCAGATGGGAATGTTTCAGCCTTTAACACTGTTCCCCTTGATGGGGTTATTTGTCCTTGGGTTAAAGGGTTGGAAATCGTGCCAAATGGGATAACATTGACGATGGACTACCAGGGGAGAAGCACAGGGGAGGCCTTCGTGCAGTTTGCTTCAAAGGAGATAGCAGAAAATGCTCTGGGGAAACACAAGGAAAGAATAGGGCACAGGTGGGGATGGAGAGTTTGGGATGGTGTTAAATTTTTATTTTTGGGGGTTGTGGGTCACTATTGCTTAAATGGGGGGGTAACAATAACATTTTTATGGGGTAGTTTAAAAGAATTGATAATCTAAATTTAACTTGGAAACTACAGATTTGGGTGGGGAATTAATGCTAATAGTTTGCTTAAATTAAAATTAGATTGTTTCCATTTCTCTGTAGGATGTTGTTGATACTTTTGTATGATCATGTTTTCTTTAAACTTATCACATACTAAAGGAAACAAACTAAATATTTATATTATGAATTGTTTTCAATGACTAATTTGTCTGTGAAACTTAAATATTTAAGTTCATAGGTGTAAAAATTGTTAACTTATGGTGTATTTAGGCAATAAATTGGGTTATGTATCTAGACGTAGAAAAACTTATTGCATTTTGCCCATATCTAAATTACTCTAATACATCCATGCTGAAACCTGTACCTTTAAAACATTTTTAAATAGGTATATTGAGATCTTCAGAAGTAGCAGGAGTGAAATCAAGGGATTTTATGATCCACCAAGAAGATTGCTGGGACAGCGACCGGGACCATATGATAGACCAATAGGAGGAAGAGGGGGTTATTATGGAGCTGGGCGTGGAAGTATGTATGACAGAATGCGGCGAGGAGGTGATGGATATGATGGTGGTATGTGTATCTAATGAACACAGGTTCTGTTGTCATTTTCTTAACGTTCCTGACACTTTGTCAAGAAATACAGAAATGGCAGTAATTTCAGTACCTACTGGGTTTTAAAACCTGTTCATGAAAATAGATGTCCCATGGCCAGCTATGGGATTTGGTTGATGCACATATTGGCACCTAGAGAACTGACGCAGTAATTGAAATGAAGATACTGGCATATTCTGACATTTTCTCTTTTGCATAAGGATGGAAATTTAACTTATGTCTGAATTTATCCTCCTGAAGATTTTTCATTTCCATCAACTGTTAAATACTTTTTCATATACACTAAGTAGGGGACTGGATACAGACTGGTAATAAACAAGAATTTAAACAGACTGCTTACTATAAAATGTGTTTTGTAAATTAGGTTATGAAAATTGATTTCTTGAAATTATTTTTTTCTTAAATTATACAGGCTATGGAGGTTTTGATGACTATGGTGGCTATAATAATTATGGCTATGGAAATGATGGCTTTGATGACAGAATGAGAGATGGAAGAGGTAAACATTAGACATTTTCATTCTGAGGTTAATTTTAATCTTTGATGTTGAGTGGTAATATAGGTGACATGAAGAGACTGGTGTATTTCAGTGCACTCCTCTTTAATAGTTTCACCTTATAGATAGGCATACTTTTCTGCATGTATATATTCTTGGTAATTTTTATTTTCCAGGTATGGGAGGACATGGCTATGGTGGGGCTGGTGATGCAAGTTCAGGTTTTCATGGAGGTCATTTTGTACATATGAGAGGCCTGCCTTTTCGTGCAACTGAAAATGACATTGCTAATGTGAGTAATTTTATAATCTTGATGTCCTAAATTTTTTAAAATATTTACTCAGTTGAAAGGCAGAATTTTAGAGATAGGGAGAGGCAGATCTATCTGCTGTTTTCTGGCCACAATGGCTAAGCCATGTTGAACCCAGGAGCCTGGAACTCCTATCTGCGTCTCCTGTGTGGGTGGCAGGGATCTGAGTATTTTGGCCATCTTCTGCTTTCCCAGGCACATTAGCAGGGAGCTGGATCTGTGCCACCGAACTGGCCTCTGTTATAAATTTTGATGCATTCTTAATATCTGCATCTTGTAATTTAATGTCTAGTGTCAAAATCCCTTGAATACTGAGGTATTTACTTTTTTAAAATTATTTTTTATTTTTATTTTTTGACAGAGTGGATAGTGAGAGAGAGAGAAAGGTCTTCCTTTACCGTTGGTTCACCCTCCAATGGCCGCCGCAGCTGGCGCACCACGCTGATCCGAAGCCAGGAGCCAGGTGCTTCTCCTGGTCTCCCATGCGGGTGCAGGGCCCAAGCACTTTGGCCATCCTCCACTGCACTCCCAGGCCACAGCAGAGAGCTGGCCTGGAAGAGGGGCAACCAGGACAGAATCCGGCGCCCCAACCGGGACTAGAACCTGATGTACCCGCCGCCGCAAGGCGGAGGATTAGCCTATTGAGCCACGGCGCTGGCCTGAAGTATTTACTTTTACCTTTAGTTCATATTTTGGTGTCTGTGTGCTCACCTACATAGGATTCAAGCAAGTCCAGTAAAGAATGGGAGGGGAGTTGGCACGCAAATTATCAGTGCCTGGGTTTGCTCCCCAGCTGTGACTCTGGCTCCAACCTCCTGCCATCCATGTGAGAAACCCAGGTTGAGTTCCAGGCTCTTTTCTGCAGCCCAGTTCTGCTATTGCAGGCATGAAGATACTGAGTATAGTGAAACGCTGATGATCACATAGTAGTAACTTTTGTTGTTTTGAAACAGGTTTGTCAACGTGAATGTAATAGTGATTTTGTTGGTATTCTATTAGTGGAAACTGAGGAGTTGAAAACAGGAAAAGTGCTTCTGCTGTCCATTGGTTTATGATTGATTGGTTAGAGGATCAGCAATCTAGTCATTCAGCCAAATCCAGCCATGCCCACTTGTTTATATATTGAATTGGTTGTGTTAGAGACCCAGTGGCCTACAAAGCCAAAAAATACATTACCGTCTGACTCTTAAAGCAAAAGATTGCTCTAAGTCTTTTGAGGAAACCAGTTGGCTGACGTTCCAAGTGCCTTCTTTAAGGAAAGGTTAAAACTGGTTAAGTTGTGATTGAAACTACATGATAGATTTTAGGAGTTTTGTGTGTACTGTTGGTAGATTATTGGAAATTCGTGGTTCTGAACATAACACGTTATTTAATCTCTTTAAACTTGTTTTCTCATTGTCAGGTGACCCATTATATACTTCAAACAGCAAGTGTTAGGCTCTTAATTGACAGAATCTAGAGTTGGTTGAATTAGCCTTCAATACAGAATGGAAGGGTTTATGGGAAAAATCTAGATATGTGTAAATCACTTTGCATAATCTAAATAGAAAATATGATGTGTTTTCTTCTTAGTTCTTCTCCCCACTAAATCCAATACGAGTTCATATTGATATTGGAGCTGATGGCAGAGCAACAGGAGAAGCAGATGTAGAGTTTGTGACACATGAAGATGCAGTAGCTGCCATGTCTAAAGATAAAAACAATATGCGTAAGTGGTTTCCTGGGCATGCTGTCTTGATTGTTGAATGCACCTTATCAGCTTCTCATTTGTTTAAATGTAATAAGTTCTAGAATCTAGGTAATTGCTAGAAGTCACTGGAACTTAAAACCATTTGACTTAAGTTGAAACTGATGGTTTCCTGGCAGCTTGTATTAGGAATTGTTGATGGTACTGTGCTTTCAGTTTAACCGAATGTACTTCTTGAAGCTCTTATTGATAAAGTTGATCTATTCTTTTCTCCTGTTACTCTTTTTCATTTAAAGAACATCGATACATTGAACTCTTCTTGAATTCTACTCCTGGCGGTGGCTCTGGAATGGGAGGTTCTGGAATGGGAGGCTACGGCAGAGATGGAATGGGTATGTAAAGTTTTTAAAATAAGCAGTGTTAGCTACTTGAGCAATCAATCTCTATAAACTTATTTTTTCCTTTTGAAAAGATAATCAGGGAGGATATGGATCTGTTGGAAGAATGGGAATGGGGAACAATTACAGTGGAGGATATGGTACTCCTGATGGATTGGGTGGTTATGGTAAGTGTCTCTAGTTTGTTAAGTTCTCATATGGAATGCAGATACTACTTAAAATATATTGTGCATAGATAACTCCCACTAAATATTCTTAATGTCTGTTTTTTTCTTAAGGCCGTGGTGGTGGAGGCAGTGGAGGTTACTATGGGCAAGGTGGCATGAGTGGAGGTGGATGGCGTGGGATGTACTGAAAGCATCACCACCAACACATACGTACAAGTCCTAACAACAGCATCTGGTCTACTAGACTTTCTTACAGATTTCTTTTGTATTTTAAGAACTTTATAATGACTGAAGGAATGTGTTTTCAAAATATTATTTGGTAAAGCAACAGATTGTGATGGGAAAATCTGTTTTCTGTAGGTTTTATTTGTTGCATACTTTGACTTAAAAATAAATTTTTATATTCAAACCACTGATGTTGATACTTTTTATATACTAGTTATTCCTAAGGATGTGCTGCCTTCATAAGATTTGGGTTGATGTATTTTACTATTAGCTCTACAAGTAGTAAGTAGTATTAGTGTATTACTAGAGGATAATGGTTCACCCCTGCATAAACTGCAAGTCTTAATAAGCAGACATCTGGAATAGAGCTTGAAGAATAATTAGTGTAACTTCCTTTAATTTCTCCTGGACAATATTGTAAATATAAAGCCTAAAGATGAGTTTAGGTGGCTTTCAGGAACATAAGATCAGCTAACTATTCTTTTTCAAATGTCATTTATCAAGCATAGCTCTGAAATGTTGATGATCCTGAGGTTTCTGAATATTCAAAATTGTGTTACCTGGGGATGGCAGTGTTGTAAGTTTAAATTCAAACCCTCCTAGGTGTTAAGATGAAAATTCCTTCAGCACTTGACTGAAGTACAGATGTTTCCAAAAAGTGATGGTTTGTAAGTTAACTCAAAATGTCTTAGAAAACTAAGGTTCTTGAGGATTCCATGTAAATACATAGGTATTTACCATGGAATATAATTCTCACAGATGTATTTTCGGTTTGCTGCCCAATATAGCATATGATTCCTTAAATAATTGTGTAAATGACTACTAAAAAAATGTAAGAGAAGTCCATGTCATAGTGAAATAAGATGAGAATCCTGCGGTTGGTTTTGCATCTGATACCTGCTTGGAATTTTAGTTTACTATTATGTAGCAAGGAAAAGGTGCTTTTTAATTTTAATCTCCTTGGTCAATATACCTTTTTTCCAGAATTGGCTAATGGATCAAAATGAAACTGTCAATGTGAATATTCAGTTATTGAACTTGTTACTTGTTTTTCCTAGAAATGTTATTAATGTAATAAATGTCAATGTGGGAGATAATAGCGTTGTGTCTGTCCTAGAATGCTTTGTGTTGGTTATGTATAAATCAAACTAGTACAAGGTATTATGTTTGAGGATGCATTCATACAGAGTGTGACTTCCTGAATGATTTCTGGATTAGAAAAGGAGATGCGATAGCTTATATATATATGGAGCCTGTTGAGCACCAGTCTGGATTCATCTTAAAGCTTTAACCTTCTTTCCTTGATTAAGTATTCTAATACTAGAGTGAATCACCTTTTTCAAAGGTCACACATACTTTTATTTTCCCAGGATTACCCTAAAAACTTAAGAAATGAAGTTTGCCCTTATAAAACAGACTGATTTTTCAAATCTTTATTTTGTTTATAAAATTCACATTTTGTTTTTAAAACAGATTAGAATTACAATTGCAATTCCTTGGCACCATGATAGCATTATTGTGATAACACTGGCTAGGTGAGGGAATGGTGTGAGGTTTGTTTAGAAAAGTTGGTGTCAGGGGTCCATCATAACAAAATATACAAGTTTCATAACAGAAGAATCCAAAATTAGTATACGTGGTTTAAAACAAGCCAAAACTAAGTTACTGCTGTTGTAAAACCTACCTCCAAACAACACAAATCAACGATGACACGTGAGTTTTGTGTGGTGAGAAATTGACAAATTTTTCTTTACTGAATGAAATCACTTAGAATTTAAACTTGCATTATAAAATTTGATAATTTCCATTTATGCTGATTTTTGATAATCAAAAGCGCTATTCATCAATACAAAACAGTTTCTAAGAATATAATTCTCTTAAGGACATTCCTGTGAGTATTCAAGAAAGACCATCTAAAAATCCATATGTCCAATTTAATCGAAGTTACCTCAAAAGCTGACTAGAAATTTATGGGTTCTAGAGAAAATAGACCTTAGAAGTAAAATACTGGTTTCACACCTTGGCAATTTAGAAAATTTTAGATTTTAATGAGAAATATGCTGCAAAATAAGTACTTAGGGGCACAGGTATCTATGAGGGATCATTAAATTAATGCTCCTAGGTATTGTAAAATTCATGCATGACATACAAAAATAGGATCTTGAATGGTGATGCCATGTAAGTGATTATCTAAACGTAATAGTTTTTACAGATAAAGTTCTTACTATAAGCAGTGTGATTGGATTAGTGTCCATTTATCTTTGAGTTTATAAATAGTTTAAGTGTTTCATGGTAGAGCAGACCCTCAATCTCAAAACTGGCACACAGTGCTTGGTAGACAGTGAAATTTTACTGTGCACGTACTGTGGCAGTGTTAGGAAGCATCCTTCCTAAGTTTGAATGACGCAAGCCTATGTCCTATCAAAAGGCAAAGTTCTCATTTTTCATGTACTTTTAACACCTAAAGGAGAGAATCAGGAGCTTGCAATCCCATTTTACTACAAACTTTCTTTTCTGAGAGCTCTTTGAAGTGGAGTCTGAGCCACCTCTACCAAAGTTAGCAATTCAGTGAAAACAGGCAGCATATGGGAAAATCTCGATCTGGCAATTAAGATAAAAGGATGATGGTTATACACTTCAAGATTGCAAGGCGGGGGTAGGTGCTGTGGCTCACTTGGTTAATCCTCTGCCTGCGGCACCAGCATCCCATATGGGCACCAGGTTCTAGTCCTGGTTGCTCCTCTTCCATCCAGTTCAGCTCTCTGCTGTGGCCCGGGAGGGCAATGGAGGATGGCCCAAGTGCTTGGGCCCTGCACCCGTGTGGGAGACCAGGAAGAAGCTCCTGGCTTCAGATCGGCACAGCACCGGCCGTAGCAGCCATTTGGGGAGTGAACCAACGGAAAGAAGACCTTGTCTCACTCTGTCTATATCTCTACCTGTCAAATAAAAGAAAAAGATTGCAAGGGGAAGGTAGAGACTGAATTAGCCCAGTGTCCCTGAAAGACACCAGCAAGCAAGAATTTGTAAGGTAAATACAAATACTAGCCTTTTCCAATGCAGAAAAGGCAAAGGAGGAGAAAGTGCAAATGTAATAAAATTAGAGTACTATTAAGATAATGAAAAATGTGTTGAATTAGAGTACTAATACTTAAAGCAAGATTGGTGCTTTTCCAGTCTTAGAGCTGTGAAGCTTTAAAGTGCATTAAGAGACTTACAGGCACCATCAAATACCAGTCTGACAATCTAGAATATATCTGAAGCCTTATTTTTGAAAAGGCTTTTTACAAGATAAGGCAAATGTGTGTCAGCTATCTGGCCTTTAGATGGAGACAAGGGTTGGTTATTACATGGTTACTATATTACAAATTAGGCTAAAGTTCTTTTAAAGCATGCTCTGTTGAAAATTCTGAGTAACAATGTCAGGAAGGAAATACTAAATGATAGAATTTTATAATTCCCATGAGCTGAATAAGCAGATCCATGGTACCAGTAACTGGCTGAAAGCTGCTCAGGAAGGGCTGGCCGATGCCTTGTATACACGGTCATAGAGCATTCGCTGCAGGTTCATACAGGTGGATTCAGGTCTGGAGTCTTATGGCAAATTAGATGAGCATCTCTGAATAAGCATTGCGTGACAGGAGTCACAGACCCGGACTGGCTTTGGTGAAGAAGGCAGAGGCAGCTCGTTGTCAGAGCAGGCATTACAGAAAATCTCCCCACAGTTTCTACAGTGGTGCTATTAAATGGGAAGATCAAAGAAAACTATGAATAAAACAGACCATTTTAGCACAATTTTTGGACTTGCTGCCTACTTCCCTTACCTTTCTTTTTGATAGTGAGAATTCCTTTTCACAAAGTTTACAGTGTGTTGCTTCTTTGTCTTTCAGCCAAACCAGTCCCTAGTAGGAGGAAATTATGAACAAAGTGCTCAAATTGGTCACACCAAAACAACATGTGAAAATGTTTTTGCCTAAGACGTTTTATATGAATAAATAATCAAAAAATCTTTGAGACCTAGATAACAAATACTAGTAGATGCAGTAACCTTCCATATTCTGGGTTGGGGAGGGTCAATGCAGGTTGAGCATTAAAAGAGTGCCAGAGGTTGCTTTCAGCCCAACTCGTCATTTGCTCAGCTTCCTGCAAATGGCAGGGAAAGGCAGGAGAAGATGGCCCAAGAGTCTGGGTCCCGGCAACTCCTGTGGGAGACCAGGCTGGAGCTTTCTGGCTTCTGCCTGGCCCAGACATGGCTGCTGCAGGCACTTAAGAGAGTAAACTGGGGCTGGCGCTGTGCTGTAGCGGGTAGAGTAAAGCCACCGGCTGCAATGCCAGCATCCCATATGGCAGCCGGTTCGAGTCCCAGCTGCTCCACTTCTGATCCAGCTCTCTGCTGTGGCCTGGAAAAGCAGTAGAAGATGGCCCAAGGCCTTGGGCACTTGCACCCATGTGGGAGACCCAGAAGAAGCTCCTGGCTCCTGGCTCCTGGCTCCAGATTGGCTCAGCTCCAGCTGTTGCAGCCATTTGGGGAGTGAACCAGCAAAGGGAAGACACTCACTCTTTCTTTGTCTGCCTCTTCATCTCTCTCTGTGTAACACTGACTTTAAAGTCAATCTTTAAAAAATAAATAAATAAATAAACCAGCAGATGCAAGTTCTCTTTGTCTCTCCCTATTGTGAATTCTGTCTTTTGAATAAGTAAATATTTGTAAAAAGCAAGATTGCTTACATATTAATACTGAAACTGGGTAATGGTTCATTTGGTTCTTTTCTGTACAATTCTATGTTTAATATAATGCAGGATATTTTTTTTAAAAATATTACTGATTACAATCCCCTAAAGAAAAAACTTTAGTGCAACATTTGGAATGAATTTTCACTATGAAATGGCAACAGTTTGGCATTCTATGTATATCTTATCTGTGGTAAGTTGCTATATGTTGAAGAAAATTATTTCAGGTTATGACCTCACTTTGAATGGTTTTATATGGCTAATAATTCCCCTCAAGTTCTTTTAAAAGATTTATTATTTGAAAGAGTTAGAGAGGGCCGGCACCGTGGCTCACTTGGCTAATCTTCCGCCTGCGGCACCAGCACCCCGAGTTCTAGTCCCAGTTGCTCCTCTTCTGGTCCAGCTCTCTGCTGTGGCCCGGGAGGGTAGCGGAGGATGGCCCAGTTGCTTGGGTCCCTGCACCAGCATGGGAGACCGGGAGGAAGTACCCAGCTCCTGGCTTCAATCGGTGCAGCGCCGGCTGTAGCAGCCATTAGGGGAGTGAACCAATGGAAGGGAGACCTTTCTCTGTTTCTCTCACTGTGTATAACTCTCTCTCTGTCTCTCTAACACTGGCTGACAAAAAATAAAATAAAACAAAATAGAGTTATAGAGAAGTCTTCCACCCACTAGTTCATTCCCTGAATGGCCATAATGGCCAGGGCTGGGCTAGGCTCAAGCCAAAAGCTCCATCTGGGACTCCCACGTGGGTGCAGAGATGCAAGCAGCTGCTTTCCCAGGCACGTTAGGGAGCTGGATTGGAGGCAGAGCAGACGGCATTTGAACTGGTGCCCATATGGCATGCTGGTGCTGCAGATGGCAGCCCAACCCCGCAAGTTCTAAAACTCAAAAGTTTAATTAGCTGCTATGTAACCTTTAGAAACAGACATATGTAGTCTTAGGACCTAATACCTAAAATGTATTTTATTTTTAAAGATCTGTTTATTTTATTTGGAAGTCAGAGTTACAGAAAAAGAGAGGGGGTCTTCCATCCGCTGGTTCAATTCCCAAATGGCCACAATGGCCGGAGCTGCACTGATCCAAAGCCAGGAGCCATGAGCTTCTAAGTCTTCCACAAGGACTTGGGCCACAGCAGAGAGCTGGATCTGAAGTGGAGCAGCTGGGACTCAAACCGGTGCCCATATGGGATGCCAGCACTGCAGGCAGTGGCTTTACCTGCTACACCACAGCACCAGCCCCCTAAAATTTATAAATTGGCTCTTTTTTAACTAACCTTGGCTGGACTGAAATTCCAGTCTCCTGGATACAACCCTAGCCTGGGAAGTGACAAGTGGTTGGGAGAGCTGTCCACCTGTCACAGGTTAGATCACAAGATTAATTTCAGGTATTTTTGTTTCACAGACTAGCAAAACTGTGCTATTTGTACACAAGGAAGTCTAAGCCTCCTCAGAACAGGATTAAAAATTTATCTATCTATAGTTAGAGGGAGAGACTATGAGATATATCTTCTGGTTCGCTCCCCAGTCCTGGCTGCTTCACATTAGCTCTCTGCTAATGGCCTGGGAAAGCAATGGAAGATGGTCCAAGTGCTTGGTCCACCGCACCCATGTGGGAGATCCAGTAGCAGGATTTAAAAATCCTACAGAAGGTTGTACCTAATTTAATGAAGGCCTGGGAGTAAACTGAGTTCATAAGCAGTAAGGAGATATAGGAACAAGTTAACAATCTAAGCAAGCAATGACTAAAATCCAAAAGGTGAAAAACAGTTTAGGAGAGCTGTTCCAGACCCTTCAACTGCTGAACAGCATGGAAGAAAAAAATATGTCACATAAATCCATTTACCTATATTATCAAAATGGGAAAACTAGGTATTTTGTTAAAGATTGAGGTAAATGGGCCAGCATTATGGCACAGCAGGTAAAGCTGCCGCCTGCAGTGCCAGCATCCCATATTGGGCACTGGTTCTAGTCCCAGCTGCTCCTCTTCTGATCCAGCTCTCTGCTATGGCCTGGGAAAGCAGCAGAAGATGGCTTGAGTCCTTGGGCCCCTGCATCTGCATGGGAGAGCCAGAAGAAGCTCCTGGCTTCAAATCAGCACAGCTCTGACCATTGCGGCCATCCTGAGAGTGAACCAGGGGATGGAAGACCTCTCTCTGTCTCTGCCTCTGCTTCTCTCTAACTCTTTCAAATAAATAAATCTTTAAAAAACAAAACAAAAAAGATGTGAATAAGAAAAGCAACAAAGATTAATGCAATATAGAAGAGTTACTAATAACGAGTGCAATAAGGAAGTATCTGGGGGAGTCCTAAGATATTGCTCATGTTCCATTAGAAGATAAGCAGAAGGTATGCAAGGCTCTTTAAAAATAATTTATTTGAAAGTTACACAGATGGGTCTGGCGCTGTGGCAGAGTGGGTAAAGCTGCCACCTGCAGTGCTGGCATCCCATATGGACACAGGTCCAAGTCCCAGCTGCTCTACTTCTGATCCAGCTCTCTGCTATGGCCTGGGAAAGCAGTAGAAGGTGGCCCATGTGGGAGACCCTGCATCTGCATGGGAGACCCGGAGGAAGTTCCTGGCTCCTGGCTTCGGATTGACACAGTTCTGGCTGTTGCAGCCAACTAGGGAGTGAACCAACAGATGAAAGACCTCTTTCTCTCTTTCTCTCTCTGTTACTCTTTCAAATAAATAAGTCTTAAAAAAAAAAAAAAATTACACAGAGGGAGAGACATTTGCTAGTTCACTCCCCAGGGCCACAACAGCTAAACAACTCCCTTGGGCCTACAACAGGGGCCCAAGGACGTGGCCATCTACTGCTTCCCAGGCCATAGCAGAGAGCTGGGTCACAAGTGGACCCGGGAAGCCGGGACTCGAACCGGCACCCATATGGGATGCCGGCACTGCAGTGGTGGCTTTACCTGCTACACCACAGCACCAGCCCCAAGTACTATTTTTTAAAATATTTTCATGTGACACTGATTAAAAAATAAAATAGCAGGCCAGTGTTGTAATGAAGCATGTTCACTTGCAGTCTGCAACACCAGCATCCCATGAGTGAGCCCCCGGCTGCTCCACTTCTGACCTATCTCCCTACTTATGTGCCTGGGAAGGCGGTGGAAAATGGCCCTACTGCTTGGGTCCCTGCCACCCACATATGAGGTCCAGTAAAGAGTTCCTGGGTCCTGGCTTTAGCCTGGCCCAGTCCCAACCACTGCAGCCATCTGGGGAGTAAACCAGTAGATGGAAGACCTCTCTGACTCCTTCTCTCTCTCTTAACTTGCCTTTCAATTAAATAAATACATCTTTTTACAAAAAAAGAAAAAAGGTATGTAATGGCGGGGTAAGTAGGACACTATTTCTCCTGTGTTGTCGCTGGTATTCTTGCAGGACACGTTCACACTATGTACGATAAACTGTACCAACCGCTTTCACACAGACTAATGCATGCAATTTTTTCAGAGCAACTGCAGAATCACAAGCCCATTTCAGAAGAGGAGACAGGTTTAATGAAGGTATGTGATTTCCTGAAAGTTAAAAACTAATAGACTGGCATATGAACTCAGGGACTCTCAAGTTCAGAGGCACTTTATTTCACTCTATCATGTCAGGCTTCATAGGGACCTATATACAAAATACAATATACTTAAATATATGAAATACTTAAATACAAAAATACTTCTATGGCCAGTTTCTAATAGGAAGTTTATTGATACTGTGATTCTGGAGGCACAAGGAAGAGCAAGATGTCCTCAAGCAGCTCTCCATTCTGTGCTGCATCACTGTGTTTACATGGGGCTTTACCTTCTCCTGGAGACTTTCACATGTATCAATACCTTTCTACTTACGGAAACGTTTTATACTCACCTGCAATGCTTTGTTGGCTTCTTTTATGTCTTCTATCTTAAGTTTTGATCTAAGAAGATTAGAAATAGGTACAAATTTCAGTACACATATTTAAACAAAACCCCAAGTAATATATTAGAAAGTATTAGTTTTTTCATAGAATATAAAATTGAATATGGTATATGACCCTAATGATCCTTTCTGGTTAGTGGGATATTTCCTATTTTCCTATACTTCCTGAATTCCTTAAGACAAAAATGTATTTTTTAGATTTAAAACTTGCTTCTCTAAGGAAAGAAATGTTGGCATTTCATGTGATCATTTATTGTAGACCTACTGTGTGCCAGACACCCTGCTTGACCCTTTGCTTGCCTTCTCTCATTTCATCTTCACAAAAATCTATTAATGAATACAGGGGGGCTGGCACTGTGACACAGCGGGTTAACACCCTGCCCTAAAGTGCCGGCATCCATATGGGCACCGGTTTGAGACCCAGCTGCTCTACTTCAGATTCAGCTCTCTGCTATGGCCTGGGAAAGCAGTACAAGATGGCCCAAGTCCTTGGGCCCCTGCACCCACGTGGGAGACCCGGAAGAGGCTCCTGGCTCCTGGCTTCGGATTGGTGCAGCTCTGGCTGTTGCCGCCAATTGGAAAGTGAACCATCGGATGAAAGACCTCTCTCTCTCTGCCTCTCCTCTCCTTGTGTAACTCTGACTTTCAAATAAATAAATCTTTAAAAAAAGAAAAAAAGACCAGATGGTATGAAGTTAAGCCCTGCCTCCAGAAGGTATAAAAACCAATCCACATCTCTCAATCACGGCTCCTTCTCAGAACAGTCTGAAACAGAGTGCTCTGGCTGTTTTGAAAATTCAGCTTCTGCTGTATGGAGAAAAAGTATTAATTGAACTTCTGAATTATCTGACATTGAAGAAATGAAATGAGATTCTTTGCTGTCACCTACTGAGACACATTCACAGTTAAGATCCATTAAAATGAGTAACACTTTCAATAAAATCTCCCCAAGTTAGTACTTTCTAATTTGTGAAGTTATTGTGTGATTTTTCTATACAGTTCATATCTTTCTTTCCTATACCTAAACTCTTCTGCCTAACTGGCTTGGTAACACTCATTCACCTTTTAGAAGAATCAAGGACTACTTAGATAAAGGAAAAAAGACCAATTACTCGCTGAGCTTGTTGCCGAGTTCTTGGAGAGCTTGCTCTTGTTCATGACAGATTTTTTTCAATTGCTGGTTTTCATCCTGGAGGCTAAGGAACTCCTTCAAAACAAGAAATGAGCAAAAAAAAAAAAAGTAATTAAAAAAAAAAAAGAAACTCCACATGGTGTGTGTGTATGTGCGTGGGTACCCTTAATAAGGAACAAATATCCCTTAGCTTTCAGTAAGAAACAAAACCATGTGTCCAGAGCTGTTTCCTAGCTGCTCTGTGTAGCAACTATTTTCCATTCACTTCCTCCTCATTGATATTTGAGATAAGTAGTACATCCTGTTTTCTTGGTATAAATGTAACTTATGATTTAAGTTTGAAATAAGTTAACATTTTTAAATAAGTTAACATTTATTAAGATATAATTGTTAAAGTTTTACCACTATTTACTTTTTTAAGACTAGTCATTTGTTGGGTCTCATTTCTAAGATGAGATAAGGCATCTTTCTCCTTTTGAAGATCTTCCTGTAAAGTTTGCCTCCATTCCTTCTCAATCTTCAAATCAGTTTCCAGCTGAACCCTTGAATGATAAAATAACAAACAGAAGTTCAAGTGCTATTTCTCATGTAAGAGTTACATGCATTCTTTAATAAGAGCAACTTTCTGATTACTTTTTCTTTTTTTCTTTTTTTTTTTTTCTTTTTGACAGGCAGAGTTAGACAGTGAGAGAGAGAGACAGAGAGAAAGGTCTTCCTTCCATTGGTTCACCCCTCAGATGGTCACTATGGCCAGCGTGCTGCACTGATCCGAAGCCAGGAGACAGGTGCTTCCTCCTGGTCTCCCGTGCTGGTGCAGGGCCCAAGCACGTGGGCCATCTTCCACTGCACTCCCGGGCCACAGCAGAGAGCTGGACTGGAAGAGGAGCAGTTGGGGCAGAATCCGGAGCCCCAACCGGGACTAGAACCCGGGGTGCTGGTGCCGCAGGCGGAGGATTAGCCTAGGGAGCTGCGGCGCCGGCCTACTTTGACTTTTTTAACAAAAGGTTTACTTATTTATTTAAAAGCAGTCAGACAGAAAGAGAGAGAGATCTTCCATCTGCTGGTTCACTCGCCAAATGGCTGCAAAGGCCAGGGCTGGGCCAGACAGAAGCCAGGAACTCCAGCCGAGTCTCCCACATGGGTGGCAGGGTCTCAAGTATTTGAGCCATCATGCGCTACTTTTCCAGATGCATTAATATGGAGCTGGATCCGAAGCAGAACAGCCAGTACTCAAACTGATGTGCCAACATGAGATGCTGACGTCACAAGCAGTAGCTTAATCTGCTACACAACACCAGCCCCCATTTTTGTTTTTCTTATGCATTTCCTCCATACACTTTCTTTCTTTTCTTGTTTTTAAAGATTCATTTATTTACTTAAGAGGAAGAATCACAAAGAGAGGTCTTCTATCCCAGTGGCCAGAGCTGGGCCTGCCTGAAGCCAACCAGGAGTCTCCCACATGCGTGAGTACAGGGGCCCAAACATTTGGGTCATCTTTTGGTGTTTTCCCAGGCCATCAGCAGGGAGCTGAACTGGAAGTGGAGCAGCCGGGACTCGAACCAGTGACCACATGGGATGCTGGCACTACAGGCGGCGGCTTTACCACTACGCCACAGCACCAGGCCCCAATTTGTTTCTTTTTAAAACTTATTTTATTTGAAAGGCCCAGAGACAGAAAAGAGAGAGACAGATAACCTCCCTTTTTAGCTGGATGGCTCCCCAAATGCACACACAATCTGGGGCTGGGCCAGGAGCCGGGAACTCCATCAGGGTCTCCCACACGGGTGGCAGGGACCCAAGTACGTGAGCCATCACCTGCAGCCTCCCAGGGCGTGCATTAGCAAGAGGCTGGAATCAGGAGTGCAGCCAGGATCCGAATCCAGGCACTCTGATATGGAAGTGTCCCAAGTGGTATTTTAATCACTACACCAAACGCCTACCTCATCCTACGTATTTTTTGGAAAACAAGGTCAGCAGCAGAATTTTTTTTTTTTTTTGGACAGGCAGAATGGACAGTGAGAGAGAGAGAGAGAGAGAGAGAGAAAGGTCTTTGCCATTGGGTCACCCTCCAATGGCCGCCGCGGCCAGCGCACCGCGCTGATCCGATGGCAGGAGCCAGGTACTTCTCCTGGTCTCCCATGGGGTGCAGGGCCCAAGCACTTGGGCCATCCTCCACTGCACTCCCTGGCCACAGCAGAGAGCTGGCCTGGAAGAGGGGCAACTGGGACAGAATCCGGCGCCCTGACCGGGACTAGAACTTGGTGTGCCGGCGCCGCAAGGCGGAGGATTAGCCTAGTGAGCTGCGGCGCCGGCCCAACAGCAGAACTTTCTGATCACTAAGTGTCAGCTCATTTGCTAGCCAGGAAAAAAAAATCCTTGCTAAATGACTTTATCATTTATTAATTCTATATATATAAATGCGGTATAAACATACTATGCTATACTGAATTGTAACAACTGGTTACACCCTGAGAATAGAACTAAGAAAGGAACGGGGACTTTTAATTATTGTTACTTCTATGCCATATGAAAAATGACATAAGGAGTTAATTAAAAACATTCTGATAAGAATTACAGCAATTACTAAATCAATTTAACATAATCAGCCTTGGTATTACTTTGGAGATTACTGTTGGAAATTAAGTACAGGACAGATCGAAGACTACCCAGGCACTGGGAAAGTCCGCGCTGCGTGGGAATGTCAGTTCCCGTCTGGAAGCACTCTCAGCACTGTGGAAGGTGCTAGCTGGAGAAACGAAAGGAATCGAGTGCCTGCGGTTCTGCCAAAAATGTAGCTTCCATAATTCTGGGCAAGATAAATACATGTAACATTGTAGTTTCTAATGCTTTACATTTTAACTGTAATAGTATTTTATAACACTGAACATATTACAGTATTGTGTCAGTATTTTTGTGTTAACACCGTCATTACTTTCAGCTGTTTTCTCATAGTAAGCATTTTCATCTACAGCAAAATACTATCTTGTAGAATAAATTTTACATTTTATATTTCAGGCTGAAAAGAAGAGACAGCTGAAAATGGAATTTAAAAGCTGTGGTAAGCACTATTTCACTGCTCATTTAAAAGGAATGTTGATAAGCATATGTTACTTATACTGAAGTAACTAAAGTATAGAGTATTTAGAGTAAACCTGTTGGGTGGCCTCATCAACCAGAACCAGAAACAAGCAAAGGAAAAATTTTCAGTTATATAAATATGTAGTAAAAATACATGTTGAATAACAAAGGCAGAAACAAAGAAAAAAAGGAGGAAATATAGTTACATTAAAAAATTAAATATTTAAATGGAAAAAAAACATTAAGAACAAAATTTTAAAATAAACAAGGGCAGGCATTTGGGCAAGTGGTTGAGCCATTAACTAGGATGCCACTCCCCACATCAGAGTGCCTGTGTTCAATACCTGGCTCTGGCTCCTGACTCCAGCTTCCTGCTACTGTGAGCCCGGGGAAGGTGCTGGCAGGCCAAGTACTTGGGCTCCTGCCACTTATGCGGGAGACCTGCACTGGATTCCCAGTCTGCAGCTTCAGCTCTCTGGTCATTGTAGGCATTTGGGGAATGAACCAGTGGATGTGAATATGCTTGTTCTCTTTCATGCTCTCTGCTTCCCAGTTTTTTTAAAATAAACAATAAATGCATAAAACATTTCACTAAATTTGAAAGACTGGGGGCCAGCATTGTGGTACAGTGGGATAAGCCACCACCTACAATGCTGGTATCTCATATCAGAGTGCCAGTTCAAGTTTTAGCTGCTCCACTTCCGATCCAGCTCTCTGCTAACGCTCCTGGGAAAGCAGCAGTAGAGGACCCAAATATTTGGGCCCCTGCTCTCACCCGTGGGATCCCAGGATTGAGTTCCAGGCTCCTGGCTTCAGCCTGGCCCAGCCCTGGCTGTTGTAGCCGTCTGGAGAGCGAACCAGCAAATTGAAGATCTCTGTGTGTTGTGTGTCTCTCTGAAACTCTGCCTTTCAAATAAATAACATTTTTTTAAAAAATGTGAAAGGCTGAGGTTAAACACATAAAAAATTCTTACAAATAAGTATTAAAAAGCTGATTACTTCAAAGGAAAGAAATAGTTGACTTTAAAGAGCAACTCACAAAAAAATACAAAAGGCTATCTCTAGTAATCAAAGATATGAAAACTCAAAACAGTAAGGTACAATTTTCCAGGCTAGAGGGCCAGTGCTGTGGCGCAGTGGGTTAATCCTCTGCCTGCAGCACGGGCATCCCACCTGGGTGCTGGTTCTAGTCCTGGCTGCTCCTCTTCGAACCCAGCTCTCTGCTGTGGCCTGGGATAGCAATGGAAGATGGCCAAGGTACTTGGGACCTGCACCCACGTGGGAGACCAGGAAGAAGCACCTGACTCCTGGCTTCGGATCGGCGCAGCTCTGGCCGTAGTGGCCATTTGGGGAGTAAACCCCCCCCCCCAAAAAAAGGGTTACTTTAGATTAACTATAACATGATGGTCTAGACTTACGTTAATGGATAGGATACAGTATCCATGATGTAGTAAATATACAAGATACTAAAGAGTGTACAGCATGTTCCTATTTTAAAAATTACAAAAAAAATTATGTATACCAGGAAAACTTAGGGACACTTGTTAAAATGTTTCAAAAAGGTTAGTTTTCATTTTCTTCATACTGTATCATCTTTTCTGAGGTTCTCACCAAGAGTACGTAATCTTTTCATAAGGAGAAACTAATACAGTTATTTCCATTTTAGGGGAACAAACAGAATTCACCTTTCTCTGACAAAATCTCAGCTGCCCATCTCCAAACACACAGTTCCAAGTTTTCAGAACCATCAGGGGTCCCCCTGCTCTCCAAACTGATAATGTGGTCATGTTCTACCAAAATGGTGCCAACCGAGAGACAGTGATTTTCACAGTTTGACCAGAGACAACACCTCTTTGCACTGCACTCAGTCCTGCTCGGTGCTTTACCAACACAGGGGAGGGACCTGGCTGCACCTTCTTTGGGCGGGGATCATGTAACAGCAATACTGAAGAATATGTTGTATCACTGCAGAATAAGTATCAGATTTGCCTTACCTAGGATTTTGTGAAGCAAAAAAGTGACTCAGTGAGAGAGTGCCATTTGCCATTGCTTCAAGACAACATTCTGCTACCTGGCCAAGTGCCCCAGTCTTGCTTTTCCTGTGTTTCATTTGGCAGGGCACAGGAATGGACACAGCAAAGCTGGGGCACCAACAATAAACTTGATGACTTAAACGTTCCCTAGGATGTTGGTTGCCAAAGGAAGCCCTGAAAGCTCTGGCTATACCTTTCTAAAAGCACTTAAAATTAAGAGGGAATTTCAGATGACAAGCTATCTTTGTTTTTGGAGGGTAAGCTTTAGTTCCATAATATACAAATGACACAAGTTTTCAAATAGGCTAAGATTCCCCAGATTAAAGACTTATTCTAGGGGCCGGCGCCGTGGCGCAGCAGGTTAATGCCCTGGCCTGCAGCTCCAGCATCCCATATGGGCGCCAGTTCGAGATCTAGCTGCTCCACTTCCAATCCAGCTCTCTGCTATGGCCTGGGAAAGCAGTAGAAGATGGCCCAAGTCCTTGGGCCCCTGCATCCGCGTGAGAGACCCAGAAGAAGCTCCTGGCTCCTGGTTTCGGATCAGCACAGCTCCAGCTGTTGCGGCCAATTGGGGAGTGAACCATCGGATGGAAGACCTCTCTCTCTCTCTGCCTCTCCTCTCTGTGTAACTCTTTCAAATAAATAAATAATAAGTTTTTTAAAAAAAGACTTATTCTATATATCAATTCTTCAAAAATATTTTTAAGGAATTATTTTATTTATTTGAGAGATAGAATTACAGAGAGGTGTCTTCCATCCACTGGTTCACTCCCCCAAATGGCTGCAGCGGCCAAAGCTGGGCCTGTCAGAAGCCAGGAGCCAGGAGCTTCTTCTTTTCCTATGCGGGTTCAGGGGCCCAAGGACTTGGGCCATCCTCCATTTCTTTCCCAGGCCATAGCAGGGAGCTGGATCAGAAGTGGACCAGCCAGGACTCAAACCAGCGCCCATATAGGATGCCAGCATTGCAGGCAGCGGCTTTACCCACAAAGCCACAGCGCCGGCCCCCAAAATATTTTTGCAGTAAACGGAGAAGCAGCTTAGAATTCTGGTTCTAAATGAGATGGAGTAAACACATTACTCCTATCTCTCCAACTAACTTAAGCTCAAAACCCTTGCCATTAAACACATAATAAACATAAGATGCCTCTGAAGGGCACAGAGAAAGATCAGTTAGGAAATTTAAGACTCAAGGATCAATACGGTGGTGAGTTGCTAAGATTTTTCTCCTGTAGTTCAGATTGACTAACCTAACCCTCAACCTATAAAAACCAAATGGGCGCAGACCAAAAAAGCCCCCAAAAAAGCCTGCTCTTTTTCCAAAGGGCTAGAAAGGAGACAACATAGCAACATAAAAGCCATTTTGACCATGCTGTATTCCAACAAAACAGGAGAGGAAAAAGCAAGCAAAATCAAAAAAAGGAACAAAACACAGGAAAACAAAATGAACAGTAAAATGGTAGACTTAGGCTCTAATATGTCAATGATTACACTAAATGTAAATGGACCAAACATACTATGAAACACAGAGTTAGCAGGATTAAAACAACATAAACTTTATGCTGTGTAAGAGGAACTCACTTCAAATACAAAGATACATTGAAAGATGACGGGGCTGGGGCCAGCGCTGTGGTGCAGTGGGTTAAGGTCCCAGCCTACAGCGTCAGCATCCCATATGGATGGCAATTAGAGTCCTGGCTGCTCCTCTTCCAATCCAGCTCTCTGCTATGGCCTGGTAAAGCAATGGAAGATGGCCCAAGACCTTGGGCCCTTGCAGCTGTGTGGAGACTGGAAGAAGCTCCTGGCTCCTGATCAGCTCAGCTCTGCCTACTGTGGTCATTTGGGGGAGTGAACCAGCAAATGGAAGGCCTCTCTCTCTCTTGCTCTACCTCTCTCTGTAACTCTGTCTTTCAAATAAATTTAAAAAAAAAAAAAAAAGAAAGAAAGAAAGATGATAGGATTGGCATTGTGGTGTAACAGGTTAAGCCACCACCTGCAGCCAGCATCCCATACAGGTGCTGAATCAAGTCCCAGCTATTCCACTTCCAATCCAGCTCCCTGCTCATGTGCCTGGAAAAGCAGAAGATGGCTCAAGTCCTTGAGCCCCTGCAAGTCCTTTGAGACCCCAAAGAAGCTCCTGGCTCCTAACTTAGGATCGGCCCAGCTCTGGCATCCCCAGGCATTTGGGGAGTGAACCAGCGGATGGAAGACCTTTCTGTCTCTCCCCCTCTCTCTCTCTAACTCTCTAAAATAAATAAAATAAATCTTAAAAAAGAGAGAAAAACTTAGAAACTTATATATAATACACAACATGTGGTCTTGTTCAATGATCTATTAACAGAAACTTAACTCTCGGCCGGCGCCGCGGCTCAATAGGCTAATCCTCCGCCTTGCGGCGCCGGCACACCGAGTTCTAGTCCCGGTCGGGGCACCGATCCTATCCCGGTTGCCCCTCTTCCAGGCCAGCTCTCTGCTGTGGCCAGGGAGTGCAGTGGAGGATGGCCCAAGTGCTTGGGCCCTGCACCCCATCGGAGACCAGGATAAGCACCTGGCTCCTGCCATTGGACCGGCGCGGTGCGCCGGCCGCAGCGCGCCTACCGCGGCGGCCATTGGAGGGTGAACCAACGGCAAAGGAAGACCTTTCTCTCTATCTCTCTCTCTCTCACTGTCCACTCTGCCTGTCAAAAATTAAAAAAAAAAAAGAGAGAAACTTAACTGTCATTTTCCATAGTTGCTTTCTTTTAATAACAACAATAGTATGTATTTACTAGCGGAAAACTCAGGATGTTTATACAGTTAAATGAAGATACCCCTGTCAATGCTGCATCAGTCCTTTGAGACATTAACTCGCCAGAATATGTATCCTTTAACTCTTTTTGATGTTTAAATACACATAAGAGCATTTTAACTTTATCTAAAAAAATTGGATATTTGGCAGTGTGCCTTTGGTGTAGCAGTTAAAATGCTGCATGGGACATCCCACACTGGAGTGCCTGGGATCAAGTCTGGGCTCTACTCTCCATTCCAGACTCTTGCTAACATGCACCTTGGGAGGCAGCAGATGATGGCTCAGGTACTTGGGTCCTTGCCACCCATAGAGGAGACTCAGATCGAGCTCCTGGCTCCTGGCCTCCACTTGGCCCATTCTCCACTGCTTTCCCAGGCCATAGCAGGGAGCTGGATCAGAAGTGGAGCAGCAAGTCTCTAACCAGCAACTTTATGGGATGCCAGCATCGAAGGAGAAGGCTTAACCTGCTATGCCACAGTGCCGGTCCCTGGATATAGACATGTATCCATCATATGAAGTACTACTTAAAATGTTCTCAGAAAATCACATATTCTTTGATAATATAAGTTCACTGAAGTTACAAAAACATACTATACTCGGTATCTAGAAATTCAATGGTCACAATATTAATATTAACAGCAGAAAGAATAAAACTCTCCTAGAACTAGAAAACAGCAAGATAGTTGAAATTGCTGCACAAACAGTTAAGGGAGTTGGGGAAGAGGCTGTGGTGTAGCAAGCTAAGAATCCACCTGCATGGCACTAGCATCCAACATGGGCACAGGTTTGTGTCCCAGCTGCTCCACTTCAGATCCAGCTCTCTGCTATGGCCTGGGAAAGGAGTAGAAGATGGCCCAAGTCCTTGGGCTGCTGTACTTATATGGGAGACCCAGAAGAAGCTCCTGGCTCCTTTGGGTCAACTCAGCTGTGAACACTGCAGCCATTTGGAGAATGAACCAGTGGATGGAAGACCTTTCTGGCTGTCTCTCCCTCTCAGTCTGCAACTCTACCTCTCAAATAAATACAATCTAACAAACAAACAAACAAAAACAGTTAAGGGAACAAAAGCACATTATCAGGGCCAGCGTTGTGGCATAGCAGGTGAAGCCACTGCCTGTAGCACTGGTATCCCATATGAGCACTGGTTCTAGTCCCACCTGCTCCACTTCAGATCCAGCTCCCTGCTAATGCACCTGGGAAAGCAGCAGAAGATGGCCCAGGTGCTTGAGCCCCTGCACCTACATGGGAGACCCCAAGGAAGCTCCTGGCTCGTGGCTTTGGACCGGCCAAGCTGTGGCCATTGCAGCCATGTGAGGAGTGAACCAGCAGATGGAAGATCACTGTCTCTCCCTCCCTCTCTCTTGCCCTCTGTAAACTCTACCTTGAAAATAAATAAATAAATCTTAAAAAAAAAAAAAGAAGCATATTACCACAAATTATATTTCCTAATTTTTTTTTTGTTTGTAAAGTAAGCACTATGACCTCACAGCATCATTAGATAAATAAAAATACTGATATTCTACCATTGTGTGTCTCCTCCCCCTCCCCCCAAAAAAAGGAGGTGGGGTAGTAGAACTATGCTAATTCAAGTATTTATTTCCAGGGAATAAATACTCACAGCTGTCTCTCCTTCTGGGCGATCTGTTTCTGCAGACTGTTGGATTTACTCAGACATTCTTGTAGATATTTCTCGTCTTCAGCTTCAGCTTCCATTTGCGCCTTCTCTGCTTGCTGCAATCTGGTGTAATTCAAATCAACTTTGGGTAAAACTGAGGCTAGAACTAGGGTGTAAAAGGGTGAAGAAGACAAAGAAAAGAAAAATGGGGAAATAGAAACATTTCTAAATGAAAACAAAGTTTGGGGAAAACTCACAAACTCAAACGTGAAAGAGCCACACAATGTCTAGAAACTATTTTGTGATTTTTTTTTCCAGTATAACATATAATATGCCCAGAATACGATCTTCAAATTTGTTTTATTTATCTTTCATAATTAACAATGCAAAGCAATACAGCCTTTACCACTTAGGTAGAGCGTAATGAATCAAATTTCAAAATCTAACAGGTATGTTAGTGCCTTTATACAAAACCATGAAAATCATAGCACTATGCCTACACTAGGTAAAGAAGCCACACTGTCGCGCTACGCTCAGATGTGTACGCCAGGAATCACGTGTGCTGCAAGGCCGAGAGCAAAGACCTGCAACTACTCCAAATGACAGCCGAGTCTCTCCTATGGGATCTCTATGCATTCACTAAATTATGCCAAAGCCATGTGACGTCTATGGGTGTGGACATAGATGGGCTTTTTTTTTAAAGAGACAAAACAAATTTAGTGCTAGTTGGCATCATTGTCTAGAGATCATTTTTGTTCCTCCAAATGAATATTAAAAATCAGCTAAAAATGTAATTTTGATTTTTTCTATTTTTATTCGTAACTCATTGTTTCTCCCTATGCCTAGTTCTACTTCCTGCCTCCTTTGGCCATCTAAGATTTCTCAGTTTAATTTCAGTGTTTTTATAAGAAAATATCTCCAAAGATTCAAGGAACCTTAACTCCTTATTGCAAATCACAAATTTCTGTTCAATTAACTATTAAAAAACCTGTCACTATCTTTTTGCCTGAAAACCATACCCCATAGGGCAACCCCCACACATTTCAGAAACAGAAATGCTGCTTCCAAAGAATGGAGAGTAACATTTACGTTATCTCTAATCAAAATTTAAATTTAAATGTCAGGGTGGTGGAGGTGCTCTTCTTTAAGGTTAGAGAGAATAAGAGAACGTCAGATGAGGTAGGCCTGGAAGTTGTGCTATCACCAGCGAGAGCTGTGGGGACTGGAAGACTGTGACGCTGAAGCAGGGGGCGGCGGCCGTCATGGGCTGTCAACTACCTGACAGCCAGGAAAGGGGTCGTCAAGCCAACAGTGGGCCAATGGAGAAAAAAAATCAGTGCCAACACATTGTGAAACTAAGGGTTAACTGGTTTTTAAACAATTTGTATGTTTTCCATCAAAAAGTTGCTAAAAAAGATAAAACTGCATTTGTAAATCCTGACCTCCAAAGGGCCAATACTCGAACCGGCCCTCGTACACGAGGTTTGAGGGGAGCATTTCTGGAAATCCAAGTGTGCCCATTCTGCTGTATGGCAAGGGACCACAGCAGCCAACCAAGAAACGGACAGGGCTCCTAACACCCTTTTACTTAACAGCATAAATTCTTTTCTATTTAATATAGTACAAAACTGTTGATTCTCTTTTAGTCTGGTTAAATGAGTAGTTTTCAGAAAGAGATATCCTTGACCAGCTTGTACTGGTCCTGAGTGTCAGTGCTGGCACATTTCACCAATGACATTGCAATTGTCCTAGTTTGAGTTAACAAATCATTGTCACTTCATAATGGAATGGACAGAAATCAAAGACAGAAAAAGGTAATAAAGATGTCCAAAATGTAAAAATGGGGATAAAGAAAACAAAAAAGAAAAAAGAAGAAAGAGGATGTCAATAAAAGAATATTCATGTCCATAAAGCATTAATAGTTATGTTTTTCATAAGTAGATTCAAAGAAAGCAATGATAAGACACATGTTGACACCAACATGACGGGGCAATGGAAATACATTACATTTTCCAACAATAAAAGTGAAAAATGCTAATATAAACCAATTCAATTTAAACAAAATTGTATCTTGGGTTGGGTTGAGGGTCCTAGGTCAAAGAAACAAAACTAAACTACCAATTCAGAATGCCTGATTTCAGATAAAGAGATGGTGAATGGAAAAGAACATGACAATTAATATGCATGGGAATCAATCAGGGATAATCCCACCACGGATTTTGTTCATTTTGAATTTTTTAAGGTTTTTGTTTGTGTATTTGTTTTATATAGTAGGTTGAACCACAGAAAACTGCTGATATTAGGCTTTTAAAAAAAATCTACAAAATGGCAAACTGAAACAAATCAGCCTAATATAAAGCAACTTGATTCCATGCAACAACCAAAACAAAAGGCAAAATCCTGCTGGGCTTAAACAAAAAACATGTCTAATTTATATTTTCCTAACGGTTTCTGTGGCAGGTGTCAGAGTTGAATAAAGAAAAAAGGGAGGAAGAAGGGGGAAGAAAGAAACTAAGATTGGAAGTGGTGTACCTTTGTTCCAGCTGCCTCATGGCTGCAGTAATTTTACTGGTTTTTTCCTCTAGTCGGGCAATTATTTCATTTTTTTCTTTTAAGCCATCTTCAGAACCCTATTTATAAAAATATGAAAACTATACTGGTTTTCATTTCTTAAAAAAATTTACTTATTTTGAAATCCAGAGTTACAGAGAGAGGAAAAGACAGACAGAAGAGAGACATCTTCCATCCACTGGTTCACTCCCAGAAGGCCACAATGGCCTGTACTGTGCCAGATAGAAGCCCGGAGCCGGGAGCTTTACCCAGGTCTCCCACGTAGGTGGCAGGGGCCCAAACACTTTGGTCATCTGCTGCTTTTCTCATTAGCCATTAGCAGGGAGCTGGAAGGAAAGTGGAACAGCCAGGGCACAAACCAGCAGCATTACCTGCTAAGCCACAATGCCACCCCAACAAAGACAGACTGTCACAGTTAGAAAGAACACTCTCAGGGCTGGCGCTGTGGCGCAGTAGGTTAATACTCCGCCTGCGATGCCGGCATCCCATATGGGTCCCGGCTGATCCACTTCCAATCCAGCTCTCTGCTATGGCCTGGGAAAGCAGTAGAAGATGGCCCAAGTCCTTGGGCCCCTGCACCCACGTGGGAGACCCAGAAGGAGCTCCTGGCTTTGGATTGGCGCAGCTCTGACCGTTGTGGCCATTGGGGAGTGAACCAATGGACGGAGACCTTTCTCTCTGTCTCTCCCTCTGTCTGTAATTCTACCTCTCAAATAAATAAAATTTAAAAAAAAAAAAAGGGGGGGGGGCATTGCCATTCATTATTCACTTCCCAAATGCTCCCAATGGCTGAGACTAGACTGGGGCCAGAACTAGAAGCCAGGTCTCCCATGTGGGTGGCAATAACCTAATTACTTGAGCCATCACTGCTGCCTCCCAGGAACTGTACTAGCAGGAAGCTGAATACAGGAGCCAGAGCTGGGTATCAAACTCCAATATATGACATGGGCACCTTAACCAATGTCCTAACCACTAGGCTAAAGACCTGCACCATTTTTATTTTTGAACCTGGATATTTTAAGTTTTTTTAGACTATTTTGTCATAGGAATTGTGTCTTTGAAATGAGTATTAATGTACACATTAAGTAATTCTATGATAAAAACAGTGCTACTAGTCTTCATTTAAAATGTAATAAAGAGGGGCTGGCGCCATGGTGCAGTAGGTTAATCCTCCACCTGCAGCGCCAGCATCCCATATGGGCGTCTGTTCTAATCCCAGCTGCTCTTCTTCCAATACAGCTCTCTGCTATGGCCTGGGAAAGCAGAAGATGGTCCAAGTGCATGGGCCCTGCACACATATGGGAGATCGGGAAGAAGCACCTGGCTCCTGGCCAGGTGGGCCATTTGGGGAGTGAACTAATGGAAGGAAGACCTTTCTCTCTGTCTCTCCCTCTCACCGTCTGTAACTCTACCTCTCAAATAAATAAATAAAATATTTTTTAAAAATGTAATAAAGAAAAAAAAACTCTGTTTTTGAAGATAATAGAATTCTTGTAAAATATGTCATTTTTCAAATTAATTAAATTTAAGGGGATTTTTGACAACAAATCTATTTAACAGCAATGTCATTTATTAGAAATTTCACAATTACAATAGTGAAACATCTCAGTCAAAATTAAACCTTTCTCAGTAATACACTGTATAAACATGCAAAACACTTTTGGATACTTGTTTATACTGTTAACATTTTAATATTAACAATTTTCAATACATTGTTATTCAATATTCAATATTAACAAATTCAAGGGCAGAGCTGTGGCACAGCAGTTTCAAGTCCCCGCTGCTCCACTTCCGATCCAGCTCCCTGATTACACCTGGGAAAGCAGCAGAAAATGACCCAGGCGCTTGGGCCCCTTTAACCACATGGCTGGCCCAGAGGCTCCTGGCTCCTGGCTCCGGATCACCCCCGCCCCACTCGGGGAGTGAACTAGCAGATGGAAGATCTCTTTCTGCCTCTCCCTCCCTCTCTTCAGTAACTCTGCCTTTCAAATAAATATTTTTAAAAAACTTCAGACAGGTGATACGTTTGTCCTTTATCATGTTTTTATAACATTTATTTGCTTTTTCGGCTTTCATTAATTTTACTATTTTTAACTGAAGATATTAAGTTAAAAATGTACATATTTATAGGATGTGATGTGATATTTCCATATATTTATATACTGCATTAAATTTCTTAGAGCTTCCATCAAGAAAAATACACACTGGCTCTTATAATCAATATGACAGAGTTAAAAGGGGCTGATCTCTTAAAAACCAAACCCTTCCTACAAATATTCATTTTTGGTGTACACAAAAAGAATTATAAGAGATTAAGAAAATTCCTTACCTGCAACTTTTGATACATCTCTATGTTAATTGCTTTAACTTCCTCTAGCTGTTGTCGAAGTCCTATCAAAGTATCTTGTTTCTCGTGGATGTCTTTCTCCAACAACTTCATGGCAAGTTCAATCTCATGTTTCATGCTTCCTTGTACAGCTAGCTCATTCTCCACATCCTGCAATTTCAATGACTCCTCAATTCACATGCCCCTTTTCAGGGTATCAGAGTCGGATACATGACAGCCACTGAGATCAACTTGGATTTCCCTTTCTATATGTAGAATGTTCTATTTAAATTAACTAAAGAGAATCAGGCCCTATATCAACACAGTATCTTAAATATTTTCAAATGCAATTTGGCTAAGGTGAAAGCATTTTCTATATTCTGTTAATCATCATCCTACTTGTTCATGAATTAAATATTTTATGCCTCATAAATTAAATAATTTTCCTTTACAAAGGAAATGAATTAGCCTGTTCAAGTATAAGAAAAATACTCAAATACTTTCATTCCTTTTCTTGAATTTTTAGCAGGGGCATGTATTTGGCGTAGTGATCAAGATGCTGCTTCAGGGGGCTGGTGCTGTGGCATAGTGGGTAAAGCCATCACCTGCAGTGCTGCCATCCCATATGGGCGCTGGTTCAAGACCCAACTGCTCCTCTTCCCATCCTGCTCTCTGTTATGCCCTGGGAAAGCAGCAGAAGATGGCCCAAGACCTTGGACCATTGCACCGGTGTGAGACTAGGAAGAAGCTCTTGGCTCCTGGCTTCAGCTTGGCACAGCTCCAGCTGTTGTGGCCATTTAGGGAGTAGACCAGCAGATAGAAGACCTCTCTGTCTCTGTCTCTCTCTACCTCTCTGTAACTCTGCTTTTCAAATAAATAAATAAATCTTCTTTAAAAAAAAAAAAAAAAAAAAAGATGCTGCTTCAAACATATCCATCCCATACCCCAAGTGCCTGGGTTCAAGCCCCAACTCTGCTCCCAATACCAGATTCCCACTAAGGTGTACCCTGGGAGGCAGCAGGTGATGGCTCAAGTAGTTGGGTCCCTGCTACCCATGTGGGATTTTGGATTGAGTTACCAACTCCTGGCTTTGGCCTGGCCCAGCCCTGGCTGTTAATGGCATTTGGGGAGTAAATCGTGATGGGAGCTCTATCTGTCCATCTCTCTGCCTTTCAAATAAATTAAATCTCTCTTTAAAAATATTTTTAAAAAGAATTTTTGGGGCCGGCACTGTGGCATAGTGGGTAAAGCTGCCACCTGTAATGCCGACAACCCATATAGGCGCCGGTTCGAGTCCCAGCTGCTCCACTTCCAATCCAGCACTCTGCTATGGCCTGGGAAAGCAGTAGAAGATGGCCCAAGTCCTTGGGCCCTGCACCCACATGGGAGACCCAGAGGAGACTCCTGGCTCCTGGCTTCAGCTCAGTGCAGCTCTGGCCATTGCAGCCAACTGGGCAGTAAACCAGCGGATGAAGACCTGTCTTTTTCTCTGTCTCTGCCTCTTTCTGTAATGGCCTTTCAAGCAATTAAATAAATTTTTTTGGCCGGCGCCGTGGCTTAACCGGCTAATCCTCCGCCTTGCGGCACAGGCACACCGGGTTCTAGTCCCGGTTGGGGTGCCGGATTCTATCCCGGTTGCCCCTCTTCCAGGCCAGCTCTCTGCTATGGCCCGGGAAGGCAGTGGAGGATGGCCCAAGTCCTTGGGCCCTGCACCCGCATGGGAGACCGGGAGAAGCACCTGGCTCCTGGCTTCGGATCAGCACGATGCGTCAGCCGCAGCGGCCATTGGAGGGTGAACCAATGGCAAAAAGGAAGACCTTTCTCTCTGTCTCTCTCTCTCTCACTATCCACTCTGCCTATCAAAAAAAAAAAAAAAAAAAAAAAAAAAAAAAGATGTATTTATTTATTTGAAAGTCAGAGTCACAGAAAGGGAGGCAGAGAGAGAGAGAGGTCTTCCATCCGCTGGTTCACTCCCCAGTTGGCTGCAACAGCAAAAGTTGGGCCAATCTGAAGCCAGGAGCCAGGAGCTTCTTCTGAGTCTCCCACATGGGTGCAGGGGCCCAAGGACTCGGGCCATCTTCCACTGCTTTCCCAGGCACATTAGTAGGGAACTAGATGGGAAGTGGAGGAGCCAGGACTTGAACCGGCACTAATATAGGATGCCAGCACTGCAGGCAGTGGCTTTTACCTGCTATGCCACAGCACCGGCCCCTGGCCCCTATAACTTACAGTTTGCAAACACTGATATAGGTGCCTGCACTGTGGTGTAGTGGGTAAAGCCACCACCTGTGACACCAGCATCCATATGGTGGTTTTCTAGCTGCTCCACTCTGATCCAGCTCCCTGCTAATACACCTGGGAAAGCTGCAGAAGATGGCCCAAGTGTTTGGGCCCCTGCCACCCATATGGGAGACTCAGATGGAGTTCTGGAGTCCTGCGTTTGGCCTGGCACGGTCCCAGTGGTTGAAGCCATTTGGGAAGTGAACCAGCAAATGGAAGATCTCTGTCTCTCCCTCTCTCACTCTTTGTCATTCTGCCAATTCAAATAAATAAATCTTTAAAAAAAAAAAAAATCACTACAGTGGGAGCTTAAAGAATTTGAGAGGGTTAAGGGAGTGAGTTTGCTAGCTCAAGGAGATCTGAAGTTGTGCCTGGCTGAGAGTAAATTATTCCTAGGATTTTGCTATGTAACGCATGTAACCTACCTGTCTTAACTGAGATTCATCTCGAAGCTGTCTTCTGGCTTCATTGTACATTTCATCCAGCCCCTGCCGAGAATGCTTATACGTTTGAACCTCAGTTTCCACATCTACTTTTGTAACCTAGAAAGAAAACATAAAATTGTCTATTCTATAATCACTTCTATGAATACAGTACAAAAAATACCTCGTTTATGTGAAAATATGATCATTTCTGACACAAGGCTGAAAGTAGTCCACACATACCTCTAGGTGCTGCTGTGTTTTCATTAAAATCAATTTATTTTCACTTCGTAACTGATGATTTTCTTCTTGCAGTTTAATGATATTATTTTTCGCGATAGCCAACTAAAAATTATGCAATGGGGGCAAGAAAAAAAAGATTTTAAACACCCTTACTTATATGTGCTTCAGGTAATGTTCATGGCTATAAACAACAGAAAATAAAATCTTCAGTTTACTAAAATTTTCAAAAGTTGATAGGAAAAGTGCACTCCCTACTATCCAAAAATACCATTTAAAAATTATATTTTTAATTACTTTTGTACTACTATTTTGTAGTTGAAATGTTACACTTATTTGTTATGCCTATAATTATACCTACATTATACTTATTGTCTGATGTACAGTATGTCCTGGATACAAAGTATCTGAGTAAGCATATAAAGAACCATGCATTAAGTAATAAGCCCATAAAGACTTGCTTAAAGACACAAACACATGTAAGGAAAGAAAGTTGTATAATCACTGAAAAATCTAACACAGACACTCATGGTTACTGAATAGCTTACACTTTTAAAATCTGGGTTCATAACAATAATCTGAATGATTACAACTAACATCAGACAGCTCTCACCACTTGAGGTAAACATGAGTAACTCCTAAGTAACTAAGTGGCTTGGCTCTGAGACCAGAATGAAAAAAAGGAGCCCAAGAAAGCAAAGCGGGGACTGTTTCCTAATGTTGGCTAGCTAACTTCTGAACACTTTATCCAGGATACAACTTAAACTTCACATTGTATCTAACATCAAAAAGAGTTACAAACAGTAAATAGCTCTAAAAATGGTCCCAATCCAGAGTCGTACCATCAAAATGAAAAAGCATTCTAAAATGTGCTACCTGGTTTGGAAAAAGGGGGCCAGTTCTAAAAGAAAAAAGAATTTTGTCATGGAAAATAGGGCTGACAGCATTAATAATAGACTTCTTCCTGTAACTTAAATAGTTCTAAAAATAAGAAGCAATAACTTTGTGCAACAGATTTTCTTTAAGAGATGAAAAATGTCTCTAAAAAGCAATTCTCCAAATAGTATTTAAAGAGAGCTAAGTGTCTGGTTCTTCTTCAAGTGAGCTCCGGGACCATCGGCCAGTCACTTCCCACAGTGCAGAGAAGCAGAGCACACAGGAAGTTTTACCCACGGGAGGTGGACAAAGGGTGGACATGATCATGCAGTGATGCCTATTCCACAATCTAAATACCAGGTCATCCTGGCTCTAAGATAATCACAGCTCCTCTATAGAAGTTTTGCATTTTGTCTCTGGAGCTCATTTCTAGAAGTTGAGTATCTCAAAGATTCACAAAACTGGGAGTCTGCCTAAAGAATATGTGGTTTCTGTATAACATCATCATTAACTGCATCTGTAAGTCTCCCATCACAACTCAAGTGTGTGTGCCCACACATACTCAATCACACTTAAAACGGAAAAGGATCACGGACAACAGGTGCAGGGAAGCAGCTCTGCTACTGGGTGACGATACCTCTTCAATCAGCTTGGTATTTGACTTTTCTAATGAATCAACTCTGGAATGAAGGCTGCTGACTGTGCTGCTGAAATTAGTAAAGAAAAAAATTCATTCAAAATCACCTCAAGTCACAAAGGCAAGAAGAAGTATATTGTTTTGCATTCATTATATTGACTTACATATTACCAGCTACAGGGCCTAAAGTTTCTAAGTGTGGGAAATTTCATCAACTTGGATAACTTGATTTTGGCTAGGAAAGCAGCAAAGACCAAAGCAAAAGAATCAATGTTTCCATTAAAATTTCTTTTGCTGCTACTCATGCATTTTTATCATCTTCTTAGAGTCCTTCTTGCATTTAAATGATACTAGTTGAAAGTAAAAATTCTACACAAAGATGACTAAATACTGTTAAAATTATACTTCAAATTATTTTTAAAAGGTTGAACTTTAAATATTCACTTGATAATTGTGGGCTTTATCAACCACTTACACAGTGATCTACATTTCAAGCTTGACTCTATTTTCATAACGTAGAGACCTCCAAAGTCACCTATCGTTTGAGAACCACGAATATGAGACACTCAGCATCAGGTACCCTATCTGTTAACAGCCTTTCTCTCAAGGATACAATCAAAGGTTAGGTTACACCATGTGAACACACTTGTTTTTTGCACTTTTAAGTGGAACAAGAATGGGCATTATCATATATTTTATTAAATCCTATGTCTGGGGCAGGCGTTGTGACACAGCAGGTTAAGCTACCACTTCGGACACCCACATCCCATATCAGAGTGCAGGTTCTCTGCTGACAGTATGACTGCCATGAGCGTCACGTGACTACCAAGAACATAAAGCGTGCCTAGTGAGACTTAGAATGTACTGTCAAAGACACACATATTTTGAAGCAAGTACCACAAAAAATGTAAAATATATAAAAATGAGTAATTTATTTTACTGGTTATATAAGGGTTTTTTTGATTATATGTTAAAAATACTTAGGGTATATTGGGTTAAATAAAATGTACTCTTTTTTTTTTTTTTTTTTTTTTGACAGAGTTAGATAGTGAGAAAGAGAGACAGAGAGAAAGGTCTTCCTTTTTTCCGTTGCTTCACCCCCCAAGTGGCTGCTACGGCCAGTGTGCTGCGGCTGGCGTGCTGCACTGATCCAAAGCCAAGAGCCAGGTGCTTCCTCCTGGTGTCCCAAGCAGGTGCAGGGCACAAGAACCTGGGCCATCCTCCACTGCATTCCTGGGCCACAGCAGAGAGCTGGACTGGAAGAGGAGCAACTGGGACTAGAACCCGGGGTGCCAGCACCGCAGGCAGAGGATTAGCCTAGTGAGCTGCAGCACCGGCCAAAATGTATTTTTAGCTAATTTTTATTTTTAAATTATCAGAAATTTGAAATTATCTGCCTTACATTATATTTCTACTAGAACTGCAGTACAGTATTTTGTTTATATTATTTATTTTATTTAGGACTGAGAGAGACCAAGTGTTCCCATCAGCTGGTTCACCCTCCAAATGTGGAACAGCCAAGGCTGGGCCAGATAAAAGCCGAGAGCCCAGAATGGAATCTGGGTCTCCCACACAAATGGCAGGGACTCAAGTACTTGAGACGTCACCTGCTGCTTCTCGGGGTGCTGATGCTGGAATCCAGAGCAGAGTGGGGCCTCAAACCCTTGCGCTCTGATACGGGATGTGGCATGAACGGTGCCTTTATTGCGCCAAATGCCTGCCCCTGCTCTACAGAATTTGACACAGAAAGTCTCAGCTAGAGCAGTCACTGATGGCTTCATGACCAAGGAGAAAACTTTCACCACAGAAGACAAAGCCAAATCACACATGAAGCCCTTTACAGTAATAAAACGAATTTTTTAAGAGATTTACTTATTTAGTTGAAAGGCAGAGTTACAAAGAAAGAGGGAGAGATACAGAGAGATCTTCCACCTGTTGGTTCATTCCCCAGATGGCTGCAACAGCCAGGGCTGGGTCAGTCCCAAGCCAAGAGCTTCTTCCAGGTCTCCCACACGGTGCAAGGGCCCAAGCACTTGGGTCCTCTTTCACTTCTTTCCCAAGCGCATTAGCAGGGAGCTGGATTGGAAGTGGAACAGCCACGACTCAAACCAGCACCCATATGGGATGCTGGCAATGCAGGAGGCAGCTTAACCTGCTGTACCACCACACCAGCCTAGGTAAATGAATTTCTGAACCATCAAATTAATATAGACTTCCACCTTATCTAGGCTTTTTTTCCCCCTCAAGAAAATAAGCCTAAAATTCTATTTATACTCTACAAAGATTCTATTTAAAATCAGACTCTCATTTTCTGCTGAACATGAATTACCTACAATAATTCTCTCTGTTCTTAATTTCCAGTCTCTAGGCCCTCAACCCTTCCCAAAGATGCCTGGAAGAAAGGATTGGGTTAAGCTGAACTTAAGGGAAAATAACAAAAACAGAAACACAGTAAGAATCCAGAATACTTACTTCAGTTGCCTATTTAATTCTTCAACGTAATTCTTTTGATCTAATATGGCAGCAATTTGAACATTCCTATAGGGAGGAAAAAGCAGCTTTGTACTAGTCAGAAAGTTATTTATTAGATGTAAAAAATTATCAAAAATTGTTGTGAAACATCATTGTCCTGTCTTTCAAACAAAATTTAAGAATCTTGGTAGTCACAGAGCAGCAAGCTGTGTATCAATTCTAATCTTTGTTGAAGAAATCACTGGCTAATACTAGACTCAACATAACTGGTGCATTTTATCATTGTTTTAAAGTTTTATTTATGTCGAAAGTCAGCATTACAAAGAGAGGGAGAAGGCCGGCGCCGCGGCTCACTAGGCTAATCCTCCGCCTTGCGGCGCTGGCACACCGGGTTCTAGTCCCGGTCAGGGCACCGATCCTGTCCCGGTTGCCCCTCTTCCAGGCCAGCTCTCTGCTATGGCCAGGGAGTGCAGTGGAGGATGGCCCAAGTGCTTGGGCCCTGCACCCCATGGGAGACCAGGAGAAGCACCTGGCTCCTTCCATCGGATCAGCGCAGTGTGCCGGCCGCAGCGCACCTACCGCGGCAGCCATTGGAGGGTGAACCAACAGCAAAAGGAAGACCTTCCTCTCTGTCTCTCTCTCACTGTCCACTCTGCCTGTCAAAAAAAAAAAAAAAAAAGAGAGAGAACGGGAGAAATAGAGAGGTCTTCCATCTGCTGGTTTACTCCCCAAATGGCCGCTACGGCCAGAGTTGGGCCAGGCTGAAGCCAAGAGCTCCACTGGGTTGTCCCAGTGCATGGCAGGGGCCCAAACACTATGCTTCCGCTGCTTTTCCCAGGCCATTAGCAGGGAGCTGGGTCAGAAGTAGAGCAGCCAGGACATGAACCGGTGCCAATATGACTTTACCCACTCTGCCACAATGCCAGTCTCAAATTAGTGTACTTTAAATTTAAACAGGTAGATCTCAAAATAAATCAGCATGGGAGCCAGCGCTGTGGCGTAGTGGTTTAAAGCCCTGGCCTGCAGTGTCGGCATCCCATATACATGCTGGTTTGAGTCTTGGCCACTCCACTTCTGATCTAGCTCCCTGCTAATGGGCCTAAGAAAGCAGTAGAAGATGGCCCAAGTGCTTGAGCCCCTGCACCCCCGTGGGAGACCTGGAAGAAGCTCCTGGTTCATGGCTTTGGATTGGCTCAGCTCCAGCCACTGCAGCCATTTGGGGAGTGAACCAGTGGATGGAAGACCTCTCTCTCTATACCTCCCTCTGTTAACTCTTTCAAATAAATAAAATAAATCTTAAATAAATAAATCAGCACATGTAAGCTTGTAAATAATACACTTTCATCCCTTATATCACAAAACATAGCTACTAAATTATACTATTAAAATGAGTCTCAGTAACTACAGATAGGACCAAAAGTCCTACTCTATCCTAAAGCCTCCTTCTTCTAAGTGATTTTCCTAAATTTTCTTTGAAAAGTTGGTAATAAAAAGTAAAAATTAAAAGCAGGAAACACAGGAGAGAGGGAAAAAAAGGAAACAAAAACTAATTGCAGGTAAATCAATCTCATACTGACTTGTAGAGAGCTATGACAAAATACAAGTGGAATAACATGAAAAAAATCATACCTTTCTTTATTTCCAATATCTTCTTCATTCTTTAAGTACATGGAAAAGTCAATCACTCCAACCTGAAGTAAACAAAGTTATTTTTATTTAAAAGGAAGAAATAATACATTACTGGAAGTAACTTACACATGTAAACGAATTTTCTTTAGTATTTAACAGCACTGTTGTGGCGCCAGATGGCCCCTGGATCAAGGAGGAACCCGGGCATCGGAGGGCAACCACTCTACTTACCTGTGAGTCTAAATCCTCTCCCTTCACACACAGGTTCGCGTCGATCACGTTCAGGCCAACCAGCAGCCCCACAATCACTGCTCCTTCCTCTTCCATCATCAGTGCGTGATACTCATAGAACTCACTGCGAAAATTCAAACAATAAAAAACATTACAAGTGTATTTCAAAAATCAATTTCAGAATATTAGCGCCTTACCTTCCTAACTGTGTACTTAATAGACATGTAGAGTCAGGCACCTTTAAATATGCCTTTCTACATGTGAATAACATTTTAGAATTTTGAAATTTAAACGTTGGGGCCGGCGCGTTGGCATAGCAGGTAAAGCTGCTGCTTGCAGTGCCAGCATCCCATATGGGCACCAGTTCGAGTCCCAGCAGCCCCATTTCTGATCAAATTCTCTGCTATGGTCTAAGAAAGCAGCAGAAGATGGCCCAAGCCCTTGGGCTCCTGCACCCACGTGGGAGACCTGGAAGAAGCTCCTGGTTCCTGGCTTCAGATCGGCTCAGCTCTGGCCATTGCAGCCAACTGGGGAGTGAACCAGCAGATGGAAGACCTCTCTCTCTCTCTCTCTCTCCCCCTCTCCGCCTCTCTGCCTCTCTGCCTCTCCACCTCTCCTTCTCTCTCTGTGTAACTCTCATCTTCAAATAAATAAAAAAGAAATTTAAACATCAATATTAAAAAACTTCTTAAAAAAAGGACTGAAGGAGATAAAAGTAGAAAATGAATTTTGAGAAAAGGAAAAGAGAAGCCAAGAGAGATCAAAAGAAAAAGGCAACACTGAAGCCTCCAACTTCTGACTCTCAGGACAGGGGACTGGCACTGACCTGATCGTGACACTTTTTCCGAGTTCAATTTTCATCTCTAAGATTCATTAAGTCTATGGGGATAAAGACTAAGGTGGGAAATGAACACGAAACATTTCAAAGCTTGTGCTCAAGTCAACGCATTTGGTAGGTATATCATAAATGTTCTTAACAGATAAACCAATTAAAGACACTGAAGAATATCTAATTCTAAAAAAATGTCCAAACAAGAAACTCATGAAAGAAACAGGTCCGTCTAAACACTAAGAATTGCCAACAGTAACTGTGACTTTAACTCATAGTCAGTATGCTACTAAGCATACCAAGTAGCACAGTCATTGCCATTTAACAAATGAGAAAACTGAGGTGTAAAACAGAGCCATTAGAAAGACCAAAACCAGGGCCAAGTTCCTGACAACACCAGAAAGGCACAGGGAGTGCCAGGACAGACGCAGGGCCGCCACAGACCTCCTCCCTGCAGGTCTGCCCTCAACACCAGGCTTCCGGTCTCACCTGGGCCTGCACTACTACTGAAGACACAGCTTGGACATTCATGATCTAAAAAGAAACTTGAGCAATTAAATTCCATAAAATACTGTTATCCATAAAATTAATTATAATTCAGAAAACCAAAACTAACTTATAAATATACATAAATTTCCCCTTATTGGCAAATAGTAAATTTATGATATTCATATTTTAGGCCAGTTCCTGACCCATGTTCTCCCCTACCACGTGTTTTTCTCTTTTACTTACCTCCTCTTTTTTCTTTTATGCCATCTTATTGTATTTTATGTACCTTCTTGTACTACATCTTATATCCTTTTTGGAAAACAAGATACAAATGAAATGAAAAATGAAAATGAACATGACTTAGTGATACTAACCTAAAGAGATCCCTCTGAATAATTAAGCAGCGCAGGTAATCGGCCATCTTTTTTTGCATGAGGGCTAACCGAAGCCATGCTCTCGCACGACCCAGGGGGGTCCTGAAAAGAAACAGCTGGTCAGAAAAACAGCCCTGGCCGGAGAGCCTGCACTACACGTTCCATTGCTGCCAAGGCACAATCCCATAAGGAAGAAGGGCATTCTGTCACAGTTCTGTTTTCATTTCTACAGTTTTAAACCAACTTTTTGAGCATGTAAACCCATTCTATAAATCTATACTTGTAGAACACCTAAGTACAAATTTTTTTTTAAAAACATTTCTTCAGGGGGCTGGCGCTGTGGCGCAGCAGGTTAATGCCCTGGCCTGAAGCACTGGCATCCCATATGGGTGCCAGTTTGAGCTCTGGCTGTTCCACTTCCAAGTCAGCTCTCTGCTGTGGCCTGGGAAAGCAGTAGAAGATGGCCCAAGTCCTTGGGCCCCTGCACCCACGTGGGAGACCTGGAAGAAGCTCCTGGCTCCTGGCTTTGGATCGGCGCAGCTCCAGCCGTTGAAGCCAATTGGAGGGTGAACCTTCAGATGGAGGACCTCTCTCTCTCTCTGCCTCTCCCTCTCTCTGTGTAACTCTGACTCTCAAATAAATAAATAAATAAATCTTTCAAAAAAAAAAGATTTCTTCAGGGCCAGCATTGTGGCATAATGGGTAAAGCTACCCCTGCGATGCCAGCACCCCACATGGGCGGCAGTCCAAGTCCCAGCTGCTAGGCTTCCAATCCAGGTCCTTGCTAAGGTGCCTGGGAAAGCAGCAGAAGACAGCCTAAGTACTCAGGCTCCTGCACCCAGGGAGGAGACTTGAATGAAGCTTCTGGCTCCGGGTTCAGCCTGGCCTAGCCCCAGCCACTGCAGCCATCCAGGGAGTGAATCAGCAGACGGAAGATCTCTTTCCCTCTAACCTTTTCAAATAAAGAAAGAAGTCTTTAAAAAAATTTTTTTGTCTTCATCTTTTTATTTGAAAAGCAGAGTGATGGGGGTTGGGGAGCAGAGGGAGAGACAGAGAGATATCTTTCATCCATTGATTCACTCCCCAAATGGCTTCAACAGCCAGGGCTGGGCCAGATGGAAACTAAGGGTCAGGAACTCCATCCGGTCCCTGAAGTGATTTTTTTTTAAAAATTATTTAGGGGCTGACATTGTGGTATAGCAGGTTAAGCTGTTGCTTGTGAAGGGGTATCCCATATCGGAGTGCCAGTTGCTAATGTGCCAGGGAAAGCAGTGACGATGACCCATGTACTTGGGACCCTGCACCCACATGGGAGACCCAAGTGGAGCTCCAGGCTCCTGGCTTAAACCTGGCCCAGCCCCGGCCACTGCAGCCTTTTGGGGAGTGAACCAGCAGATGGAACCTCTCTCTTTCTTTGCCTTTCAAGTAAACAAATCTTTAAAAAAATAAAAAACAGGGGCCAGAGCCATGCGTGGTAGGTTAAACTAACACCTGCAACAGCAACATCCCACATGAGCACCAGTCCAAGTCCCAGCTGCTCCGCTTCTGATCCAGCTCCCTGCTAATGCAACTGGGAAAGCAGCAGAAGATGGCCCAAGTATTTGGGTCCCTGAGCCCATGTGGGAGACCCCAATGAGGTTCCAGGCTCCTGCCTTCAGCCTGGCCCGCCCTGTCTGTTGTGGCCATTTGGGGAGTGAACTAGTGGATGGAAGATCTCTTTCTCTCTCTGTTTCTCCCTCTCTCTCTGCAATTCTGCCTTTCAAATAAATAAATAAATCTTTAAAGAAAAACACTTCACCTAATATGATATTGTACATAGTATCACATATGAATATCACTTTGGCCCTGCACCTGCATGGGAGACCAGGAGAAGCACCAGGCTCCTGGCTTCGGATCAGCGCAGTGCGCAGGCCACAGCGCGCCGACCGCAGTGGCCATTAGGGGGTGAACCAATGGTAAAGGAAGACCTTTCTCTCTGTCTCTCTCACTGTCCACTCTGCCTGTCAAAAAAAATTTTTTTTAAATAAAATAAATTTTTTTTAATAATTTTATTTATTTATTTAGACAGGTAGAGTGGATAGTGAGAGAGAGAGACAGAGAGAAAGGTCTTGCTTTTTGCTGTTGGTTCACCCTCCAATGGCCGCTGCGGCCGGCGCATCTCGCTGATCTGAAGCCAGGAGCCAGGTGCTTCTCCTGGTCTCCCATGGGGTGCAGGGCCCAAGCACTTGGGCCATTCTCCACTGCCTTCCCGGGCCATAGCAGAGAGCTGGCCTGGAAGAGGGGCAACCGGGATAGAATCCGGCGCCCCGACCGGGACTAGAACCCGGTGTGCCGGTGCCACAAGGCGGAGGATTAGCCTGTTAAGCCACGGCGCCGGCCTAAAATTGGGTTTGAATCCTTGCTCTGACATTTCTTTTTCTTTTTTTTAAAGATTTATTTGAAAGGCAGAATTACAGAGAAACAGAGGCAAAAGCAGATAAAGAGATCTTCCAGCCACTGGTTCACTCCCCAAATGTCTGCAATAGCCGGAGCTGGGCTGATCTGAAGCCAGGATCCAGGAGCTTCCTTTGGGTCTCCCAAGTGGGTGCAGGGGCCCAAAGACTTCAGCCATTTCCTACTGCTTTCCCAGACCATGGCAGAGAGTTGGACTGGAAGTAGAGCAGCCAGAACACAAACTGATCCTCATAGGGGATCCAGCATTGCAGGCAGCGGTTTTACCCACTAGGCCACAATGCCAGCCCCGCTCTGACATTTCTTAACTATGACTTCTCTGGCATTTATTTTTCACATCTGTACAATTAGGATCATAATAATCTCTACCCTTTAAGAGTGACTTAAGCACTAAATAAGATATTTTATATAAAATGTTATCTTTAAAAAAAAAAAAGACTTATCGGGGCCGGCGCTGTGGTGCAGTAGGTTAATCCTCTGCCTGCAGCACCAGCATCTCATATGGGAACTGGTTCTAGTCCCAGCTGCCCCTCTTCCCATCCAGTTCTCTGCTATGGCGTGGAAAAGCAGTAGAGAATGGCCCAAGTCCCTGGGCCCCTGCACCCACGTGGGAGACCAGGAAGAGGCAACTGGCTCCTGGCTTTGTATTGGCGAAGCTCCAGCCATTGTAGCCATCTGGGGAGTGAACCAACAGAGGGAAGATCTGTCTCTCCCTCTCACTGTCTGTAACTCTACCTCTTAAATAAAAAAATTAAAAAAAAAAAAAAAAAAACTTATCTGAAACGTAGTTAGAGAGAAAGAAGGAATAAAGAAAGAGAGGTCTTCTATCCGCTGGTTCACTCCCCAGATGGCCACAATAGCCAGGGCTGGGCCAGGCTGAAGCCAGGAGCCAGGAGCTTCTTTTAGGTCCCCCATGTGAGCACAGAGGACCAGGTACTTGGCCCATCTGCTGCTGCTTTTCCCAGGTCATTAGCAGAGAGCTGGACCTGATATAGAACAGCCAGGACACAAACCTGCACCCATATGGGATGCTGCCAACGCAGGAGGCGGCTTTACCTGCTACACCACAGTGCTGGCCCCCAAAAAGGTTGTCTTGTTATAAACAGTGGCTATTTATCACTCAATAAAGTCCAACTATTATACTCCCCATAACATATAAAACTCTAAATTGTAAAGCTATCTAGGAGAAAAACTTAAAATCTGAGAGAAGGTGCTAAGCATAAAAAGCACCTCAATCACAAGAATTAAGATAAACTAATGGGAGCACTTAATTTTAATTACACCCTCAAGAACCTAAGAACTTAGCCTTAACACTTTATACCTGCAAAAAACGTTCAATGTTCATGAGTTTCTAACTAGAAAACTCAAGTTTTTAGTACCTTACACATATATTTGTTTGATGAAACAGGCAGGTCTCACTAATGCTCTCAATTTTCAGAGACTCAAAAGTAATATGTGGAAATCAGTAAATGGCTCAGCTGAGGACTGCCGTCTCCTGAGCCTCTGCCCTAAATTGGGCCTACCTAATTCAATCTTCAACAAGACACCTACCTGCTATGTGCACACTGGTTTAGCACTTAGAAAACAGAGGTGCTTAATGCGACACCTATCTTAAAGAGACATGCAATTTCCTGCAATACAAAGCAGAACTGAAGTAAGTGATAAAACAAAGTGGGAAAGATTGTAATAAGAGCACAATGGAAGAAGCAGCTAATTCTTATTGAAGGGGTCAAGAGAAACTTCATAAAGGAAATGGAATTGGAGCCGAACTATGAGGAATGCCCAAAATTCATGGACGGAGGAGCGAAGGGTACATGAGACGGAGAGCAGGTAAGGCGGTAGAGTGGGAGGTGTTCTGGCAGAACCGCGGGCACCCTGTGCGGCTGGGGGTGCACTAGAACACACTTGCTTACTTAAGACCAGGTAAGTCCCGGACACTGGCTCCTATTTCCTCTGCTTCCGGATGCAGCTTCTCCACCAGCTCCAAAGGGCCCCAGATGGTTTTGTTGTAACTCAAAAATGATTTTCTTACTGAAAAAAAGAAAATACAATGCACACAATTTCAACATATAAAAGTATAGTAACTTAAGTTTTTTTTTTTTTTTTTTAAACAAACATTATTTGAAAGGCAGAGATACAGAGAGACAAGGAGAGGCAGAGAGAGAGAGATCTTCTATCCACTGGTTCACTCCCCAAATGTCTGCAATGGCCGGAGCTGAGCTGATCAAAGCCATGAACTAGGAGCTTCTTCTAAGTCTCCCAATTGGGTGCAAGGGCCCAAGCACTTGGGCCATCTTATACTGCTTTCCTAGGTGCATTAGCAAAGAGCTGGATCGGAAGTGGAGCAGTCAGGACTCGAACAGGCTCCCATATGGGATACCGGCACCACAGGTCAGGGCTTTAACCTGCTGCAACACAGCACCAGCCCCATTGTTCCTTTTTTTAAAAGATGAATTTATGGTGCTGGCACTGTGTTGTAATGAGCTAAGACTCCACCTCTGGTGCCGCATCCCATATGGGTGCCGGTTCGTGACCTGGCTGCTCCTCTTCTCATCCAGCTCTTTACTAGGACCTGGGAGAGCAGTGGAAGATGGCTCAAGTGCTTGGGCCCTGTATCTGCATGGGAGACCCAGAAGAAGCTCCTGGCTCCTGGCTTCAGATCGGCCCAGCTCTCGTCACTGCACTCATTTCAGGAGTGAACCAGCAATGGAAGACCTCTCTCTCTGTCTCTCCCTCTCTCTGTCTATAACTCTACCTTGCTCAAATAAATAAATCTATCTTCCAAAAAAAAGATGTATTTATCTACTTGAAAGGCAGAGCAACACAGAGAGTAGGGAGGTAGGGGAGAGGGAGAAAGATATTCCATCCATTGTTCACTCCCCAAAATGTCACTACAGCCAGGTCTGGATAGACCAAAGCCAGGCACCAGGAATTCCACTCTGGTCTCACACATGAGTGGTATGGGTCCAGGGGTCAGCCCTGTGGCACAGCAGGTTAATGTCCTGGCCTGAAGCGCCGGCATTCCATGTGGGCACCAGTTCGAGACCCGGCTGCTCCACTTCTGATCCAGCTCTCTGCTGTGGCCTAGGAAAGCAGTAGAAGATGGCCCAAGTCCTTGGGCCCCTGTTCCCACGTGGGAGACCCAGAAGAAGCTCCTGGCTTCAGATCAGTGCAGCTCCAGCTGTTGTGGCCAATTGGGGAGTGAACCATCAGAAGACCTCTCTCTCTCTCTCTCTGCCTCTCCTTCTCTCTGTGTATAACTCTGACTTTCAAATAAATAAATAAATCTTTAAAAAAAAATGAGTGGCATGGGTCCAAATACTTGGGCCACCTTCTGGTGTCTTCCCAGGCGTATGAGCAGGAAGCTAGATCAGAAGCACAGCAGCTGGGACTCCAACCACACTCTGATATGGAATGCCAGCATTACAAGTGGTGGCTTGCTCACTGTGTCACACTACCAGCCCCACAAAGCAGCTTTATAATGATACACCAAGGTAAGCCTATGACTGCCATAACACAGTTCACTATGTTTTACGAAGTAGAGGATAATAAGCATCAGGCATTGTGATAACAGTGGGTTAAGCAACTACTTGGTTAAGCGTCCCATATCAGAATGCCTGGGTTGGAGTTCCAGCATTTTTTAATTCTTAAAAAAAATGATTTATTTATTTATTTAAAGGCAGAGTTATGGGGAGAGAGAGGACGAGAGAGAGAGATAGAGAAAGATAACTCTTTCATCTGCTGGTTCAATCCACAAATGGTTGAGACTTGGCCAGGCCAAAGCCAGGAGCCTGGAACTCCATCCAGGTCTCCCATATGCGTGGGCAGGAGCCCAGGGCCTTCTGCTGCTTTCCCAGGTGCATTAGCAGGGAGCTGGATCAGAAGTGGAGCAGCAAGGACTTGAACTGTTGCTTACCCAGGACACTAGCTCGGCAGGTGACAGCTAACCTGCCGCGCTACAACGCCAGCCCCCGGGCTCTGACTCTGGTCCAGCTTCCTGCTGATGTGCATCCCAGGAGGCAGGGGGTGACAGCTCAAGCACCTGGGCCCCTATTACCCATTTGGAAGACCCAGATGGATTTCAGGGCTCCAGGCGCTCACTCTCTCTCTCACTGTGCCTTTTAAGTAGCTGAAAATAAACTTATTAAAATGTGATCTGAACTTTTATACAAATGGGAAGATCACAAACCACACCACTAAGTTTTACAGAATAATATTTATAGTAAAAGAAAAAAAACAGAAAAGGATTAAAAGAATGACACTGATTTCCTTTGGGGAGATGAATGAAAGGAAACAAACAGAAACTTGCTTTGTACAGTTCTAGGTTTTTGATACAAAAAGCACTTAGCTCATTATTATTCATATAACTTGAAGAAATAATTTGAGGCCAGCATCGTGGCATTATGGGTTAAGCCACAGCCTGTGACACTGGTATTCCATATGAGCTCTGGTTTGAGTCCTAGCTGCTCCACTTCTGATCCAGATGCCCCAAGTACCTGGCTCCCACACAGGAGACCTAGCTGAAGCTCCTGGCTCCTGGCTTTGGCCTGGCCCAGACGTGGTTGTTGCAGCTATTTGGAGAGTGAACCAGTGGATACAAGATATTTCTTTATTTTCTTTCTCTATCTCTCTCTCTCTTTCTCTCTCTCTCCCTTCCTCTGTAACTCTGACTTTCAAATAAATAAATAAATAACAACTTTATGTCTCTAATTAAAGAAATAAAAATGAGTATATTTATATCACATAACATTTCTCAAATTTTGTTGAAAGGTTTCCTTCTTAAAGTATTTTTTATTTGGGCCAGCGCCGTGGCACAGTAGGTTAATCCTCCACCTGTGGAGCTGGCATCCCATATAGATGCCGGTTCTAGTCCCAGCTGCTCCACTTCCGATCGAGCTCTCTGCTATTGCCTGGGAAAGCAGTAGAAGATGGCCCAAGTCCTTGGACCCCTGCACCCACGTTGGAGACCCGGAAGAAGCTCCTGGCTCCTGATCAGTGCAGTTGCAGCCATCTAGGGAATGAACCAGCAGATGGAAGACCTCTCTCTGCCTCTCCTCTCTCTGTTTAACTGTGACTTTCAAGTAAAATAATTAAATCTTTTAAAAAAAAAAAAGGATACTAACAAGAAAGTATTTTCTGAAGAGCATCTATTAGAAAACAAAGTGGTTGGCCAGTGCCGTGGCTCAACAGGCTAATCCTCCGCTTAGCGGCGCCGGCACACCGGGTTCTAGTCCTGGTCGGGGTGCCGGATTCTGTCCCGGTTGCCCCTCTTCCAGGCCAGCTCTCTGCTGTGGCCCAGGAGTGCAGTGGAGGATGGTCCAAGTGCTTGGGCCCTTGGGCCCTGCACCCCATAGGAGACTAGGATGAGCACCTGGCTCCTGCATTGGGTCAGCACAGTGCGCCAGCCACGGCAGCCATTGGAGGGTGAACCAATGGCAAAGGAAGACCTTTCTCTTTCTCTCTCATTGTCCACGTCTTCTCTCTCTGTCTCTCTCTCTCACTGTCCACTTTGCCTGTCAAAAAAAAAGAAAACAAAGTGGTTGGGCTGGCACCGCAGCTCACTAGGCTAATCCTCCGCCTTGCGGCGCCGGCACACCGGGTTCTAGTCCCGGTCAGGGCACCGGATTCTGTCCCAGTTGCCCCTCTTCCAGGCCAGCTCTCTGCTGTGGCCCGGGAGTGCAGTGGAGAATGGCCCAAGTGCTTGGGCCCTGCACCCCATGGGAGACCAGGAGAGGCACCTGGCTCCTCCCTTCGGATCAGTGTGGTGCGCTGGCCACAGCGCGCCAGCCGCGGCAGCCATTGGAGGGTGAACCAACGGCAAAGGAAGTCCTTTCTCTCTGTCTCTCTCTCTCTCACTGTCCACTGTGCCTGTCAAAAACAAAACAAAACAAACAACAACAACAACAAAACAAAGTGGTTAAGATGTTTTCTCCCCAAATAATCCACTCAAGTGTTTTAAAATTCCATATAACAGTAATTATGGCCTGGAAAAAAAAATACTACATTTTCAAGGATATTTAAGATGGAAGGGGGGAGGGTTCTAAGGCAAATTTTTTTTTTAAATAATCTTGTGGTACCTTTAAGACCATGTTTCAGACAATGCTCCATAACAACAAAAAACTGCTGCAAGGGAGGGTAGTCAGAATCCAGGGTGCGGCCAAAGCTCAGAGCCGATTCAATGAGTCCTTTGATACTCAGTTTAGCCATGTTTAGCAAGTTTGCTCGCTCGACAGCTGTGGGGTCTTTTGTAGCTGAAAGCACAAGAAGTCCAACATCACTGCAAGGCATTACAGTGAGAAACAAACTCTTCTCTTCCCCCTGGGACTCCAACAGTGATTTGCTTATCCTTGTGGGGAAAATCTGTTTCCCCACTAAGGTAACTTCATGATTCCCTCACACACACCATAGGAAACCATCACGCCCATAGCTGCCAGGGTTTGTAAGTCATCCTCAAGGCTCTGCAAATTTGCCATTCTATATTTTAATTTTGCGGCATCTCTTTGCAAGGAAAGTTTTAAAAATAGTATTCTGCAGAGGTACGTTTGCGGTCATAGACAACATGTTTAAGGGGCTCACGTAAAAGCTGGATGGCAGGCACTGTGTAAGGATGAATTTCAAGGCAAAAATATCCAGAATAAACTAGCAATAAAAAGTAGTTGACATTCTAACATTTCAGTAATACCCATAACAAACGAAACAGGTAAAATACACTGACAAATAAGAAAATAGAGCAGTCACTCAATTTCTCATTTTCACTTTGTCTTGTTTTTCCATTCTCCCAGGAATTCTACATTGCATGATTCCATTCTAAAGCCCTCCGCCCTTCCACATAGCCAATGCTGTCCACTGTTTCAGACTGGTACCGAGTTAATAGATGCACTTGCAAAAAGCCTTATTTTTAATTGCTATTTTCAAATTCACAAAAATAGTTTTCTTCCCACAAGTTTCTCAGTTTACTTAAGACACTCAGATGCGTCCCCATTCTGGCACCATCGCCGTGACTGGCAGGAGTATTTTCAGTAAACACAGATGACAAAACTGAGGAGCTAAGGGCACACATTGTGGTGCAGTGGGTTAAGCCACAGCTTGGGATGGCTGCTCCTCTGCTTCTGCTCCAGCTTCCAGCTAATGCACCCTGGGAGGCAGCAGAGGATGGCCCCAGTGCTTGGGTCCCTGCCATCCACGTGGGAGACTCTGTTGGAGTTCTGGGCTCCTAGCCGTCGCAGGCATTTGGGAAGTGCACCAGCAGATGTTAAGATCAATCTCTATTTCTCTCTCCAAGAAGATGAAAATAAACATTCTTTAAAGACGGAGATGCAAAAAAATTAAGCACCTAGTAAAACATCACTTCATCATCTCCGACAAATGTACAAATCCAAGTACGCAAAATGTCCATTTTTCTCCCACTGGACACAAACCCAGAGTTCCCAGGGACCTAGCATTCCAGTTCTGAGCCAGGCATGAAGCCTGACGCCGACTCCTCACCAACATAAAAGGCTGTGACCAAGCTGGCGGCCGACACCGTCCACACCCGCTCGCTCCTATTCTGCAAATCTGCATCGCGCTATGTATGACTCCCTCTTTATTTTCCCGAGCGACATCGCCTGACGCCCCCTGAGTTACGGCCATTCTCATCTTTCTAACAGTGCCCACCCCACCAGCAAGGCGCGACAGGACCACCACAGAAAGGCACCCGCAGTTCCCACGCCCAGGGCCGCCAGCACGGCCGCCACGCCCCGGCCCGGGCCGCAGGTGCACCGGCACGCCGCAAAGCACCGGGGACGCCCGGGCCCACAGCCCCCTCTCTGCCCCTCTCCCTCCCCCACCCCCAGGCTACCCGAAGGCCCGGGGGCGCCCCCAGGACCCCGCCGTGGGCTCACCCAGCGTCTTGCCCGGCATGGCTCGCCCTCGCCCTCCCTCGGCGTCGGGCACCCAGGCGGAAGCCTGAGATGCGTCTTCCCTCCGCCACCCCCAAACCTGGAAAGTCATCGCCCTGTCGGCCACTGGCCCTCGACCCGGAGACACCCAGGCCGGCCCTGCCCTCGCTCCCGAGAAGCCGTCGGACCTCGAGTCCTCAGCCGCTGGGCCTCAGACTGGGGGCGGGGACGCGAAGGGAAACGAGGGGGGCGCGTTGCCATGGCGACCCCGGGAGCCCCCGAGTCCCGGGCTGCCCCCGCCCACCCTAGACTCGGGCCCCAGCTCGGAGTCGGCGGCCCTCCGCGGCCCCCTTCCCGGCCCTCCTCGCCCGGCCGCGACCGGCAGCCCCGGGACGTGGGGCCAGAGGCCCGCAGTCGGCGCGCTCCCCTCACCCATGGCGGCGTCGCGGTCTCGGGCAGGGGCTCCCCGGGCCCGGCCAGCAGCTCCCTCCAGGCGCCGGGCGGCCAGCACCGCATCTGCAAGCAGGCCCGCTGCGGCCCACAGCGCCCCCGGCGGCGGGAGGACCTCCGGGCGGCTCCGCAGGGCCGCGGCGCCCGCTCCGGGCAAGAGAGAAAACCCGCCCCTGCCCCTCGCGTCCATAGGGGCCCTGCGGGAAGAGCCCGAGGGCTGGATTCCGGCCCGAGACCACCAGTCTCGCCCCGGGCTCCGCCAGTCGCGGGGGCTGGCCTTGCGAGAGGGTTGGAGCCCCGGGAAATTGCTTGCACCCCCGCGGGCCGGCGGGGATGACATCGACCGCACCTGCCCGGCCTTGCTTTCCCCTTCGCAAACGCACAGAGGCTAACAGCGGGCAGAAATCTGCTGAAACAGTGTAGAAAGCCCCAGAGCACGACGTTTAAATCGGCCTATGAAGTGCCTTGGGAAACGCGGCGAGCAGCAGCCTCCTTAGTCAAGGGCAACAGATGAGGAGATAAAGCCGGTGTCTTCCTGTCTCAGGGAGGTGGAGAGTTAAGGCTTCAAGGTTAGCGCACACACCAGGTCTAAGTTATGTCAGCTTGGGAAAATAGAGCTGTTACCTAGTTACATCTGCGCCTGCTGAGACTGGCTGAGCTAGATAATAGACCCATATATTCTTGCAATCGGGGCGACGTTTTTCTCTGCATCGCTTTGGCCAGTATAAAATTTTTTAAAACCTCTTTGGATAGCAGGTTCAGCCACTGCCTGGTATGCTGGCATACCATCTAGCCTCCTGGGAAATCCAGGGGAAAGAGTGCAACATGATGCTACCCACAAGGAAGACCCAGACGAAGTTCCTGGCTTTGGCCTGGCTCAGCCCTGAACGCTCTGTCTCTCCCTCTCTCTAACTTTGCCTTTCAAATAAACAAATCTTTTTTAAAAATATGAAACATATATACAGTTTAAAGCATCGTTATAAAGTGGATAGCTGAGCTGGTTAGCATCACTAAATCAGGCACTGAACAGTGTCCCCCTCCCAGAGAAATGCCCCAAGCTCCAGTCCCCTCAGAGGTAAACGCTACCCTTTGAAAAAATTATTTGAAAGAGTCAGAAAGATAGAGATAGAGAGAGGAGAATGTCTTCTATCTACTGGTTCAATCCCCAAATGCCTGTAACACTCAGGGCTTGGGCCAGGTTGAAGCCAGGAGCCTGGAACTTACACCCCACCACCACCCCACCTCACCCACACACCCACCTCCACTTCCCCCCCTTCCCACCCCCAGTCTCCAAGATGGATGACAGGGGCCCAAGCACCGGAGTCATTACTGCGGCCTGCCACGATGCGTTAACACGAAGCTGGATTGGAAGCAGAGGTGTTGGAACTCAAACCTGCCCACTGATATAAGATGCTTCACCTGTGTGCCACACCACTGCCCCATCTTTTTATTTTATTTTATTTTATTTTATTTTATTTTATTTGAAAGGCAAAGAGAGAAAGATATTCCTTCCACTGGTTCATTCCCCAAATGCAACAGCAGGGGCTGGGCCAGGCCAAAGCCAGGAGCACAGAACTCAATCCAAGTCTCCCACAATGGGAGAGGGAAAACCCTCCCCTGCCTAAGTCCTTGAGCCTCCAAGAGTATGCATTAACAAAACTGGAATCAGAAACAGAGTTGAAACTTGCACTAGGATGGCCCAAACATGGTTTTCTTTTTTCAATTTATTAGAAGTAAACAGAGGAAGAGAGAGAGATCTTCCATCCGCTGGTTCACTCCCCCAAATGCTTGCAACTGCTGCGTCTGGGTCAGGCAGAAGTCAAGAGACTGGAATTCATTCTGGGTCTCCCACGTGGGTGGCAGAGACCCAAGTACTTGAGCCATAACAAGACATGATTTTCTTACAATGATAACTGTAAAGTTTACAGACATTTGTATAGCATTTGGAAAATGTATACAACCCTGAATGGAGAACTGGGAAGACTATTAACTTATAAAACACCTGGGTCTGGAAATGACTTGCCCAAAGTCATGTGCTAATACAGACTATTTCTGCTAGGTGTGCCACAGGGTCTAATCCAATCGGCAGGGTATCTATGAAAATTACTGATAAAATTTAAGTCTTCTATTGTTACTACTACTCCTAAAAAAGCAGTGCTATAAAGCTACCTATAGGGCCGGTGCCGTGGCTTAACAGGCTAATCCTCCGCCTTGCGGCGCCGGCACACCGGGTTCTAATCCCAGTTGGGGCGCCAGATTCTATCCCGGTTGCCCCCTTCCAGGCCAGCTCTCTGCTATGGCCCGGGAAGGTAGTGGTCCTTGGGCCCTGCACCCCATGGGAGACCAGGAGAAGCACCTGGCTCCTGGCTTCGGGTCAGCGCGGTGCGCCGGCCGCAGCGGCCATTGGAGCGTGAACCAATGGCAAAAAGGAAGACCTTTCTCTCTGTCTCTCTCTCTATCCACTCTGCCTGTCAAAAAAAAAAAGAAGGAAAAATGTTGTAAGGAAAGAAAAATTATGCCAACACATTTAAGCTCAGAGAACTGTGCTGGATGTTATCACTTACAGAAATAGTGATCACAGGAGTTAGGCATTAGATGAGTGGAAATTTCCATCTTGTGTGCAATGAACCAGAAAGCAGTTATGTAACTAGAATCTGGAAAACAGGGAGGATATAGGTTTGGTAAACAGTCATGTAGATGAAGTTTGTAGCCAGTGACTCTCCAGGGAGAAAGAGGAGGACAACACTGGACACAGAGCTCTGGGGAGGACCTGTCTTTAGAGAATGAGGGACAGGAAAAGAAAAGGAATCAGGTGGTAGCAAGAAGAGGTCAGGAGGCAGAACTCTGACCTGAGGGAAGCTACTGGAATGGCTGTGTTGGTTCCCTATACTAGCTTCACACTTGTGCAAGAAAAGCCTCCTGTAGATGAATGGTGACTCTGATCTGGAACCACAAACAAGGAGAGCCCAAAAATGTTGGTGGCTGGTAGCCACTGCTACCCTTAGTTGTTAGCATGCGTGACACAGTTGTGCTGCACTGTAGTTCCCTGAGGGCCTGGTCTGGGGTTTAACCTTCAACTCACAGCACCTATCCATAGAAGACATATCCTAAATTCTTTCAAGTACTGAAAATGCTAGAAAGTTGTGGCCAAACAGCAGGAAGCCTGAACTCCCCAGGCTATTCCATGGGGCTTTACCTTCCAGGCCAAACAGACCTGGTAGGACGAGGTCACTGACTAAACCAAAACAATGGTCCTACTCATCTCACTCCCAGGACCTGAAATTAGCTCAGATTCCTCCCTGCTTCACACTCAGGATGCGTAACCAACACCTGCGCTCCGTCACAGCAACCTTTCTAGTTTCTCCAGACCAGTCTGATCTATTCTGTTTCCATATTCAAGCCCATCCTGTTTCTCCTTCATAAATCTCTTTGTAGGGGTCAACGTTGTGGTGTAGTGGGCTAAGCATCTGCAAATGTGTGCAGGTTCAAGTCCCAGCTGCTCCACTTCTGACCCAGTTTCCTGATAATGCACCTGGCAAGGCAGCAGAAGATGGCTCAAGTCTTTGGGCCCACATGGAGTTTCAAGTACCTGGCTGCAGCCTAGCCCAGCCCTGGCCATTGCAACCATCTGGGGAATGAACCAGCGGGTGAAAGATCTCTCTCTCTCTCAAACTCTTCCTTTCAAATAAATAAATAAATCTTGAGAAAAAAATCTCCATAAAAATCAACACTCTTTGGTTTCAGCTATTTAAAAAATGATTAATACTTCACTTAGCACTACTGGAAAAAATGCCAAACAACCCTGATTATAACCATTTTTCAGTAGTAATAATAAACAACACAGTAACATCCATCAGTAGAAAACAATTTATTAAATAACAACTTCAAGTATTAAGAAAAAGAGGTAGAAGCAACTATTTTAACATTAACACTCATTTAGAAAAAACAAAAACAAAAACAAAAAAAACCCTCAACAGAAAGGGAAGGTTCCCCACCAAGGACATGGATACACTGAGGTAAAAATCTCTTACCATGCACAAATTCACCACTTTGAGATAACTCTGCTTTAGAAATGTGTTTACACAATCAGGAAAAATCCAGAAAGGCTCCAGACTAAGGAGTAAATGAATGTGAATGAAGGGGAAACGGGGATATGCCTTTTCAATTTATCAATTCAGAAAAAAATTCTTCTCAAAAGATTAAGAATTATGTTCTTTCATATCAAATCTACTCCAGAATACCAAAAAACTGAATATAAAAAAGGCGGCGATTAAGGGGGCATAAGAAATGAACCAGAAACAGTCAATTCACAGTTGTAGTTTAAAACACTAGGTTTAAAGTGAAAACATTTAGTTCCAGAAAGCAAGGTCAGGAAAAAGACAAATAGCATAATGGCCTTTGGATCAGGGGCCTAATTAACAGAGAGAAGAATCACTTCTAAGTTCTCATCGTAACAAAATTGTGCTTAAGTGATGAAAAAAATCAACTTTATTCTTTCCATCTTTCAAATAAAACTCTTACAAGTAAATTCAACTAAATTAAATTAGTCTTAAAATTTTGGGCTTCAACGTGTGGAGTTCAGATCCAAAAGTTAATCCATTTCTTTAGGTCATGCAAAAATATTTTTATACAACTGATAAATGCAGACTTTACACAGCTTGGGGCAAACCTGTACTTACAAAAACACTATTAAATTTGTGTGGCAGAAGAGTTTTAGGTTTAATAAAATTATTCCAAAAAATAAATAAACTACTGGAACACTGAACACACAGCTCATTTTGTACTTCTTGGACACAAGTTATTTTCACAGTCTAACCAGCCATGTGTTTATATCAAACTCAGAGGACAAGTAGGAGGAGGCACTAGCTAGCATGACAACGTCCAAGTAAGAAAGCAAAAACAGTGCTTTATCCTCTTTGAAAATCACCCAGGATATAGCAAAGACTTTCATGTTCTCTTGATGGAAGATCAATGATGTAAAAGAAATTAAGGAAGACATATTAAAACTTCTATGACATTATTATTTAACAAATTTGGTTTGCGAGACTGCAAAAAAAAAAAAAAGACGGAAAGATCTTTATAACATTCTATGCATAGGTAGGTATTTAAGATTTCTATGTAAGCCGTAAGATTTATACATGTTAGTCTAATACCTTAATATATATAAGCTTTACTTTTTTTTATTTTTTTAAATTTTTTAATTTTATTTTATTTTTTTTTAATTTTTTTGACAGGCAGAATTAGACAGTGAGAGAGAGAAACAGAGAGAAAGGTCTTCCTTCCGTTGGTTCACCCCCCAGGTGGCTACTATGGCTGGCGCACAGCACCGATCCGAAGCCAGGAGCCAGATGCTTCCTCCTGGTCTCCCATGCGGGTGCAGGGCCCAAGCACTTGGGCCATCCTCCACTGCACTCCTGGGCCACAGCAGAGAGCTGGACTGGAAGAGGGGCAACCGGGACAGAATCTGGTGCCCAGACCGGGACTAGAACCCGGGATGCCGGCGCTGCAGGCGGAGGATTAGCCTAGTGAGCTGTGGCACCGGCCTATAAGCTTTACTTAAAAAAACATATATATATTTATTTACTTGAGAGAGTTACAGAGAGAGGAAGAGACAGAGAGGTCTTCCACCCAGTAGTTCACTTTCCAAATGGCTACAACAGCCAGAGCTGGCTGATCTGAAGCCAGGAGCCAGGAGCTTCTTCTGGGTTTCCCATGAGGGTACAGGGGCCCAAGGACTTAGGCCATCTTCCACTGCTTTTCCAGGCCATCAATAGGGAGCTAGATCAGAAGTACAGCAGCCGGGATTTGAACCAGCACCCATTCAGGATGCCAGTACCGCAAATGCTTAACCTACTATACCACAGTGCCAGCCCCAAGCTTTACTCTTAAAATTATCGGGCTGGCACTGTGGCATAGTGGGTAAAGAAGCCGCCTACAGTGCTGGCATCCTATATGGGTGCCGGTTCGAGTCCCGGCTGCTCCACTTCATATCCAGCTCTCTGCTCTGGCCTGGGAAAGCAATGAAAGATTTTGGGCCTCTGCACCCACATGGGAAGAAGCTCCTGGCTCCTGGCTTTGGATTGGCGCAGCTCTAGCCATTGAGGCAAACTGGGGAGTGAACCATCGGGTGGAAGATCTCTCTCTCTGCCTCTCCTCTCTGTTTAACTGACTTTCAAGTAAAATAAATCTTTAAAAAATATATCTATTTAAAAATTAACCTGGGGGGTTGCACTGTGGCATAGTAGGTTAAGACTCTGCCTGTGGTACTGGCATCTTATAGAACACAGGTGCCAGTTCAAGTTCCGAATCCCAGCTGCTCCACTTCTGATCCAGCTCCCTGTTGATGGCCTGGGAAAGCAATGGGATATGGCCCAAGGGCTTGGGTCCCTGCACCCACATGGGAGATCCAGATGATGCTCCTGGTTCATGGCTTCAGATTGGCCCAGCTCTGCCTGTTGCAGTCATTTAGGGGAGTGAACCAGTGGATGGAAGACCTCTCTGTCTCTCCCTCTGTCTGTAACACTGTTTCTCAAATGAATAAATAGATCTTAAAAAAAAAAAAACCCTACCACATGATAAGGAATGATTTTCCACTTTTTAATATAATGCTTTGTCTGAGATTTTAAAAAGACTATAGTGGCCAGCGCTGTGACGTAGTGGGTAAAGCCGCCACCTGCAGTGCCGGCATCCTATATGGGTGCCAGTTCAAGTCCTGGCTGGGCTGCTCCACTTCAGATCCAGCTCTCTGCTATGGCCTGGGAAAGCAGTGGAAGATGGCCCAAGTCCTTGGACCCCAGCACCCATATGGGAGACCCAGAAGAAACTCCTGGCTCCTGCTTTCAGATTGGTGCAGCTCCGGTTGTTGCAGCCAATTAGGGAGTCAACCAGTGGATGGAAGACCTCTCTCTATGCCTCTCCTCTCTCTTTCAAAGAAAAAAAGACATTTAAAAAAAAAAAGGCTATAAATTTGGGGTGAGAGGAGCCAAAAGGGATAAGCAATCATCCCACCAGTACTGGTCCTGGGCCACAGATCAAGTGTACCTTCTTTGCCTTCCCCATTTCACAAACATCCTTCTCCATTTCCTTCCTTCTTTCACTGCTGGCTTAACATTATCTGCAGTGAATTGTTTTCTCTTTCCTTTCTACAATCAGTTCTCTGAAACAGACCCATGGAAAACACAAGATACTAAGCTTTTATATACAAAAGTACATTTTAAATGCTCACAGTGGCACAAATGTGACCACATGACAAAAAGGATATGAGTTTTTCTGAATTTAGATGACCAAGCAGCTTCTCCAAGGGAGCATAGCGGTTTAATGAGGGCACAGAGCCCAGGAGAATCAGTTTATGTTTGGCTCTGGTTATAGCAACGTTAAGACGGCGCCAGTCTTTCAGGAGTTCACCAAGCTGTAAGAGATACAATTTTCAATTATTTGAGTCTCATTATATTCCCATTTGTTCTGACAAAAAACCAGGGTTGTCTTGAATTATCTTCCTACTTTTAAACACAGATTACCTAAAAGATACATAAACACGTTGAAAATTCTAGCCAGTCCGCAAACTTTGCTCACAGATCATCTTCACATATTTTATGTGATACCCTCGTCATAATTTTAAATTACTAATTACATACAATAAAACTAAAAAAACTGATGTCATCTCTACTCACTGTGGCAATGGTTGTTATAGAAACAAAAAGTTGTTACATGGACAGATTTTCAGGGAGTGGCTGAATACAATGTAACAGAGTTATACAACAGACAACACACAACCCTAAGAACAAAATGGAACTACTCTCTATGAATGTACTCAATTGGAAAAGTCTCCAAGCCAATTAAGTGAAAAAACCAAAGCCCAGGATAGTGTGTATATTACCTAGGTTACCAAAAGCTCCAAAATGTGAATACACTTGAAGTAAGAAAGAAGATGAGAGATGCAGTAGGAAGGAGCCTTTTTTTACCATGCATATTTTAAAAACCATACAAACCATACAAAAATGAAACCAGAATTATTATTCAGACTTTAAATGGAAGCATGAAAAAATAGCCATCAGGGAAATGCAAACAGAAACCACATGAGAAATCACCTCACTCAAATTATATGGGCTATCATGAAAAAGACAACAGATAACAAGAGCTGGTGAGGATGTGAGGATGTGAAGAGGAATGTAAATTAGTAGAGTCATTGTGGAAAAAAGTGTGGAGTTTCTTCAAAAAATTGGTATAACTGTTACTAGGAAGAGTTGCAGATTGGTGCCTCCTCACATGGAGCACCAAAATGCTAGGAAAAGAGGCGCAGAATAGAGAGGAGGCAGTGTAGCAATTTACAGTCAGACCGAATTTATTCAGAGAAAATAAATTCATAGATTTATTCATAAATTCAACTGCACATTGATGGAACACGTGGCAGAAGGCCCTGACACCCAGGGGCTGGGCCTTTTTAAGGAGGGCTAGGGATGGGGGTGGGGGTAGGGGACAGCAGGCAGATTGGAATTCCCGGAACTGGTCTTTCAGGTGGCTGTGGGGGGTGGGGTATAAAGGCAATAGGGTGTGAGACCCAACTGAGAGTCAAGGGCAAGGAATACATTCCAGTGTTTATCTATCTTTTGGACAATGAGCAAGAATGGCTGAGGTTACATCCTTATTCCATCAACTATCATGTGATTCAGATATCCCACTCCTGGGTATATTTCCAAGGGAAATGAAATCAGTCTGTCCAAGAGACATTTGTGCATCCATGTTTATTGCAGCACTATTCACAACAGGCAAAAAATAAAACAATCTAAGTGCCCGTCAACTGACAAATGGATAAAGACAATGTGGTCCGGGGCTGGCATTGTGGCACAGTGGGTTAAGCCTCCATCTGCGACACTGGCATCCCATATAGACACTGGTAAAGTCTTAGCTGCTTCACTTCCAATCCCACTCCCTGCTAATGCACCTGGGAAAGCAGCATAAGATGGCCCAAGTACTTGGGGCCCTGCCACCCACATGGGAAACCTGAACACAGTTCCTGGCTCCTGCCTTCAGCCTGGCCCAGACTTAGCTGTTGCAGTCTTTGGGGAGTGAACCAGTGTATGGAAGATCTCTACCTGTCTCTGTCTCTCCCTGTGTCACTCTGCTTTTCAAATAAAGTAAAATAAATAAATAAATAAGAAAGAAAGATATAAATCAATAAATTGTATTCAGCCATGAAAGAGGATGAAAGCCAGTCATTTTTAACAATATACATTATTGGGATATGTTATATCCCTTACTGTAGAAGGTCATATGTTTTGGGATATACATCAAGCACAGAAAGACAAGTACTGCATAATCTCACTCATATGTGGAGCCTAAAAGAAGTTTCTCTCTTGGAAGTTGAGAGTGTTAATAGACAACAGAGGCTGGGGCAAGCAGGGGAGGCAACAATGGGTAAGGGTTATTCAACAGGCACAAAAATAGGAGTAAAAAGCTGTAATTTTATACTGTACAACAGGTGATTATATATAATGTTCACATACCGTGAATTTTTCTTAAAAAGAAAGAAGCTAACAGGATTTTGAATGTTCTCACCAAAAGAAATGATAAATGTTTGAGAAGATAGGTGTATTTCCCCTAATTGGACATTACGCAATGTATACATGTATTGAAACACCACATGATACCCCACAAACATGTACAATTTTTATGCATCAATTAATAATTTTTTTTTTTAAATTTTTTTGACAGGCAGAGTGGACAGTGAGAGAGAGAGAGAGAAAGGTCTTCCTTTGCCGTTGGTTCTCCCCCCAATGGCCGCTGCGGCCAGCGCATCTTGCTGATCTGAAGCCAGGAGCCAGGTGCTTCTCCTGGTCTCCCATGGGGTGCAGGGCCCAAGGACTTGGGCCATCCTCCACTGCACTCCTGGGCCACAGCAGAGAGCTGGCCTGGAAGAGGGGCAACTGGGACAGAATCCAGCGCCCCGATCGGGACTAGAACCTGGTGTGCCGGCGCCACAAGGCAGAGGATTAGCCTATTGAGCCGCGGCGCCAGCCCAAGAATTTTTTTAAAAAAGCGGAATGAAACCCTGTCACATGCTACAACACGGAGGAACTGGCTAAGTGAAACGAACCAGTCACACAAAGACAAATACTACTCTACTGAGTAGTCAGATCCACAGACAGAGAGGAGAATGGTGCTTACAGGGGCTGCAAGAAGGAAACGGGAGCTGTTCCTGTGCTGAGTTTGATTTGCAAAATGAAAAGGTTCTAGCAATCTCTTGAACAGCAATATAAATACACTGAACATTACTGGACTATACACTTACAAATGGTTAAGATGGTAAGTTTCACATTTTCTTAATCAACAATTTTTAAAGAGAGAAATGCCCAGTTAACTCACAGCTCCATCCTGGTTACTTCTAACAAAAGACACAAGGATAATACTTTTGTCTCTTCCTTGATACTTGTCTACCGTGTTAACTTCCACCATCCCAACAGAAGAATGTGCCAATAAATCATTGATGATCTTTAACTGCTGCCTGTACGGTGCAATGATACCAATATCAGAGGGGTTACATCCAGCCTAAACAGAAAAGAACACACTTTCAAGTAAAAAGTTCTGACTTTTAAGATACTTAAGCATTACTGAATTTATTTAATTAAATAAATAAAATATTTTATCATATACTCAACTGACAGTTTTGACAGATGTTCCTATTTCAAGGAGTACACACAATTATTGAATTTGCTGAAAATCTGTGTTCCTACTTCCTCGGACGAGGAACTTGCTCCCTTGATTTTTAGTGATTCTCGACAGAGTAAAGCTTTGTATGCCACTAGAACAGTACTGCCACACACAACTCTGCACTAGGAAAAACGCTTCACTTTGTGCTATCCCTTACAGTAGAAGTTTCCAACAACAAACCATAATGCGTTAGCACAATATAGACACAATTAGAATTATCTGACGTAGCAAAAAAGATATCCTAAGTGGTTATTTCAAATGTCAGCCAAAAAGTTACATGTTTTAGATAACTTTACTCAAACTGAAAATAACTGGCTTCACTCAGTGTCCTTAGGTTAATAAACTAGGTTAACACCAGATCTCAAGCTTCTTAGTCTAATATTGTATTATTCTGGGTTTTAATATTAACTAGCCTTGAAAATTCTTAATTACCTTAATAAATATTGAGGTCAGGAAAATAATGAGTTTGGCTTCTATTATATTGCTCACACCACATTTTTCAACTTGTTCTGGTGCTGGAACCTAAGTAGAAGAACATGTAGTTTGCTTACAACACAATCTCGAAAGCTAAGAGTACTGTAGCAGCAGGCATTGGTGTGGTGGTTAAGGCACTGCCTGGAATGCCTGCATCCAATGTAAGAGTTCCTGCATATGAGCTCCAGCTCCACTGCTTCTGATCCAGCTTCTTGCTAATACACAACCTAGGAAGCAACAGATGATGGCTCAAGCACTTGGGTCCTTGCTACACAAGTGCAAGACCTGAATTGAGTTCCAGGCTCTCGACTTTAGCCTGGCCCAGTCATGGCTGTTGTTAGCATTCAGAGAGTTAACCAAGGGATGGAAGATCATTCACATTTAATAAAGTTAAATTAATTACTTAAATTTAAAAAGAGAATACTGTAAGTGCACAGGTAGCCACAGAGACTGTACTACCAGGTTGGGAGACAGGTGAAAACATCTTGTTTACTACTTGACAGGATCAGCTCCCACTGCTAGTTCACTCCCTAAATGTTTACAGTAGTCAAGGCTGAGCCAAGGCAAAACCAGGAGCCTGGAACTCAATCTAGGTTTCCTACATGGATGACAGGGACCCAAGTCTTGAGCCATCACCTGCTGCCTCCTAAGGTGTGCATTACAGAAGCTACAGTCAAGAGTAGGAGCCAGAAGTCAAACCCAGGTACTCTGATGTGGGACACAGAAGCATCTTTTAAGTTGAAGGTGGGGCCAGCATTATGGTGTAGCAGATTAAGCTTGTGATACCACCATCCTATATGGGAATGCTGGTCCAAGTTCCAGCTGCTCTGCTTTCAGTCTTTTTGCATTTGTTTTGAGATTTATTTTATTTACTTGAAAGACAAAGTTAGAGAGGGAGAAGGGGGTGGGGAGAGGGGGAGAGAGAGGGAGAGAGGGGAAGAGAGGAGGAGAGAGGGGGAGAGAGGGGGAGAGAGAGAGAGAGAGAGAGAGAGAGAGAGAGAGGAAGAATCTTCCATCCATTGGTTCATTCTCCATAAGGCCACAACGGCCAGGGGTGGGTCAGGTCAAAGCCAGGAGTCAAGAGCTTCACCTAGGTCTTCCACATGGCTGCAGGGACCCAAAGACTTGGGCCATCTTCCACTACTTTCCAGGGTGCATTAGCAGGGAGCTGGATCAGAAGTAGAGCAGTCAGGACTCAAATTGGCGCCCTTATGGGATGCTGGCATTCCAGGTGGTGGCTTAACATATCACACTGCAATGCTGGCCTCTCAATCTAGCTCCTTTCTGATGTGCCTGGGAAGGCAGAAGATGACGGCCCAGGTGCTTGGACCCTTGCCACCATGTGGAAGACCCAGATGGAATTCCTGGCTCCCAGTCCAGACCTGGACATTGTGACCATTCAAAAAATGAACCAGTAGGACAGAAAATAATCTCTCTCTTTCCCTTGCTTTCTGTTATTCTGCCTTTCAAATATACATATATATATGCATATGTATGTATGTGTATATATATATATAAATATATATAAAGTTGAAGGTGAAAGAATCAACAATAACAAAAAGTGATATTGGTTATTTTCATAAACCCACAAAGAGGTAACCCATCTTAAACATGCTCCATGTAATTCTGGCTAAAATTTCTAGGAAAGCTGACAACACTCTGCTTTTACTGATCCACATTTCACCAGAATCACAAGCAGAAAGATAAGTAATTGCCCAAGTCCCCACAATAAAGCACAGCATGAGGACTCAATCTTACATCTGACTCCAATATCTGTGTTCTTTCCATTTTCTTAGCACTATTTTAACAAACAATGGAGCAGATAAGCTTCTCTAGGTTCTACCACACCCAATAAAATTCTCCAAAGACTACTTCCTTCCTACACCTCCCATGCAACCTTGATGATTTCTTATGTGGAATTCCTGACATTATAAACCTACCCACTGCATCTCTATTTTAAAAATTGACAAAAAGGAATGAATTTGATATATTTTCTGTCGACTTGAAAACCCAGCCCAGTATCTATGTCAGTATCTTTCCTAGGCAATATAATTATACCCGTGAATTCACTTTCTGGGTTACTTTTTTCAAAAGTCAATTTAGGGGGTCGGCACTGTGGCATAGTGGGTTAAAGCCCTGGCCTAAAGCATCGGCATCCCATATGGGTGCCAGTTCTAGTCCCAGCTGCTCCTCTTCCGATCCAGCTCTCTGCTATGGCCTGGGAAGGCAGTGGAAAATGGCCCAAGTCCTTGGGCCCCTGCATCTGTGTGGGAGACCTGGAAGAAGCTCCTGGCTCCTGCCTTGGGATCGGCACAGCTACAGCCATTGCGGCCAATTGGGGAGTGAACCATCGGATGGTTCTCTCTCTGTCTCTACCTTTCTAACTCTTTCAAATAAATAAAGTAAATCTTTTTTTAAAAAAAGTCAATTTGGGAGTGAGTGCTCTGCTCAATGATTATGTCTTTGACTAGGATGTCCATATCCTTAATAGGAGAGCCTGGTTCAAGTTCTGACTCCTCTGCTTCTGATCCAGCTTCCTGCAAAATGCATATCCTAGGATTCAGCAGATGTTGGCTCAAGTACTTGAATCCCTGTCACCCACATGAAAGACTAGGGTGGTATTCCAGGTTCCTGGCTTTGGCCTGATCCAGCGCAAGCCGCTGCAGGCATCTGGGGGACTGAACCAGCAAACAGAAGAAATCTATTTCTCTCTCTTTAAAAAATTTTAATATATGGTTCTCCTTGAACATGTATGATTCACCTTTATTACAAACACTTTGCAAATTAAAAATTGGGATTTTTTCAAAAGATTTATTTTATTTGTTTGAAAGAGTTACACAGAGAAGTAGAGACAAACAGAAAGAGAGCGAGCGAGAGAGAGGTCTTCCATCTGCTGATTCACTCCCCAAATGGTTGCAACAAGCCAGAGCTGGACTGATCTGAAGCCAGGAGCCAGGAGCTTCTTCCAGGTCTCCCAAATGGGTGCAGCGGCCCAAGGACTCGAGCCATCCTCCACTGCTTTCCCAGGTGCATTAGCAGACAATGGGATTGGAAGTGGAGCAGCTGGAACTGAAACCGGCATGCATATGGGATGCCAACACTGCAAGCTGGAGCTATAACCTGCTGTGCCACAGAGCTGGCCCCTAAAAAATGCTTTTTTTTTTTTTTTTTTTTGTAAAAAAAAAAAAATTCTAGGATTTGTCACTGTACATGTGAAACGAAGGAATAAAATTTAAAAAATTTTAGAGTCAATTTAGGGGCAGGCATTACAGTGCTCTGGCTTACGCCATCTCTTGGGATACCTGCATCCCATATCAGCTATTCCACTTCCAGTCCAACTTCCTGCTGATGCATCCTAGGAAGTAGCAGACGATGGCTCAAGTACTTGGGCCCCTGTCACCACATGGGAGACCCAGACTGAGTTCTAAGATCCTGGCTTCATCCTGGCCCAGCCCTGGCTGCTGTGGGTTCCAGATGAAAGATTTCTCTCTCTCTCTGCAATTCAAGTAGATGACAATACACTTCTTTTTTTTTTTTTTTTTTTTTTTTTTTGACAGGCAGAGTGGACAGTGAGAGAGAGACAGAGAGAAAGGTCTTCCTTTTGCCATTGGTTCACCCTCCAATTGTCGCCGCGGCTGGCGCGCTGCGGCCAGCGCACTGCGCTGATCCGAAGGCAGGAGCCAGGTGCTTATCCTGGTCTCCCATGGGATGCAGGGCCCAAGGACTTGGGCCATCCTCCACTGCACTCCTGGGCCACAGCAGAGAACTGGCCTGGAAGAGGGGCAACCGGGACAGGATCGGTGCCCCGACCGGGACTAGAACCCGGTGTGCCGGTGCCGCAAGGCGGAGGATTAGCCTAGTGAGCCGCGGCGCCGGTGACAATACACTTCTAAAATGTCGATTTGGCATTTATCAACCCCCAAAATACACCTCCTCCCAAAGATACTGAGCCTCTACAAAGAAAAGTCTCTATGCTGAAGTACGAGGAGTACCACCAGTTCTACCTTTTACCTTAGAAAGCCCTGATGGAACACATACTAAAGCAAACTGAGAAACTGAAATAACAGGACAAAAGGAAGAAAAACTATTTTTCTTACCTTGTCTGTATTCAGAAAACAAATAGGAATGTTTGGTTCAAATACTCTAAGCAGCCAAGGAGTATCAGAGTAATCAGCATAAAATTCCAGCTCCAGCTTCACATCTTTGAAATTAGGGAGGTTTATCACGGCACTGGCCACCTTGTCTGAGCCACACTCCAGCTTCCCCTCATAGGTTAGCTTATTACTCAAGGACATAATTTTACTAAGAAAATGGACAAAAAATCATTTTAGATTCAACAGATGACAATAAATAGGAGACGTACGCACAGCTAACACATACACATACCTGTTCATTCTGTATTGCACGGTTAATTGCACCACGGCATTCTTATTCTGCTCCAGCCTCTTAAATAAGCTTTCACTCATGCCAAGATCTCTGTCAACAAATAAAATTCGGGCTTATCAGCATAGTGGAAAGGATCAGTATTTCAAGAATACTTCAAAAGAATTCAGGGGCCCATGCTCTGGTACAACAGGATAAGTTGCCACTTGGGATGTCTGCATCCCATATCTAGCACTGGTTCAAGTCCTGACCACTCTGCTTCAATCCAGCTCAAGTGCTTGGGCTCCAGCCCACCCACATGTGGAACCTGGATGGAACTCTGGACTCCTGGCTTCAATCTGGTCTAGTCCTGGCTGTTTAGAGCATCTGGGAAATGAACTAGTGGATGGAAGAGTGCACTGTCACTTTGCCAGTCAGATAGATGAAAATAAGTAAATATTTTTGTTAAAGGTTTATTTATTTATTTGAAAATCAGAGTTAAATAGAGAGAGGAAGACACCCAGAGAGAAGAGACAGAGAAATCTTCCATCCACTGATTCACTCCCCAAATGGCCACAATAGGCAGTGATGGGCCAGGTCAAAGCCAGGAACCAGGAGCCTCTGGGTCTCCCATGTGGATAGAAGGGGCTCAAGACCTGGGCCATCTTCCGCTGCTTTCCCAGGCCATTAGAAGGGAACTGGATCAAAGTGGCACCCATATGGGATGCCAGCATTGCAGGTAGTGGCTTTACCTGCTATGCCACAATGCCAACCACAACATTTTTTTAAAAAGCAAAGAATTCAGTTCAAACTTACAACAGAAATCTCTACCCACCTAGCTTCACGGTTCAGCACGAGGGGAGGAAGCTGCTGATGATCTCCCACCAACACAAATCTCCGTGAAAAGAAAAGTGGTCCCAGGCAAATCGGCTGGCTAATTTGAGAGGCTTCATCCACAATACAAAAATCAAAAATTTTACGGGAAAATATTGGATGGTTTATTCCCATACATGTTGTTGCAACTATGAGCTTTAAGCAAAAAGAAATTAGATCAGGTTTTTAATATGCAGAAGAAATGCAGTTTATTTTTCCCATTTTTGAAATTAAAAGGTGGAAAAAAAAAGCTTTCTGTTCCACTGGAAGGAATTTTCCAATATTATCTAATCTTAAATATATATAGGATGTAAAATTAATTGTTAAGCTTCTATGAATTTAAAAAAAAAAAAATCAAGCAAAATTTGCAGGCCCTGAACAATGCTCACATTCGGATATTTCCAAATGGAAATCTGAAACATTCAAGAGGCAACAAGTTAACAGGGTTTTTTTGTTTTTTTTTTTTTAATGTCAACTAGGACTTTGCTTCTGGAAAGATGGACTTCTTTTCCTTCCCACATGTAGAAATAAAAACCCTGGATGTTACACATAAACATGACTTTGGAAGACAGAAAGAAGGCAGACCAGTGAGGGAGTTCGTGCCCAGAGAACAACACAGTAATTAATTTCCTATGCTTTCTTTTTGCCCAAATTTGGAACTGAGAAGTCAGCAATCCAGGAACACCAATAGGTACAGACCAAACCATCAACAAAAGCCGGGTCTCTACCTCAAAGAACAGAAAAGCCTAGAAAACAGAAAACTCTCATAAAACAGTCACTCATTCTAGCCCAGCACGATAAAACAAAACATGTGGGCTCCACCCCCACTGATGCCAACAAACCTCAGTGGGAGCCACCCTCTCCAGGCTGTCACAAGGCACCCTGGTAGCCCACCAGGGTGGTGTCAATGACAGCAAAATAAGGAGTCAGATCTTTCATCCCCATGGCTGGTAACAAGTTCCCAATCCACAATGCCTGTGGAGACCATGTGAGAAACCCAGGCTCCCAGCCTCTCCCACAAAGAGAAGCACCCTCCTGTGGAGGTCAGCGGAGACTGGATGGGGGAACTGGATCCAACTCCATATGGCAATAGTAAGGCAGCACACTAGCTTCCCCTCCAGTGGTGTCAGAGGGAGCAGCTGAAACAGAACCTTTAAATACCATAGTACAGAACACATTAAGGTAACAGACACGCCAGAATTATGTGACCTTAAGGTAACAGACATGCCAGAATTATGTGACCAAGATTTTAAAGCAGCCACGATAAATATGCTTCATAGAACAATTATGGCAGTGAGCCATTTGGCCTAGTGGTTAAGACGCTGCTCAGAACATGACAAGTAGTTATCAGAGTGCCCTGGTTTGATTCTCAGCTCTGTTCGATTCCAGCTTCCTCCTGACACAGACCCTGGGAAGAAGCAGGTCATAGCTCAAGCAACTGGATCCCTGCCATCTACATGGGAGACCCAGACTGATTTCTGTGCTCCTGACTTCCACCTGGCCCAGCACCAACTCTTGAAGGCATTTAAAGAATGAACCTACGGGCCGGCGCCGTGGCTCAACAGGCTAATCCTCTGCCTTGCGGCGCCGGCACACCGGGTTCTAGTCCCGGTCGGGGCACCAATCCTGTCCCGGTTGCCCCTCTTCCAGGCCAGCTCTCTGCTGTGGCTAGGGAGTGCAGTGGAGGATGGCCCAAGTCCTTGGGTCCTGCACCCCATGGGAGACCAGGAGAAGCACCTGGCTCCTGCCATCGGAACAGCGCGGTGCGCCGGCCGCAGCGCACTACCGCGGCGACAATTGGAGGGTGAACCAATGGCAAAAGGAAGACCTTTCTTTCTGTCTCTCTCTCTCACTGTCCACTCTGCCTGTCAAAAAATAAAAATAAAAAAAAATAATAAAAATTAAAAAAAATAAAAAAAAAAAAAGGAATGAACCTATGGATGAGAGATTTTTCACCTTCTCTCAAATAAGACTAACAAAAATTTTAAAAGAACAATAAAGAGGGACGGCATTGTGCTGTAGCAGATAGATACCACTGGCAACATCAGTACCCATATGGGCATCGGTTCGAGTCCTAGCCAGAGTTCCACTTCTGATCCAGCTCCCTGCTAATATGCCTGAGAAAGCAGCAGAAGACGGCCCAAGTACCTGGGCCCCTGCACCCAGACAGCAGACCCAGAAGAAGCTCCAGGCTCCTGGATTCAGTCTGGCCTAGCCCTGGCCATTGAGGCCATTTGGGGAGTGAACCAGTAGATGGAAGAGCTCTTTTTCTCTTACTCTCTGTGACTCTGCCTTTCAAATAAATAAAATAAATCTTAAGAAAAAATTAGAAAGAAAAGCAATATCAAATAAGCTCAATAGTGATAATTCTGCAACAGTCTACAGACACATTTTATATTAAGGACACACCAAAATCAACACATGAAAGCTTCAAAAGCTGTGGGGAACAGTGTGATTTAGTGAAAAAAAGGAATCAAAATCAAAGTTTCTTTTGATGTCAACTAATCTGCAATGCATACATAATATGTCCTTTTTTCTTTATTGTAGTTGCTTACCTGCTATTTCTCTTAATGTTTTACTGAAACACAACATAAATACCAAGAAATACACAAAAGTGTACAGATAAATGCCTTTTATCCTCTGACACACTTACAACCAACACACAAATTAAGAATAAAACATTGGGTCTGGCTTTGCGACATAGTGGGTAAAGCTGCAGCCTGCAGTGCCGGCATCCCACATGGACACCAGTTCAAGTCCTGGCTGCTCCACTTCAGATCCAGCTCTCTGCTATGGCCTGGGAAAGCAGTAGAAGTAGAGGAAGGCCCAAGTGCTTGAGCCCCTGCATACAAGTGGGAGACCCAAAAGTTCCTGGCTCATGGCTTCCCATCGGCCCAGCTCTAGCCGTTGCAACCACTTGGGGAGTGAACCAACAGATGGAAGACCTCTCTCTCTGTGTCTTTGCTTCTCAATAACTCTGCCTTTCAAATAAATAAATAAATCTTAAAAATAAAAGAAAAAAACATTGCTAGTATTCCAACAGCACAGTATTTTTATAATATATAATTTTCATGACCTTTTTGAAGATTCCCTGTATGCATGGATCTCAATTTTTTGTACCAGGGACAGGCATTTAGTCTATTGATTAGGATACCTGAATCCAAAATTCAATTCCCAGCTGTATTTGCTGACTCTACCTTCCCTCCAATAGGGACTCTGGGGGACAGTAGCTTAAGGTTCAAATAACTGGGATCCCATCACCCTAGTGGACTGCAATCCTGGCTCCTGCCTTTGACTCTGAGCCCAGCTCTGATTACTGCAGACATTTAGGGAGTGAATCAGCAGATGGGAGCATGCTCTCAGTATCTGCCTCCCCATTAATTAAACAAATACAAACATGGAGCAACAGTTAAGCTGTCATTTGGGACACCTGCATCCCATACCAGTGTCCAGTTCAAGTCCTGGCTACTCCTCTATCCAGCTTCCTACCACCTCAACCTCTGGGGAGGTAGCAGTTGATGGCTCAAGTACTTGGGCCCCTGACACCCATGTGGTAGGCTTGGATTGGGTTCAGGGATCCTGGATTCAGCCTGGCCCAACTCTGGCTAGTCTGCGTATCTGGAGAGTGAACCACAAAATAAAAGAATCTTTCTGTCTTTCAAATAAAAATTTAAAAAAAGAAAAAAACAGACATTAAAGCAAAAAACAAAAATAGGTTCTATATAAAAACCAAAAAATATATATTACAACACGCTAGGTACTACTATTGCTTCTGATTCAAACTCACTAAAAAATATTATCAGTAGTTTTCTAAAATATTTGAAATGAGAAGGGAGAAGTCCTGAATAAACCAAAAATCTGATTTCAGCTCAGAAGAAAAACAGCAATAAATAAACCAGTCCTGGAGAATGTATTAAATTAGTCACATGCAAATCTGGTCAATGTGATTGAACTTCCCAGGGTATAATTTTTCTGCTCATCTGGCTATAGAAATACTGTCAGTATTATACAACAATTGTACTTACTTGGTTATTATAGAGTTCTTCCAGAAGAGCCAAAGATTTGATGGACTTTGATCTGCAAACTTCCAGCTCTGTGAATTTCCGGATATCTGGATGAACCTTCTGAGTCTGACCCAGACGCAAAAATCCTATTTTAAACTTAGCTAACTTTAAGAGAATATTGTCAACGGCAGAATGTGTATAGCTGGTCAACAAAACGCTGAAACCACAGGCATAGAGGATTCTTACCTAAAAATGGATGAGAAAGAAAATTAGCATTATTTTAGATTCCAGATAATTTTATGATGCTTATATGTTTCAAATGGAACCAGAAAACTTAATAGGAAGCACACTTAAGAGCTGAGCCATGTAACTATTTATTTTTTTAGAGATTTATTTATTTATTTGAAAGGCAGAATGAGAAAGAGACAAAAAGAGAAACAGGGAGAAAGAGAGATCTTCCATCCCTTTCTTCACTCCTAAAATGCCCACCATAGTCAGGGTTAGGCTAGGTTGAAGCTAGGAGCCCAAAACTCCATCCAGATCTCCTACGTGGTGACAGGGGCCCAAGCACTTGAACCATCATCTGCTGTCTCCCAGGTTCATTAGCAAGAAGCTGAATCAGAATCGCAGAGCACTCAGATATGAGATGCAGGGTATCCCAAAGAGGGAAATCTACTGTGCTCTACAACACCTGCCCTACCAAGCAACTTGAAAAAAAGAGAGAGATTTATTTATTTGAAAGGCAGTTACAAAGAGAGAGGGAAATATATCTTCCATCTACTCGTTCAATCCACAAATGCCTGCAACAGCTGGGGCTGGGCCAGGCCAGGAGCCTGGAACTCCAACTGCATCTCCCACATGGGTTAGGAGGAGCCCAAGCACTTGGATCATCTTCTGCTGCTTTCCCAGGGAAGATGGGAGCTGCATCAGATATGGAGCAGCCAAGACTCCAGTGTTTACATGGGATGCCAGCATCACAGGCAGTAGTTTAATCCACTTGAGCCAGTGTTGATGCCACCAAATAACTTTTTTTTTTTTTTTTTAAGATTTTTTATTTATTTGACAGGTAGACTTACAGACAGTGAGAGGGAAAGACAGAAAGGTCTTCCTTCCATTGGTTCACCCCCAAAATGGCCGCTATGGCTGGAGCTACGCTGACCCGAAGCCAGGAGCCAGGAGCTTCTTCCTGGTCTCCCACACGGGCGCAGACACCCAAGCACTTGGGCCATCCTCCACTGCCTTCCCTGGCCACAGCAGAGAGCTGGACTGGAAGAGGAGCAACCGGGACTAGAACCCAGGGCCCATATGGGATTCTGGCATCACAGGTGGAGGATTAGCCAAGTGAGCCAAGGCACCCGCCCCACGAAATAACTTTTTAAAAGCACTATAGGGGCCGGAGCTGTGGTGTAATGGGTGAAGCCGCCACCTGCCTCATGGGCGCCAGTTTGAGTCCTGGCTGCTCCAATTCCAATCCAGCTCTCTGCTATGGCCTGGGAAAGCACGAGAGGACGGCCCAAGTCCTTGGGCCCGTGTACCCATTGGGAGACCCAGAAGAAGCTCGTGGCTCCTACTTCAGATCAGCAAAACTCCAGCTGTTGTAAAACTGGGGAGTGAACCAGTTTATGGAAGACCTCTCTTTCTGCCTCTCCTTCTCTCTGTGTGTAACTCTTTCAAATAAATAAATAAAAGCACTATAAATGTTAGGTGTTTGGCCTAGTGATTAAGATGCCAATTGGGACATGTCCAGGTTCAAGTCCTAGCTCTGCTCCCCATTCCACCTCCTCCTGGAATACATATGGGAGGTAACAGGTGATAGGGTCCCTGATAGGGACTGAGTTCCTGGCCCCACTCTTCAGCCTGGTCCAGCCCTGTTATGGCAGTTTGGGAGGTGTAGGCAGGAGATCTGTCTGTCTCTGTCTCTCAAATGAATAAAAACAAATAAAATTTTTAAATTTTTAAAAGATTATAAAACCAAATATTTTAACAAAAATTATACAGTATCATTATGTATCAATGATATGTGAATAATACCTTATCGATGACACTGAATTGAATACCTATCAGCTTTTAGTGGTGTCTGGCAGACAGTATCAGTCAATAAATATTTGCTGGGACAGGCATTTGGCACAATGGTTAACATGTCTTTTGGGACGCCCACATCACATACGGAGATGCCTGGGTTTGAGTCCTAGCTCTGCTGTCAATTCTAGCTGATGCACACACTGGAAGGCAGCGGGTGATGACTCAAGAACTTGGTTCCCTGGCATCCACAGGGATCCTGGATTTAGTTCTAGGCTCGTGGCTCAGTCCAAGGTTTTGCAGGCATCTAGGGAATGAACTAGCAGATGGCATATCTTTCTCTCTCCTTCAAACAAAATGAAAACAAATAAATGAAAATTTAAAAACAATCATTTGTTGGATCTTCCTGATTATTCTAAGACAGCTTGGAAATTTAGTGCCATGAAGGAAAAAAAGCTGCTCAATCACCTCTGTATAATTTATTAAAATTTTTTTTCTTTTTGCTTATTTGAGAGGTAGAAAAGATCTCGCATTCATTGACTCACTCCCCAATTGCCTACAATGGCCAGGGCTGAAGCTGGGAACCTGAACTCAATCCAGGTTACCCATGTGAGAGGTAGGAATCCAGTTACTTGAACCATTACCACTGCCTCCTCAGGGTCTGCATTAGCAAGAAAGCAGAACCAGGAGTCACAACCAGGTATCAAACTCATACACTCCAAAAAGGACACAGGTATCCTAACTAGTTTCTTATATGCTAAGTCAAATGCCTGCCACTAATTTATCATTCTTTTTTATTTATTTATTTGACAGATAGAGTTAGACAGTGAGAGAGAGACAAGAGAGAAAGGTCTTCCTTCTGTTGGTTCACTCCCCAAATGGTTGCTACGGCCAGCGTGCTGCACCGATCCGAAGCCAGGAGCCAGGTGCTTCCTCCTGGTCTCCCATGGGGTGCAGGGCCCAAGCACTTGGGCCATCCTCCACGGCACTTCCGGGCCACAGCAGAGAGCTGGACTGGAAGAGGAGCAACCGGGACAGAACCAGCGCCCCAACCGGGACTAGAACCCGGTGTGTCGGCGCCACAGGCGGAGGATTAGTCTAGTGAGCCGTGGCGCTGGCTAATTTATCATTCTTAAAAATGCTTATTTATTTTAAAGGCAGAACAAGGAGAGAAGAGCGGGAGAGAGAGAGAATCTTCCATCTGCTAGTTCACTCCCCAAATGGCTGAAGAGCTGGAGCTGGGCTAGTCCAAAGCAGGAGCCTGGAACCCCATCTAGATCTCCCACATGAGTGGCAGGGACTCAGGTACCTGAGACATCAGCACCTGATACCTGCCAAGATGATTATTAGTGGGAAGCACGAAATAGCAGAGACTCGAATCAGCATTTGGATGTGGGATACAGGCATCCCAAGTAGAGGTTTAATAATCATCTTCAATTTATCATTTTTAAAGAGAAAGGAGAAGCCAGCTGGTGGCACAGCAGGATAAGCCACCACCTGCAAAGCTGGCACCCCATATCTGAACACCAGTTCACGTCACAGCTGCTGTGCTTCCAATCCAGCTCTCTGTTAATGTGCCTGGGAAAGCAGCAGAACATGGCTCAAAGTACATATGGACACCTGTGACCTCTATGGGAGACCCAGATGGAGTTCTGGAATCTTGGCTCTCCCTGACCCAGCCTTGGCCGCTGTGACCATTTGGGGAGTGAACCAAAAGATGAATCTCTCTCATCACCAACAGAAAAGCCCTGAGAATAGTGGAAATGCAAGAAATCAATAACATGACCACAACTCTTTGTCATTCAGCTTCATTATTTCTTGTGTCTTTCTAAAGTTAATTTGAAATGAAGATTCTCTAATTAAAATTCTGTCCTTCTGATATGAAATATCACATGCTGTGAGCTGAGAAGAAGCTGATAAAAACATTTAGCTTCTAAGCCAAAGGACAGTAGCCTTACAAGAGTACATATCGTAGTTGTTTTCCCAGTCCCAGGCATTCCCACAATGAGCGTGTAGTCCTTGGAGAGAAGAACCTTCTTCATTGCTTGCCTCTGAGGCTTATTCAAACCTACAATTAAATTAGAAAAAGAACAGGAAAAAGTATTTAATTTTAAAACACAAAGTAACTATTTTATAACAATAGCAGTTTCTATCCAAGTTTGTTCTCCAACACATTTTTCCAGAGTAAAAACCATGTCATGGTCACTTTAAGTAATATATACGAGGAGGCTTCAAAAAGCAGGTGGGAAAATGAAACTAAAGACAATGTGGGGGCTAGTGCTGTAGCATAGTGGGTTAACCCACTATGACGCTGGCATCCCACATGGGACTGGTTCAATTCCTATAGCTGCTCCACTTCCAATCCAGCTCCTACCAATTCACCTGGAAAAGCAGTGAAGGAAGACCCAAGTGCTTGGGCCCTGTACCCACGTGGGAGATCTGCAAGAAGCTCTTGGCTCCTGGCTTCAGTCTGACCCAGCTCCAGCCATTGTGTCCATTTGTGGGGATCAAACAGCAGATGGAAGATCTCTCTCTCTTAACTATGCCTTTCAAATAAAGTAATAAATCTTTTTTAAAAATGCGAATTCTAGTCCCGGTCGGGGCACCAGATTCTGTCCCGGTTGCCCCTCTTCCAGGCCAGCTCTCTGCTATGGCCCGGGAAGGCAGTGGAGGATGGCCCAAGTGCTTGGGCCCTGCACCCGCATGGGAGACCAGGAGGAAGCACCTGGCTCCATGCTTCGGATCAGCGCTGTGCACCGGCTGCAGCGCGCTGGCCACGGTGGCCATTAGAGGGTGAACCAACGGCAAAAAGGAAGACCTTTCTCTCTGTCTGTCTCTCTCACTATCCACTCTGCCTGTCACAAAAAAAAAAAAAAAAAAAAAAAAGCGAATTTTTCATGAACCTTTGGAAGACTTCTCATACAAGCCACTTCCTGAGTCTCTATCTAAACATAACTGTACTCCTCATCAATGATTGTATCAGAACATAGCGCAGTTTAAATTCAACCAGAATCAAGAGAACATAAACAAAGCAGAAGTGCTGACTGTAGCCCACCTTTTAGAATGTGGGCAACTGCATCCTTTGCATCATGTGGGAGGACTGAACTGAGGTAGGATACAAACTGGGGCTCACGGAAGTCTATGATCAGCTCTCGAAGTTTTTGGCTATAAAGATGAAAAGGTAAAGCATGCTTTTAGTAATACTCCCTAGAAGGGGAGAGGTGGAATATCAGACTCATTCATTGTTACAAACCTGACATAAGTGTTTTCCATCAATTTAGAAAGATTTCCCAAAGGGGTGTCTATGTCACAATTTTTTTCTTCCTGGTCTAATCTGAATATTGTTGATTCTGGGAGTACAGACAAATTCCTGAAACAGCAAAACATACATATATATATGAATATTTTTAATTTCACATAGTCTGTGTGAGAAACACACTGCTACCCACTAACAGAGTTAAATGGGGCAGAATAGCTTTTTTTTTTTTTTTTTTTTTTTTTTGACAGGCAGAGTGGACAGTGAGAGAGAGAGACAGAGAGAAAGGTCTTCCTTTTGCCATTGGTTCACCCTCCAATGGCTGCCACGGCTGGTGTGCCAGCCGGCCGGCACACCACACTGATCTGAAGCCAGGAGCCAGGTGCTTCTCCTGGTCTCCCATGCGGGTACAGGGCCCAAGCACTTGGGCCATCCTCCACTGCACTCCCAGGCCACAGCAGAGAGCTGGCCTGGAAGAGGGGCAACCGGGACAGAATCCGGCGCCCCAACCAGGACTAGAACCCGGTGTGCTGGCGCCGCAAGGCGGAGGATTAGCCTGGTGAGCCGCGGCGCCGGCCCAGAATAGCTATTAAAATCCAGGTTGTAATATACAAGGGGGCCTCAAAAAGTTAGTGGAAAAACTGAATTAGAGGGTAATGTGAGTTTGCCCCCTCCTCTCAGACAATCGTGCCTTTGCATGTTTGCTAGGTCTGGCATATTCTTCTCACACTGCTTCACCAGGATAATTTATTAATCCACAGGATGAAGACCGAGAATTAGCTCTTTCAAAAAGTCTTCCTGATGCCTCCTAAAATTGGATTAAGTGCTTCTTGTATCTCCTATCAATTCAAACACTTACTATATTAGATTGAGAATATGTGTATGTGTCCACACATGAGATTAAATTCCTCAAGAATCTGCAAAACATCTAACACATGGTAAGCACTATGAACTTCAGGGAATCCTAAAGGACAAAAGCAATGGTGCGACTAGTCCTCCCGTACTAGTCTGAACCCCAGACTATGGCTATGGCTCAACTAGGATTACTGGTTGGTAGGGAACCAGTCTGGACACCTCCACTCACCAAGTCCCAAAAAGGCCCACTTCAAGAAGGCCTGAACTGGGGTCAGCGCTGTGGCATAGAGAGTAAGGTTGCCACCTGCAGTGCTGCCATCCCATATCCCATCCTCGCTGCTCCACTTCTTTTTTTTTGTTAAGATTTATTTATTTATTTGAAAGGTAGAGTTACAGAGAGGCAGAAGCAGAGGCGGAAAGAAGGAGAGAGAGAGAGGGAGGGGGAGGGGAAGGGGAAAGGGAGGGATGGGGGAGGGAGAAGGAAAGAGGTCTTCCATCCACTGGTTCACTCCCTAGATGGCTGCAACAGCCAGAGCTGAGTCAATCCAAAGTCAGGAACCAGGAGCTTCTTCCAGGTCTCCCATGTGGGCGCAGGGGCTCAAACACCTGGATCATCTTCCACTGCTCTCCCAGGCCATAGCAGAGAGCTGGATCAGAAGTTGACACACAGGGAGTATCTATTCTGTTATGGGCAGTTGTTAGATAAGATTTGGGACAGTGCTGTGGCACAGTAGGTAAAGCCTGTGACACTGGCATCTCAATGGGTGCCAGTGTGTGTCCCAATTGCTCCACTTCCAATCCATCTCCCTGCTAATGATCTAGGAAAAGCAGCAGAAGATGGCCCAAGTACTTGGGTCCCTGTCACTCGTGGGAGATCAGGAAGAAGCTCCTGGCTCCAGCTTCAGTCTGGCCCAGGCCTGGCTGTTGCAGCCATTTGGGAAGTAAACCAGCAGATGAAAGATTTCTTACTCGCTCTGGAACTATGCCTTTCAAATAAATAGATATTTTTAAAAAAGAATCAGATAAGATTTTGTCCACATTAGCACTATGGAACATAATGTACTAAACAAAAGTAGCAATTTGCTGGGTCCTCAAATTGTGAGACAAGACATTAGCACAAGACCCAGAGATTCCACTCCCAGCTCAACACAGAGGAGATTGGAAATGTCCACATAAAAATTTACATGTAAAGGTTTACAACATTACTCCTAACAGGAAAAAAGTGGAAACAACTTAAATGTCCATCAGCTGGCACGTGGATGAGCACAGTGAGGTCTTATCTACATGGAGCATTACCAGCAACAGAGATGAGGTCGCATGCCAATCTCATCAATATTTCACTTATTTGAAGATGTCAGGCAAAAAAAAAAAAAAAAAGAAAAAATGAAAAGAAAAGCCACAGAGTACAGGATTCTACTTCTATCACATATCCAGAGTGGATAAATCCATAGAGACAGAAAGCAGATTAGTGGTTGCCAGGGGCTACAGGGATGAGAATAGAAGTGACTGCTTAGTGGGTATGAGGTTCCCTTTTAGGGAGATGAAAATGGCACTCAGTAATATGCTTTAAAATGGATAAATGTCAGTTTTATGTGAGTTTATGTGAATTTTATCTCAATGTTTACAAACAAAGAATAAAATACCAATAAATGCTGTAACACAAAGATACACCTCAAAAACAATACAAAGTGAAAGAAGCGGATCACCAAAGAATACAAATTGTATCACTTCATTTACATGAGCTGTTTAAAACAGGTAAATCTATAAATGCAGAAAGTGGATTAATGGTTGTCAAGGCAACAGAGGAGTTGAAAGAAAATGAGAATGATCACTGTAGGGTACAGGTTTCTTTCTGGGGTGAAAAACTTAGTCTAAAATGGATTGTGGTGATGGTTGGACAATACTGTGCACACTTAGAAAACCAACTATATGAGTTGTATGCTGCCAATTATAGACTGATACAGCTATGACCAAAAAAAAGTAGTTTCATTACCTGTCTAACAAACAGGTTACTGTTGTCAGGTTAATCTCCTTCACATACCCCCTGGACAAAGCAAACAGTGTTCTCTCTTCTCCACTTAAAATAATTCTGTCACCTGCCATTAGATTTGTGATAGGCACGGCACCATTTTTCCGCTGGAAGTTATGTAAATACTGTCCATCACACACTCTTGTTACATTTTCTCGTCTAATCAGGTTGCCAATGCAGTTGCCACTCTCCTCCCTATGAAGGATAAAGAAAGACATCTTATGGTAAGTACAGTATTTGCATTCTCCCACAATTTACGTGTTTTAACTGACCCCTGAACATGAACGCTAATGATGAGTCTGTCCGTTTTCAATTTTCCACAATTTACAGCAAAGTCTTAGCATTAGCAATGCCTAGTAAACATTCACTCTATTGGGGCCGGCGCCGTGGCTCACTTGGTTGATCCTTCGCCTGCGGCACTGGCATCCCATGTGGGCACCAGGTTCTAGTCCCAGCTGCTCCTCTTCCAGTCCAGCTCTCTGCTGTGCTGCTAGTTGGGATGCTCTCATCTCGTAACAGAGTCCCTGAGATTGAGTCTCAGCTTCGTTTCCTTTTTTATTTATTTTTTTTTAATTTATTTTTATTTTTGAAAGGCAGAGTGGACAGAGACAGAGAGAAAGTTCTTCCTCTTCCGTTGGTTCACCCCACAATGGCTGCTGCCGGTGGTGCGCTGCGACCGGCACACTGCGCTGATCTGAAGCCAGGAGCCAGGTGCTTCTCCTGGTCTCCCATGCGGGTGCAGGGCCCAAGCACTTGGGCCATCCTCCACTGCACTCCTGGGCCACAGCAGAGAGCTGGCCTGGAAGAGGAGCAACCGGGACAGAATCTGGCACTCCAGCCAGGACTAGAACCTGGTGTGCCGGCGCCGCAGGCGGAGGATTAGCCTAGTGAGCGGCAGTGCCGGCCTCAGCTTTGTTTCCAATCCAGCTTCCTGCTAGTGCAGACCCCGGGAAGAAAAAAAGTGACAGCTCAAATACTTCGAAAAATGTCATTCATGTGGGAGCCCTGGACTGACTTCCAGGGTCCCAACTTCAGGCTGGCCCAGCCTTAGCTGTAGCAGACAATAAGGGAATGAACCAGCAGACGGGAGATCTTTCTCTGTCTGCTTTTCAAATTAATTAATTTTAAAAGCCGGTTAATCTGTTCTCTACAATAAGTAAAAATTCATCTTAAAATATTATCAAGTTTACATGGTTATCACTGATAAAAAAAGTCACTAATAATATTTAAAGTAAGATTTCTTAAGGCTTTTTTTTTTTTTTTTTTTTTTAATTTGAGAGAGTTACAGAAACAGGTAGAGCCAGAGAGAGGTCTTCCATCTACTGGTTCACTCCCCAAATGACCACAATGGTCAGAGCTGAGCTGATGCAAAGCCAGGAGCAACGAGCTTCTTCCAGGTCTCCCATGCAGATGCAGGGGCCAAGCACTTCGGCCATCTTCTACTGCTTTGCCAGGCCATAGCAGAGAGCTGGATCCGAAGTGGAGCAGCCAGGACTCAAACTGGTGCCCATATGGGATGCTAGTGCTGAAGACGGCGGCTTTAACCTGCTGTGCCACAGCACCAGCCCCAAGGCATATTTCTTTTTAAAGATTTACTTATTTGTTTGAATGGCAGAGTTACAGAGAGACAGAGGCAGAAAGAGAGGTCTTCCATTTGCTGTCACTCCCCAGACCATCACAACGGCCGGGGCTATGCCGATCCGAAGCCAGGAGCCAGGAGCTTCTGCCAGGTCTCCCAAGCAGGTGCAGGGGCCCAAGACTTGGGCCATCCTCTATTGCTTTCCCAGGCCATAGCAGAGAGCTGGATGGGAAGTGGAGCAGCTGGGAATTGAATCGGCACTCATATGGGGTGTCAGCACTGTAGGAAGTGGCTATACCTACTACACAATAGCACCGGCCCTCTTGAGGCATATTTAATCTATTGAAAATACATTACTGGGCCAGCACTGTGGCGAAGCGAGTTAAAGCCCCAGCCTGCAGGGCTGGCATCGCACATGGGTGCCAGTTCAAGTCCCAGCTACTCCACTTACCATCCAGCTCTCTGCAATGGCCTGGGAAAATAGTAGAAGATGGCCCAAGTACTTGGGCCCTTGTACCCACATGGGAGAACAGCAGAAGTTCTTGGCTTCTGGCTTTGAATCCGTACAACTCTGGCTGTTGTGGTCATTTGGGGAGTGAACCAGCAAATGGAAGACCTTTCTTTCTCTCTGGCTCTACCTCTCTCTCTGTAACTCTTTCAAATAAATAAAATAAATCTTTAAGGCCGGCGCCGCGGCTCACTAGGTTAATCCTCTGCCTTGCGGCGCCGGCACACTGGGTTCTAGTCCCGGTCGGGGCACTAATCCTGTCCTGGTTGCCCCTCTTCCAGGCCAGCTCTCTGCTGTGGCCTGGGAGTGCAGTGGAGGATGGCCCAAGTGCTTGGGCCCTGCACCCCATGGGAGACCAGGAGCACCACTTGGCTCCTGCCTTCGGATCAGTGCGGTGCGCCGGCCGCAGCGCGCCTACCATGGCGGCCATTGGAGGGTGAACCAACGGCAAAAGGAAGACCTTTCTCTCTGTCTCTCTCTCACTGTCCACTCTGCCTGTCAAAAAGAAAAAAAGAAAAAAAGAAAAAAGAAAATAAAATAAATCTTTAAAAAAAAAAATGGAAAGAAAAAAGAAAATGAATTACTGGGGCTGGCACTGTGCCATAGTGGGCTAAGCCTCCATCTGTGGCACTGGCATCCCATATGGACGCCAGTTTGTGCCCTAGCTGTTCTCTCTTTTGATGCAGCTCTCTGCAATGGCCTGGGAAAACAATAGAAGATGGCCCAAGTACTTGGGCCCCTGCACTCACTGTGGGAGATCCAGAAGTTGCTGGCTTTGAATCAGCCCAGCTCCTGCCATTTAGGCCAATTGGGGAGTGAATCAGCTGATGGAAGACGTTTCTCTCATCTCTCTCGCTCTCTTTGTCTGTAACTCTACCTCTCAAATAAATAAATAAATCTTAAAAAAAAAAATACTTATAACACTGACTGCAACATCACAGCCTATGTAGAGATGCTGCTGCACATAGAAACAATTCACCAGTAACCATCTGGAGTTGTCATGAATGAATGAAATCACTTACCTTTACCATTCTATAAAATTTATATTTGTCAGGGCCGGAGCTGTGGCATAGGGGTAAAGCCGCCACCTGCAGTTTTGGCATCCCGTATGGGTGCCAGTTCAAGTCCCAGTTCCTCCACTTCCTATCCAGCTCTCTGCCATGGCCTGGGAAAACAGTATAAGATGTCCCAAGTCCTTGGGCCCCTGGACACATGTTGCGGACCTGCTTCTAGCTTTGGATTGGTGCAGCTCCGACCCTTGTGGCCAACTAGGGAGTGAACCAGTGGATGGAAGACCTCTCTCTCTGCCCCTCCTTCTCCGTGTAACTCTGACTTTCAAATAAATAAATAAATGTTAAAAAAAAACAAAACAAAACTTGTATTTGTCATGAATTTCAAATGCCATCAAGCCAGTTAATTCAAACCACTTAAATTTCATTGCACATATTAAACAGATCACTTACATTTCTGAAGCAGGCATTAGCCAGATATTCTGGTGATTCTTTCTGTTCTCTTTTGATTGCGACTCCAGGGTTAACATTAGACACCAAAGTCTGAAATACTCTAAGTGTGTAGGCTTCAGATGTTGGGTTTCTTCTTTTATTCTGGGCACCATGACAATTGGGATGGAACTGTCATCCATCTGTTGTTCAACTGCTCTAAACAGGAAGTTCCCAGTTAGAGAAGCACTTAAAAAACTTCAACAGCTGGCTATGAAATGAGGTGTTTCTAAAACAAGTACATACACATGATAATTAACACAACTCAAATTCACAGCCAATAATTTCTCTTAAAAGGCATGTCAATCTTGAATAAGCCATATGGCTTTTTACCAAACAAAAATATGTAAGAAATCCCATACTGCATTATTTTGCCTCCAGTGACTATCCCCCAAATGACAACCTCATTCTGGTGTAGTCTAGTCCTCATTCCAACACACAGCAAGGTAGGCCTTTTTACTACCACAAGCTCTGTGACATAAGCAAGTTAACATAAGCACAGAAAGAATTATTATCTCAACTTACAATTTTGGTTAATACTAACTTAAAACATTTACATATTGAAACAAATATAAGACAAATGCTGGAAATAAGAGTTCAAAGAAATGTGCTTGGACTATAGGCCCTGAACTCCCCTGGGTGTCAGTCCCCTGCCATTAGGAAAGTTTGTATAATACTTGTAAAAGTATAAAAGCACTTGATGTGAATTTTCAAACTGAATTAGAACTTCAGCTCTGATCCTGCCTTGTTTCCTAGGCTATATTTACATTTAGTCACTTCTTTGTGTCCTTCAAAACTTTCACTGACCTATGACCATATGACAGCTAATAAACTTGCCATTTGTAGAAAAACAGCCATATTGGCCAGCGCCGCGGCTCACTAGGCTAATCCTCCACCTGCGGTGCCGGCACCCCGGGTTCTAGTCCTGGTTGGGGCGCCAGATTCTGTCCTGGTTGCTCCTCTTCCAGTCCAGCTCTCTGCTGTGGCCTGGGAAGGCAGTGGAGGATGGCCCAAGTCCTTGAGCCCTGCACCTGCATGGGAGACCAGGAGGAAGCACCTGGCTCCTGGCTTCGGATTGGCGCAGTGTGCCAGCAGTAGCAGCCATTTTGGGGGTAAACCAACGGAAGGAAGACCTTTGTCTTTCTCTCTCATTGTCTAACTGCCTGTCAAAAAAAAAAAAAAAAAAAGAAGAGAAAAGAAAAAGAAAAACAGCCATATATCAACAGGACAGGCTCCTGTTGAATCATATCAAATAGCATTGTGGCACAGTAGGTTAAGCCACCACCTGTAACACCAGCATCCCAGCTCCACTTCTGATCCAGCTCCCTGCTAATGCACCTGGAAAAGCAACTGAAGATGGCCCAAGATGGAATTCCAGACTTCTGGCTTTGGCCTGGCCCAGCCCCAGCCAAAGGAGTAAATCAGAAAATAAAAGATCTCTTTCTCTGCCTCTTAGTTACTCTGCATTTCAAATAAATAAATAAAATCTAAAAAAAAAAAAAAAAAGAAAGAAAGAAAGAAAAGAGAGAGACAAAGAAAGAGAGGAAACACTACTCAGGGTGCCCACATCCCATATCCAAGTACCAGGACCCAAGGCCCAGTTCCACTTGTGATTTCACCTTCCTGCTTATAGCCTGGGAGGCAGCAGATCAAGTACATGGGCCCCTGCACTCAGAGGAGATCCAGATTAAGTCCCTGTTGGCAGTTGGTGCTGTGACATAACAGTAAAAGCAGCCACCTGCAGTGCAAGCATCCCATATGAGCATGGGTTCAAGTCCTGGCTGCTCTACTTCTGATCCAGCTCTCAGCTGTGGCCTGGGAAGGCAGTGGAAGATGACCCAATTCCTTGGGCTCCTGCTCCTGTGTGAGACCTGGAGGAAACTTCTAGGCTCCCTGCTTCAGATCGGCCCAGTTCCAGCCATTGCAGCCATTTGGGGAGTGAACCAGTGGATGGAAGAACTCTGTTTCTTTCTCTCTCTCTCTCTGCCTCTCTGTAACTCTACTTTTCAAATAAATTAATAAATCTTTAAAACATAAAAAAAGTTCCTGCCTTCTGCCTTGGGACTGGCCCAGCCCTGGATATTGTGGGCATTTGGGGAATAAACCAGCAGAAGAGAAATAAATCTGGGGACCAGCGATCCAGCATAGTGGGTAAAGCCACTGCCTGCCGTGCCGGCATCCCATATGTGTGCCGGTTCGAGTCTTAGCTGCTCCACTTCCAATCCAGATCTCTGCTATGGCATGGGAAAGCTGTAGAAGTTGGCCCAAGTCCTTGGGCCCCTGCACCCACGTGGGAGACCGGGAAGAAATTCCTGGCTCCTGGCTTCAAATCAGTGCAGCCTCAGCCATTGTGGCCATCTGGGGAGTGAACCAGCAGATGGAAGACACCCCGCCCCTTCTCTCTCTGCCTCTGCCTCTAACTCTGCCTTTCAAATAAATAATAAATAAATCTTTAAAAAAAAGAAGTGAGAAATAAATCTGTTTCTGTGTGTGTGTGTAATCATAAAAGCTAAGGCCCACAATCAATGTTGAATCATAGTGCGTCAATCCACATTCAACTGTACTTTCGGAAATAATGCTTTTGCATTTACCTGCTATAAAGAGCACAGGTACCCACTTGTGAACAATATTTGCAGATTTTCTCCTCCTCAATTATTTGTGGCAAAGAAGCAAGTTGTGTCT